>NC_071413.1:9166875-9775781 GCF_017976375.1 Cuculus canorus | reverse complement strand
CTAGGGCTCAACTCAGTTGCTTGTGCAGCAGAATTTGGTGCCACCCAAGATGATCATGAGTAGTCAGGCGGCCACTCAAGACAGGCCTCAGGCCGTCCCAATGCCTGAGCTGCATTTTGGTAGCTGAATTTCACCCCAAAGCCTCAACTACTAGCTCCACCTCCTTTTCTACCAGCCCATGAGTTCTTCTTACAAGTAGAGATTTAGCTACTTGCACTGGTGTTTCAAACCAAATCAAAACAAACTAATTATAGGAAGTGTCATATAGTCAGAAGTACCTGCAGGATATCTTGTGGCTTTGCGTGCTTGCTCCTAAATGAAAAAAAGCATTCTCACTTGACCTGAAGCAAACACAAAAGACAGTCCATTAGTAATGCTTTTCAAATATGACAAGCGTTGCAGTCTCTTTAAAGCTGAGCTGCGGGGCTCCACATAGTCTGAGTGTCTTACCGGACTTCTACCATTCTGATCCTCCCACAGACGTTGATGGAGTTGATGAGTAAGACAGTGCAACGCGGGGAAAACGGGTTGTTCCTAATACTGAAAAGGAGAGGCAAGAAAGAACAATGGAATTGGCTCCCAAGAAGAAAGGCTCCGATACACACAGCCCAATTATCCCATTGTTCACTCTGTGATGCAAAAGGCCGGATGTGCCCAATTAACTTGAGATCAGTGAGCAAGGATCTAAAGTTTGGAGCACTGGCACCCACCAGCATTCCTTTAACTAAAGGAGAGTCTCCTTTGACTAAAGAGGGAGTGCAGACCAACGGTATACACTGAACAACAACCCTTCAGGGCTACCGGACTAGAGATATTCCAGACTTGAAGCAACCTCCCGAGTGAATAAATTCAGCTTCTTGAGACATTGCAGGTCTCCAAGCTACAAGATCTGGCAAAAGACAGCCAAGATCCTTCTGGGATTTTTGTCCTTATGGTGGGAAGCGCCCTAGCCCCTGACAACACCTCTCTAGTCTAAATTTCCAGCATAAATGGCTACCAGGCCGCCAGGAAACACTTTTGGTGGAGCGTGGCAGGATACCAAATCCCTGTAGGGGCAGAGCTGTGCGATGCTGACCACACACATGGGCGGTGTGCTGTCACCACGTGTCGAACAACAAGTCCTACATCTTTTATGGATGCTGGAAGTCATGTTCCACGGGATGTGCTAAGTGAAGATTATCTGAGATGCTGGACCTAAGGCACGTATTTCTCCTCCTGTCTTTCCCCCCATCCCCCCCTCAATGTATTATTAAAGAAAAAAGATTCAGCGCTGCTTTGGTTCTAGAAACAAGACAGGAATGGGTATGAAAGAGTCTCTGTGGGTTTTTTTGCCTAGCTTGTTAATCAGCAATTACTGATCAATGCTCCTGAGATATGTTGCGGTATTAACACTTTCTAAAACAATGTTTCATGGCAGCAATCAAAGAAGGGACTCCAAACATTACCTCAGTAGTGTCAGATGACAGAGGTATGGCAGGAAGCTCAGTAATCTCTCAATGCTCTGCTCACTCAATGAATTTCCAGACAGGCTGTAAAACATAAGAGGAAACAAATTTCAAGAGAAACTGGGGCAATCTGTAAGTATTCCTGTAAGATCTACATGGATTTGGATACACACATGTGCATGAGGGGCCTTATGGGCAAGTTCTGGAAAAGGATATGTCCAGAAATGTCCTGGAAGTTGAGTGAGATCTATTCCTCAGGCTGATCTTTGCATTTCTCTACATCCTACAGGCAATTAACATTCCAGTCTTAGTTTTCCATTACTGTAAGTTATAAAATAGAGCTACTGATGTATTTCCTGCATGCAATACTGGTATTATGTTATTTTCATTTATTATGCTGTTTCTGTTCTGAGCAGTATTCTAATTGTCTTAGTGCCTGGCTCCTGTCTAGAGCGAGCAGCTCTTCAGGAGCTTGATTTATGGCTTAGTGGCTCAGGTGCTCTTGCTGTGGCTATACTGCAAGATAGGGTCTTGAGAAATGAAAATACTTGTGTGTAGCCATATGATTGAGGAAGACTATATGGGTTCTGGGTGTTTACACACAGGCATGGCAGACTTAGGAGGCCAAAATCTGAAGCAGAGAGGGCAGTGGAAGGTGTGGATTTATCTAAGCATCTGGATGAAGTTTTGCAGGGGTTTCTAGGAGGCTGTGGTGAGAGGAGAGTCGATTCACACTAGCTGCTAACAGGAACACCGACTGTATCTGCAGTTGGACAGAGAGTTCGCCAAGTTCAAACCACTTACTCAATTTCTGTCAGCTGAGGACATGAAGCCAGTGTCTGGCACAGCCTGGTCACATCTTCTGGACCCACTCTGCAGTCCCTGAGACTGAAGAAAACAAAGCACTGTGGAGCCAAACATTTCCCATGACCAGGGTATGGCACATTGCCTTCATATCCCAGAGCCTCACATCTTAGGACGAGACCCAGAGCAACCTTCTCACTTCCACTGCATGCATTTTGCTACCCACAATCTAGGACTAAGTCAAAACCTGTGGCAACCAAAGGATTCCACCAACTCTGAGCTGATTAAAGAGAACCAGCCCACCAAAATGCCATGTTACTTCAGGTGTTGCCCCTCTAGAGCTGTATCATCAGTACTTCTGGGAACGCTGCCTCCTATCTCCTTCTCCGAGAAGGAAATCACAGGTAACAAACTGGCAGGTATCCATGGGACAAATGTAGTAGCCAGCCAGATCTGTATCTCATTATTAATAAGTAGAAGCTTCCCCAGCAGGAAAGCAAGACACTCCCTATGAGCCCAGCCAAGCAAAAGCCACATTATTTATTTTCATATATATGCCTGTAGCAGTGGATGCTCCAAGTCTTTCCCAAGAGGGGTTATCATTCACCCAGTCACCTCTAGCATATCGCTGCGTCCCTCCAGTGATCACAAAGCACAAATCCCTGTTGGCCTGGGTTGATGTCAGCCGGCCCAATCTCTTTAAGACTTTGTCAAATTATGCCACCCAAGACCTCCTCCCTTGTAACCAAGTGCTATTTGGGGACTGGCCTCCCTGCCCAGTTTCAGCAGGGGAGAGGATGGAAGAGAGACATTTTTCAGGTGTGGAATCAGTCATGATGAAACACAAGCAGCAGAAAAGAAAAAGATAAGTCTGCCTCTAAAGGCAGGCAGGGCACGGGCACATCCCTGAGGAGACACAGCTGGAGGGGGATGGCTCTGTTCCAAACAGTCCACTACAGATACAGACCTCCCACAGCCACCCCTCCCTACAGCCCTGGGTGACAAAAGGAAACTGGGGCTGCCATACCAAAAGCATTGTCCTTTCGCTATGTGCTTGGGATGTGCCAGGGAACCACTCCATCTTCTGGTACTCTTGTCCCTGCGGAAAGAAGGGTTTACCCCATGAGTTGTGCCGATGTTATTGTTCCCGTGTAGCTGACTCCCCTCACTGCAGCTGGGGAAGGGGGTGAGGTGGTGGCAGTGGACTGATGCTCCAGTCTGTCTTTTCTGGCCTCAACCTGCGCCAGGGGAGGTTCAGACTGGATATCAGGAAAATATTTTTCACAGAAAGGGTCATCAGGCAGTGGCGGAGGCTGCCCAGGTAGGGGGTTGTCTCCATCCCTGGAGGGATTTAAAAGACAGGTAGAGGAGGTGCTCAGGGACACGGTTTAGTGGCAGACAGGAATGGTTGGACTCGATGATCTAAGAGGTCTTTTCCAACCTAGTGATTCTATGATTCTCACACCTGCCAGAATTAGATTCATGTCATTCCTTATCATCCCTCTTCCAGCCTCTAGAGAGCTCTGCATCAATTCAGCACTTTGGGCGCTCGCTCTGTCCCAGCCCAGGAGGGAGATGATTGCACCTCGGATCAGCAATGGGATACCGCTGTCTGCTCCATACCCTCAAACCATGGTGAATTATCATCCATGAAACAGCTCACCCCACTTCCACCATGCTGCCCGGAGTCTGGAGTCCGATGGCTCTTTAACTGGCACACCTCAGGGACTCACACATCACTATCTATATAAGATCTCATAAGTTGGAATATGAAAGGCTTAGAGAGATGAGTGGGTGTGATTTTACCTGATTCTTTCCCAAAAGGTTAGACGAACCACCTGTGGGTGTCCAAAGCTGTAACCAGAAAAGAATATAATTAGGACGGAGTTTGAAGACACATGCTCCTGTATCACTCCTCAAAACCAGAGCTTGAGGTCTTAAATAGCAAAAAATAGGAAAAGTACTCCTCACCATACCTGAGGTTCACTGTTTTAATGTGTTCCAGTGTAGATAAGGACTGAGCTAAGAAAAACACGGAGTTCAGGGAGATCTGGTTGTCATCAAGCCTACAGGAAGAAGAGATGAAATCAAACTGCTGCAAACTACTAGCAATTTACACTGTGTCACCCAAACCCAGTGATCCTTGTCCAGCACTCTCAGAGACTGCTTCTTTGCCACCTTCTGCCTGTGTTTCCAACTACAATCCCACAGACACAACTCGCTCCAGTAGTTTTTTAAATTTGGCCCTCATTTTTAGACTCTAGAGAACCATAGAATAATGAGGCTGGAACGGACCTCTGGAGATGGTCTAGTCCGACTCCTCTGCTCAGAACAGGGTCAAAAAAGCAGACTGCTCAGGACATTGTCCAGCTGGGTTTGGAATATCTCCAATGGTGGAGAACCCATAGTCCCTCTGGGAAACCTGTTCTAGTGATTGACTATCCTCACCACCCAAGTGTTTTCTTACAGTTAAATGGAATTCCTTGTATTTTAAGACACCGGTGCAAGGCAAAACCAATTCTTTGGCTCCAGATGCAGTTGTGGCAATATAAAACCCACGCTAACTACAATCATGCTCAGGTCTATTAGGTCTATCACAGTATCTAGTGTGACTGTGGCCAGTGTTCTTGATGCTGGGGGAAATAAAGCAGATAAATAACAGCAGTGTGTCTCATTGCACTGATGTGAGGAGAAGCTGTGGACTGCCAGTAACTGGAAAAGTCTTGCTTTGAGAACAGTTCAATAATCAAGCAGGAACAACAAAAATCTCTTTCAATAAAGCAGAATGGTGCTATATTCCTTAAGCCAGTCCGGCACAGTGCACCTGCAATGGGGGTGCCAGGTAAAATACACAGATAACCATAAGCCAATTGCAGCTGAAGTCAGAATCCACTGCTGAAGCTGGAGATCTCCAGCGCTTATCTTCCAAAGGTGCTCACCCCAGGAGAAGGGCAGCTTTCCCTTCTGATGAGGAACCAGGAGAGGAAAAGTTCAGTGGCCTGCTAAATATCTCAGCATGCTTTAGAAACCAGACACCACACCTGCACGCAAGATCACCCATCTCCTCCATGGAGGACTGAGTACAGAGGCTCTTGGGCACTGACCTCAATCCAGCTTTGGGTTGAGCAAATGCGTGCACTAAAGGGAGGGACAGACCAGAGAGCACAGTAGATCTACCCTCAACAGACAGAGAATAGAAGTGCAGTTGAAATTGAAGAGCCCTTCCCAAATGTGGATTGTGCTTCCATAACCAATACGCTCACAAAAACCCATCCATGAATAAAGGAAACGGGAGTTACTCACTTGAGAGAACTTAATGCTTTCAAATTCAGGAGGAACTGAAACAGCTGCAGAAGTCCATCATCTCCCAGATAATTATTTGATAGGCTAGGATTTGAAAAAAGGCATTTAATTTTCATAAGAAAAAAAAAAAGCACAATCAGCTCTTAGGAACAAGAGCTCTGAAAGCAGAACACAGGCATCCTAATCAAAACAAGCCATGCACTGCCCCTCCCCACTGACCACTAAAGCCTACAGGGAAACCAGAGAATGGAATAACCAACATAAGACAGCCAGAAACCTAGCGCAGGGCTCATCCTTTTCTCATGTCCACAAAGTGACACCCTCTGGACTGACAGTGCTATTTAATGCAATTACCAGGGACCAGAAGTCCACAGCTCCCTAAAATGATCAGCCTGGACAGGCTCAACAGAGGAGCCACAGGTTTGCCCTGGAAAAGGATATTAGGCTTTGATATTATTAGGCAACAGCCCAGGTGAGATCATGATTGCTTAAGAGCAAAGGCTAAAAACCTCTTCCACAGGCTGTCAGGCCTAAGAGAACAGCCAGCCCTCAGATGGTGGTACACAGACTATGTGCTTGTGCTGGTCCTTCTTCTGTCCTTAAAACCTAGATGGGGTAATGTGGGGAGCCTGTCCACCAGGGCTGCGTCTGCTCACCTCTTGGTGTTAGCAAATAAAGATTACTCCCATGTACAGCGCTAACAGAAGAAAATGCTTTGGTGCTGAAGATCCTCGCTCACCATGTGGAATCACCAGAAAAAATACAGGCTTCTACCCTCAATTTGGATGGGGTTCCTCAGCCTCTGCAGCTTTGCTCCCAAACGACCCAAAGTCAAAAATGACAAGGCAAGGTTTTATGGCTTTTCTAATACTTTTTTTTAGTCAGTCTAAGTGATCAAACAACCCCTTTGAGGATTCATACCCTGCAGCCTTTGCCCTAAGAGCAATAGGACTCTATGCCTCCTTGGCAAAAGGTAAAGCTATGCTTTTCGTAGGGTTATGTCTCCACCACACTCTCCATACAACACCGCAGAACACACGTTTTCTCTATATCCCAAAGAATGGTAGATATAACCAGAAAAGTTAAGAAGGACTCACTCCAGCTCAGAGATGCTGCCACATTCCTTCAGGACTGCACACAGCTTCTCCAGATCACCAGCTTGAAAACGACTGTGTGTCAGTCTAGGGAGAAAGAGAAATCAATAGTCCAGGTCTGAAGGATTGCAGACAAGATTGCAAACTTCACTCCTGCAGAAAGCTAGAGAATAAATGAGGAGATAATAATGAAATAAAAAATTCCCTTGAAAAATCCCCTGGAAATATCTTGCTATTTTTTTTTTTTACTGTCTGCAACAAATGGTAGTCTATAATTTCAGCCCTTTTCTGCAAACAGAACAAAGAGATAAGGTAAAGAAAACCTATGACAAAACAAAGGTCCTAGTTAGAAGGCTTTAGGCATAAATTCTCCCTTCCTCAGTGCAGCCTACAAAACACAGGCGTGCTCCGTGCTGGACTAAGAGTGTGATCAGATATGCATCTGAACACAGGTCCAGCTTAGGATGTATTTCTGCAAATATCAGTAGAGAACCCCCGCAATATCACAAGCTCTGTCACGGCCAGCTCTCCTAGCTCCCACGTGGGAGCCGATGCAGTAACTGCACAATCGCCACATCAACTCCGTGAACAAGATACACAACCCACAATCTGTTTCAACTCCTGTTGAAGACTACAGATGCTAAGCATACAGCTTCTGCTGCTGCAGGCTCGACTGCGAGCACACTGACAAATAATTGACTGAAGGAGCCTTTACCAGCTCCTGTAATTCATCCTGGAGACGCAGGTTACATCAGCTACAGGATCCAGAGATAGGAAAATACAATGAAAATTGCCATGGTACCTTATTTTTTTTGAAGGAGTAGGTGTCTGGTTTTCCTCTCCATATTGCTGGTCACCAGTAAAGAACACAGGGTCTTCCCTGGAAGTTAGCACAAAACCAGATAAGGGTGAAACACTTACCGTTAAGCAATTTGGCAGGTCCCCTGGGCTACCCTGGCTTTAGCCCACATCCATATCCTGCCAATAGCAAGCTCTTCTTTCTTTCAGTGATTAAGCAAATACTTGAGCATGCATGCAACTGGGGAGAAGGGGAAAAGATACATTTCTCATCAAAGCTACAGTCTGATGGAGAATCAGCTTTTGCCTAGAATCATAGACTCATAGAATGACTAGGTTGGAAGGGACCCACTGGGTCATCAAGCCCAACCATTCCTAACACTCCCCTAAACCATGTCCCTCAGCACCTCCCTTAAACACCTCCAGGGAAGGTGATTCAACCACCTCCCTGGGCAGCTGTTCCAGTGCCCAATGACCCTTTCCGTAAAAAATCTTTTCCTGATGTCCAGCCTGAATCTCCCCTGGTGGAGCTTGAGGCCATTCCCCCTTGTCCTGTCCCCTGTCACTTGGGAGAAAAACTTCATGTGAAAAGAGCCTAAACACATGGGAAAAGAGCCCACGCCCATGAAAAAAAAAATGACAATTCATAATGACAATTCACAAAAGGAACATCCAAATCTTAAAATATCTGAGTTTGAAATGTCACCTGGTGCCTTAAAGGAGTCATGTGTCTCAGGCTGTCACTCCCCTTCAAGCATAGCCACAACAACTGGGTTGCATCCCTGCTATTTCTCTCCAGCTAAGAGATGGGATGCAGGTGTCCCATGGCTAAGTCCATGGAGAATAATGACATAAATAAATGAACCTACAGCTCCAGAAGCAACAGAAAAACATTTCTCAAACAAAACTTTAGGTTGAGCTGGTCCAACCTGTAATTTTCTGAGAGGAAAAATAAAACTCCAAATCTATTTTGATTTAGGAGCACCGTGACTCCAGAATGCATAGTGTAGTGAACTAGATGGTTTTAAATACACAGGGATCAGTGAATCTTTTTGGAATTCAGTTTAGAGTTGTGGGGTCCTCTTGTTTTTTTACTGTTCACTATTATCAGATAGCATAGCTGACATTAAACAGCCTGCCTTGCTTAGGATGTGGTGGGTTGAAATGTCCCCTAGAGACATAAAATGTAATCAAACACTATAGAAGGCTGTGGACAGCTTCCCGAGTGGCCAAGGAAACCAGGAGAAAGTACTACATTTGGATTCAGAAGGGAGCGGAGGCAAGAACTGCTGTGAGATGAATTGTTACCCTGGGTATCTAAACAGGATGTAAGAACTAAAATGAGATGCTGAGAAAACACCATCTGTGCACACACACCCTACCTAGGAGGAAAGGAAGCAAACTCCCTGTCTTCTGTAAACCTCAGCACTGCAGTCTCACGACAAAGGCTGTGAAGAAGAGAAGGAATCAATCAATGTCATATTTTGGTTATTTACAGGACTATGTTTTAAGAATGCCTGATTTTGCTCTGCAAAACTCTTTGGTGACACTAATAACTTAAAACACTCCCAAAGCAAATAATTAATGAAAAATAATGTCTGTTAGTTTCAAGTCCTGGTGGATCAAATTATGTATCAAATGACTCAGTTTCTCTGAACCATTGGAGAATGTGCAGACAAAATTGTTACACTTCAACTCCAGGCGGTGTCCAAGGGAAAGCAATGGGAGAGAAGTTACAGCTCCACTCCAGGAAATGTCACCAGTTTTCACACTCCCTAGAGGCCCTTTCTCTAAAACTTCACAGGGCAGAGAGTAGGAAAGAGTGTAAAACTGCCCCCACGAACGAAAGGAGACACGGTTCCATCCCTTCTCAAATTCTGGTTGATGGTTCAGATAGAATCAACTTATATCAATGTACTATGAAGTGTCAGGGTTAGTAATCATCTTTGGACATGTTCTTCACCTGTCCCACTTCTGAGGTGACTCAACAAAAACTCAGGGGACAACTCTCAGACTCGTATATTGGGATTAACATCAGGAATGATTCAAGATTTACATACCTGAGTTGCACCTCCATCATCTTCTGGCAGGTATTTAATGACTTCAACAGACTACAAATCCCATTAACAGAGAGGTAGTTTTGACTGAGACTAAGAAAGATAAAAAAGGCAATTAGCTGGTTACTGAAATCATACAGGACTCTCCTAACAGAAGTGGTCATCAGTGTGCTGAAGCCCATTTCACTTCTAAAGTGACACAGCAAGAAACACACAGGATCATTGCTCCTGAGGAAGGGTTTTTAATGAAAGGGCACTTCAGATGCATTTAGACCAGTTTCCACATGTGACGCTCTGAGCAAGTGACCAATCACAGTCTGAACAGTCTAATGGGCTGTTTCATTCTTCCTTAAGAGTGCTCAGAGCTGCTGCTGTAGCACTGGTCTGGGCGATGCCTTTGCCTTCTGGATCCCTGCTAAGCATCTCTGTACAGTCCTCACCAGGCTCAAGAAAAGAGGGCAGTTTGGGTTTGAAAAAGGAAGAACTTACTCCAGCTGCTTTGAAATTGATATCCAAGGGAGGCATTCCAACAGGTAACTGCAGCCTTCATCTCCAAGCTTGTTACCTGATAAACTGAGAAATTTTCCAGTTAGTGGGAACTGTTTTTAACAATATAAATAACAAAGCCCTCAAAATCTGCCTTTCCTACAAATTGTTTTTGCCTCGATTGTTCTTCTCTCCCAGATCAAACTTTCCTGCTTATCTCTGACTGAAGCAACTTCAGACAAAGAGTTTTACCCCTAGGACAACATGATTCATGCTTTTGCCCCAAATACATCTTTTGAAAATTTAAGTGGGAGTACAAAATAAGAAACCAAATGGGCAAGTGTCTACTGTCCGCCAGGAGGGGAAGGAAAGGAAGGGGAGGGAGGACCAGACAACAAATGATCTCCAGATCCTAATTCAAATCAGTGAGCTAGAAAACTGGGGATTGAGATGTTGTTAAATTAAAGATAAAGTCTGGACCAAACTGTCTTGCAACAAATATTCCTACATTTTCCAGGGCAGACAGGCTAGAAGGAGAGCTTTACAGCCAAATCCAGGTGGTTTCGTATATAGGCAAATAAGGAAAGGTAGGCATGATAATGCAACATGCAGGTTACGAAGTGGATCTCTTGTCCTCCTCCTCTCCTCTCACTTCTCACAACAGAGCTGGATAAGGTTTAGAAGACAAAAAGGGATAACAAAGAAGCAATCTGTGTCTCTTTACTGGCTCAGAGGATTCACTGGAGGAGCAGTGCATCCGGGATGCCTCCAGCGTGCAGCACTGCTTCATTAGCAGTGTCTGCTCTGGAACTGGCATCTCTGGTTACAGTTTCAGGGAGCCAGAGGCTGCAGCTGTCACAGCTACTGAAGGTTGCTCAGTATTCATCTTCTGCAGAACCTCACCAAAAATTCCTAACCAGAATCCCACCAGACTTAAGCAAGTGGTGGGATCCCTCCTTGGGGTCAGGTCTCATGTCTCACTGCCCTCTGTGCGTAGCATCCCCTGCTTCCTGCCACCCGCCTGAAGCCAAACAACACGAAGGAAATGAGGCACTTACTCCACCTCGGAGAGACAAGGACAGCTCTGGAGAATGGCTGCGATCTCCTCTGCATGTTGGGGAGACAGGCTGCGATCCTGCAAGCTGTGAACAGGAAGGTTTAGTGAGCGGTGAGGGGACAGTGAGGCCCAGGCATTTCTCATGTCTCTTTCCAAGCAAGAGCAGGCAGAAGCAGTACCGAGAGAGGAAGGTTTTACCCTCTACTCTGGCACACAATCCTGGGCATATCACTCTGTTTGTCTGTAGCTGGTGATGCCAAAGTGCATCACCTTGTGTCAGAGCCACCTGACTGCCATCCACAAGAAGGGGATGGATGCAATTGTTCCTGTGCTGCAGAGTAGTCAGGGAAAGAGAAGGAAGTAAGGGAGGGCTATTTCCCAGCTTTAACATGCTCAGATAATATGCTGGAGTTGTCCTTTCTTAAGAAAGGCATTACTGTCTTCTGGAGCCCAAGCAAGAAAGAACACTATATGGCTCATGGCTTTGGCAGCTGTAAGAACACACGGCAAGATGGGCATTATCAAGGGAACTCTGCCTCTCCAAGGCTGTAGAGCCCAACACTTAAGAAATAAAGCCACTGGCTGGGCCAGAGAGGGATTTCTATTGTTATTTTTATTTACCAATTCAGGTTCACTCCAAACTTTTCATATGTGGAAATATTCTCTGTCCTTAAGGACCAACACAGCTGCTATTCTTGTCTTTCTGCAGTACCCGCCATCTGCAAGGCACATTCACCAGCAAGAATTTCAGCGCTTTCTCTTACCATAACTTCACACATCTAGTTGGAGTTACATGTTCCTTATTCTCTTCCCAGCTCAAATCCAAAGATCTGCGAACAAGCAAAATATTTGGCCTTTAATATGCCTTCACAAAATATGAGGACCTGGGAGATGGTTAATATTTTCTGGAAGGTTTCTAGAAGAAATCACAAGGTCTGTGTTCTGTCCAACCATTCCATGCAAGGTTAAGTGATTGTTAAGAACCAAAAGAGCTCCATCAGGGGACAACAGAATTGTTTCATAGTTTCTTAATTAAGGTCAAATTCACCCTTCCCTCAAAGTATGCACAAGCAGGGAGAACACAGGAGCCAGACAGAGAAGGAGCAAAATCTTTTCCTTCATATATCTTTGCATTTAACTGTATTTCAAGAGTTTTGCAGTGGAAACATAGCACTTCAAGCTTACACTGACACTAAGGTGCTGCCCTTGTGGAAGTGAGTCTGTACAAAGTCCAGCTATTTTGGTTACCTTTCTCCTTGCTCAGGAGAATCCAGCTCTGCCAGGCACAAGGACAGAGGCAACCAGTTTTGTTGCTGGAGTGGTTTATAGTGACACGAAGCTGACTGTTTCAATCATCATAACTCTGAACGCAGTATAACCCGAAGCGCAGATTCTCACCTTGGAACTTTCTCCGACGGGCCAGAAAAATAAATAATCACGGTGTCCTTCCTGAAAAAGAGATCCAAACCAATGTTAGGGCACAAGAGGAAGGATGCCATTTCTCCAGTAGAGGTGCTCAGTAAGGAACAAAGCTGTTGCCTGAATGTAAAAGACAGCCTTGACATCTGCCACATTAGCAGACACACCTATGAAAACACCAAAACCTGTAATTTAAAGGAACATCAAGCCAGAACTTCTACACCTTCTCAGTAAATTTAGCTGATTCAGAGCAAATTTCTGCTAGCTGGTAAAGAATTTCCCAGGTGATATTATTGCAGAGCTTAAAAGCAAAAATTTATTTTGTTATATAAGAGAAATATTACACTCTGCAAAATCAATTTACAGACCAAGGATAAAATAACTCATTAAAAAAAAATACGAGGATGTCCATAATACAATGAATTCAAATTTTGTTTCAAACAGAAAACAAAAAGGAGTAAAAATAATTTTTGTTGAGTTTAATTAGCCAATAATTAAGATGGAAAAAAGCATCAATTTAAAAAATCATCATCAAAAGAGACAACATATTTGTTTACAACAGCTCTCGTGTCTTGATACCTGACATGTAGTTCAGTAGCATTTTGACAGGCGAGGACTTCCTTTGCCAAAGTCAGAACAGCACCCAAAGAAAGACTGTTGTTACTCAGACTGTGAAGATGAAGAACACAACCTCAGCTGCTGGACCCAACAGCACACGCTTCTGTTATGCAAATGCTCTGCACCCAAAGACCCTAAAGCACACGTTCTTTCCGTTAGTAAGGTTTCTCCAAAACTTCAGAATTCTGCATTTAGGACCCCATAAAAGCATTATCACTATTCTTCTCTGCAAGTTAGAGCACCCATGCATTTAGAAGCAGAGACACTTCTTCTATGTGCAACAGAAGACCATTAACAGCTTTCTGGATACGTTGGGAGAGTATTTCATGCTTTTATGGCTACACAACCAACCCATAATGCGGTTAAACTCTTGCTCTAACAAATTCAGTTTAAGTACTGCATATTAAAGCAGGGCGGTCTAAACCCTCACATTTAAAACAACCCTGAAGACACAATAGCAGCGCCTCAGGATTTATTCTTTAATTGCATGTTTATTCTGTTTGATTACTTATTGGACCTCATTAGATATATAACATAATGTCTTGCTTCTACAAATCCTTCACACGGCCACAGAGCACTGCTCCTGTGAGCTCCAAAGGAGTCACCCATGACAACACCACTGTATGGGTGTAACGGGAATGTGTGAAGGAATGAGGCTTACAAATTGCACTGGCTTCCTACCTTTTCCATAATAAGCTGCTTCACTGGGGGCAGGTGGGCATTTCCCACAAGCTGTTATCCAGCGTGCACAGGAAAGCAGCGGAGCAAGTCCATTCAGCCTTTTCCTCCCTCTTTCTGCCAGGCTTTTGAGAAATTCTACATCATACCACACAGCCAGTAATGAATTCCTGGATGGGATCCAGCAATAACTGCAGGCATTTTGGATTCACCTGCTTGCACCTGGGGGTACATGGGAGACCTTGAGAGGCAGAGTCACTCCCTTTTAACTGGGGGAGGCAGGCAGTGCTGCTGCTTTGACTTCCCGCAGCGGCAGCACAGCTTTGTGGTTACCCCTTTTCTGTGATGCAAACTACACTCACAGCAGCTCCGCTCTGCCCTGCCTGCTGCTATTTAAACTGCTCCTGCTAACTTTTCAAAGGCCTCAAATCCCTTCACAAATCAGGATCATTCTTTCCATCTAAAAAGATGCAGAGCCATGCTGTGAGCTTTCCTAGCAG
Organism: Cuculus canorus; assembly: GCF_017976375.1. Taxonomy (NCBI): domain Eukaryota; kingdom Metazoa; phylum Chordata; class Aves; order Cuculiformes; family Cuculidae; genus Cuculus; species Cuculus canorus. Next base: position 9,761,522 of record NC_071413.1, on the reverse strand, counting down.
CCAGTCCCTCTCACGCAGCACTGTGCGGCTACAGGAGTGTTAGAGGAAAGAGTACAGGAGAACAGGGCTAACAAAAAGGCTGGGAAAACAGGGATGGAGCCATCATCTCTGATGCAGAGGTGAGGCATCTCGATCTGAGCCTCGCCAAGGGGAAGAGAGGTGAGGAGGCAGAAGACGAAAAAGCCATGCCAAGCACCAAGTTGAGCACATGTACTGCAGTTCCTGGAGAGGTGTCAGTGGTGCCAGGACTCCTTTGAGATTATTTAAAGACACCTGGGTAAGGATTGTGAAGGTGAGTCTGTCTCAAACTGAGCCAGGGCTCCAGCACAGCCCTGCTCGCACTTAAATGCCTGTGGTTCAGCTTAGTGCCCCACATGCCCTCCACTGGCATCTCTAAGAGCGAGCGTCACCCCTTACAGACACACCCAGCAACTCTGCTCTGGCGCTGTGCTTGGCTTCCATAGTAGCTACCACTTTTAATAGGTTTAAATAATTTTTACTCACTCTATTTTCTTCAGCTTTTCCATTCTGGAAAACAAGTCCACCACCTTCTTCACCTCCAGATGCCGTATCCGATTGTCCTGCAAGCTGCACACAGATTCATTCTCATTAGTACCCCAGGACCCCTAGGAAAGAGCAGCTGATTTGGGGGTCACTGTCACAATACACTCACTTTATTTCCTCAAGATGGAGGCACTGTGATGAAGCCTGGACCAAGTTAGTCATTCCCTCAGCTGTGATGCTCCCGCCTGTCAACCTGCAAAAAGAATCACTCAAACCAAGCCCAGCAAGGACTAAGCATCCCATGCAACGTGTGGCAAGCCCCTCTCAGATGTGTGCCTGTGCCACACTCCCAGCACACCAACACAGAGAGAAGGTGACCTAACTCTGTCACTTGCAAGCAACTTTATGCTCCTTTCTTACCAAGGCAATGCAATATTCCTCCATAACAGCATAAAAAAAGCGCCACACATATCCATGCTGCTCTGCACAGCACTGCATTACTCTCTCTGTACAGCCTTGCACGAGCAGATTTAATTAAACTGCAAGATAGAAATAAAGGACAGACAGAAAGAGATGGTTCTGACCTTAGAAGCAGACTTACTCTAACTTCTTCAGGATCCCCATTCCGTGTAAGCTCTTTGAAAGAGCAGCAGCGAAGCCATCACCACATCTCCTACTACGAAAACTAAAACATGAAGAAAAGGGGGAAAACGTAAACACAATAAACCCCTAAATAAGCCAGCCCACAGAGCAGGTTAAAACACAATTACAAAAAAGCGTTTTATTTCTTTCTTAATAGCAATAGTATTATGCTCCTTTTTGCAGTATCTTTGTCTTTTCAGACATCTGTTTAAAACAGCACAACACCAAACTTGCACATTATTTGAAGAGACAGCTTCTGCCTTTTGGTACAATGACACCACGTGTAAGTGCTGCCATAGATGAAGAGTCAGCCCTACTGTGTGTCCCACCAGAGCCAGGACTGTGGGGATGAGGGAGGTCACACAGGGGCAACCAAACTCATATAAACAGAGAGTGACTAACAGCTCCTGAGTGATGAGCTGCTGAGTTAAGAGAGGGTTTATTCTTCATAATGGAGACAGAGAACAACTGATTACTGTCCTTTTTACAATGATATCAATATCCAGGAATAGCAGTTTTCACATCTCTGTTTCTGCTCCTCTGCTTCACAGAAGACAACACCCCCTTCAGGCCAAGGCAATTGTCACCATGGCCCTCCTCTTCTCCACATTAGCAAACTCTACACATATTCCTCAAAGTCATTCAAAGAAATATAGAAGAAGACGCCATCCCACAACAAGATCCGAAGACAGCCCCCTTGAGAAGTCCTTAGAGCATTACAGCAAAGCACTGAGAGCCACTAAGAGTGCACTTGTCACCTCCAATTCATCTGGTTTACAGCAACTTCACGTAGACCACAATATTATCATTTGTTTGCAAGATTCACCCTACCTTTGTATTGTCAAGAAATGCCCATCATTTCAATATCATGACTAACTACCCTTTTGTTTGATTGTTCTAATCAAAACAAAGAAACATACAGAAAACACAGTCAGAATAGATTTATCACCTTAATATCCTTCAATGACTCAATAATTCATTATTTCATAAATTTCTTCAGTATCAAAAATTATACTGTTCAGATCAGAATTCCTTACACCATCTTTCCCCTCCTTCTGAAACAAATCCCAGGCTTGCTCTTCCAGCCCCTTAGCCCTTCTCTCCACCCATCTCACAGCACTCAGTGTGTTTACCTCAAGTGCTCTACATTTTTACAGCCAGCCAGAATCTCCAAACAGTCAATGTCCATGAGACATCCAGCAAAGTCCAAGTGAGTCAAATCCTGGCCCGAGTTTATGACAAAAACCAAAGCTGACATGTCCAGAGGTGTCAGTCTAAAGTTTTTGAACTCATACTTGAAATGCAGCAGGGTCTCAATGTGCTGGGCTACTTCGAGGTCTTGCGTTTCAAACGTGCAATGGCAGAGCTCGATGACCTTTGGCCCTGTCAGATGAGTGGCTGCCAGTTTCTGGAGAGACTGTAGGATTGCCTCCTGCTTTTCCTGCACCCAAGCTTCATCTTGTTCAGCTAACAGCATGAGAAATGTCCTACATTCTTTTGATGCCAAGCCTGAGAGAAAGATGTGAAAACTCTCCATAAATGCAGTCTTTGCCTCATTCTTTAAAGTCCACTTTGACTTCAAAGAGAACTTCTTCTTCAGGCAGTTCTTGTCCACCTTCTTACTCACCATAAGACACAGTGCTGCAAAAAACTCCTGCAAGCTCAAGTGCACAAAGGCATAGCCAGCCTCTGGGCAAGTGTCATTCATCTTCACCTCAAAGACAGTCAGTAATCCATGTAAGGAAGCAAATTCCTTCACATGCTCTGGAATATCACTATCATAAAACACAAGCTTCTTATCTTCCAGGCCTTTCAGTGCAAGATCACACAGATCCAAAATGGCCTTCTTGTTACAGTTCAGCTGAGTCTCCTCCTTGCCACCTGCACATTCTCCCTGCTGTTTGTTTATGAAGATGAGAAGCATTTTGATATAAAACTGTGTCATAGTCTGAGGAAGCTCCACACTCATTTGATTATTAAGGAACAAATACTCCAAACAGATGCACACAACGTAACACAGAGCAGGGATGAAGCACATGCTGAGGAGCTTAGTGTTGTTCTTCAAATGAGTAATGGCTTGTTCTTTGAATGAATGCTGGTGAAAATAGTGGCTGACGTATTCGTCAATCTTCTCATGGTCAAATCCTAAAATTTCTGCTATCAGATCTACTGTGTTTAATAAGAAGCCGGGTAGTCTCTTAGGTCGGCTAGTGACCAACACTGTGCAACCAGGCAGGAGCTTCCCATTACAGAGGTCTGCAAAGAGCTCAGATATGGACATACGGGTGGTAAGAGTTGGGCATCCCTTAGAAGAGGATGATACGTCTGTGTTAGCTGCAAACTCATCCAGCCCATCAAAGATGATTAGTGTACGCCAGGCATTTTCCAGGACACACTGGAACACTGCATCAGGGCTGTCTTCTGGATGAAGGAACAGGTCAAACAAAAGCTCCTTCAGAGTTAATTTTCTTTTTAGTAAATTCAGCTGCCGAAACTCAAACAGGAAAGTGAAGAGAAACTGAGGCAGGACACCCTCTGCCCATTTCTGACAAATCCTGCGCATTAGTATGGTCTTGCCTGTACCTGGTTTACCAAATAAAAAGATAAGCTTCGTTGTGCCTGATGGGACCACACTACGAAACAGATCTGACACTTTCACAGCTGTATCCACACATTCTTCTGGTTCAGGAGCACCTGCCACATCCTCTTGGGTTTTGTCTGCTCTCTCTTTTAAGCTGGAGGCTCTGCTCTTCTGAATGACAAGGTTGACAAAGGCTTGGTTGAAGGCCAGTGGCTGGGTTTGTTCCTGTGCTGCTGCTCCCGCTGCTCTCCTGCTTCCATACCTCTGGCAGAAAGAATCGATGAGGAGATGGCGGTACTTTTCAGCTGAATCTGAGAAAAAAAGACAACACAGGGAGTATGAATGTGACAGAGTCAGTTCTGAGCCATGACAGATCCAAAATACTACAACTTATACACAGTGAAACAATGGCCCTGTAGGAGGCTGCTCCTCAGAGCTAGGGAGAGGTGACAAATCCTGAACACATGAAAATAACCCACATATTTTTCTATTTTTGCACAGGGGCCGAAGAAGAAGAAAACTCAATGAAAAGGTAAAACAGCTTTATATAAATCTTATTATCTTATTATCTCCTTAAGATGAGAATTAGGTATTGGTGTATTATGCCTATGACTCCCTGTTCAGCATTTCTCTGTTCACCCATGCTGGCCTTGTGCCACGCTTGCTCAAATACCTGCACCTCGGAACAGGTATAGCTTTTGCTTTGAGAATTTGACACCAGCATCTCCTTGTTGAAGGAGAACAGTGCTGACAATGAAGGGCGCTCAGCACCTTCTGAAAAAACCCATCCTCGCTGCCATCAAGTTTGTCAAGTTTTGTCAGCAGTCGAAATCTGGCCTCCTTGGAGCACCTCCTCAAGAAATCTCCTGTATGCAAACTCTCAGTCACAAATCAGCCAGTGGCCAGCTTTGTCATGCTTCCTGCGCTCCCCTACCAGACACTGCGCAGTGCTGGACCATGGTGACTGCAAGGCTAAAAGCAGAGGCAGAAAAGGGTAAAGAAGAGCAGACAGTGAAGAAAAGGATGCCGGCACTGGTGTTATACAGCCCACAGGTCTGTTCAGGCTACCCAGTCTTTCCTGGAATTACTCTGGCTCAATTTTCCATTGCTCATCTACTCAGTTACTTTTCTACTTTAGACTCAGCTGAAATCATACAAGTTTTTAATGTGCTAGAGAAATCCTGGAGCCTTTAGTGGGTTTTAAATTGTCAGTATGTCTTCTGACATGATAAAAAAAAGCAAACACATACAGACATGGCCTACAACCAGCCTATCACACTTCAAAGGATTTCTTAGCCTATGTCATATGCATCCCTTCTCCTCGGGTAGATTTAATATACCTCTGAAATGTAAACGGGTGTTTCTTGTTATTTGCCAGGGGTCATGGTCTGTATAATTTATAACCTGTTGCATTAAGTTTACACAGCTACTAAACAAAAGTTCCCCTCAATGAAGGCAGTTGATTTCTTCAGTGTTTCTATAAAGTCAAATAGGCCCTTCCTCAGGGGAAAGCACAGCACCGCTTTGCTTCAGGAACATCTACATACCTAATCGACGTTTTTTAGCATCCTTATCACTGACAGAGGTGCTGCGATGGCGACGTCGAGCAAATCCTGAAAATCAAAAAGTCAGAAACACGTCAAAAGAGTTTTTCGAATGGCAGCTTATTAAAGCTGGGCAAGATCGTCCCACAAAGCATTTAGGAGCTGAAGAGGCAAAACTGGAGAGACAAAATCATTTGTAAATTCAGGCTCAGTTTACAGTACTGCTGTTTCAAGTGATGAAGTAAAAGCTGAGGCACATCTAGCTACAGAAAGACAGCTTGGACTGGTCCTCATGAGGCTAACTCATCCTCTTGTCCCACCCAAAATATGCTACACCTCTCAGGAGTGAGCAAGGGTTTTGGGCTGGTTTGAACACCTTCATTCATAAAGCTCCCTGAACTTCTCCAGGCAATTCATTCCAACACTTTATTTATATAGATTTTCCTAATGGATAACATCAATCTTGCCTGCCACAGTGTGACCTGCTACTTCCACATTCTATCCTCTTGAGTGTTTTTGCAGAGAAGTCAAGCAGGTCCTTCTCTCTTCCCTGGGACACACCATCAGCTACAAATCTTACTGTTCTCAACCAAAAGCAGCCGGGACATCAGAAACAGGGAGTTATAAGATGCTGTTGGAAGCCTGGCTTTGAAAACCTTTGCAGGAAAAATGTGAATTTTAAAAGGTATGTTTTGCCAGAAATGTACTAGGTTAAGCAAATGATGCTCAGACCTTTTTGTTCAATCCCTTCATTTGCTTAGATGCACAGTGCTAAGTAGTGCCAAAACCTTGGCAAAAAAACTATCATAACAGTGCTAAGTAGTGCCAGAACCTTGGCAAAAAAACTATCATAAAAGCCCATCAAAGAGCATCCTAGGAAATGGCCCTACTGGCAGCACAGCCACTGGAAGGCAAAAGAAACCAGAGTTATGTGCAATTCTGGGTTCGGAGGAGCACACAGAGATAGAGAAAGCATTAAAGGCTATGGACAGCCTAATCAAAGACTTGCATCACAAGCACTGCCAATGTACACAAGGCATGAAGAAAGCAGTTCAGTGTGTGTGAAAGAAGCCTGGAAGATTTCAGAAAGTGATAAGCCAAAGAGTGGTACCACATATGCCATCGACACAGTGTCGCAAAGCCCATAGCCCAATTTCTTTCAATTGTTCTCCACTCCTCCTAAGGATTTAAGTCCGCCTAAAGCAGGATAAAACTGTGTGATGGACCTGAAAGAAAGCAGGAGCAGGAAAAATCAATAACTAGACATATCTCAGCACCAAAGAAAGTTTCCTTGTGAGCAAAGCCGGCTGCTAGGTCAGCCTCTAGAACTCAGCTGGCCAGGAAGCTGTGTGTGAATGAACTATATAATGTGGTGAAAAGCTGCCCTGCGTTTTCCGAGACTAACCACAACCACCTCTCTGGTGCGAATTTTGTAGGTTGGGTGACGCATCCGCCTTGCTTTGAACAGAGGAATTGCTCAGTTACCCTAGGGAAGAAGGCAGGGGAAGAGCATTTCTGGGGAATGTATAACCCACAGACTCCAAGAGCTGTTCATGGTGATTAATTCCCTGTTTGTTTATGGTGTGCTCTCAGGTGGAGAGAATGGGCAGAGCTGAGAGGCACAAGTCTTTCCTTTCTTAACTAGTCCTAGCAACTTCCAACATTATTTTCAAGCAACTGGCCAGATCGAGCTCCTGCTCACCAGGGTGGCACAGCAGCCAGCAGCAGCAGTCTGGCAGCAGAATAGAAAGGTCACTTTTGTTTGCAAGATCTGAAAACTGCATGTGACACACAAAACACAGCATTTGCAGTGCCATGAGTCAGAAGAAGTCTGTGAGTGAAAACCAGAAGCAAAAGGGTCCCTTTGATCATAGAAACAGCTGGGACTGCAAAGGGTAGGTTGGGAGCAACAATTTAAAAAGGGTACCACCAGCAGAGATGGTCAAGGCAGGGAGAGCTCACTGCTCAGGGAGCTCAGTGCAAAAAGCCTGCCTCTGTCCGACCAGAAGCAAGGAATGCAAAAAACAGAGAACACACAAGTTATAAGGTTCTGAAGGCACTGGTAAACCTCAGCAAGAAGCAGAGCCCAGCTCTACAAGGAGCTTCTGTTGCTGAGAGTAAGCCTTAGTCAGTCTCTGAATTTACACAGTAGAAAAAAAATAAAAGCAGCTTTCCCTTCACCTATTTTTCCCCAACAGGCAATCCAGCACCACTCCCACTCCCTGCCACCAACATCATGCACCTCTACAGGGCACAAGACCTGTGCTTTGCTCTCTGCACTGCCAGGGTCCCAGCTCAGTAACTCCTCTACACCACAGCCTGCAAAACACAGGCTTCATTTCCCGCTGCTTTGTCTTCCCCCAGCACACATTTCAGGAGGACACACAAAAACGATGGCAGGTTTCTGTATTAATCTGGATTCCCTTTTGCCTCTACCTCTACCATTTATCTCCTCACAAAGTTGGATGCCAGAATCATATTCTTTCTCTCTTTCTGCTGTGACACTCTTAACACGGGGAGGACCTGGGCTGATGTTTCATTTCCTGCAAACTGGACAGCTGGTGATTGAGAAGGCAACTCAGAACGTAGCAGCTTCCTGTTATTCCAGCAGCTGTTTCACAAGGGCTCAGGGGTGGCACAAACTTTCAGTATTTTCACCAAAGGCTTCTGATGGACATTTGAGTGATGGATGCTGCTGCAAAGTTCCAGAGGGAGAGGAGGTATCTTGAAAATGAATCCTTCATTTCATGATCTGAACTGAGTAAGAAGACCTCAGTCCCAAATTAACCCTTGAAGAAAGCCCTAAAACAACTACTACCCATTCTTTTAAGCTCTGATTCTTCTACCTCTAAAATGGTTTCTGCTGTATCAGCTCCCAAATAGCCCGTCTGCTCTTCCTTTCAAAGTCAAACCAACTTCCTCCACCTACCTATCAGCCAGCCACAGTAAAAGCAGAAAAAGTGGGGATTTTGCAGAGTGGGTGGGACATTCCTTTGGTCAGAGAAATGAAAATGAAAGAGTTCCTTAGCAGAGTTGGTGTCAACAAGGCTTTTCTGAAATTCAAGGAGAGAAAACAAACCAGAAGAGGTTCATCTGGAAAGCATGAAAACAGAAAAATCTAATCTGAAGTTGCAGTTTCTTCCTTGGGGCCAACACAGGGTACGTTTGCAGCCCTGCCCAGCCCACAGGCAGAGAAGATAAACTTCAAGAACAAAGAACCACAGGGTCTATTCCAGCCTTACCTTTCAGCACAGATGACTGGGGACTCACATCTGTGCATGCTTCTTGTTCCTGGCTGAAGTTACCTAAAGGAATTGGATTTGAAATGAAACACAGTTACTGTGAGCATCCTTCTCTTGAAATCTAAGGTGTTGCTGGTCAAAGTCAAAGGGCAAACAGCTCACAACGCACATAGTGGTACAAAACAAGACTCGGTACGAGGGCTGATACAACACAGACAGGTTTCAGGCTCCCCATCCGATCTTTTATCTTCAGCTTTGGCTGATCTAAAACCACAGCACAGCCAAAAAGGGAAGCCCTACTCTTTCCTGTTCCTGAAAAGGAGGTGGTTCTGTGATGAAAGCATTGGCAGAGTCAGTCAGCAGCCCAGTCAAGGGCCTCTTCTGACTCCCAGCACAGCTCAAGCTGCCACAAAACCCCAGTCAGCACAGCCAGTCCCGCAGACAACGTGCATAGAGCTTCCGAGGGAGATCCCATTCGGGTCAAAGACGAGGCTGCATACCACCAGGACTCTGTTATTCAGGTAGATTCAGGCCTGAAAGCATTGGTCTCCAAAATCAGATAGGAGGCCTTCATACACTAATTCCTCTTACTGTTATTTCCAGTGTTTCCCAGCTGGGAGTGCAGGCCAGGACTCTGATATTTCTAGCTCTAACACCAGCATGAAGCAACAAAGAACAAGGTTCCGAACAGGCACATGTTGCACCACGGCCTCGCACAAAATCTATTCAACAGCTCAAATATCCCGATTCTTGTCCTCTGTGCCATGTAAAGCAAAGTAAGCCAGTCCAGGTGCTGGAAGACTCGATCCTGCTGTTTCTCCACTACTTATCCCAAGTACTGCTTGGGCTGCCCCTCAGGCTGGTTTTAGCCCACACCAGTTATCCAGTCCCACTCACGATGCGGACAAACTCTTTTCCCTAGGAGTCACTGCAGCTAAGGCAAGCTAATGGCCTAAGCTAATCTTGCCTAACCTAAGACTTCTCTATTCTAAAGCGTGGTCCTGTCATCCTCTTCCAAACCACTAGGTCCTGCCCACACCCTTGGGACAGCCCTTGCAACCACAGGGTCAGGGTTAACTGAAAGCCACCCTACAACAAAACTAAAAATAATTCAATTTCAAGGCTCAATGATGTTCAACTGTTACTACTACGGTTAAACCAGCATAAGCCAACTCCAAAACCTTAAGAGAGGTCTTCTTTTATAATATGCCACAGTGTTACAAAGCTGAAATTTGTTTTGGCTTCAGTTCGAAAAGAAAGCCCCCATCAGTCTTTGCTCCCTGTTGCTTGTCTTTCCTTCCTTTCACAGAATCACAGAACAGTTTGGGTCAGAAGGGACCTCAAAGCTCACCTAGTTCCAACCCCCCTGGATCCACCTTCCATTGGATCAGGTTGTTCAAAGCCCCATCTGATCTGGCCTTGAACACCTCCAGGGATGTGGTATCCACGACCTCCCTAGGCAACCTGTGCCAGTGCTTCACCACCCTCCACAGTAAAACATTTTGATTAGAAGAAATCTCCCCTCTTTCAGCTTAAAACTGTTCCCCCTTCTCCTATCCCTGCACTCCCTGATAAAGAGCCATTCCCCAGCTTTCTTGCAGCTTTTTAAGTACTGGAAGGCTGCTATGAGGTTTCCTCTAAGCCTTATCATCTCTGCAAAAGTAACTGCTGCTGCAGTTGGCTACCAAGGGCTGCATCTGGCCAACCAATCCAAGCAACAACAAGTTATTGCAAGCAGGATATGAAAGACAGCAACAGGAGAAGTACTAATTATGTAAGACTTCATGTGAAGTACAATGTCAACAGAAAAGAATTAACAACCAGACAAAGTAATAGAGGAAGGGAGAGGTACAGCTTAGTGGGTGCCACGGGCTTTCATAAAAGAGTGCACATGCGTACTGTGTGTATAACCTACAACATAACACGCGGCAGATTGGCTGCACTCTTTCTGGATCACATGATTTTCTCTAAAGCCACTGCTTCCAGCTGCTGCAGAGAGACATGGCAAAGCGGTTTTCTTGTGGTACGAGTATCCATGACTTCTCTGGGCAACCTGTGCCAGTGCCTCACCACCCTCTCAGTAAATAATTTCTTCCTCATACCTCACCTAAATCTCCCCTCTCCCAGCTTAAAACCATTCCCCCTTGTTATATCCTGCACTCCCTGATAAAGAGCCCCTCTCAGCATTCCTGTAGTCCACCTTTAAGTACTGGAAGGCTGCTGTAAGTTTTACCCAAAGCCTTCTCTTCTCCAGGCTAAAAAGCCCAGCTCTCTCAGCCTGTCTTCATATGGAAGGTGCTCCAGCTTCTGATCATCTTCATGGCACTCCTCTGGACTCACTCCAAAAGATCATGTCCTTCCATTTTTTAAACTAGATGGCTTGGATAAAAAAGCTTGTAGCTGCAGGGACACCACAGAGAGGACTGTCACCTCTCACTGATGAGGTACTGACCATGCAAGTGAGGGCACTGGTGGTCACACTGCCTAGACTGGTTGGTTGGTTATGGATGAGCCAAGGCATTGGCTGTGCTTGGGGACAATCAGAAGTAGATAGCCCAATCTCCATTACCTTCTCCTACAGAACTTATGAGCAGTATCTCTAGATCCAGGGGAAGGTCGCACTCCATGCAGAGGTACTGTGCAAACCACTTCCAGGTGGCAGGGCCAGCCTTCTCCAGCAGGTCAAGAAGCACTGAGACTTTTTCTCTGTGGTCAGTGATGCCATCCAGACCATTCAGGGCCATCGCTGGGAGGAAATGCTTGGAGGTTGTGAGCAGCCAGTCAGGACGGTGACTGAGGAACTCCACTAGCTGGGGGCGGGCTCTTGCTACAGCTGCTTCTAGGTCCAGATCATCATTCTGCAATGGAGGCTAGAGGGATGAAACAGGAAGGGGTAGCAGTGAGCATAGGAGTGAGAGATGTTCAACCACACAGCCCTACTGCTGAGCAGCCAGCACAGCCCTTGATGACTTGATCTGCTTTTCTAACGCTTTGGTCCACTGCAGCATTTCTCATCTGCCTTACTCTCATCACGACATTTGGCAAACCCCAGTCCAACCATCACGTGGTGCAAGGACCACAGTGCTTGTCTGCACAGCGCCTAAAGCAGCGGTACTGCAAGGGACAGGAGCAATCAACAGGAGTCAGTCTCTCTGGCGTCAGACAGGGAGAAGCTCCATTCACATCTATATTGCAGCAGTGGCCATCCACCAAATATAACACCTCGGGCACTTTTCACACACAGCAGAACCTCTCGGGAGACTAAAAGCATATTTCCCGGCACAAAGGGCTTAGGCAGCTTCTCTTGCCACTCATTTTGTGGGGGTCAACAACTCATTTCTGCTTCGGTGACAGTGTCGCACTCCATTTCCACTTTTTTCCCCACAGCAAAGCCACACACGTGTGGTCTCCTACCTGCATTATTGTGTGGTCAGCCTCCTCTCATGTCAAATGCAAAGGTGGCTTTTGCTCCATACCCTGATGATCTGCTAGCAGCTGTGTTTCAGCACACGGTGACACCTCTTCAATGCACGGGGCATGCTTGTATGTGGCTGCCCCACTCAGTGCAGATGCCTAGGGATAATAACAACAAAGCAGGATGTAAATATGAAAGGGCACGGACAGTTACATGGGTCCCAGATCTAGAAGCTCTGCCTTTGATTCTGAGGTCAGGCGTAGAGCTTTTAATCTCTAGGTAGCAACATCAACTCAAATCAGCAGTAACCACAAAGTCTGGACGTTTGAGGATCCACTGCTGGTGCGATGAAAATGCAGGACTGAGCACTCCTAAGACAGAAGTGAAGACAGGCTTTACAGAAACACTTCAAGGGAATCACAGCTTTCCTGCTGTCACTGCCTGGCTTGAGCTGGTCTTCTATCCCAACCTGCTGCTCCTAGCCCCTCCAAGGAAGTTAATGCAGAAGAATCACAGAATCATGGAGGTTGGAAAAGACCTCTAAGATCATTGAGTTCAACTGTTAGCCCAACACCACCATGCCTACTAAACCATGCTTGCACAAGTCAGGCAGTCAGTCGCACCAGAAAAAAAACCACAGAAAGCTGATCCTCTGAAGCTATACAGCTTTTGCAAAAGAGTTTCAGGTGCAGGGGGCTGAAAACACCGCTAATGCCTGTGCTATGCAAGCCCCAACACCTTGCAGCGGAGATGGCAAAGGGAAGCATTCCTCCCTGTGCTGCATCTGGTGCTGTTTGGTGTCCAACCACTCCTGCTGCAGGGAAAGGGATGAGGAAACCAAATATCATCCTGCACACCTTCAGTCAACCTGCAGCAGGACCCCAGCCTAGGCTACAGCAGCATCAAAACCGTGCCGCTGTACTATGTCCAGCAGACAACTGCCTACACTGATGCTGGAAGCCAGCTCCAGCTACAACTATGATCATCATGTTTCTAGAAAGGCTGCGAAACAGAAACCACAGGGAGCAGTCTTCATGCTCCATCCCATCACCAAGTGCTGTTTTGCATCTAGAGGTACAGTCCTTCTTGGTCCAAGACTGCTGCAATATGTGTGGTGTAGGAAAAATTCCACTCCTTGCTACAACTCAAGTTTACATGGGGTGGGGACGGGACGGTAACTAACCTAATTCAGTAAAAAGCCAGTAACACTGTTGAGTGGAAGCATCCTGTGGGGTAGAATTGTTGTCACCCCCTAACAAGGTTGGTGCATTCCCCAGGAACTGCCATTTCCTGAGCAAGCACCTTCCCAATCCAACTGCAGCAGTCAACCCACTGCGACCAGGGTGGATGGATGGGAAAGTCGTGCTGTGGAGCCCACCTTCTCTAGTGTTCAGCTCTCACTCCCCAGACATGCTCTTCACTGCCCTGACCATTCAGGTATTAACAATAAATTGAGCCAGAATCCTTCAGGTGCATTGGTTTTTTGCTTTCTTCTTGATCCGGACAAGAAGGGAAACAGAAGATTTCTAGGGAGCCAAGGAAAGAACTCAAAACAGAAGTGGAAGACAGAAGGGTGCTCTGATAGAAAGAGCCAAGACCACCTCATCTGCACAGAGACAACTCCTAATTCATCAGAAAGTTATGCTCATGCTGCAGTGACCTCACAGCAGATCCATGCTACTTCACAGGGCACATTGCACGGAGAGAACATCACCTCCCTGCATTGCTGCTGGGCACGGCACGCACCCAGAACCTGAAGACAAAACAAAATGCAGGTGCCAGGTGGGAGCACTGAAGGTAAAACTGCTCAAGATGTTTGTCCTGGTCATGTTTAGGAGGATACCCCTTCTCCCACAATCCAGCACTACTGTGCTCTCCCTGTACTGCCTCTTAAAACAGCCTTGGATTCTTTGAGATGGAGCCAAATTAATGCAGAAAAGGGATGCAACCTGACTGAGTGCCATAGCAGAGGACTGGATGGGAAGGACTTAATCAGTCTCTTCTGCTCCTGCACTCCAAAAGCCAAGCAGACATCCAATAAGAGCAAAGCTGGTGATACGGTACACATTTTTACCAATCTTTGACTCTTCAGGTCAAACTTGCATCACACGTTGGTTATTGTGGTTGGACTTGATGATCTTAAAGGTCTCTTCAAACCAAAACGATTCTGTGATTCTACAGCATCATCACATCCTGTTGTAACACAGTATAACTGCAAGAAAGACTCTACCCAGGATCCCATTCCAGAACGTGTTACATAAAAATTGAGGCTGATTTGGGTTCCATCAAAACGTGGACAAAATCTCTATTTGGTAAAAATTCTCTAGTGCCCCAGTCGCTATTTTAACAAGAACAACAAAAAAGTTCCTGATGAAATGCTAAGAAAATTTGGCTTAACTAGAACCAGTGTTCTCCAGCCAGCGTTCTCCTCAAGCCATATGTGTGATACCAAAATCTGAAACTGAACCTTACTAGAAAGGACTCTGCAAGTTTTCATTTAAAATGTTTTATTATGAAATTTATTTTATATTATCAATTATACAAATAAAGAACGCTAACAGTAACATATACATTAAAAACGAAGGAAGGAATGTTTCAATTAACTGGAAAGCTTGAAGGAGAACATTTAAACTTTTCAAATTCAAACAAGCTGCAAAACAATAGGCTTCCTGCAAAGAAAAGGGCAGTCAACCTTTAGAGACTAACACTTTACATTTCTCTAACCAAAAAACCCAGAAATATGTAGACGGCAATGCCGTAACTTTATTCCTCCAATGACCAAAACCCACCCACTTAATAAGGCAATATTAAAATAATAAATAAAAACTCAGCCCTTAATGCCAAGGAAAACTGAGTGTCATTCAGGTAAAGAGTAGAAATAATTACAGACTCATATTCAAGAACAAAACACAGAAAGGTTAGATGAAAGCTCAGGCAATACTGCACATCTCCAGTACTGGTACTACTCTGCGAAAACAGACAACCAACACAAACAATGGGCAGCGACCTGCAGTAAAATACTTCTGAGCTCAAAAAGAAGCACAAAATCCTCCCAAGAAGAGCCAGAAAGCTTTTGAGCCTCAGCTTTTGCCCTTGCCCTGAAAAATGCAGAAACACCATTAAAACACATCACAAAAACACACCTCGCCTCCCCAACTTGGCATTCCCGCCATTCCCAGCCATGAAAAATAAAACTGAAACTTGAATCTCCCTGTTTCAAGTCTAACAACTTCTTGCGTGCTCCACAAGAGTCTTTTTTTACTTACCAAAAGCCCCAAAACGGAGCAGCACCATCCAAAACAAAGTGGGGGTCACAAAACAAAGGAGCTGGGAGACTACGTCCACTGCCTTGAGTTCTTGAGTTGCTAACCCACTGCTTTCTAGACAGCCACTGCCTTTCGGCACTTTTTGAGGAGTGATGAACAAAAGCCAGAGCAAAATGAAAGTAAAAACAATTGGAATTCCCCAATGATAACTCATTTGCATCAAACCCAGCGAGATGAGAAAAAAAAACCCCAATCAGAACAGCAGAAGAGTGCTATCCTACTATAAAATCAACAGCTAGACGACAACTTAGGTGAAGCTTTTTGGGAACAGTCCAAAGAAATGGGACTCAAGGCAAACACCCTTACTGGAATAAACTCTGATTCAGTTGTGGTTAAGGCTCTCACAACGGCAATGCCTTTATTTATATGCATAGATCTCATTATTCCAGGACACAAGGAAATATTCATTTACCGTTTCCACTATATCTAAGAGAAGAAAAAGCAACCCACCTTTCCTTCAGAACAGGGATAAGGTTCAGTTGGGAATGTAGTAGATATGAAGGATTTGAGGAAAAGATCCCAGGTTTCTGGATAGAACTGCATGCACAAAGATCTCCAGATCAAGCCAACCAGGGTGCAACAAGCCATGGAATATGATGAATATTTTTCCTGGTGCCAGGGAAGCTACGTTGGAAAACTGGATGTAACCTGCAGCCAAGTCTTGGAGAAGACAAGCTGGCACAAGTCCGCTGCCATGCTCTGCCCAGCTCTGGTCCCCCACACCTGCCACCAAGCTCTCACAGCACTGCAGATGCAATCCCTTTATGGCCAAACTGGCACTTTTGTGCCTAAAAATCATAGAATAGTTTGGGTTGGAAGGGACCTTAAAGATCATCCAGTTCCAACCTCCCACTGGCTCAGGCTGCCCAAGGCTCATCCAACCTGTCCTTGAACACCTCCAGGGATGGGGCAACCTGTGCCAGTGCCTCACCACTCTCAGGTCGAAGAAATTCTTCCTTAGGTAAAGCCTAAATCTGCCCCTCTCCAGTTTATCCCCATTGCCCCTCATCCTATCCCCACAAGCCTTTGTGAACAGTCCTTCTCCAGCTTTCCTGTAGCCCCTTCAGGCACTGGAAGGTCACTATAAGGTCTCCTTAGGGCCTTCTCTTCTCCAGGTTGACCCCAACTCCCTCAGCCTGTCCTCATACAGAAGGTGCTCCAGCCCCTGCACCGCTCAGGTTTGACAAAGCTGCAAGATTAGTTTGCTCTTGGGAGCAAAAGACACCTCCAGCACCACCTCCAACATGGGAAGACCCCCCGGTCCCCCCAAATCTGCACCCAGGGGGTGTCCCGGCACGACGCCCCTGCGGGCGGGGAGCGGGGCAGCGATGCCGCGGATGCTTTCCCTCCTCCCCGCCCGGGGCGACCTCCCTCCCCCGGCACTCACTCACCGGGCTGCCGCTGCGACCCACCGCGCTCCCATCGCGGCTGCCCCGAAAACGAAAGCGACCCGCGGCTCCGAAGCAAGCGCCTTTGCCGGGAAAGCACGTGGGGCAGCGGAGCCGGCTGCGCGCCAGCATCGGGCGGGATCGGCGAGGATCGGGCGGGATCGGAGAGGCTCAGCCAGATTCATAGACTCATAGAATCACCAGGTTGGAGAAGACCTCTTGGGTCATCGAGTCCAAGCATTCCTACCTGTCACTAAACCACCTCTCCGAGCACCTCGTCTACCCGTCTTTTAAAAATCCAGGGATGGGGACTCCCCCCGCTCCCCGGGCAGCCTCTGACAGTGCCCGATGACCCCTTCTGTGAAAAATTTCTTCCTGATGTCCAGTCTGACCCTCCCCTGGTGCAGTTTGAGGCCATTCCCCCTTGTCTGTCCCCTGACACTTGGGAGAAGAGCCCAGCTCCCTCCTCTCCACAACCTCCTTTCAGGCAGTTGTAGAGAGCAATAAGGTCTCCCCTCAGCCTCCTCTTCTCCAGGCTGAACAACCCCAGTTCCCTCAGCCGCTCCTCGTGAGACTTGTTCTCCAGCCCCCTCACCAGCTTTGTTGCTCTTCTCTGGACACGCTCCAGAGCCTCAATATCTTTCTTTTAGCGAAGGACGCAGAACTGAACAAAGGATTCGAGGTGCGGTCTCACCAGTGCCGAGTCCAGGGGCAGAATAACCTCCCTGGACCTGCTGGTCACACCGTTTCTGATCCAAGCCAAGATGCCACTGGTGTTCTTGGCCACCTGGGCACACTGCTGGCTCATGTTCAGCCGCTACCAACCAACACCCCCAGGTCCTTCTCCTCCAGGCAGCTCTCCAGCCACTCTTACCCCAGTCTGTAGCTGCACAGGGTTGTTGTGCCCCAAGTGCAGGACCCGGCATTTTGCCTTGTTGAACCTCATGCCATTGGTCTTAGCCCATCAGTGCAGCCTGTTCCGATCCCTTTGGAGCATCCCTACCCTCCAGCAGATCAACACTTCCACCCAGCTTTGTGTCATCTGCAAACTGGCTGAGGGTGCACTAAATGCCTTCATTCAGATTATTGATAAAGACACTGAACAGGACTGGCCCCAGCACTGGGGGACACCACTGGTGACCGGCCTCCAACTGGAGTTAACTCCATTTACCACAACTCTTTTGGGAAAGGTTCAGGCAGGCTGTGCCCCTCAGCATGTCGCAGGGGCTGTGCCACCTTTTCCAGATGGGCTCCCGCTGGGACACAGCAGCCCTTACTGCCCAGTGGAGTCTTGGCCACCATTTTTTGGGCCCACAGGGAGGCAGCTCAGGCCCCTCTGGGGTCTGCTGGCCAGTCTCCTGCATCATCCCTGTCAGCAGAGACCCCTGTCCCTTGTGAACCATCCTGCCCCAGGAGACGCCTTCCTCCTGTCGAGGCAGGGAAGAGACGCTGTTTCTGCCATGGCTTTTCTACTCACGCTCATCACTCCCATGCAATGGCGTTGGGGAAGACCAGAGCCTGTGGCTTGGCAGAATATCCGTGCTCTTCAACCAACATCGCTGTGGAGAGAGGGAAGACGTCACCTGGGCACTAGTGGCTTTAGAGCCCCAGGGAGAGCGGGCAAGCTCTCAGCCGGCACCGGAATAGCCAGAGGAGGCAGAGATGGGAACAGGCTGGGAAGGGAGGTGGGAAGTTCCTCGCCACTCCAGGGCTTCAAGACCACTGTTGGCCACACCACGGTGTCGCAGCTTTCACACCACTTGGCTCCTGCTGTGTCATGGACAGGGCTGGTTGAGACCCAGTAGGATAAACTTTCCTTGGCTGCCACGGAGCAAACTGTAAGCTCAGCCTACTCTGTGTATTCCCACCTTCTCCTCCACCACCCATAACCCAGACCGCTGAAGAGATGTTAAACTCAGCAGTTGTGTAGAGCAAGGAAGTGCTGGGGGAGATCAATTGTCTCTGGCTTCGAGGTGTGAGGAGCAGGTCAGGAAGACCTGGCTCAGTTCCTGGGGAGGACACCCATGGTAATGCAGAGAGAGCAACCACTATGCCCAGGGAGCCCAAGAAGCTGGGGTCGTCTTGCTACTCTTTGTGGATGCCTCAACTTTAATGTCGCTTTTGTGGGAGGAGAATATTGTCCTCTGCCTTTGTTAATGTGATCACCATTACAGCCTTAGATTTGTCACTTGAAATCTCTTTTAAGTGAAAAGACATTGAAAAAAGGGAAGCGTGAATTGGTACAGGAAAATAACTGAACCACTTCAGATAAATTATTGCACTGTAGTAGGAAGGAACAGGATCCTTCTGACTAGACACTTATGCTCTCTCTCATAATCTCTTTGGCTTCCTTATCATTTTTATTGTTTTTCTCAAGTTTGCTCCCAGTGTCTCAACAATACATCCATAACAATTTGCCTAAAGGTCTACACACGGTCTACAAACTCTCTAAAAAGCTACCCAGGGCACGAGATCTCTGTTACTGAGCTGCACTGTAAATTTCTGTCCCATTTACTTTCTCAGCCATACCTGGGTCTTTTAGCATAACTGGTTCTGAGCTTACTTGGAGTTTGGTAATGTCATTTCAGTTGCTGAAGTCTGTGAAAGTCAGGATCCTCTTGGCTTGCAGAAATGAAAACCAAGGATCAGCACAAAAGGTGCTACGTTTCCGAAATGTAACAACAGAGAGAGTAAAAGGTGGACAAAGGTGGTTTCTGCTGCCTCCCATGAATGCTAACCCAGAACCCGTGCACCTCAAGAGTCCAACCCTTGCTCCAAAGCAAAATAGTGCTTTAAACATCCTGAAAACACAGTGTGCGTAGAGGTGCAGACTTCAAGCTCTTAGCAGAGGAAAGGCTCCATGGAAGTACAACTGCACAGATACAGGAGCGTTTCTCAGGAAAAGGAAAGAAAAGTCAATTGAAGCTGATTTGAATCAGCTCTTCTTTTAATTGGTTCACAAGCAATCTTTCTATTTGTGCACAAGTTCCTACATTTCTTTATGAAGAGATCAGTTCTACAATTTTTTCTCAAGAAAATCAAGGAGCAAATGATTCGGGAAGCTAAAGTCAAGTTGCACAATCGCGTATCCCTAAAAAGAGAGGAAGGGGGAAAAAAAGTATTACATCATTGGTTTATGCCACACTCCCAAGAAGGGCTTTGACAGACGGGTATTTCTGAACTCTACCTACCTTTCTTGTGATGATCTCAGGATTTCTGATCTCAAATAGGTTAATCCCTTTGCTGTTCAACAGTGAAGTCAAAGCTGTTTCAATCCCTATGGAATCAGTAAACCCATCCGGTTACAGGTATGGCTGTCCTGGCTTGCTGTTCATCGTGTACTGTGACCTTGTCTACCTGTCGCCCAAAGCTAATTGTGCCCCAACACCCCACAACCTTTGGCCTGATCGAAAACTCCCTTTTCCTTTGTCCCAGCCATTTACAAAGGATTCTCCAGGGGAACCCAGGAGAAACTCACATCAGTAATGTCATTCCCCCCCGGCCACCAGCCCTCGGGGTCATTGATGTATTTTTTCACTGCTTAGGTTTAGGAGATCTGATGTATGAAGTGTTAGGGACTATGTTGGCACTCTTCCAGAGGGAAAACTTACTTGAAATCACTTCTGGAATCCCTACGACTGAGATCATTGTCTGCAGGAAGTTTCTTATGGATGGGTCATTCTAAAAGCCAGAAAATTCATACAAGAAGGTTTTAAAGACATCATTTAGACACAAGAAGCCTAGAGAATATTTTCTTAGGACTTACCCCACTTGAATCAGCTCTGCAATCAAAGGTTTTAAACTCTATCCTGAAAGGAGAGAAGCAGGGGGGAGGGGAAGAAGGTCAGTAAGGGCTGCAGAAATCATCTTTTTGTGCTGCGCTCAGATGAGAGAGCAAGAGACCACAGTACCGACCTGGAGTCCGATGGGTGCAAAATTAGTTTCTTTTCTGCATAGGCAGCTTGGATAGTGACCGTGACTTCCTGCACAGAGATAAACAGCAGAGCTGAGATGTAGCTCATTTTGCTTTATAGCAGGGAGTTGCATTTGGAAATTCTAGTTTACTTTACAACCAAGAGTTCAACATCCTTCTGGCTTTACCTCCAGGTATTGCTAGAGATTTCAGTTCTCCATTTGCATGCAATAAAATCCTCCCTGACGCCCACACCCTCAGTCTGTGGGACCCTAGACTGGCTTATCCACAGGAATGACGCTTTTGCCACTTTGTGAAACAAATTCTGCATAAGGGTGGAAGTGCTTCCATAGGCAGTTGTTTCCTATCTGTCTCAACATGAAAGACAATCATACTGGCTACGGAGAGGTCAGCCCCAGGACAGCCAGGGCTACCACAAGAAGTCTCACCATGGTTTTAGCTTTCTTTTTTTAATTTGGTCATAAATGCAGCCTCTGAATTCTGACCATTTAGTGTAATTTTCTTGCCTTTGCTTGTATGCAAATGCTTGTTAGAAAGAACATTTTGTGACCTGATGGCAGGTCACAACCAGGGGTCTGGGCAGACCAGGAGCAGAGCACGTCCTGAGAGCCATGATTTTAAGGACCACCTCTAGTTCAGTGCTTCTGCAAGCCTACCAGAAATTTGTTTCAAGGTATCACCAGGAGCACAAAAAAACAGCTGTATGTATTTCCCCATAACACCCTGCTGACACGGGGTGCTTGAAGAGGGCAGGAGGGAATTTAACACTTTAAATTAGAGAGTCTGGTCTACCCTCAGGCAGGAATTTACCTTCATGCAGTGTTCAGTATCCGTACCAGCCCATAGTTACAAGGCTGGACAAACATATTGCTTTCTTGTGATGCTGTCCACAACAGCAAAGATATAGGTGTTTCTTTTTTCTGCCTCCTTAGGTTTAGTATAAAGCAGTTTAGGGTAGAGCACAGTGTGAGCAGGAACTTTCATACAGGCATACGTATAGGAAAAAGTTATTTTTGAGCTTTGCATTCTTCAGAGCCATATCTTCATTTCAGAGAGAAGCACCTTTTACATGGGGGAAAAGCTAGAATTTGGGAACGAGAAGATTTCCAAATAAATACATTCCCACGGTGCCTTCATTCTCTCCTAAAATACCTCAGCTAAAGAAGTTTCACAATGTCTAACAGATTAATGTAGGCTCACCAGAGCTTCCTGGTGCTGCACTTACCACCTTGCACACCAGCATTGTGGTGGCCCAGTAGAAGAGGCGTTGAGCCAACACAGTTGCTATCATCATTCCCAGCCTCAGATTTGGAGGAAAGAGGTGGTAGTGTTAAAAGGAACTGATGTTCCTTCTCTACCTCCCATTGTTTTCCCACCACCTGCTCCTCAAAGGACTCCCTGCCATTACTGTCCCTGAGCACCAGGAGTGGTTCAGACTCGGGGCAGAGCCTCTCCCAAGATCTTCGCAGTCAGGAGAAGCAAGAACTGACCTTCTCCATGTACAGAACAATCAGGGGCTCTTCTCCTGCAGGAAAGACGCTGACCTCCACTGCTACCAAGGACTTCACAACAGTGCCTTCAGGATGAACAGAGATTTGGGGATGGGCGAGACTCCACACCTTGGCCACAGAGTTATTATAAGAGATGTCTTGAAAAATCTGGTCAAATAAGGAGCAACAGGAGAGTCAGACTTTTTCCATACCATAGCCCAATCTCGTGCCAAGTTGCCACACAGCTCCATCCCTTTTGTAATCCCCAGTTCCTCCTCCAGTTCACACAAGCCAAATAACTCAGCTGGGTTTCAGGGAAGCTGTGCCCAGCATAGAGGGTGGAGAAATCCTCCTCGTAGAGCACAACATTTTCTCCATCAGCCCTTTTTTTCCCCCCCCATCAGGCCCACCCAAGACTCAAGTTATGGAGGGAAGGACATGAGATGTTACAATGCGACAGAATCCATTCTACAAGTTCCACTTTCAACACAAAATTCTAAGAACAGGACCAAAAGATACCATCTGCACTGCCTTCCGCTGTGCTTCTGTGTCTTCCATTTCAAACAGCGCCTTCAGAAACAAACCAGAAACAGATTGTAAATAAATGAAAGATGAGGTGATAGTTAGCCCTGATTTATGCTGGATGGACCAGAGCGCTGAGGTGCGGCTTGTGGCCAGTTCAGCAGCATGGCCGAGATCCTCGTAAGTTCACCCCCTTTCTACCTCAGTAATCACAGAGAAAATCACATCACTTTACAATTCAGAAGACAAGTTTTCTGTCAGCTGGTTTTATCGCCTTAAGGGTAACACTACCTGGTAGCACATACTTGCTAAGAAGGTACCGATTTCTGACCAGGATCATATCTAGTGATTTCTGTCATCTGCAGAAACAAGCTCTCAGCAAAAAACAATATTTACAGAATTTTTTTAGTCTCTCTCCAAAATATTATGTATGAGGTAAGGAGGGAACCACCCCTGAAATAGTCACCTGCAACTCCTCCCCTTTGATGGTCAACACCAGGCGCTTATCTAAGAATGCCGCTGAAGCCAGAGAGTTGAGGATGTGTTCGGACAGCCAGAAGTAGAGCATTCGGGACTCAGTCAACAACGACGGGGAGAAAACACTGTCAGTGAAGACATCGGAGTAGTTCTTATACAGGACAAGGCCCTTAAAAGGAAAGCAAGTACGTTGGTCACTACAGGCAGCAGGGAGACAGGACAAAATGTCAATACCTGCGTTTTCCTTGCAAGGTAAAAGCCTGGCTGGCTTGACCCAGAGCAGAGAGCAGACTGCTTGGCTGGGTGGAAGGCTGGCATCAGCCCAACCAGCAGCACTGCACAGCAGCGAGGGACCAGCCCCTTCTGGCCACTAGCGAACATCATCACCAGAAAAACTTTGGTCTCCGAGCAGCTTGGGATACTTTACCTTGTGATGTGATTCTAGGTAATTTGCTTTTATTAAAGGAACTGATGCAAGGGAGATATCGAGTTTGATATCTTCATCCTGGACAAAATTTTCTGCAGGAAGAAAATACAAAAACCTCACACCAGCAACATGACCATAAACAGAGTTGGGATAGTTGCTTTTAGGACTTGCTGTGGAAGCTGACTGGAATTTCCAAAAGGACACAAAGCTAGGACTGTGGGGTCCCACTTCTTTGGGTACTAGTGTTGACCCTGCTACTGCTCACTGACCCAGTTTCTCCACAAAGAAATCTGGGTAATTACTCTTGGTTTTACATTCTGCTCCTTTTCCCTGATATTTGAGACTGGAAAATCATCAGCAAACAGATACAGATGCTGTAATATCTCAGTCCAAATATTCCAAAGCATGCTCCTGTCTTAGCTCATGCTAGTCCTTATGCAGCTATCCCTGCACCTCTGGTCATTGCATAATGAAGGAGAAAGACCTTTTGAACTGAAAAGTTTCTCTCAACCAGTGCAATCACCTTGAAAAATCAACCTGATGCAGAAAATTCAAAGCATACCATTGCTAGGGTTTATGTTGCTGTTGTCTGAGGGCCTGGAATCCCATACACATTTTCTAAGCGTTTCTTTGACAGATGTGGCTACTGCCTTGCTGGGGCTCAAACATTGAAAGTCAAATATAAAAAAGGAGAGCAGAAACCTAAGGATATTTACCTGCTAAATCATGTACAAAATTTGCCAGCATCTGGGCAAGAGAATTGATTTCATTGCACACCTACAAGAGGAAAGGAGAAAAAAGCTGAAGGTGAGGGTAGAATTTGGGGTTGTGGAGTGGAGCTGAGATACATGGTGAGACCTGGGGGCAGTTGCTCAGAGTCTGGCTCCACTAGAGATCCCAGTCTCAATGCAGCCTCCCACCTCGTCCAGGCTGGGGGTTTTGTGGATTCTTTCTATTTGTCTTATTTTTCGCAAGCACTAGAAGTGTATTGCTATTATCTTGTGGGCACATGTGAGCAAAGGAGTGTGTAGCATACAAACTGACCTTTTCTCCCTCTTGCAGGTAGCAGCTGACCTTACCTCACTCTTGAAAACAAGCTTCAAAGTGAAGGAAATGAAATCTGTGAAGAGCTGCTTCAGCCAGCCTGGCCTGCACAAGACAAGGAGCATGTCAAGGGCCAACCAACAATCCCCATGGTGTGTGACACCTGGGCTGAAGCGCTCAGGGACCAGCAGGTGGGCAATCAAAGCCTGATTTTGAAGGGGGACAGACTCACTCCTTGTCTCCTTGGAGATGAAGCGTCAGTTTGTGGAAAGACAGGTAGCAGTCTGAGGCATCGGCAGCCACTTGGTCCTTCTGGCACACTGTACAGGATGAAAGGAAAATAGAGCTGATTTGCTCAAAAGCACTGAGGACAGGTGCTCTTTGCAGACACTAAAAACCTGGGGCAGGACATGACTGCAGAGGAGCAGCCAGGGTTCCCTACAACTCTGGGGGTGTTTCCAAGAGACCCAGCACCCTGCAAAGTCAGCGTAGGCAGGGCTATCTTGAACCTGGATGGAGGAGTTTTCAGCTCACAGCTCCAGACGAGCTAGTCTACCAGGCACCCTTCTTCACGCTTCTTTTGGATACCTGCCACCTTTACTAGCTCCTGTCATCAGGGACTTGGTTGTCCCCTGACATCACCCTGCAGATGGGTGAACCTGGAGAACCTGGGCAGTATAAGCAACCCACAAACCAGAACAGGGAAGGAATTTAGCCATATTGCAAAAAAGCTTGGTAATTATAGTATATATATATAATATATATACTATATATAGTATACTATATATATAGTATAGTATATTGTCTCTTCATTCTAGGATCTTCATGCTGTTCTTCTCCTCTTGGGAGCTTGTCAGGAAAATGTATTTTGAGGCACATATGAGAGCCCACATCCCTCTTATCCCTTGTGAGGGGAGAGCATAGTTTGCCTCTGTCCCTTTCTAGTCTAAGTCTATTGACTTTCTGAGGAAGAGGTTTCATTTCCCAGAGCACATCTTGGGCATGATCTGGACGCAGCTGAAAAAGTGGACTATAAGGATGTTCAGACCTCCTGCACCAAAGCTCTTATTTGACTCCCTCTTTTGAAAGGCCACCATGTTTTTTCAAGTCATTCTGAACAGCAGGAGATAAAAACTCATCCTGAAAACAGCCCAGAAGGTCAAATCATTCTTCACTAGCTGCTGGTGTACACCAGCGTTACTCGGCTAAAATACTAGCTTCCTCTGCTTGATCTGTTAAAACAATGAGGTCTTTAAGGGTCATGTTTTCTCCTGTCCTGTGTGCTCAGGGTGGCAGAGACTCATTTCCAACATCCAGATGCCATCTGATTCCCATGGGGATGGGCAGAGCCGGCTGGGGCTCGCTGCCCACCACCTGGTCCATCCTGCTGCTGTGGAGGAAGCACGCACACAAAGACCCCCGCAGCGAGCGATCCTCAGTGGTTACTTACTCAGTTTAATGTTTATCTGGAGGTCAATGGAAGTCTCGATTTCAAAGTCAACTGAATGGAAAAGCTGCAGCCTGTAACAGCAGAAGAGAGGACATCTAGCAACCTATACCAGGAGCAGCATCTCCCTGACCACTCACAGCTGTGGGGGGGTTATAACACCTCTCACATTAGTCTTTGCACTGCAGTGTGCAAAACCCCGGCATGCCCATACTCTGGCTTTAAATCATAGCAAACCACTGCCTTAGTGGCACTTAGGAGCATGAGAGCACTAAGGCCCCTCGTCCCGAAAGTTTATAGAGCAACAAAGGGAAGAGGACTACTTGTACGCCTTGGCCATGATGCAAGAGTGAGGACAGAAAGGCAGAAAGCAAGACAAGAGCAGTGACTGGGGTAAGCAGCACTGCTGCCGTATGGAATCACGCCTCGCTCAGGCAGTAGGCAATGCTGCTGTTGCTAGAGAGCCAGAGGAGCGCAACCCCTCGGCATCTCCTCGCACCATGGGCAGCAGCAAGAGCTGGGGCTGAAGTGCTCGGCAGCAGCCAGCCCCCAGGTACTTACAACCAAGCCCCGGCGTAGCCATAGGTCAGGGTCCCTTTGAAGACGGCAGTCACATTTTTAATGGCAATGTGAATGGCATCGTCCTCCTTGAGCTCCACCTCGCTCTGCTCTATGGACAAGTCATTGACCTGGATGCTAGAAACAACAGAAATCCAGTCTGTCTCCAGCCCCAGGGCTGTTTGTTGTGACTGGGCAAGACAGATTTGCTCCTGAGGATGTGAGATCTCTAAGGGGGCTGTGCCAGCTCCAGGAAGCCCTCAGGGGCTTTTGTAAATCACAGGGGCCACACACAAGGACAAAGATGCTTTCACTCAGCCTTGGTGCGCTGCTCCTCTCCCTCCATGTTTGGATATGAAGTGGGGGATTGCTTTAAAAAGGAAAAACGGAACAACACGCTGTAGAAACAACTCCGTTTGATTGCAGCCCTCCGTCAGCCACAGTCACCGCAGGAAATCTCTCCTGCCTTTGCACCATTATATTTGTGGCCCCCAAACAAAAGTTAATAACGCAGCAAAACCCAGCCTTGTTTGTCACAAAGTGCAGCCAACTGACATCCTGCTGACAAGGGTCCCCTTTCCCACTCAATGTGCCATGGGCACCATCTGTCGGTGACGAAGCCCTGGGAGCTTCAGCCCACAGGGAGAGCGCTCCCCATCTGTGTTATCAGAGATGCGCTCCACACACTGCCTCACTGCCTGCCCACCCAGTTGGAAAAGCTCTTAAATGATTCAGCAGCAGCCTAAACACTAACATGCAAATTGTCTGCAAGGCAGAGATCAGAAAATATGTCTGTTCTCATCCAGACCTTTGGTTTTACCAGGAATCACTGGATCAAATCTCCCTCTAAGGCCAGTTCCTGCTTCCCATCAATCTACGCTTCCCCTGGCACAAGAGACAGAGATACTCACTTGGTCAGCCCGTAAGCCACCTTGCCGAGGAGACGCATGGACCTTTCCCCAGTGATATTTGGGAATCTGGCATTCCTGAATGCTGCTTGAATGACCTGTGCAGTTTCCTGGTTCACTGTCAGGGGAAGAAAAGGGCAAAGATACCAAACTGCAATCTCTCCTGGCTGCCAAGGTGAGCCCGGACCCTGGATTAAAGCTCTACAGAGGAGTTCTATCCAAGGCATTGCCATTAGATTAAGGAGGCCCTAGAAGTAGCTTGAGAGCAAATGAAAAAAATAATAAACCCCTGAACTTGAGCAGCTGATGGCAGAGGGGACAGCAGCACACGCGGCTCAACAGTCGCCAGTGGGGCTGCTCTCAGGGAATCGAGTCCAGCTTTCACACACCTCATCCTCACCTTAGGGGCAGATTTTGGGGAGGTCGAGGCTGTGCCCATCCTTGTGCTGCACAAGCTGCTGACTTTACCCCAGTTATTTACTCTGTTGCTGCTTGCTTCCTTTGCAGTCAGCTGTTGGGTCTTCAAAGGAAAACTTCTGAGACTCAATTTTCTGTACCAGTTTTCCTAACGTTATCCAGCCCATTCCAGCCTCAGCCTCTGGCACACAACAGTACAGGATTTTTTCCTTACAGAAATGGCATCTCTTAGTTTGGTCCAACATTCTTCTCTGCATGTACCACTCTTGGAGGGGATGGGACAGAGCTGTTCCTACTCTCAAAGCCCCAAAACCTTTGCAAATAAACCTTTGCAAATAAACCCATAGCAACAGGGAAATCCTGTTTCTCCCCTTCTGCACACCGACTCTGAGAGATGAGATTGCAGCAAGGTGACAAATCACACACACATTTGTCTTCCATCCCATCAGCCCCCTGTGAGGGACACTGCTAAAACTTTGGGCTAAGGAGAGGTATTGGGGACCATTTTCTAGCTCTTTTGAGAAGTAGTTCCCGTTCAGTTCAGGTGCTCCTGCGTTAACCTGTGCTCCCAGGTAGGTATTGATTGATCTTACTAGATGCACAGTTTTCATGAGAGACAGAGAAGCAAGAACCCCCCTCACTTGTCTTATCCTCACTAATTTCTCCTGGTGAAGAGAAGAAAATGCAGCCCTGTACAGCAGGCACTTACACAGCAATGCCGCAGGCTTCGTCATCCTGCAGACAATCCCGGTGACTCTGTAAGGGAAGGGCCCAAACTCACAGGCTGCTGATGCGTGGATGAACACTAGCAAGATCTCGAAGGTTCCCAGCTTCATCCCACCAGCCCAGAGCATCCTCAGTCAGAACGGAGAGCACTGATGAGAACTGATTCTGGACCTCAGCAAAGGCTGCTTTCATACCTCCGAGCGGACCTTGTTCAAAGCAGGACATGACCTGCTTCCGCCGGTTATCAAAACTCATCACACATTTCCTAATGTTCCTATAGTTTCCTTAACACTCTTCAAGTCGCACGCTGCCTTCCTCCCCCAGCAGGAGCTTGGGCTGCAGGACTTCGCTCTCCTGCCAAGAGTGCTTTAACTCAGCGCATGCATGCATTTAGGCGGGTGGGGAAAGCTAAAGGGGGTTGAAGCCTGGAAGGGGAGTCAAAGGAGCAGCCTCACACTCTGCTTCCAACAAGTTCATTGTTTGCTCTTCACACAAAAGCACCCCATATTTTGCAGTCCTGCAGTAATTTCCCAGCAAAACTCTGTTCGAAAGGTACCTCCACTGATTTAAGCACATTGTGGGGAAACAGAGGGATGCTCCTGGGAAAGACACCCCTCCTGCTACTGCTCAGTGAACCCATATTTCTCACATCCCTGGAGGGATGACCACAGGACTGAGATGTTCCTTGTCTCTCAGCTGCGTTTGTGGACCATCATTGGTTTGCCACTTTCCAGATGGGGAAGAACGTGCCAAGCTGGAGCTTTCTATGCACCTAGCCTCTCACCTGCTATTTGGGAAACACTAGAAGCCCGAGTTCACATTCACTCCTCATGCACAGCTGCTCTACGCACCACCACCACCCTGCATCCATGCTGTGATGCTGGGGCCCATCCCAAAACAAGCTCTGGGGAAAAACAGAGTGAGGTTGTTTCAGCAACAAGGCTCCCAACAGCTCTAGTGAACCACTTTGCCAGGAAATACTGATGGAGAAGGAAAAGTTAAATCTTTGCAATGCTGCAGGAGCACACTCAGCCCCCTGAACGAGACCAGGTGCCAGCCTCCCTCCTCTCCTTGGCAGATGCTTCATCCTCCCTGAGCTGGGTGAGCACATTTCCTCCAGGAGCCCCGCTACTCGGCAGCCCCCACCCTGCCCCACTGTTTTCTTCCTGAGTTGAGAAAGTGAACGCCCGCGGGTACCCCACAGGAGGCACTTGCGGTCAATGACCCTCTGAGGGAAACTGAGCATCTGCAGGCTTCCTCTGAACTTCTCCAGGCGAGTGGCATGGTAGAGCTAGGCAGGCTGCCTGCTGTGAGTTGATGCTGCGTTACAAGGGAACAGTTAAGTGTTGGAAACACATGTAAAGATAGCATGCATCTGACCAGTATAACTCCTGTATCATAAAATCACTAGGTTGGAAAAGACCTTTGACCTCATCAAGCCCAAATGTACCCATCCACTATTAAACCATACCCCTAAGCAACTCATCTACCCATCTTTTATATACCTCCAGGGATGGTGACTCAACCACATCCCTGGGCAGCACCTGCCAGTGCCTGGGAACACTTTCAATGAAGAAATGTTTCCTTATGTCGCATCTGAACCTCCGCTGTGCAACCTGAGGCCATATGGAAGCCCTGCACCTTCATCTCAGCCACCATAGTATCCTCACTGGCCTGGTAGGAGGCATCTTTACAGGGAAGCTGCAAATGGCACAGACACATTACAGAAGGATTTAAATTCAAGAGGCTTTAGCCTTGTAACAGCTCTGGTTTCTGTCCTTCAGCTCATAGTTCTCGCGTGCCCAGCCCTCCCCAGCAGCTCACAGATCCAAGGATGTTGGTGGAGTCACAAAGGTCTGGGTTTCCTGCAGCCACAGCAAGAGCAGGTGCTCCAGGCACCGCAGCACAAACACATCAGAGGTAGCAAGGCCTTTAGAAAGGCAGTCAGAGAGCCTCTGTGCTGCTAGGTGACACACAGGCATGTCTGCCTGCACTCTCAGCACAGATTTCAGCAGCAGGACACACTCTTGTTTATTGCAGTATATACTTAGGAGTGGTTTGTGCAGTGCAATTTCTACCAGAACAAGTCTGGAGGGGACGCAGTAGCAGGAAAGCAGCCCTGCTGAGAATGGTATTGGTCACCGAAAGCAGGACAGGGCCCTGGAGGCCACCAGCCACCCCTCTGCCCAGAGCAGCTATTCATACCAGCATGAAGGACAGGGAAAAACAGGGCATTTTGATACAAGGGTATTTATCACTGGTGTCCAAGTGTAGATAACAATAAAAAGACCAAGAACCCAGAACCAATGTGCTGGTTGTGGTAGATCTACTGCATTCACGATCCCCCTACGGACCAGCTCCCCTGCCCTGTCACCACTTCAGAGGCTGCTGCTGGCAGATGACTTGAGCTGAGAGCAAGGGAGGACAGGGGACTGTCAGGCATTGACCTCACACAGGAACAGGAAGACTAGAGACGTTCTGCCTACAATAGCAAAAGTACGTGGAATGTGGAGATGCTGCAAGCATCCCTGCCCTGGAGTAACCAGGCAGGGGCCAGGGCAGCAGGGACACAGCAGCCCACCCTCCTCCTCCCAGTACAAGGTCAGGCTAGCAGGAGGCAGGGCAGCTTTAAAAACCCAAAATAAAGGTTAAATTTGGCTAGGAGGAGGGAGGGCAGGCTTTATAAACCCAAAGAAAGGTTAAAAGGCCATGTGCTTGCAAAGGGGATACTGGAAGATGTTCTGATTAACGTTTGCTGTGTAAGGCTTTTTCTGAAGGCCATGCACACATACAGATACTCACCACCTTGATGGGGATTGTCCTCTAATAGAGATTGGTTTTCCCCCCACCCTTTCTGGAGCAGAGGTACATCACAGTGCTATTAATCTTCATGCTGCACTGACCCAAACATTCAGTGTTACCCTGCAGCTGCTTCCTGAGATAGCCTTCCAGGTAGGCTGGCTGCACTCTGCTCCATCAGCAGAACAGGCTCCAGCATCATCTCTGGGACTCAGGCAGCAAGTCAGCCCTGAGGTGGCAGGAGGACAAGCCCAAAGCTGCCTGCTCGCTCCCATCATGCATAGACACAGTGCTCAGCAGCATGATGTCCCGGTCAAACACACACATCCAGCACCAACCAGCCCTTGGAGGCTGCGGCCATATATCATGCTTGTCCAGGCTGCGCTGTCAAGCCCCAGCAGCAATAATCTTGGGTTCAAGAGAGACTCAGCTTTGAAGAGAGGTTGTTTCTTACTGTTAAGAATTGTGACTTTGCGAATTATGAGATTAATTTATTCACTACCAAATTTCCAAACCTATCAAACGGGAGTCTTAACAGACTGTCATTTGGGAGGCTAAACCACCCATAAGGGTTTTTTTCAAGCAATGAAATTTCACATGGTTTTCCAGGAAATTCTCTTGAAACCAACCTGATTTTTATTGTATCACTCATAACCCCCAAATACCACAAAATAAGCTGGAACACACAAGCAGACCTAGATGAGCCCAGGCTTTTCACAGCTTAGGCTGCCATAGGCAGCTGGGTTGAAACCTGGACCCAGCTGTATTTCTGCAGCACTGACTCTGCACTGCAAACCCAGACTAAAAAAAGCAGCCAATACAACTTTCAGTGCTAATATAAGCAATTCCAGGTGGTTCCTCTGCAGCACAGGCCAATGAGCAGACACAAGAGACAAACCTAGAGCATCTCCTACCAGCATTCACCCAGCTCTCCTTGGCAAGCAGATGAGCATTGGCTGACCTCAAGCCCCCCCTCCCCAGGTTTGTGACTTCAACTGTACATCAAGCCTGGTTTTACCATTACCCCATTCCATTTGATATTCAGACAATATTAAACACTAGGAGACATTTCAAGAGCTGGTCTTATGAAGCAGAGGGGCTGGGAAGATGCAATGAATGTGCAGTTGGCAAGTTTGGCAACAGATAGGGCAATTGCCCTGAGATGGCCTCTGGTTGGCAGGAGAGATCTATGGGGAGAGGCCCCTAGGATGCACAGCTCTGCAAATCCCACCGGCCTCAAACAGCTAGAAATGGATTGCAATGCACTTTTGCTGGGCAGGTGCACAACCATTGGGATGTCCCTGGCTGCTGAGAATAGGGACAACAGGCACATGCACCCATGAAGGAGCTCTTTGAAGGAAAGGGGAAGGCAGCCCACACACAGCTGATCTGCTCAGTAACAACCTCATTCTCATGTTCTATGGGCCAAGGACAAGAGCATTGTTTGGTGACGAACAGGACCTCAGTGACTCCTCAAACAAGCAGCCCATTAGAGGCAGTGAGAAAAATGCCAGAGATAATACAAATACAATTCTCCCTCAACTTGTTTTCCAGCAGGACAGAGACCTGCTCTCACATGGGGCCAGCTGCCAGAGGATTTCAGGAGCCAAAGCCACAGAGCAGCTGTTTTCACTCTGTTGCTCCTTGTGCTGCCCTATGGCCCACCACCACCAGCCCCCTGGGACACCCTGCACCAGATGCTCGGTGCAGCTGGGCTACACCAGTACCTTTGCAAGCTCTGCTTGCAGGCATGAAGAGATTTCAACTAACAGCAGAATCACTTGGCTTGATGCATGAGCCAAGACAAACCCAGCTTCCTAAACCCATAGCCTTGAAGTCCTTTCTGTTCTTTGCTACTCCAGCACTTCTGTCCCAGCACAGGGTCACATTATTCCCAGAAAAATCACTGGAATGCCTACACTTCTTCTGTAGCCTTGCTTTGGAAGCTTCAAGGTTCATTGTTAACTAATGCCTAACCTTAATTCCCTCAACTAATTCAAGGCCCATGCTATCTCACTCACTGCTAGCACACAGGCTGTATCACTTTCCTCATCATCACAATTTACTCAGCTCACTGTTTGCATTGTTGTTCTTCTAGGCAGAGCTGCCTCAGTTCCTTCCACTGCTTCCACACCTCAACCATCCCTGTTCACTCCCAGGCAGTCTCAGGCAAAGCTGAGCCCTCCTCTGGTCAGGATCAGCAACAGGAGTCAGGGCCACACCACAAACACTGGGCTGGCTCAGGCACTGGTGCTCTCCTCCCTCCCCGTCCTCCTGCCTGGGCACAGCACCAGCCATCATCTCTGTGGAATTACACAGCAATTAGTCAATAAGACTTGCCCAGAGTCCCCTACTGTCACCACAGCTCCCCTCCACCCCAATGGCAACAAGAGGTACACATTTCACTAAGCCTCACTACGTCCCTCCAGTGAGATTAGCTATGCTTAGTTTCCCAGCTAATTTTAAACCAATCTGCTTGCTTGCAGGAGTAGCAAAAACCTCAAGACAACAAAACAGATGTTTTT
Source organism: Cuculus canorus (assembly GCF_017976375.1). Lineage (NCBI taxonomy): Eukaryota > Metazoa > Chordata > Aves > Cuculiformes > Cuculidae > Cuculus > Cuculus canorus. The sequence continues at coordinate 9,727,606 of NC_071413.1, read as the reverse complement.
GTCTCTAGTAACTTCTCAGATCAGATGTTACACAAGTAATCATGCTCTCTGTCCTTGCTGCTTAAGCCAGTACCAAAACAGTTCACTTCCAGCTGCCAAGAAATACCCTCTCCTCCCAAGACTGGGCCCAGACACATCTCCACTGAGGCACACTGCTGACATATGAGCAACAGTGAGATACCCCAGAAAAATTCCATCATCCAAAGGCAGAGCAGAGGATAAGGTAAACTTGCCACTAACAAGATGAGTGGATGCCACCTCCAAGAACAGTCTCAAAGGCTTATGAGTATATTCCAAGTAACAAAACCCACCTTCTCTCAAACCACTTCATTCTAAATATTTACAGAATTACTTTATTGCTGAATTTTACCACTTTGTCCTACCCATCCTCGCCAAGTCTCCAGCAAATTGAAGATGTGGCAGAAACATTATTTGGTAAGAAACATTGAAAGGAAATCATTGTTCAAAGCCAAAACATCATTATGATTACGCTTGCTACCACAGGTAACACCAGCAAATCATACCTAACAGTCTGACTTTAAGTGCAAGGTCAGGTGTTACCGGTTAGGCTGTCACAATTGCCTGTACCAGCTGATAAAACATTCCTAAACAGACAGACTGGCCAACTGCAGGTAGCACTGAGGAAAAGCATTACAAGCTTCATGAATAGCTGTTGTTACTAGAGCTGAACACACTTCTCCCATTATTTGGCAGGGGAGGAAATTAAATCTTGAGTTTAAGCTATCTCAATTTGGCAATATAACATTTAGCCTGCAACCCTTCCAAGGTAATTGCTTATCAAAGAGGTCACTGTCTTTGTCCTCCACTTTGTCCTAGAAGAAAATTGCACCATACAACCTTCACAGGAAAATATTTACACAGAAAATTTAAACTATTGTTGAAGCAATTTAACAATAGACCTTTCCTAAAAAGTCTGCTAATGCATATCTAGCAATTTTTATATTCTACACTCAGTGTAATTGAAATAGCATTTAAAACATTCCCACAGGAATCACATTGCACAGAAGAAGCCATGTGCTTCTCTAACATTTTTTGCACACCTGCTTAGAGCTTGTGTATCTAGTACACAAGTTATAATGCCAAGCATCTACATAGGTACCAAATCAACACTACAGAACAAAGTTCTTTGGAATGAGTTCAAGCATCCTGGTCTCTAGGCTGTAATGACTTAAGGCTTCTTGCCACTTCATTTGCTCAGTCAGTGAACACCAGAGAAAGTGCCTCTGTCACTCTTGGTTTGGAGTTGGTATCCAGTTCACTCAGAGTAAAGCCCATTGCAGTTCCAGACTAGGAGACAGGTGACAAGTCAGTTGCGGGTCACACCAGGCCCTTCTGGAAGGAGGGACGCAAAAAAAGTCTTGAAAAAAACCCATGCTGTGTTCATAAGTGAAGGGTTGGCCATCTGCAGTTCTTGTAAATCTCGTCCATCATCGGGAGGTGCCTCAGGTTCATCTGCTCTGCCTGCATTTTCTCCCTGCTAAAATAAAGGGTATTTGGTAAGCAAGATCATTGCAGAAATGAGTGAGTCAGGTGTAGAACAGCACATTTTGCTACCCAAATTCCACTGTCAGAATATAAAGGGCATGCAAGTATCCTCAGGCAACCACAAGCTGAAAAAACAAGCTGTACCCTAGTGTTGTTGGTGGTTAACTCATGCTGTGTGTCCAAGAACAGTTTAGGACAGATGTGAAGCACCCAATCGGGTAAGCTACATATTTATGATTAAGTGACTCCCACTGACATCAGCCAGAAGCGTTAGCTTGAAATGCAAGACACAGATTGCTTATATCCTCAAACACCATCACCAAGTGGTCTTAAATACCACCTTCAGATACAGTGCTCAGCCCGTGCCAGACCACTCCACTAAAACATCCTAAGGACCAGAAACCACCGGAAAATAACATTCAGCCCAAGATAATTTTTAAAAGAGAGTAGTTAAAATACAAAGGAAGGAGTAGGCCAGCAATTTCTGTTCCATGAAAGACAGTTTCTGATTAGATTTTATAGAATAAAGTTTTTGCTACTACATTTCATTTGTAAACTGAAACTTCACAGGGTTTCAAGCTCATGGTTTAAAAAACCACCAAGACTCTACCTGCAAGTTATTGTTCTGGTCCTGGTTTATTGCAGCTTGAGGAGGAACATTGCCTGGAATGGGCTGAACTGGTCTTCGTCTAAATGGGAGCCATCCAACATGGTGCCTAGGGAAGCCAACAGATTGATATTAGTATTGGTTAAAAAACACTCCATGTTACAGCAACACAGTTTGAGTAGCATCTGACTGCCCAGAGCTGCAGACAAAGTTCAGCACTTTGAGGGCTCAGCCTGCTGGAGGATGCTGCTAGAGGTACACAGAGCCTGCTCGCTTACCATACTATATACACCCCTGAGTAACTACTCTGTACTCACCCTAAACAAAACATGCAAAACAGCACTGTCTTACTGAAAAAAATCATGGGCCACATAGATCTCTTCAGAAGGTTCATAACTCTACAGCACCTGCACTTTGTAACCCATAATATAAGCTGCTGAAGTTAGATTTTACAATCGGCAATTCAAAAGCATAAGGACTTAATGAAGCAGTTAATTTTCGCTCTCCCAAGTCTGCACACAGGTTGAAAGAGCTGTTTGTGTCAGCTGCTCTGGTTTCAACCCCTACATCTCCAAACGGATTCGGAGGCCTGCAGCACTTGTTTCACTAGTGATCAAAGAATTTCAAGGGACAGATTGTCTCTCGGGCAAGATATCCCAAGCATAACAACTGATGGCCCATTATCTTTATTGTACCTTCTAATATTTACCCCCCATCTCTCCCTTGAGAGAGGTAATCCAGGACACTATTCTGTTTGGCTTTCTCTGCTCTCCAGAGTGGCAACAAAGCAGGAAAACCCACATGGGTACACGACTTGGGCAGCAAGCGCGAGACCTTTATCCCAAACCTCAAACACTTGTTTCCCACTAAGCAACTGTCCTTCACTACACGGAATCTACATGTCCATCTGCTCCCTGCTACCACACTGCTGGGGCTTTGCACTGACAGCTACTTAGTTTTCAAGTGGTTTCCTAAGAAGAAAGTCAGCCACACCAGAAGCATTGGCACAAAAGGATCACCCGCTATCACCCAATTTCACTGTCTATACTGTTTTTCTAAATTCTGACTTATACAAGGATAGAGGAGTGGTTCACCCTTTCCAGGTGCAAGAGTCATATGAAGCTCAGCTGTCAGAAAGCTGACCACAATACAGAGCTCAGTGCTGCAGTGAAACATCTGAATACAAGAGTAAACGTTAATAGCATACACTTACAGATACATCAGCACAGTGCCACCCATAACCAGGAGGAATCTGCTAACGCTGGAGTAGAAATAGATAATGTTGACAAAAACATAGAACAGTGTTGCTGAGTAAAGCCAGTCCAACCAATCTCGATTGCCATCCTCCTCCTCTTCCCCCATGAGGGGACCCCCTTGGGCATTCATCCGCAAGTTCTGGTTGGCCACTGCATTAACCTGGGCAGCAGCATTCTGGTTTCCAGGCTGGTTTTGTGCAGGAAATGGATCTGGGAGAGGAGCTTGGGGTGCCACTGGTATCTCCTGAGAATGCTGTGCACGGGATGGATCAGCAGAGGCAGCAGCAGAAGCCAAGCTGAAATCAAAGCACACCAAGTACAGGATAAGGCTTAGCCAAACCTTTTCACACAGCACAGGCACTGAAAATTTATCTTTAAGCATAGTCAAATCACATACAGGTAATCAAGTTTAGAGACTACAGGCGATTTAAAGACAAGTTTTAGTTCTGCCCATGAGAACAGTTGCAAAGTGACTTCAGCAAGTCAAACCAGGCATCTTCCAACTTTATGAACAATAATTTCAATAACCTTGCCAAAAAATTCTTTAGAGCAATCTGAAGGTAGCCTGGAAGGCTGCCGTAAGTCTCAGCTTCACCTTTAGCACTGATTTCCAGATAGTGCTCTTTAAGCAGTCAGAAAAGTGGTGAAAAGCTAAGGGTCATCAGCAGGATTACATCTACTCTACAGACACCTGCCCTCACAGCGAAGGGAGTCAGGAATCTGCCACTTCCAAGACTCCAAAGCACTGGCCTGGACAGTAAACCAAGCACCATGTGACAGAGGTACATTCCCACACCATTCAGCATAAATTTCAACAACAATAGTCTTCCAACCACCATGGAAAGAGGAAGAACTAACAGAAGCTCTTTATTTCCTTGTACTGCAGTTTCAATTTTGGACAGAAAACTTACTATTGCATGTAATATTGTCTTGCATAAATCTGTTGAAGCCAGGACATCTGAAGCATGCTGTAGGTTGTATAAGCAGAGAAGCCAGGAGCCACACGTTGGAAGGGAGGCCGAGGTGTTTCAAGCCTTGGTGAAAGTTTGAAAACATTTATTAGCCAATACTGGACAAGCTGCAAGAGTCATTTATTACAGGACAATATAAACAGCTTCTGCCATTTTGTGCATCCAAATGCAAAATTCTTCCTTCTCAAGTATTAAAGACATCTCTACCCACATGAATCAAGGGAAGATTTTCAACTAACAGAGTAATGCGTTTTCCTTTACCTTCTTTCATGTCTACTTAAACTTTTATATATTCTCATCACCTTTGGCCCACATATTATAAACTCAAGACAGCATGTGTGGCATGAGGGGCTGGCATCCACAAAGGCAACATTTTTCAGCCTGGAGAAGAAAAGGCTCCAGTGAGACCTCAGAGAAGCCTTCCAGTACCTAAAGAGGCTACAGGAAAGCTGTGAAGGGACTTCTTACAAGGGCCTGCAGTGATGGGACAAGGCGAAATGGCTTTAAATTGGAAGGAGGAAGATTTAGACTAGATATTAGGAAGAAATTCTTCACAATGAAGGTGCTGGGGCACTGGCACAGGATGCCCAGAGAAGTTGTGGCTGCCTTCTCCCTGGAAGTGTTCAAGGCCAGGCTAGATGGGGCTTTGAGCAGCCTGGTCCAGCATGAGGTGTCCGTGTCTGTGGCAGAGGGGCTAGAACTGGATGAGCTTTAAAGGTCCCTTCCAACCCAAACCATTCTGTGATTCTATGATCTTTTTAAGTCTCAGTGATGCACGTAATCTTATTTACCTGTTACTGGCGTCTGCTGAAGACTGGCCACCAGAAGAGCATCTTGGTCTTTCACCATTTGAAGAAGAAACAGATGGTTCTTGACTAGCTTCTGACGATGGCTCTAGCTGACCAGCTTTAACCTAGGCAGAGCAAGACAGTGAGGTTTACTCAGGACACTACACAAGCCTTACGCTAAAAGGTTATATCACACTGAATATGCTCTTGTTTTACAACTGTTACACAGCTCACACTTTGTCCTGCATGGTATCTCTAGGCACTGCTTCAGTACTGACACTACTCTTGGGCCCCAAGGACCTCCACCTGTGCTTTAAGGCTCTTAAAACTGACTGGTACATAAAATTAACTTGATGTTACTCTTCTCTTCCACCAGATCAACACCTGCAGTAATTTTTACATACACAAACAGGTCCCATCTGGTTATAAAAATGTAACTGCAAGAAACAGAGGGAACCGTACTCAAGACAGTCTGACTTCCCAGCTCCGGTAAGTTTACACTTGCATGCACAAACTACTGTACACAGAAGTCAAGAACTGTTCTGTGGCGATACATCTGTGTAATATCCAGACCAAAACTGGCTCACATCTACCAACCGCCAGACACAGGTAGGATAAGCTCAAAATGCCTTTAATGGGGAATATAAAGACATTAGCACACCTACTTTAATGTAAAAATTGGGTTTTGCCATTTGCACTTAAGTCCAATAAGGACTCAGTTTGAGCACTAAGGCTCATCTTCAGCTTCCTCTCTACAAGCTGAGTCATTAATGAGAGCGGTTAAAATGTCTTCAGCTAACAGTCTTCTTCCCTCCCCACACCCAGAGGCACAGTCTGGAGCTGCTTCCACTTTAAAATGTTTCAGCTCACAACCACAGTCTCTGCCCAAAGGAGCCTGGGATGGAGGTCAGACTCTGTTTAATAAAACTGAATTTAGCAGAAGGCATTACTCCTCTGAGGAGTGTGTTACAAGATTATAGTGTTGATATTTCTAGACAGACACCATGAGAATCTTTATCGATGAATGACAGAGTCAATTTTTTGCTTAATCCAAACACATTCTCATTCCCAATCAAATTATCAGAGTAATAATGCTGTTGCATCAGTAGGAAAATGCTGAGGTATCAGTGAACTTCAAAATCTCCATTCAGTACTTCCTATTTTCAATCATAACCATAAGGTACACAGCAGTATGTTAACCCCATATGTGTACCTCTGAACTGGTTTCTGGCACATCTGCAGGACTCTTGAAGTTGTACACCAAATGAAGAGCGTGCAATTCCCCCTGCTAAAATATAAGGGAAGACATGTTAAAAAAGTATCACTTTTCGTGAGGTATTTCAGCACATCATAAAAGACTTTTTATACCTTTGGCAACAACTCTCCCAGGTGATGATGATCAAGCAGTAGCTTCCCAGCATAAATCAGCTTTTGGTCCTCTTCAGGCTTTAAAGAAAGAAAACAAAAGAACAGAATGAGTCGCTCTGCTGGGCACAAGCAAGCACTGACAGCTGGCAGACAGCTGGCCAGAGGCATGCAGCTGGAAGCACCCGTGCATTAAGGTGCAGAGGGAAAAACATTAGTATGAGAACTGAAGTGCAAGATCACCAACGCCGAGGTCTGGATCAACAGGAGCCCAAGCAAAGGGCTCTGTTACATGTTGTCAACCCAGACGCAGCCATGAGTGTTTCTCAGGAGCAGAGGTTTGCAGCGCCATCAGATCTGGCCGCTCCAAGGATGCTGCTAAGTGGCTCTGTCGCAGCCCCCCAACCCCTCCCCCGCGGTGTCAGGGTACCGATCCCGCCTGGCTGCGCTCTCCCCGGCGCCGGGCGGGGCCAGCCCCGCGCTGCCCGCCCCTCCCGATCGCTCACCCCGAGCCCGGTTAACGTTTAACCTGGCTGATGCAACCGGGTGTGGGACGGCCCCGGGGCAGGCGCTGGCACAGCTCGGCCCGCTGGGATGCGCCGGGGCCCCCGGGGAGCAGGGGATTGTGGGGGGACACCGGGAGAGGGAATGGGGAGGAGACGACACCGGGAGGGGAGGAGGAGGAGATGGCGGAGGACGACACTGGGGGGAAAGGAGAAAGAAGAGGGGATGGGGGGACACCGAGAGAAGAGAAGGAGGGGATGGGGGGACACCGAGAGAAGAGAAGGAGGAGGAGGAGATGGGGGGACACCGGGGGAAGAGGAGAAGGGGATTGGTGGGGGACACCGGGAGAAGAGCAGGAGAAGGAGATTGGTGGAGGGACACTGGGGGAAGAGGAGTAGGAGAAGGAGATTGGTGCGGGGACACCGGGGGAAGAGGAGTAGGAGAAGGAGATTGGTGCGGGGACACCGGGGGAAGAGGAGTAGGAGAAGGAGATTGGTGCGGGGACACCGGGGGAAGAGGAGGAGGAGATTGGTGCGGGGACACCGGGGGAAGAGGAGGAGGAGATTGGTGCGGGGACACCGGGGGAAGAGGAGGAGGAGTGGATGGGGGGGAACGACGACACCGGGGGAAAAGCAGAAATAAGAGGGGATGGAGGGGGGAAAACGGGGGTACGACACCAGGGAAAAAGAAGGGGATGGAGGAGAACATCGGGAGAAGAGGAGGAGAGACGACGACACCGGGGTACGGGGCGGAGGAGATGGGGGTGGGGAGGGGTGAGGAGCGAGGGACCCTACACTCACCGGCGCCTCGGGCAGGAGACGGCGCAGCTCGGCCTTGAGGCGGCGCACGGTCCATGCGGACGCGGCGCGAAGGCGCAGGTCGGGGTGCCGCTGCGCGGGGCTCCGCACCAGCAGCGACAGCACCTCCTCCATGGCGGCGGCAGCAGCAGCAACGCCAGGCCGGCCCCAGCCCGCCCCTTTTATAGGCGCGCTGCGGCCCCCGCCCCGCCGCAGGGCCGCGGTGGCCGCAGTTGATTGGTTACCAGGGGAACGGGGGCGGGAGCGCTGACACGTGGGCCAATGGGACGCGGCCCCGCAGGAGGTTGGGCGGGGCCTGAAGGGGCGGGGCTTCGGCGCAGTGTCACCATGGCGACCGTGATTCCCGCCCCCCCCCCCCCCCCCTCGGGCCATGGCAGGGGGACCGGGGAGGGCAGCCAAGGCCCCATGCCTGGCAACGCCCGCAGACACGTGGTGCTGACACGAGAAGCGGTCACTGGTGCAAAAAGTGGAATCATAGAATCACAGAAGGGTTTGGGTTGTAAGGGACCTTAAAGCCCATCCAGCTCCACCCACTTCCATGGGCGGGGACACTTCCCACCGGACGAGGCTGCGCAAAGCTCCATCCAACCTGGCCTGGAACACCTCCAGGGATGGGGCATCCACAGCTTCCCGGGGCAACCTGTGCCAGGGCCTCACCACCCTCATTATGAAGAGATTCCTACTTGTGTCCAGTCAAAATCTGACCCTCTCCGGTTTATACCCATCCCTCCTCGTCCTATCGCTCCATGTCTTGGTAAGCAGTCCCTCTCCAGCTTTCCTGTTGCCCCTTCAGATGCTGGAAGGTCACTATAAGGTCACCTCGGAGCCTTCTCCAGGCTGAACAACCCCAACTCTCTCAGCCTGTCCTCACATGGGAGGTGCTCCAGCCCCCCAGGTCATCCTTGTGTAGCCTCCTCTGGACCCATTCCAACAGCTCCATCTCCTTCTTATGTTGAGGATTCCAGAACTGGACACAATACTGCAGATGAGGTCTCAGAAGAGAGGAATAGAGGGGGCAGAATCACTTCCCTCACCCTGCTGGCCATGGTTCTTTTGATGCGGCCCAGGACACAGTTGGTTTCTGGGCTGCGAGTGCACATTACCGGCTCATGTCGAGCTTCTCATCCACCAGAACCCCAAGTCCTTCTCTGCAGGGCTGCTCTCAGTCGCATCAACACCCATCCTGTATTGAGATCGGGGATTGCCCTGTCCCAGGTGTAGGACCTTGCCTTTGGCCTTGTTGAACCTGATGAGGTTCGGACAGCCCCACTTCTCCAGCCTGTCCAGGTCCCTCTGGATGACATCTCATTCTTCTGGTGTGACAACTGTACCACTCAGCTTAGTGCCACCTGCAAATTTGCTATTTTAGGCTAAAACAGAGTTAAGTTTCATCTGAGTGATTGTATTTTTTGAAAATTAGACAGAATGTCCCTCTGGCAGCGTTTTCTTTCAAGCAGTGTTTTCCCAGACACTGTTGTTCTTCGGAGATGATAACGCTTTGTGTTCAGTGTGATCTGTGCTGAACAGATTTGTCTTTTGCGATCATCTCTGTTTGCAGTGTTTCTCCATCTCAAATACAAGGTCAGGCAGAGCTGGCTCCAAAGCTCCAAATTAGCAAGGGTTCTGACTGTTGTGAAGTTCATAATAACATTAAAATCAATCTTTGGGAAGTAACAGAATATGCATAAGATTTCTGGGAAAGTTTATCCATATGCGTGTAAGTGGGAAATCCATTTTGTCCCATCTCTTGTCTCCCTGCACATGATTGATGGAGATCATTCCTCATGTTGCCCAGGCTGATAAAGAATGCTTGCTTTCTAAAACGTCAAACGAGTCTTCCTTTGAGATGTGATCCGGCACCAGGAGCACCGGTGGTAATAATCCTGATGCACCAGGAGGGGGTTTTAGTGTACTTTAAAACAATCTCGTAGGAGTATGAGAAATCAGTTTTGTCTGTCAGCACCACGCATTTACTCTGCATGTTTCATTAGCTGCCCGGTGTTCCTTGGCAGCCAGACTTGTTGCCCAAAGGCGCGGATGAGTTTGCAGGCAGTACCACATTTTGTAAGTAGAAAAGACGCTCTGCCACGGGGATGCATCACCTCGCAGCTTCCTGGGGAAGAGCTCTGCCACAGGGCATCACCGCCTTTGAGAGACGACAAAATCATAAGGAAATTAACTGAGCCTGTGTCTGGTCCAGAGTACCTTCAGTAGCTGCCAGGGTACATCCTTGTGAGGATGGAGAACATCGGTGGATCCCATTCCTGCTTTGTATCCCTCCCCACAACGAGCACAGCAGCAGCAGGAGTTGCTTCAGAGCAACTGGGGGAAAAGGAGAAAGAAGAGGGGATGCTCCCCTTGGCTGTCCCCACACAGCCTCAGCGCTCGGGTGGGCTTTCCCTCCCCAGCTTGCAGCACCGTGTTCCCAGCAAGCCAAGGAGATGCTGTCAGAGCTGCCTGCCACTCTTGCTCTGTCGGCAGGGACCTTGATCCGTGTCCCCCAGCTCCTGGCGGCAGTGGAAAAGGGAAAGACAGGTGCAGTGTCCAAGGCCACCATTAAGGACAAAGTGCTGTTTTCTGCTGCTCACTCTGTTACAGCCCTTGCTGGGAGTGCCCACAGGAGCCCCGTGGGTGGCTCCTCCACTTTACCCTGTATCAAACCAGGTTCTCAGGCACTGTGTGTGTCTTTTCCCGGGGCTCCCTGTGCCACTGCTGGCCCGTGGACTGAGTGAGCAGCTGTAGTCGCAGCACTGATCCTGCCTCCAGCTCAGATTCCTGCATTTCTCCTGCCTTGCCACGGAGAAGGGGGGTCGGCGCTGGCCTGAGCTGCCCACTGTTCATTCCCTGCCCTCTCTATGGCTGGAAAAACGCCTGCTCAGGGAAACATGCTGCTCAATGCTACCTGAACCCAGCGCTGACCGGGATCTGAGCAGGAGCTGGAGAAGCGCTGTCCTGAGGCCCTCACCAACCTAAATGTTTCTGTGATGTTAAACCTCAGCAGCCCTCTCCAAGGCAGGGGTGCCGAGCCACCTTCAGAGCCAGACCCTTGCTGCCCTCACCCCAAGCAGCCAAGTGGATCTGAAGTCAGTGGACACATCCGGGCATTTGGTAGCACGTGCTGCGGTCCCAGAGGCTGATTCAGAGCTTCTGGTGCTAACACAAAGCAAATACCTGCCCCGATACTTAGCTTAGGTCTTGCTCTAGAGCAGTGGATTCAGGGACACAAGGCAGAACCCCGGATGAAACAGGAGGCGTGACCAGCACGCCATCCCCATTGTCCTGTTGAACAATTAACTCTGATTTGCCAAAATCAGAGATGAAGGTCTACAAGCTTCTTTTGTCACCAGTGGCTGTGTAAACTTTAACCCCTGTTTAAAGCAGGATTATCTCTCTGACCTCAACACAATTACTTTGTGGGTTTTTTTTTAAAAAAAGGAGGGGGGGAGGTGGAAATTGCTGATGAATTTACAGCTCTGTGTGCCCTCCAGCTCATTTTCACCTCATGGCAATCTCTCGACGCAGCAGGAGCAGCTGGTGGAGAATTTGCTGGTAAGCGAGGAGGTGTCCTGCGGCCTCACAGCCTGGCGTGCCCCCTTGGCTCACCCAGGTGCGGTGACGCAGGGGAAGAGGCTGCCAGGAACCGCAGTCCAGCTTACGCAGGCCTGGTGCCGTGACGATGCTGGGGTCTGATGCAATTTTGTGCCGTCCAAAGGTCATGGGTCGGGATAGTACAAGGGTCAGAGGATGGTGTGATTCAGGCAAGCCAGGCTGATTCCTGGGATTTGGTTTGAGGCATTTATTCAGTAGGAAGCACTGCGCTTGTTAGGCACCTGGCTATTAGAAGTGTTTCACAGCGCTGTTGCCTCGGTTCCTTTGGCTGGTGTGGTAGGTTCCTTGGAGCCTCCAAACACGACATTTGTCCTGTTTAGGCAGTGAGGTTGGTGACCCTGGTGCAGGCAGGGAGCTCACGGCGTGTAAGCGTGGCCCCGGCAGAGCTATTTCGTGGCAGGGTACATGGGCAAGGGGCTGCCCGTGTGTCTCGGAGCATCTCTGTGCCCGAACAGAGCCAGTTCTGCCGGAGGAGCATCCCCACGGACACAACCTGCCAGCACCCAAGGAGATGGGCAGCCTGGCGCTGGGATGGCCCCAGCGATGTGAGCGCTTTGCTGGTGAATTTGAGCAGCTCCCCTCCTTCTGCTCGTCTTTCCTACCACTCAGTAAAGCGGCTCAGCCCCCAAACCACTATCCTCCCCCAGCCCACGCTGCTCCGCAGCCGTAACAAAACTTTCCTGCCAGAGAGGGGAGAAGAAACAGAGGGAGCGTGTCACCAGGGGGCTGGAGAGAAGCAGCCCGGGCTGGAAGCGGTCCCTGCTGCCGGGGGTGCCCGGTGACACCGGTGGGGCTGCCGGCCACGGGGCAGAACTCAGCGCTCCCTGCTTTTAATTGTGCCGCTAATAAAGTTCAGGACCACGATGCTCGGGAATACCGGGTCGGGCGGCGAGATGCCAGAAGCCAACCCTTCCAGCCGAGGGACGGGGCGGCCCGGGAACGGGAAAGGAGGCGGAAACGGGAGCGGAGCAGCCCCGGGAGGGGAGCGGCGGCCCCGGAGCAGGGAGGGGGAGAGGAGCCGTGCCCCGGTGGAGCGGCACCGGCCCGGGGAGGGGAGCGGGGCGCCCCCGGGAGGGCAGTGTGCCCGTGTCCGGGCGGGGAGAGCGGAGCAGCCTCAGGGAGGGGAGAGGGTCCACGCACGGCGGGGAGCGGCAGCGGCCCGGGAAGTGGGAGCGGAACCGTGCCCGGGAGGGAAGGGAGCAGCCCCGGAGGGAAGCGTGCCCGTGCCCGTGGCGGGGAGGGGGACAGCCCCGGGCGGGCAGCGTTCCCGTGGCGGGGACGGGGGTACCCGCTCCGCTCCGCCGCCGCCGGCCCCGCCCCCGTTGTCACGGCGACGTTGTCAGCAGCGCGCGGGCCCCGCCCCCCGGCGCGGCCGGGCCAATGGCGGGGCGGCCCCACCGTGACGTCGCAGCCGGCGAAGCTTCCCCGTGGCCGCGGGAGGGGGCCCGGCGCGGCGCGGCCCCAGCATGGCCAAGCACCACCGCGCGCCGCCGCCGCGCGCCGCCGAGCCCGTCATCGCCGTTAAGAGCAAGGTAAGAGCCCTCCGCCGCGGCGGCGGCGGCAGCGCGGGATGGAGCCCCCGCCGATGCGGTCCCCGCCAGGTGCGCGCGCTCATCCAGATGTGAGCACACCTGGCGCGCGCCTTCGCCCAGCTGTGGCCGCCCAGCGCTGCGCTGCGCTCGCCCAGATGTGCACGCTCCCTGGCTGCACCGCTGCCCAGCTGTGCCCACCCACCCAGCCCTGTGCTCGCCCAGATGTTCACCCTCCCTTGCTGCACCTCTGCCCAGCCCTGTGCTCACCCAGCCCTGTGCTCACCCAGGTGTGCGCACTCCCTTGCTGCACCTCTGTCCAGCTGTGCGCTCACCCAGCTGTGCCCTCGCCTGCCCGGGACCCTGGCAGCGCACGGTGCCTCCATGCCAGGATGCTCCCACCACCTGCCTCAATCCCCACAGCTGGGATGGGATCCCCCTCAGGCGGGTGGCGCGATCCTTGCAGCCTTCCTCAGCCTGTTCTTAATTGGCTTCCCTTCGTAGTGACTGAAGGAGGCAATAATTAACACTATTGCTTACCCAGTGCTCCGGCAACACCCGTGTCACAGGGAAGGGCCTGCCGACAGCACGGTCTCTGCTGTCGTATGGGCAGACGGTCCTTCCTCTGCCATTTGGACACCTCTCTGCCTCATCACTTCAGTGTTTGGGCAGGAGAATGGCCCCACTCCTTTTATTTTGCTTTTGGGGTGGGCTCTGGCCGACAGGTCCTGCTGCCTCGGTGCTGCCAGGGCTGTGGAGCTGGCAGTGCCCAGCTCTGCCTGCCCCACGGCAGCTCCACACCGTGCCCTGCCTACATGAGCCCTGACAGCTGGAGCCAGCCCTGCCCAGCCTCACTCTCTTCCTCCTCCTCTTCCTCTGTAGTTCGAAGCTGAATTTCGCCGCTTTGCCATGAAGCGCTCTGACGCGGCCAGCTTCCAGGACTTCTACCACCTGCTGCAGACGGTGCACCAGATTCCAGAGGTGGATGTGCTCCTGGGCTACACGGACATCCACGGTGACCTCTTGCCAATCAACAATGACGACAACTACCACAAAGCCCTGTCTCCCACCAACCTCCTCCTTAGAGTCATCATCCAGAAGAAGGGTAAGTGAAAGCTGGAGAAGCTCACTGCATCTGTCCTCCCCATCAAGGGAGATGAACCACATCCCATGGCACCACTTGGTTCCACTTTTGGCTATGCTGGCCACAGGGCTGGCCAGTCACATAACCTCTAGCCACTACTTTGGTGGACAGATGTGGAGGTGGCAGCACCAGGAGACTTCTAGAGCCCTGCCGGGGCTGTGGTGCCCACGTGGGCTCTCCCTGGCAGCCCTTCCCCATGGCAAGGGGCACCTGCCCCAGCCCATCCCCACGCACCCCAGGAAGCAAAGGCAAATCCTCACGATTCACCCCTTTGAAGTCATTTTCCAGACAGGCTTGCATGGACTCCTGAAAAGCACTGCGTCGCTTCTGTGAGCGCTGCACTGGGAGCCCCATCGGCTCCCTGTCGGAGACAGTGGCACCCATCCTTTTGGCAGAGCTCTTGGGGTGCTGGGTGCTGCCGAGTTTTTGGCTGTGGGAGGAGGTTCGTCTCCTCCCTGGCAGTACAGGGCTCACCCTGACTGCAGCAGTGTATTCTCAGAGAGCAGCTTCCTTGGGCAGGAGCACTAAATTGCCATGATAACCACATCCCAACGAGGATGAAAGCCTCCCAGTGACCAACGCTCCAGATACATCTCCTCTTCGCTGAGGAGAAGAACACCAACTCACCTTCTTCTCTCAGTTGAGTAGCAGTGATGCTTTCTAACCATCAAGCAACAGTGCACAAAGCCAGAGCCTGATCCAAAGCCCTGTTTCCCCAGCACAGCACCCAGAGCAACTCTGTGTTTCCAGCTCATATTGTCAGTAGGAAGTCCTTGGATAAGGGGTGATGCCAGTGGCTGACCTGAACTGCTGTGCCAGTTTTCCTGGGCTCTTGCAACAGGGTGGTGCGGGATGCCCTGGACATGGATTTCCTCTGGGCCCCCGCAGTGTGGGGGCTGGCAGTGGCGATCTGAGCTGAAGCCTGTAGTTTGCTTTGGGGCTGCCGCTGCTGGCACCAAACCATCCCTTTTTCTTGGATCAACACCTGGACCCAGGCTGTGGCACAAGGAGCCTGTGTGGACCTGAGTGTGTCGGGGCTGCTGGGGGAGCATCAATCATGCTCTCAGACACCTCATCTGCTGCTGGGAAAAACCTGTGAGGGCCCGTGAGTGACTGCACAGAGCTGGTGTGGTGCGGAGGGTGGGCAGCCACAACCCTGGCAGCACAGGCAGCACAATAAGGAGGGCGGAGAGGCAGCACCGGTGAGACCTAGCATCCAGCTGTGCCTGCGGGACAGGGCCCGCAGGGCTGGCAGCACCGCGGGGAGGCATGCAGAGGGGCTGGGAGCGAGCCCTGGGTGACTCACTGCTGATTTAAAATGGATTCAGGTCATCCCAGAGCTGGGCTGTGGTCGAACCAGTCCGGGTCGGCGAGCAGCGTGGCAATAGAGCCTCTCTCACACACCAGGTGTGGGGAGCTGTGCACACGTGTGTGTACGTAGGTGTGCACTCATCCATGGGCTCCACAGCAGCCAGTTTCGGGGGTCAAAAAGCAAAGGCTGCAGCTTGGGTCCTCTCTGTGCTGTCACCTCTTCAGGTAAAGCCATCTCCTCAGTGCAGCCTGGCTGGGATGGCAGCGCTGGCCCATCTTGACTGGATGTGGCTTGCAGGAAGGGCAGGAGAAAGCCTGGCACATCCCCAAGGCCACCAGCAGGCTCATCCATGGGGTGCTGGACCTGCCCAGCTCAGCCACTCTGCGCCCCTTGGAGAGGAGCCGTGTGCTGAAATAGCTGTGGGAAAGCCTCCACCGCCCTTCCCCGAGCTAAAAATATGCCAGGCTGTGTGTGCAGGGATATATTTATAACCCAGGAGCCCTGGCAGGCTGGCTTGGCTGGGGAGAAACCCTTCATCCCCTGGGTTTGGGGGTATCCCCAGCACCCCTGTGGCTGGAGCAAGGTGTGGGTGCTTGGGGGTGGGCATCACGGGGAACGTGCTGGCAATGCAGCATCCAGACCTGGACACCCCCATGGAAAGAGATGGGGGGAAACCAGAGAGGACCCAGGGGATGCTTCCCAGCGCCTGGGGGATGTGGAGGAGGGGGTATGGTGGAGCCAGGCCCCATGGACCAACCACAGGGCAGGGTCAGGGAGGATGGAGTCAAACCCTGTGTGGTGGTGCCAGATGGTGGAATAAGGGACAGTGGTGCAAATCACTGCTTAGGATGTTCAGGAATCCCAGGGATGCTACAGCCCTGGGATGTGTCTCCAGGAGGCTGGGAGTCTTATGTTCCTGGGAATGGCAGGGCTTTTCAGGACACAGGTGCAGCCATCCCCATCCTGTGCCCAGGATGGCCCTGCTCCAGCAGGTACAAGGGACTCTGCTGCTGTCTCATGAGGCTGGACTCGCCCTCAGGGAGCTGGCTGCCACCTCCTCGTGCAGGGGGGTACCGTCTCCCCAACCCAAAGTGGGGCACAGCCACGGCTCCCGGGCCATCACAACTGGCAGCTCTAGCGTTAAGCTGCAGTGTTTGGCTTAAAGTGTGATTAAGGCTGAATCACTGCCTCGATCCCACTAATCCTGGCCTCGTGTACGCTGGGTAATCCCAGGAGATGGGCTCGGCAGAGACAGACTGCAGGAAAAGCTGGGGTGATGTTCCAGGGAGGAAAAGCCGGTGAGCACTTCTACTGGCTTCTCTAACGCCGAGGGCATGCAGTTGCATTCCTGGGCAGCTGTGGTGCCTGACCCATGTCCTCCTTTGCTCCTTACAGCAGAGTCTGATGCCAGCGTCTTTGCCTCGAACTCTTTGCAGCGGAAGAAGAAGGGACTGCTGCGCCCCACGCACTACCGGGCCAAGCCTCACCTCCTCATCGGCATGCCCCAGGACTTCCGACAGATCTCCTCCATCATCGACGTCGACATCCTGCCCGAGAGCCACCGCCGCGTGCGGCTCCACAAGCACGGCTCCGACAAGCCGCTGGGCTTCTACATCCGTGACGGCATCAGCGTGCGTGTGGCCCCACAGGGTGTCGAGAAGGTGCCTGGCATCTTTATCTCGCGCTTGGTGAAAGGTGGCTTGGCCGAGAGCACAGGGCTGCTGGCAGTGAGTGATGAGATCCTGGAGGTCAATGGCATCAACGTAGCTGGCAAGTCCCTGGACCAAGTGACAGACATGATGGTGGCCAACAGCCACAACCTGATCATCACTGTCAAGCCAGCCAACCAGCGCAACAACGTCATCCGTAGCAGCAAGGCGTCGGGCAGCTCGGGCGTGTCCACGGACAGCACCCCCAGCCAGCAGACGCCCAGCCCGGCCTCACAGTACCTGAGCAACTACAGCACGGCCGAGAGCGACGAGGAGGGTGACCTGGTCATCGAGAGTGACAGCACATCCCACTACATCCCCGGGGGCTGCCCCAACGGGGGCCCCGCAGATGGACCCCTCCCGCAGAGCCTGTCCCCACACAGCTCGCGGGGCTCCCTGCAGTCCCTTGGCAGCCACGACGGCAGCCCTGACCGGGGCAGCGAGAGGGAGGACGGCACTCTCCTCACCCTATAGCCACGGGGCACTGCCCCTGTGAGCCCCCTTGCCTCCCGCTCCACCTCTTCCAAGCAAGAGATTTTTTTTTCAATCATTCTACCAGAATATGCATCATCAATTAATATATTGAAATGGACAGTAAAGCCTTTTCTAGAAAGCATCTCTGCTTTTCCCTGGTTCACATCACCACAGGGGCTGAACACTGGTTTGGGGGGACACTGCAGTACGTCCTCCCCCCTGCACATCCCTATCCCATGGCACATGTCCAGGCTGTTTTGGGCAGCGATTGGTGACCCGATGCCATGAGGCTTACCTGGCTCCCCAGTTTCCCATCTTGTTACTGCTGCAGTGCCCTCTCTATACAGGGAACACCCTGGTGACATCCATAGAGAGCTGGGTGGCACCCAGGCTGGCAGCAGCACCTTGGATGTCACACTGCCCCAGAAAACGCTGCTGTTGGTACTGCAGCTCCATCTTCCTCCTCCAGCTGTGGGCTCAAAGGGGCCATACCCACCCTTCCTGATCACCTGGGGCTCCCCATGCCATTGATCCCTTTCCCAGCACCGAACAGCTGGGCTGGTGATGGCTTTGGCCTTTGCTTTGCTGCTGGCCTGGCCCAGCCCCAGGACCAGCACCTTCCTGCCCACAGAACACCCCAGCAAGGAGGTGCTGCTGGGCCCTGTTGGGCTCACAGCAGTGACACCTTCTCCCCTTCCTGCCACGGCTGGCAACAAGTTTGGCCTGGCCAGACTGTGGCTGACTGTCCCCGTGGTCCTTCATCCCCACCTCATTGCACCTCCTGCAGTATCAGCCTTCACCACCAGCATCAACACTTTTGCCCCAACCTGGTACAACCACAACGTTTGCTGGTGAAGCAGCCCAGGCACGAAATCCAGCAGGTTGGATGCATCTGAGGGCAGAGCTTTTCCAGCCCATTTTCCCCCGAGTTGTACTCTGGTGCTTGAGGAAGCAATGGCACCGGTGCGGTGCCAGACCCTTCAGAGCACAAAGGCTTTCCCGTGGCCCTTGGATTAAAACCCATGGGAAGCGAACGCAGATGGTGCTGGGTGCACTGGCCTGGCTGCCACTGGGCAATGCTGGGTGCAGACACAAGCGCACATCCCGGCTGGGAAGAAGCGACTGTGTCATGTTGCCTT
Organism: Cuculus canorus; assembly: GCF_017976375.1. Classification (NCBI taxonomy): domain Eukaryota; kingdom Metazoa; phylum Chordata; class Aves; order Cuculiformes; family Cuculidae; genus Cuculus; species Cuculus canorus. Next base: position 9,708,875 of record NC_071413.1, on the reverse strand, counting down.
CACTGACCTCCAGAGCCCAACCACATACAGCTCCCCCTCCCAAGGCACCTGTGCCACTGGAGCCAAAACCTCACCAGTATCCACGTGGGAGCTGGTGGGTTGTTTAGCACCAAAGGTCTGGCTGTGCCAGCTCTGCCAAGAGCCCTTAAAACACAGGGTCTTGTCACCGGCGCTGCTCTGAGGGGTATGTGGTGGGACTGGGTGAGAAGGAGGGGGAGGAAGGTGGCCCACAGCTCTTGGGGTCTGAAGGGACAGCACCAACTATTCAGGTTTTGAATGTCCATCCAGAGCTCCAGCCCTGCCAGGGCAGGAAGGGAGAGCAGTGAAGGCTGAGGCTGGCAGCACCAGGGTCAACACTCACTGCACGCAGCCAGGGCCCAGATGGGCAGGGAGCAAAGCAGACAGCAGGGCTGGTTGGCCCAGACTTGTTCAGGGCAGGGAGGTGCGCAGGGACTGGTGACCATGGCCCCAGCTGCTCTTAGCACCGCTCTCACCCAGCTGGCTCAGCCTGGCTCTGGTGCTTGCCCTGATGGCAGCTCCAGGGGAGTGTGGGGTGATGCTCTGGTTGGCATCTCAGCTCCTCCAGCCCCCAGGCACAGGAAGCATCCCTGGCCCTTGGCAGGACCAGCAACCCCTGACGGCCCAAGGTGCCACAGAGTGCTGGGTGCTGCAGGCAGTGCTGGACCACTCTGCAACATCCTCACCCCACAAAATCCAGCCCAGGGATGGAGCAACCCCAGGCATTAAGGTCCCTACTTGGGGCAACTGTGTGTGCACAGTTGGGGCACCTCTACCCCACACAGCGGAAGGAGATGGGGCAACAGGCACAAGCTGCAACAAGAGAGGCTGGCACAGCCTGGGGACAGAGCCCCAGCGAGGTGGTGGTGGCGGCATCCCCATCCCCTGCAGCTTTTCCCAATTCAGCTGGACAAGGTCTGGAGCTGTGGAGCTGGCCCTGCCCTGAGTATGAGATGGATTGGGCCTTGCAGTGATCCGTCCAAGGCTAAATCTTTCTATGCTTCATGCAGCAGTGTCCCTGCAAAGGTCTGTCCAGGTGCCTATGTGGCATCTGAAGGCAAGGAGGCAGTGAGCTCACCTCCATGATGGCACCTGCCCACCTGCAGACCGAAATCTGGCAGGACTTCTGTGCATGTTCTTCACTCCAACTCCATCACCACGTTGCAACACCCCAGCCTTATGAATCCTAACCGCCCCGAGCACTTCAGGCTTCTCTGGAAAGCAGTACCAGGACCTGCGGCTCTCTCCATGTCTGCACAACATCAGTGCTGCTGGTTTCTGCTGCCCACCACCACTCTTCAGGCCCTGCTGAACCCACCAGGAGCTGTACACATACTAAAGGAGGGGACTGATCCTTTATTGCAGCATGTCTTGACGCACAGACAACCAAGGCTTCTCCAAACATCCTGCTGGATCCCCTGCAACCAGCTCAGCTCTTCCCTTGGTGGGAAGGACTGAAGCTCTGCACCTCTTCATTTGTCCCCAAGCTGTCCCCAAGCTGCTGATTCCAGCTAGCAAAGGCACCAGCTGCAGTGGGATGGGTTGTGCTCAGGACTAGGCATGAAGAGCAGACATACAGCATGAGGTCTGTGTCTCAGTGCAGGTGCCCAGAATGAACCATGACCATCGCCCATCTCAGGAGAAAGAGAGGAACAGCAAACACCACGGCAACAGCATGGGAGACTTCATGCCAGTTTCTAGATGTGGGAAAAAAAACAGGAAAATAAGACGTGATGCCATGGGCTCAGAGCAGAGCTGATCTCTGAGAAGTCAAGCAGCACAGAGACAACTGTTCTCCAGACCACACAGCAGAGAATAAATTAGGGCATCTCTCTCCCTTTTTCCTGGACAAGACACAGCACTGGAAGGTGAGCAAGAGATACCAGCTGCACGCTGGACACTATTGGCACCTGCGTGTGCTTACGGTCCTGAACTTGCCTTCTTCATCATCACTTTGGTAGGGATGGAGAAGTGATGGAGGATGTTCGTGCAGAGCAGCACAACATACCCAGCCCCACCAGCTCAGGAGTCCAGCTTGATGAAAACCTTGGGTCTCGAGAAAATTTTGAGGGCTTCTTCTATCTGGGAGAGCTTCCTCTCCAGCTCTATCCGCCTCTTCTGCATGCTAAGGGTGTCCGTGCGCACTGGCAGCATCACCAGGTCCTTTACCAGCTGCTCCTGGCCTATAATAATAAAAAAGCTGTGTAAGTGGAGGAAAAAAGAAACTCATGCTTCCCCTAATGCTACAACCTCATCCTCAGTCATGAAAATGGTGGGAGCACTGGAACGAGGAATTCAAGAGAGTATCCGTCCTTTGATTCACAGCTCAGCTGGAGGACCTTAGTGACCAGCTCCGGCTTTGAAGAACCAAGGGTAGGACCAAAGACCTTTGAAGGTCCCTTCCAACCAAAATCTTTCCACCATTTTAACAGCAATAGTAATCCCAACATCAGGTCCACTGGGCCAAGCCTGCTGCAGAGAGCCAGTCCTGTAACCTGCAGGTCTTACCAACCTGAAGGAGACTGCTCATTCCATACATGCAGCTCAAGTGCAGCTATTCCTGCAACATCCCAGCTATGAGCCTTACTCCAGGCAACTCTTCAAGTGGCTGGAATCTGGGTCCCAGAATTCTCTCCCTAATCCTGGCTAGGATTGCCTGTTCCTCTGAGCTGGGAACCTCATTACTTTTCTTCTTACTCTGCTTCAGATTGCTGAGGGTCTCCAGCCGCTGGTCTTCAGGCATCATGGTATGACCCGGTGGCATGTCAGGATCTGGTAGGTTTCGTAGCTCCTCTTCTTTCTGCCTGCGCCATAGCTCCTTCCTCTCCAGCAGGCTGGCAAGGCAAACAAAAGCACGAGTCAGCACATCTGGCAGAAGGGGCCGTCCAGGGACGGAGGCAGAGGCCAGAGGAACTGAGCCCTTCAAACCCCGCTAGTCTCCATGTTGCTGCTGGAGGACCCAAGACCCACTCTGCCAGCACATGCCCTCCCTGTGGAGCAATGTACCCGGGTTTAACCCACATGCACGGGTGAGCAAACATGCTCCACAAGCACCGAAGGGCAGTTAGAACACACTGAGACCAACATGAGCTCCTGGGAGACAAGGTTTTCCTCTCTGCTCCTTGCTTCCGGCCCAGGCCACTGCATCCTCTCAAAACCACCTGTAGGCCACTGACAGAATGAAGTCGAACAAAGCGGCTCACAGCCAAGAGATGCTGGCAGGGAACAGCAGGCACACGAGAGAGCCAAAGGACTGATACTACAGTCATCTAGGACAGGGTCACTCAGGAGTTGCTGGGGCCCACAGAACCCACCTGGAACCCCAAAACACAAGTCACTAGCTGGATGTTCCTCAGGCTCCACATCCAAGGCAGGATAAGCACTTGTGAGGCAAAGCAAGCTGTCTGCTTCTCCAAACCCACACGTTTTAATACTGAAGTTTCATCATGTGGAGCAAGGCTTATGAAGGAATGGGAGCAATTTATCAGAGCACACATTGCATCCCCAAGTCAGCACCATTGTACAACAGCAAGCAAGGGAAGAGAAGACAAGATTGTTTCTGAACAAGATTGTTTCAGTCAATCTGACCACAGGATGCTAGTTGAGTCAAGAAACCAGCAGGGATTACATTTATTCCCTAGGACACAATAAACTGCACTGGTCACATATGGTGAGAGTGCCTGGCCCCAGCCCCCTGTCTTTCTACGCAGAATCTGGGGAGGTGATGAAGGGAGGTGGGCTTGTTACAGAAAGTCTCGTGACCAGAGAAGGGCATACATACTACTGGGGGATGTGGCCCTTTTGCTTGGTGTTGTATTCCTCCTGCTCCCGTTGCTTCTGTTCCAGCAAGTCAGTCAGCGCCTGCAGGGACTGGGAGCGCCGCAGCGGGGCCCGCTTGGCATTGCGGGCATTGTGCTTAATGAAGTCGATGCTCTTGCCCTCCACTTGGAGCTGGAAGACAAGAGAGAGAGACTGGAGGTGGTGGCTCAGCACGCAGACACAGGCAGTGGCTCTTGACCCCACAAGAGGCAAAGCAAAGAGGCACCTGCACAAGACACTGAATTGCAGGTGTGCCACAGCAGGACGGGCATACCCTCAGCCCATCCCATCTCAGGTGTGGAGCCACAGACAGGCAGGAGACATGGCCATAGTTTGAGGAGGCAGGCATCAAAAGCCAAGCCTAAAACTGGCCTTGTTAAGGTCCTCAAGCTGAACCCACGGCCTCAAAGCCAGGACAGAAAGAACCAGGCCTGACATAGTCCACATGGCTCCTACTGGTGCATTTTGAGCCCTGCTTAAATTAAGTCATTCCATGGCATTTGGGAACCAACAAACCAACAACCCTACACACTTGCCAAGGAAAGGAGAAGAGTCACAAAGACCTCCCAGACAGACTACCTGAAAGGTTTAACTGGTAATATGGATTTAACTCTTCCTCCTAAAAAGCACTCCCATTTCCTAAATTTTTATCTAACATCCAGAAGTCACAGTTCCTTTGATTAAGGTGGGAGCTGTCTCCAGATCTGCACAGCCTCTTGCACAGCCCCAGGAAGAGCAGATCTAAGATCACTGACACTTCTACAGTGAGGAGGTGAGATTTTCAAAGGGAACTACACAGTATCTTTAACTATGATCAAGGATAAAAACAGAGGGAAATATTAGCAATCCTTGAACACCCGTCTCACCACTCCAGTGACTAAAGCCCTGTTCCTTCCCTTCAGCCAGGAACAGTATTTATAGATCTCCCTGTTCATGCAGCATATCTGACTCAAGAACACATAAAGAGTGCTTTGGCAGGAAAAACAGATAAGTACCAGAAACCCCTGGGATATGGATAAGTAACAGAAACCCCTGGGAGCATGCAGCTAGAATGCAACTCACCTTTGTTTCAGAGCTCAGTGCCTCTGGAGCCTCTGTGTCTGCTCCTGCTTTTGTTCTGGTAGGCCTGGGGGAGAGCGGTCTGCACGGCTTGATCCCAGGGCCACAGCGAGAATATGCCCTTAGGAATTTTAGAGCCTCTGGATTTGGAGGTGGGCAGCTCTCCTGGGAAATGCAAGAAAACACACACTAGTGGAGGAAAGCTGGAGCGAAGAGAAACTCACTCAACAAAGTCTGAGTGGTCAAACACAAGCTCAACTACTTTGGTATCAAAAGCTGGCGCCGGAGGGCAACAGACCAGAGGAAAGCACTGAAGAAATAAGGATGAACGCAAAGGCTCCGACTCAGCAAGGGAGCACCAAGGGAAGGTTTGTGTAAGTGGAGGTGCTCGAGGCATCACTCAGCTTGCACCCCCTGTCTGCACAAGCAGCAGGTCAGCGTGTCATTCCTGTCCACACAGCCTGGTTGGTTGCAAAGACCAAGCAGATACCGGTGAAGGCTACCATGGACTGGCTTGCAGAAGGAAAAAGCCTTCTCCTGGCAGCCGACAGTTCTGAGGCTGACAGGAATGCAGGATCCAACAGTGTGAGGCTACTCCAGAGAGCCAGCAGCTTATCAGCCAAGGCAGCAGCCCTGACCTTCCCCCTTCCTCAGGGAGCTTCTCCCACAAAAGGCTGAGCTGGAAGGGAGCCACAAGGCCTCTCCTCCTAGAGGTCACTACGATGAGGATGGACACAACCTGGCACATGGTGGGGATCAACCCCATCCATAGGTGCTGCAGTACCTATTTCTGGATGAAGGGAGACGCCAACTGAACACAGAGGTCACCTGGACGACAGGGATCTCCCAGATCCAGACCGATGGCAGTGGATCCACTCAAAGACAGTGATGCAGCTCTCCTTCCCTCTCCCAGTGGGCCTTAACTTCACTTTCTGCTCAAATAGGTAAACTAACACCCAGGCAACTGCTACAGTGCATTTTGCAAAGCCCTCCAACACAGGCACCATTTAAACAGGAGAAACCCAACAGAGAAGAAATAACTATCCCAAGAAAAAAGAAAGAAGCCAAAAGAAAACAAAAATCATCACAAAGCCAAACACCTGCTCATTTCAGCAGTGGAGAAAGCCTGAGGAAATAAGGCATGGCCCCACATTCCTTCTCCCACAAGCATGTGTACAGAGGACAGGAGGTACGTACAGTCTTGCAGGTTGACTTGGGGCTATGAGGCCTCCACCCTGACTGCCTGGAGATGTCTGTGTTCCCTGCCGTTCATTCACCAGGACAATCGCTTAGAGAAGAGTCTGGAGATATATGGCCCACTGTTGGGTCCACAGGGTGGTAAGAGTTGGACTAAGGTTGGATGCAGCCTGAAAGACCTTCCTCCAAGGACCACAATCCATGGGGTAGAATACCACAGGTTTTAGCACAAACCTCAGATTAGCATTGCCCCAAACACCAGGAAGCTGCAAAGCCATCTGGATGCACCTCTAGACAGAGAGTATATCTGTGAAGGCTGCTCTGCACCTTCCAGGAACCATCTGTAGATCCCTAACAACCGAAGGGACAAACAGGAGCCTCCAGGCAGAGGGTGTGATGAGATTTTCCTCTTTTCCGCTTCCCCTGCGCGGGGGTCTATACGGCCAGGCAGGATTTGGGTTATTACAGCAATTCCTCTGCAGACCCAAGCCACAGGAGCTCACCCAGCGTACAGCCCCACCGTGACATCTGCCCACCATGCTTCAGCACCACCTCCCTCACCTTCCCCATCCCACAGAGCCTCGGAGCTGGTCTGCCCCATAAGACGAGGTGAGTCCAAGAGCTCAGTGGGTACCAACCTGCAGTTTGGCCTTCACCTTTGACTCCACATTTTCATATTTTTGGGACTTCCACAGAGCTTTCATAGGCTTGGGCTGGCTGTGCTCTCGGGCTCGCTCCTTCTCTTTGCACTTCTTCTGAATCTCCTTTATTCTCCTCACATTTTCCTTCTCGTGGTCTTTGGACTCTTTCCCTGCACAGCAAGAGGAGAGACAGCCTTCACTCCCCAGACACTGCCAAGGCATCCAGGCTCTCACGTCTCCTGCAGACTAGACAATCTGTGCATTTTCCCCACCTTAGATGCACACTCCTGGACCAATCCTCTTCTGCCAGAGGATCCCACAGTGCCCAGATGACGATCAGCGCAGGTCTGTGCACACTAATGGTGCTGACAGGCTCCCTAAGGGAGCGCGGCTCACTCGTCCCATTTTGGACTGTGCTAGACCAGCTATGCCAGCATCCTATTGAGAGCAAGGTCAACTCCCAGTTCAGCATCCCATGGCATTTCTGAAGCAAAAAGAGGGCTGGTTAGCAGCAGCTGCCAAGCCTTCAGCCTGTGCTGTTCCTGGTTTTAGGCTCAGGGCCAGCCACGGTCCCAAACTCAAGGACATAATCAAGACTGTGGAGCGTATTTTTTGTTTTCAAATCAAAAAAGATTCATCCTTGGGCTCCCCAAGACAGGAAAGATCTCAGGTGACACACCCAGACCCTCTTCCACTCCCCTCCTGCTTTGGCACAGCACTTGTGGCAGCCACCAGCTGGCATCCACCACGCTGGCACCAGGCAGGACGAGGGGCAATGCCAGCACATGGAGCCAAGCAAGTGACAGCCAGCACTCAGCCTTATCTCCTTTCTGGACCTCTGAATGTACTTTGGGTGACCTCATTGGAAAAGGGAACACGTTTTACAAAGATATCCTCTGTATTCACATACAATCTTCCCAAATCCTGCCTGGCTTCAGAAACAAGGAATTCCCCAGGTTAAACATGCTCTTTACATTAAAATTTCACTTGATCCATCTTTAATTATAAAGATACTGGTTATATTCAGAGTCAGCAAACTACAAAGGCTTGATTTCTTTCCAGCATCTCTCAATAGTCTCTCACCTATGATTAGTTCCCCTAGTCCAAATTGAACAGCATCTTTCTTACAGTCCCTCTTTCCGCTGCAGGCCTGGGCCAGGCTGGAGTCAGGGAGGTGGAGCAGCACAGGCAACAGCCTGGGGACACCACAGCCACACCAAACACAGGAGATGGGGCAACTGGCTCTGAGAAGCTCAAGCTCTCCTTGGGCAGCAGAGCTGAGGAACCCACCCAGATCCCTGATGCTTCATCCCTGGCCCCAAACACAACTTGGGCCAGCAGCAACTCAGCTGTACTTACTCTTGACTGGCAGTTCTCCATCAAGGGAGATCCCTTCAAGTTGCAGCAAAAGACCAAGTGTCCCCTTCTGTCCCTTCTCCAGAAACTCCTTTCCACTGGGGCGAATGCGAGGGGCTGGCTGGATCTGGCGGATACTGCTCAAAGCAGGGTATGCGTTGGGAACTGGGGCCAGGGGGCCAGAGGTAAAATCCAGCTTCTGAGCATTGCCTTCCAGCCTTCCTCGAGCTATAGAGAAAGACAGAGTAGAAGATAATCAGGAAATTACCTTACCTCATGGTTTTCTTCACTCACAGCCTAGAAACAATGCTGACAACCCCCTCTCCACCTCTACCTTATGCTTTCCCAACTTTCAAACAGCTGTACAGACCACCTTTAGGACCACTATCCGTGAAGAAGCAGAAGCACCAGCACCAGTGCGAGTGGAGACAAAGACTATTGAGGACGCCAAAGAATAAGGACATCAAATGGCAAAGCTGCATCATACCAAAGTACAAAACTGCACATCTCTAACAAGCATCAAGGACTCACCTGAGAAGGGGCGTTTGTAATAGTTTGGAAAGAGCGTGGGGTCTGGAGGAATGGGTCCAGAAATCCTAGATGGCCCTTCACACATCCTGCTGTTGCTCTTCCTTCGTCACAGAAACCGGCCACCACTGAGAACAGAAATGAACAGGGCTCACTGAGCCACTGAAAAGCTAGATTTCATATATATAGGAGAACTTCTGACCTTCATTAGAGAGCTCACACCCAGCTACAAAGATGATCTGCAGGTAGGAAACCACCCCAGATGGGACTCCACTCAGGTGAGGCAAGGGATTAAGTACCACTGTCTCTATTGCAGGGCTAATCAGCATTTTTACCAGCATCGAACCTGAAATGTCCGCAGTTGCTTTAATACCAATACCTTCAATACAGAAAATCTCTCTCAGCTTTGCTCTTCCATATGGGAACACTTCATACAGATATGCAAGCAGGAGCTGAGCTGTTATAGCTGCCCTGTGTGCCCATGGTGAATAGGAAACGAAAGGTGGCTGGAAATCACTGGATATGTTTTAGCCTTAGATGTGAATTATCTTGGGCTCTTTCTAAAAAGCTCCTGTGGCTCAAACACAACCTCCCCAAAGCACGCTGAGGCCCCTGCCCCAAACAGGCAAAGCCCTCTGCTGTATCCAGAGACAGCTGTGCCTTCCCCTCCTCGAGCAGGCTGGGGCTGAACCTCAGAAGGACCCAAGACAAAAGACTCTTCTGGCTCTAGGACCACACAGGCTCTAGGACCATGTCAGCACAGACATCAAATTCCTGGGGAAAAGCCCTGACACAAAAACAGCCCAGCTGTCTCTCAGCTTTCCAGGAGAATGGAGAGTTACCTCTCTAAAAAAAACCCATCCTTTTCATTTCTAAATAACTTTTCAATGCAGATCAACAGGGACCAGCACAGATCTGCAAATCCCTTGCCTCAGCTCTCACCAGTCCCTGCTGCTGCTCTCCTCCCCACAACTGAAGAGGCACAGATCCTTCCAGCACAGGAGCAACCAGCATCCATTTCCCCGTGACGCTCACCAAGATCTTAGGGACAACATTCTATGGCCTACAGGAAACCTGAGGGACTTTCTCCCCACTTAGAAAACAAGGATGCCAGGTGCTGCACAGACAGGCACAGACTTCTGGTGAGCTTTTCAAAGGTGCCACAAGAACCTTGATACCTCGCCAGAGTCACACCATGATTTTGACAGGCGACAGGGCAGCTCAGCTGGTGTCACTGCTATAAGAGCTGGGGCTACAAGCTGCATGCTCTGACTCCCGAGGCAGTAATTTAAAGATTTCTGAGACAACTCTACAGGAAGAACCCTTTCAGGATCCTCAGCACACCAGCACTGACGGGACACGGCATCTGCAGTTTAATTTATAAACCAATAAACGATTAGTATGAGGTTGAGTGAGCCTGAGTCATGGCAACTAATGCACTGCAGTCTTCTTTGCTAAATCACCCCTGTGGACATGAGACCCATTAGCAAAAAGCTGTTATTCATCTCCCAGACACAACTGCAGAGGCAAAGTAAGCAATGCTGACTACTGCACATCAGTATGTGTGTACAGCCTGCTCTCAGCTACTCTGGAAAAGCTATATCTGAAGAGCAGACACAGACTCTCAGCTGGAGAAAAAAGGACACCATCTTGGTATTATTTAATCTCCTTGATAATGGATCCAACTAAGCCAGAACAATCTCTCTCATTCTAGGAAAAAAAGCATTCACCAGAAAGTCACCCCAGAACAGCTACTGGTCTTGAAATTCACATTTGATCTTGACCCGAACTCGCCTTCAAACCCAGTACTTTACATGCAAAATCAGGCTGAAATCAAGACCTGTAACAGAACAGATAATTAGTCTGGGGTATTGAAGGAGGAAAGGCAAGCTGAGGGGAGGCGGGGGATGGAAGACTCATTTTATGCCTTCACACAAGTCACATTCCACATCCCAACAGCACCCTGCCCTGCTACAGGGAATATGCAAATAATACCCACTCCCTGATTTGCAAGTCACATCACCTCTGGATTGGGATCTTGCAAGATCAGAGACAATCTTATTACAACAGAAAGCACCTTGTATATCCAGGTACCTCCAGTGAAATCACCTATGTAGGACGCAAGCTTCTAGCATCAGTCTCTCAGCCCTGAGAAGCAGCAGTCAAGCCTCAGTTACCAATGATCAGTACAGACTGCCCCAGCTGCTGCTCTGCTCCTGCTGACCGTGAGTGTATTCGGGGGAGAGAAGCGAGAAAACATCATGGCTCATTCTGGCAACAGGGGATGTGCAGACCTTTGCTGCTGCCATTCCCATCCTTCTGCTTCATCTCTGATGACCACTCTGTGCTGCAAATGGTCCTGTGCTCAGCCGATTCAGCTCACTGCCCCTGCATGCAACAAGTCGCGTCTTTCACTGGGTTAGTTCTGCCTGTTTGACCTTCTGTCCAAAAGTAATTTGGCTGTTACCTCCACAAAGGGATCAGAGAAGCATGGCAGCAAGCAGAAGGGAAACATAGTAGAAGCACATGCTTATGAATGCAGAGGGAACAGGACCAATCCTTTCCAGCAGTGACCTGACTGCTGGCTTAGCCATACTGTCCAATTTGCACCCAGGAAAGCATCTTCTCTGTGGCGTTACGCTATGATGATTATGCTAGATGCAGGGAGACTCCGCAAACACAGCCTGGTTAAATGCAGGTAAACACACACATATATATATGCAATTCCTCTCTCTTCTTAACCCACAGACTGAACTCGCTAGGGAAGCGGTGCCACTGCTCCTAGCCACAGAGTGCACCAGCCCTGTTCCCTGCTCACCTGAAATCAGCACAGCTACAAAACAGGCTCATGGCAGTTGCCAGAGTAACCCAACAACTTTAGCATTGCTTACTCAGGCCATCTGAGCCCAACTGGCTGCTCCCTTCTGTACTAGGACCAGAGTTTAATCCTGGCCTAGGACCTGAGCAATGCAGGCTTCAGCCCTACCTCTCCCACACTGTCCCTCTAAGTTTAAGAGACATTAATTTGACTCTTTGTCCCAGCTTACCAAGCGGTGAAAATGCTACCCTGGTAAACTGAGATACTTCAGAGCCTGTATGAACCATGGCTTCCTTTCATGGCTTGTTTTCAGCATCGTAGTTAGGGAAACTACAAAACATGGGAACGGACAAGGATTTGGCAGGTGTTTTTCACAGCCCTAAACCTGCTGTGTCTGGCTTTGAAGCACTTCCTCTTCTTCATGGATCACATTTCTACCATGCCTGGATCCCCAACCAGGGAGCTGCTACCACACACAGAGCTTAAGCAAGACCAGCTTCATGCCTTTATGAGCCAACCTCTGTAAACAGGACGGGAAAAAAAATCCCACAGCTGTCACAAACCATGATAAGCAAAGCAAATCATCTGCAGCAAATCAAAGGGCTAATCTCCATGCAGCTGGTTTTGGCTGTGTGTCCTTCCTCAGTAGTTTTAGCTAAAGTGGAAAGTAGCACCAGGATAACCTTCCATGTCTGAGGGCTACACCAACATAGAAGGGCACACAGATTTGGGGCTGTACCTACTGCAGAACTAGGGGTCAGGAAATGAGCTCAATGCACTGTGAACCTACCCAGTGGTGTTAGTCCATGCCTGTGTTTTCCCCTTGCAGATTGCAATGGGAGAGATTAATATTCTCCTAATACTATTGCCCATGCAGGTTCCCTCAGGTACCACCAGCTCCTGCCCCCAAGACCCTTTTTCTCTTTTGCGTCTCTGACAACAAAGAGGGACAGGTACAGCCAAGTGCGATACTGGCATTTGCATGTGGGACGTGCTCCCTAGGAGCTGGGTGCATGGCCACCAAGATCCCTGCAGGAACAAAGCCAGCTTGTAGAGCCTCCCTGAGGAGACAAACAGACACCCTGCAGCAGCAGCCTCGTGCGGGACAGGATTGAGGGCTGCACTGTCAGGTGGGCAGGGAATGGTGTGGGTATTGCAGAGATGCAGCCAAGTCCTCTCTCAGGAGAGCAAGGAAGGACAAAACACACAAGGGAGGCTCCACCTTAGTGTGTGGGATTCCTTTCAGATGCAGGGATCATAGGATCATAGAATAGCTAGGGTTGGAAGGGACCTTAAAGATCATCCAGTTCCACCATGCACAGGGACATCCCACCGGATCAGGCTGCCTAAGGCCCCATCCAACCTGGCCTTGAACACCTCCAGGGATGGGGCAGCCACAACCTCCCTGGGCAACCTGTGCCAGTGCCTCACCACTCTCGTGGTGAAGAAATTCTTCCTAATGTCCAGTCTGAATCTGCCCCTCTCCAGTCTGAATCTTCCCCTCTCCAGTTCTATCCGTTCCCCCTCATCCTATCACCTTTAGAAGCCTTTATGAATAGCTTTTCTCCAGCTTTCCTCTATGAGCTTTTTCCTGGATGAGCCACGTGTGGAGTTCACAGGACCTGACAGTCAGCACAGCGTCCAGGGATGGAGAAAAGCTGAGACGGCTGTCCTGGGAAATCATAGAACGGTTTAGGTTGGAAGCCACCTTACAGATCATGCAGTTCCAACCCTTTTCCATGGGCAGGGACATCTCCCACTGGAACAGGCTGCCCAAGGCCCATCCAACCTGGCCTTGAACACCTCCAGGATGTTCAGCTTCCCCGGGCAACCTGTGCCAGTGCCTCACCACTCTCACACTGAAGAATTTATTCCTAATGTCTGATCTAAATCTTCCCCCCTCCAATATAAAGCCATTCCCTCTCGTCCCATCACTCCGTGCCCTTGGAGAAAGACCCTTCCCACCTTTCCTGTCCCCCTATCGTTACTGGCGGCTGCTCTAAGGCCTCCCCGGTGCCCTCTCCCCTGCAGACTGCACGGCCCCGGCTCTCCCAGCCTGTCCTCAGGGCAGAGGTGCTCCATTCCTCCGACCATCCCCGTGGCCTCCCCGTACCCGCCCCAGAAGCTCCATCTCCTCACGCTGAGGAGGTTCCAGAGCAGCGCGGACACGATACAAACCCGCCGGGGGACCCACGGGGTTAGAGCGGGGGGGCAGGAACCACCCCCCCCCCACACACACATACACACACACCTCCCCGGGGCTGTTCCCCCCGGGCCACCGCGGGGACTCACCGGGAACGGGGCTCGGGGCCCTGGCTCGGGCCGCCCCGGCTGCACAAAGCCCGGCCCCCCCTGCCCGGCGCTTCCGCGGGGCGGGACGAACGGGGACCCGGAGCAGCGCGGCGGGGGGGGGGGGGGGGGGGGGCAGAGAAAACTGGGAAATAAACTGGCTTTTGGAGCACTAGGAAGGCTGCAGCCTTTATCAGGGCCAGGGAGGGGCAGAGCCCGCCCGAACCTGTCCGAGAAGAGTTGGAGTTAACTCCAGCTGGAGGCCGGTCAGCAGCGGTGAGCTGAACCCCCAGGGCTCGGTGCTGCGTCCGGCTCTGTGCAGGGCCTTTATCACTGACCTGGATGAAGGCATTGAGTGCACCCTCAGCAAGTTTGCAGATGACACTAAGCTGGGTGGAAGCGTTGATCTGCTGGAGGGTAGGGAGGCTCCAAAGGGATCGGAACAGGCTGGACCGATGGGCTGAGACCAATGGCATGAGGTTCAACAAGGACAAATGCCGGGTCCTGCACTTGGGGCACAACAACCCTGTGCAGCTACAGACTACGGGGAGAGTGGCTGGAGGGCTGCACAGAGGAGAAGGACCTGGGGGTGTTGGTTGATAGCGGCTGAACATGAGCCAGCAGTGTGCCCAGGTGGCCAAGAAGGCCAACGGCATCTTGGCTTGTATCAGAAACGATGTGACCAGCAGGTCCAGGGAGGTGATTCTGCCCCTGGACTCGGCACTGGTAAGACCGCACCTCAAATCCTGTGTTCAGTTCTGGGTCCCTCACCACAAGAAGGATGTTGAGGCTCTGGAGCGTGTCCAGAGAAGAGCAACGAAGCTGGTGAAGGGCTGGAGAACAAGTCTGACGAGGAGCATCTGAGGGACCTGGGGTTGTTAAGCCTGGAGAAGAGGAGGCTGAGGGGAGACCTTATTGCTCTCTGCCTAAAAGGAGGTTGCAGAGAGGAGGGAGCTGGGCTCTTCTCCCAAGTGTCAGGGGACAGACAAGGGGGAATGGCCTCAAGATCCACCAGGGGAGGGTCAGACTGGACATCAGGAAGAAATTTTTCACAGAAGGTGTCATCAGGCACTGTCAGAGGCTGCCCAGGGAGGGGGGGAATCAGGTTCCCCAGTACCTGAACTTCAATGTATAACTTGGAATGTGTCCAGAAAGAAAACCCTGAAAGGCAGTTACAGAGCAGGGCTTGAGGTGTATTTTGCTGACACAGAGTCTTATTTCTCCTTTCTGCGATTTCCTTTCTAGGTCAAGCAGCTGAACTTTTATTTTTTGGGATAGGTCTGACTTAGAGCACACTGGCCCTCACACTGAAAGGCCATCGTTCGCTGGGTGAGTGCAGAAAACTCCCCTGGCTTGGTCAAACCACAAGTGACAGAATGACTACATCCCAGTTTAGACTCCTCTGGCCAGGTCAGCAGCTAAACTGGGCAGCTGTATCCCTATTTGCCCCCCCTCCAGTAAACAGGAAAGGGAAATGAGAGAGACTTGTGGGTTGGAAGCGAAAAGAGCTTTAATGAAACAATAGTAAAAAGGAAGATTATTAATATCAACAAGACATTAATAAAATACATAGATGTGTACAAAACCAATTCAAACTTCCTGATGACTTCATCACCACTGACACTGCAGTTACCATTACAGACACCCATTACCGTGGCTTAAAGAACTCGCAGTTGGCTTTTGCAGCTTCCAGTGGGCTGTCCCAGTCCTTCCCATGCTGCCTGATGGGCACAGGGATGCTTGCCGGAGGTTTTGTGGCTGGACAGGGTAGCAAGTGTGTGCAGGGTGAGATGCTTGGGGCTCACAGCCTCTTGGGGTTGTGTTTGGTCAGTGAAAATGCTGAAACAATGTCTGTTTAACTGCCAAACGGTTCCCTGTCAGTACCAGTGAGAGGCTTCAGCCAGGGGCTGGTTGCCAATTGTTGGCCTGAAGGAGGTTCAAGAAAGAGGTACGAGGTGTGCTGGGGTGGTTGGAGTTTTCTGGCAGTTT
This sequence comes from Cuculus canorus, assembly GCF_017976375.1. Classification (NCBI taxonomy): domain Eukaryota; kingdom Metazoa; phylum Chordata; class Aves; order Cuculiformes; family Cuculidae; genus Cuculus; species Cuculus canorus. Next base: position 9,693,161 of record NC_071413.1, on the reverse strand, counting down.
AGGGTGGGGTGGGGAGCACCTGATGTGTTGGGAGATTTCCACTTCCCTGTATCCCCAGGTGTATTAGGAATGCTCCTAGGGCTGGCTGCTTTGAAGCATTTTGTGGAGGTCTTGCTATCAAAAATGCCAGTAAACAAAACTCTCTTATACTTGTTTTGGAGCTTTAGAAAGCAACACCCTTTATTAGGCCTTGGCAACACGAGGCGTTATCTCCATCAATCGTAGGCAGCGAGACGAGCTGGGATAGAATAGATTTCCCACTTATGTGCATATGTATAATTTTTCCCAGAAATCTTATGCATATTTTATTACTTTCCAAGGTCTAATTTTAATGTTATGAAACTTCACAACAGTCAAACCCCTTGCTAATTTGGAGCTGGCTCCAGCTCTCTGCTTGACCTTGGATTTGACACGGGAAGCTCCAAACAGAGCTGATTAGAGAAGGAGAGACATCTGTTCAGCACAAGGTGTTACCTGCAAAGAGTGAAGTGTCTGGAAAACACCTTTTTAAAGAACACACGGTCTGGGAGGGACATTCTGCCTAACTTTCAAAAAGCGCAACTGTTTGGATGAAACCGAACTGTACTTTATCTTAAATCAAAATATTCCACTTTTTGTAATAGTAACTACTTGTATCAAGTTTCATGCTGGGCAGAGCTCAGCCTCTTCAAAGCTGCCCCCTGGCCCTGGAGTTGGCAGGGGGGAGAGGGAAGGCAGCCGGTGCCTGTGGCCCTGCAGCAGGGGCTGTGCACTGGGGCAAACCCCTGCACCAAACCAAGCACTCAGGGAAGTGTTGGTCTGCATGCAGCCCCCGCCAGTGGCCAAGAGCATCTGCCATGTCAGCCCAGGAGTTGGAAGAAGAGCTTTGCAGCAGCCATGAGCCTGGACAAGTCTTAGCCGAGCTGTCTGCAGCCCTGGAGAACGCGGACATCAAAAGTTTAGAGGTGAAGGGCACCGCTGCGTCAGATGTGGGAGCTGCAATGAGCACAGGGTTCCTTCATGGGTGGCGTGAGCACGGCATGTGCCTCACAAGCCGTGTGTGCAAACACGGGATCCCGATGTTTGCCAGAATCTGGGGAGGGGAGAGGAATGGGAAAAGCTCCTTTCTGCGAAGGGTGGATGTCCCTGGGGCTGGGTCTGCTCCCCAGAAACACATTGTTACTCCCCAAAACTTTCTCAAACTGAAGATAAATGACCCCAAGTTGTTATCTGAGCTTCTAGTTAAGCTGCATGAAACAGCTGCTGAATAATTTCTAGCCCGCTCCTTGCAGAGTAGTTTTTTGCCCTCCTGGTGGTACGCTCAAGGGCATCCCCAGCTGCAGTGCTGCCATGAGTGATGGGAAGCAAGGTGGCAATGAGAGCCCCGGGAGGGCCAGCAGGACCCATGGGGCCACCCACCCCTGTGATCCCATCCACCATGGAAAACCCCTGCAGCAACATGGATTGCTGCCACTCACCAGCCAGGCAGGCTCACCTCCAAGTCCTCGGGGGCTACCTTGGGTGCAAAAGTCTAAGTATATGTGGTTAGAAATGGCCAACAAAGGATCCAAAGCATGGCAGCGTGATCATCCACAACAAGGCCTGAGGAGAGCGGGTGGAGGAACTGGCAGGATGGGCTGATGAGTGTCACTTATCTGTGCCGAATCCTCTGTCTGCCACAGTGGTCACAGGATGGGCGAGATGTCGTTGTTGACATTGAACTTTATGACGAGGAGATGAGGAAGAACAAAGAGCTCTTCCCAGAGCTGGCAGATCTTGGCTCTGCGGCGGCACTGCAGGTCTGGCTGCAAGGCTATGGCTTCAAAGTCACGGGAACAAAGTAAGTCACCATGTCTCCTTCAGGAGGCAGCTTCATGCTCCAACACAGCACTGGGCAAGGAGCAGTTGCCAGCAAGGCCAGGCTGCATTGTGAAGGGTTGAAAGAAGGTTGGGCGGAAGTGATGAGGCTGGGATGGAAGATATTATTACTCTGGTTTTGTGTCTGGACATTGGTCTGCTTTGGTTTTTAGTGTATCGAGAACTGAAGAGTTCAGTTTCTAGCAACGTTGATAGTTACTTAAGAGTTTAAAAGAGCAGATAAACCAGAGGAGCATAGAGAGGGAGAAGCCCAATTGAGGTGTGCGACTCATGGTGGAAAGGGAAACAGCACCTATGGCAATGCAGTAGCCCAGAGCCATCCATTAGCTAGTCCAAGCCCAGGCAGGAAGCTGAGACAGCGCAGACGGGGCAGGAGCATGAGGTGCCAGCGAGCCCCAGGTACAGCTGCATCGTCGCAGGGGCATACACCAAGGGCGAGAGTGACACTTGGGCGCAGCTCCCATGCAGGGACGTGGAGACCACCAAGGTGCTCCATCTCCCACTGCAGCCAGAGCCCAAGCTGGCCATGCCCTGCACCCGGTTTCTGTCCCACAGGGTCAAATTGCAGCACCTCGATTTCCAAAGGCCACATCCCACTGCTGAGCAGCCAAGTGCCCTCAGAGGCAATGCTGACACCTCTGACACACAGCAGAAGAAAAAGAAGAGAAAGATACCTGCAAGGTGCCGGCGCCCCCAGGAAGAGTCCATGGCCAAGAAAATGCTGCGTAAGCAAAACTGGTGGCTGCAGCCACACAAGCCAGGCTGGGCTGGTGTGTTTTAGTGGCTGTAATTCAGGAACCATGCTGGTCTAAGGCTGCATCTACAGTCCAACAGGGCAGTCCCTAGCCCTTCTGCTTCTCCAAGGCCTGGCAGCATCCCTGCAGGTTGGATGATGACAGGAGCCCTGCCACTGGTAAATTTGCACTGCTATGCCCAGGCATTCTTGTCATGGCTCTTCCCTCCAACTGCTGTTTTGTCTCTGGGATGCGATTGTGTATCCCTGGCTTTTCTCCCACCAGGCAGCCTCAGCTCAAGGGCAGCTGCATCCCTGCAGCCCCTGGCTCCCCTCCTGGCAGGTCTAACATTCTTCTTCTCCCCCCATGACAGCTGCAGCCCATGAGCTACAGCAAAGCCCTAGTGGGGAAAGGGGTGTCAGTGTTGGGCTCTTCTTGTACCTCTCCAGGACAATATCCACGCTTGCGACCCTTGTACGAGTACAGGAACTTCGACATGCCGGAGCTCATGCACCCATCAGCAGAAGAGCAAGTCCCAGAGGTGGCACAGCCAAACGAGGTCCCTGCAGGCCCTGAGATAGCAACCACTCCACAGCCGCAGGGTGAGCTCCAATAAGATTTACCCAGCTCCTGTATTCCCCAGGATCTGGCTTTGCCCTGCCTGTCACTTGCTGGTCCCCATGGCTTCTCTCCTAAGACCCAGAGGCTTTGCCCTTGGCCATGCAGATTTTGTTGCCTTATCCCATTTCTTCCACCCTGGCCCCTAACTTTCACAGAAGCAGCTTGGATGTCTCTGGGTCACCATTTGCAGCAGCTCTGCCCTTTGGTTTGCTTTTGAAGCTCTTGGGTGGCTCAGCCAAACAGACCCTTCCCCTTAGGACAGCACTCTTCAATTGACTCACAGTCTCCAGGTTCTATAGCTGTTTTCAAAGACTTGGTGGGACAAAGCCATAGCCAGCCTGAGTTGGAGCTGGTGACAGGTCTGCTCCAAGCAGGTCATGCTGGAGCCCCAAAAAGCACACATCCTACCCATGCTGCTGGGACCGGGCATCCTGCTGGTGCAAACACCCTGTCCCAGAGGAGGCGGCTGAGCTGTTGATGCACTCATTCATCTTGCAGGTACCCAGACCAGCAGCGCTCTGGAGATCTTAGACTCAGCGGCAAGTAACACACTCGTGCCAATCGATATTGATGAGATGATGAGATGTGCAGCTCACCAGATGCCAGCATTCTTTCCCTGGTATGAATAATCACACAGCTTTCTGCCTCCTGTTTGGCTACAGCAGCCTGACCTGCAGGGCAGTGATCGTCACCTGGCCCATACAAACAGCTGTGGGCTCATTAGGTGTTTTTCTTTCTTGCAGAGAACATGATTTGCCTGGAAAAATGAAACAAAACTATTTTTCATTACAAAATATACTTGCATCTTTCTTGGCCTAAGAACACATGTGCTGTCATTCCTTCCTCATGTGTGAAAAGCAGGAGGCCGGGGTTCAGCCTTGAGAGCAGCCGCTGGACATCACCCTTTGCTGGGGACACTGGGGGGGATGATGCAGTGCTGCCTTTCAGTCCAACAGACAGTAGAGCGTGGCCTGGTCCTCCTCTGCGAACAGCACTAACCAGCAGCTGCTCCCACTGCATCTGTGTTAGACAAACAGGGACTGCATGAGGGAATCTAGACTTCACCACAGGGATCTACCTCATCCAAAGGGGTCACCATCCCACTCTGGCTGTGCAGGGCAGCTGGAGGCTGCAGCCAGCCTACAAAAAAACCTGTTTCACCTCTCTGAATGTTTCTGCGGTCAGGTGTCCTGCTTGCCCCAGTGTCTGGGCATCCTCCTTCCTTCACTAGCATTGTCTGGGTCTATCTTAGAATCATAGAATAGTTTGGGTTGGAAGAGACTTTAAAGATCATCCAGTTCCAACCCCCCCGCCATGGGCAGGGACATCCCACTAAATCAGGCTGCCCAAGGGCCATTCAACCTGGCCTTGAACACCTCCAGGGATGGGGCAGCCACAGGCTCCCTGGGCAACCTGTGCCAGTGCCTCACCACTCTCATAGTGAAGAAATTCTTCCTAATATCTAGTCTAAATCTGCCCCTCTCCAGTTTATACCCGTTCCCCCTGGTCCTATCCCCACAAGCCTTTATGAACAGCCCCTCTCCAGCTTTCCTGCAGCCCCTTCAGGTACTGGAAGGTCACTATAAGATCTCCTATGAGCCTTCTCTTCTCCAGGCTGAACAACCCCAACTCTCAGCCCGTCTTCATTGGGAAGGTGCTCCAGCCCTCAGATCATCTTTGTAACCCTCTTCTGGATCAGTTCCAACAGCTCCATCTCCTTCTTACCTTGATGATTCCAGAACTAGACAGTATTCCAGATGAGGTCTCACAAGAGAGGAATAAAGGGGCAGAATCACTTCCCTCACCCTGCTGGCCACACTTATTTTGATGCAGCCCAGAATACGGTTGGCCTTCTGGGCTGCAAGCCCACACCGCTGGCTCATGTCGAGCTTCTCACCGACCAGCACCCCCACGTCCTTCTCTCAGGGCTGCTCTCAAGCACGTCATCTCCCACCGTGTACTGAAAACGGGGATTGCCCCGACCCAGATGCAGGACCTTACACTTGGCCTTGTTGAACCTAATGAGGTTCTTAGAGGCCCACTTCTCCAGTCTGTATCTAGAGATGTTTTGTGCTTCCTCCTTCTGTAGGAGTTGTACTTTGAGGTTTTCTGCCCTGTATAAATGTAATGACAAAGGCACAAAGGAAGGTTCTCAGTTCAAGAGCAGCTTCAAAACAGATCCAAAACTGGCATGAAAAGTCAGAGCTGCTCTATCTGAATGAAGGTGGCAACTTCCAGGTGAGCTCAGGAGGCATCATCTCACTTGCTTTACGTAGCACACAGGCATCACAGACATTAGAGCTATGGCAGGAACACCAGGCCTCTGCCTGTAAAGGAAAGTTTGCAAACATGCAGCTTTCACTGCTCCACCTGCTGCAGCTGGGAATAGTGAATACATTCCAAGCATTTGCTTTCTTCATCCAGCTCACAGCAGAGATGAGATTGCACAGAGCACAGGACCAGCCATGCTCCTACCCTTTACAATGGCATGGCAGTGGACTTGTTTTGTCAGAGTTTAAACGTGTTAACAGTAAATAAATATCCAAAGGTAAATACCTGATTTACACACCTCACAAAGAAAGCAGTCCCATCAGTGCTGCTGGGATTTTTCTTCTTAGTTGGTGTCTTCCAGCAAGTCCTCTGATGAGTCAGGTAGGAAAATAAATATCCTGTTAATCACAAAAGTTGATATGTTAAGTCCAAGATAGGCAAGAGGATCTCCAAAACCAGCTACTCAACAGCTGTAGTCCGAGGGAAACAGCAAAGAGGTGGGAAACAGATCTTCTGATAAATGGGTGATGCTTGCTAGGACAGCACAGAACTATCTCCTTTTTCCACACTCAACCTGCGCAGCTGGCAGTAAAAGAAAACAGAAGGTGGGGGAGAACTCAAACAGGTACAGAGCCTCTGCTGTAAGGCTCCTGTTCACATTTATTAGGAAGGTTTCAGCTTGACCAAATCAAACACAAGCACACAGCTGCGTAAAGAATGCCCTTAACAAACACAACGGTTTATTTCTGTATAAAACAAGACACTTTTCAGGAAGGACCATCTTATGAAACAGCAGTTTGCATGTTAATATACATAAATACACAGGGTTACAATTTAGGGGGAAATACATAAAAAACCCACTTTCAAGTACACAAAATAAATGTAGTAAAATTGGACTATCCCTTCCACATACCTGCCTCAGAAAGAACCATTTCACAAACAGAATGAACCTCCATCCGTGATCTGCCAAGAGATCTCTCCACTGGACATAAGCTGCAGGAGGGTGTGGGGAGGGTTAATATCCAGTGTTTGAGATTAAGAGCAGATTCACCCAGGACAGTTCAGTCCCCACTCCCTTGACTATCAGCATGTGTGTAGTGTGATAATTACCCAGCCAGCACATTAAGAGAGCTGCAAGAGGTAGGAAATACTCCCTTACTTCCGTCTTCGGATCCCTGGCAGCTTAATGCTGTACAACTTCATTACCCACAACACCGTGGAAATCCTGTGACGCTGGGAGGCATTTATTAACAGTGACAGCAATGAGAATGTTGCCCTGCAGTCACAGCACCGGCACTGCCAGGCAGTAAACACAACCGACGGACACACAGCTTATGAAAAAAAGCTGCTGGATGCAGGCAGCCTAGAGTAGAAAGAGCCTTCCTGAGTAGAAGGAATAATGTCTACAGATACACAAGAGTAGCACAAATCGTCACAGACTTCCTGAAGATTTTCCTGCCAAGACACCATCAACAGAAAACTCATTGCATTATTTAAATAAAACACCAGTTTAAATGAATTCAAAAGACATTTGCCACGTACAGGAAGCCAAAAGGCTGATCCTTATGTTACCAACCTTTATCTGTTCCTTCTACTCCTTGTCCTACAGGAGTTTAGAGACCTCTAACATCACTAAACTCTTTAATAAAATTTCACAAACTGAGGAGTAAAACTTAATCAGTCTCCAAGAGGGAAGGAAAAGACATCTGAACAACAGATACTCCCTGATCTTGCTCTACATGCTCTCATGTTAAAATTGTTAAAACAAGCAACCTGTGCAACAGGGTTTGCGTCCTGTTTCCAAGCCATGCAACGGCAGAGATCCCATGCTTCACTTCAGCTACTGCAAGTGCAAAGGGCAATTCAAGTTTTCCTACCAGTCTCTGAGACACAAATTAAACGTTTGCAAAAACGGAAATACTTAAAACTCTTTAAACAATTTAAATCAGGACAGTTTCTATCAGAACATGACATATTTTTACACGTTTAAAAAAAAAAACAAGGTTATTAAATAAGACTCTCCATATCTTAAAAACGGAGAGGTTTTTTACATTACAGCCACAAGTGTTAGTTGTCCTGTCTTCCAAAACAGGAATGTTCATAAGTTGTTTCTTTGAAGCGCCTCGCAGAGGTTTTGATTGGCATCTGGTTCCTCAGTCATTACCTCCACAAGCTCCCACTCCCCTGACCTGCTGGATTTCTTGATGGCCTCTACTACACTCTGCATGTACAGACCATCTTCAAAAGAGGCTGCCATGGAGACAGGTTTATGGTCCCATGTCCGACGATCTTCCTGGTCTTGGAAAGACTGCCGCAGTGCTTGCACCATGTACACCATTCCTTTTAGGTAAAGCGGCGGGATGTCTTTAAACCCCTTATCCAAAAGGCCCTTGTTGACAGTCAGAGAGTCTGTAAACAGCAGTTCTTCTTGGAGTGCGGTGTTTTTCTGCCCATACAAGTCTGTCCCACGAGCTATAAGGCGACCGGTAGACCCAACAATCATGACTTCATGGATGAACGACCCAGGCATGTTGAAGTTGAGAGTCACAGTGCAACAGATGCCCTCGCTCATTAGCATCTGGAAAAAACAGAAATCATCGCTAGTGACGTGGCGGATCCCACTTATAGCTGTGTTCTGCTTCACGAAAGTCTTGAGCAAACCATGGACCTTCTCTGCTCTCCTGCTGATGAGGTGAGTTAGGAGGTCAATAATGTAGGTTCCCATTGTATGCAGACCACCTCCTCCCATCAGCTCATCACAGATCCAGTTGTACTTGTGGCTGAGCAGGCTTCCCCCATAAACTCGTACATCGCAGATCATCACGTTGCCCACATAGTGTTCTTCTATCAACTGCTTCATCTTCACAAAGGCAGGCAAGAAACGGAGAACATTGCCAACGATGCTCATCAGCTTGGGGTAATACCTGGCAGCTGTGACCATCCTGAAGGCATCCACTGAAGTAGCAGCTTTCTCACAGATCACGTTCTTCCCTATTCCTACAACACAAATGGAAAAGAAAAAAATATCGCACATGAGCAAAAAGTGCTCAGATGCCCCAAAGGCTGTTAAGAAATGGCGTTTTTAACAGTCAGGCTTTCCTACTGCAATTTCAAAGGCAAAGGTCTATGAACTGAAATATGAATACCAAGCGCAGCAAGTCTCAAAGCTGCTTCCAAGGTGCTCTGGTTGAAGAACCGACAAACTCCCACAGAGATGGGCTCCAAATAAAGAGGATTTTTATAACATGAAAGATAAATGGCCAAATGGCATCCCAAGTCATCAAATCAAGACATAAACCCAGCATGGAAATATTCACTCATCTTGGCTCTTTTTCTGCCCCAAGTCAGCTCTTCAAGGAGCCTGACAACGTCCACAAAAAAGTAGCTGAGTCCCTGCAGTGAGGGACCAAGAGTGGAGAGGCCCAAGCCAAAGGAGACCTCCCTTGCTGCCCTGGGCCAGCCGTTTCACGCTGGGCAGCTGATCACACTGGGCTGCCCTCGTCCTGCCACCCATTCGCCTGCCCTCAGCCTTGCGTCACTGCTGCGCTCTTTTTGCCAGCGTAGGTTGAGCCACTTGAGGAACTAAAACTGACTGATGCCTTTTTTGGTGATGGCAGTCAGCGCAGTGCACTGACAGCTCAGCACAGCCCACTGAGCACTGCTGGAGCATTGGGATAGAGACCTGGGGACACCATAACTTCTCTGGGATAACCCTGCAGTTGCCCTCACACTCCTTCCTTGTTTGCCTACAGTTTGAAAAGACCTCCATGCTATTTATTTCAGAGATGGAAGCACAATATGCAAAGAGCACTCATAGCACACTTGTTCATCCCGTTTCAAGAATGGGAAATCTGGATTTGTCACAACAGCAAGCAATGATAGTGCCCTGACTCTTTCCTTCATAATTAACATATATGTGCTATAATTTGTAGGGACTCCACAAACCCTCAAAAAAAAAAAAAAATCTACGTGCAAAGATGTCTCAAATGATGTAGCTAACCGACATAAACCAAGAGACAGAAGTAAAAGGCTCCTCAGTAGCCACTTCAGAAACCATCAGTTTGATGGCAGGGTTCAGTATGTGCAGCAGCATTGTCTTTAACATCCTGAAGAAATTTTACTCTGAGGGCGTTTCATGTTTTGCCTCCCTGAACTTCACCTCACACACAAACATCCCATATTTTACATTCCATCCCAGCTGGCAACTCTGCTCTGTGCTCACCTAATGCAAAGCTGGATGCATTTTAACTGTGGGACATGAACCACAACACAGACAGTTTGTAAAATTAATGTAGCTCCTCTGAGATCAAAAGGGCACAGATCTTAGGATAGCTTCTTACTTTGCCTGTTCTGTAGATAAACCATAAGATTACACCGATTTTAATTTGACTTATCCTCTGGGCTTTGATCTGTTCTGTCTGGTTCATGAACTTGATCCAGCGTTACTACTTTGTCCCTGTCATGCCACAGTGGTACCTTAGCACATTTATGGATGCCTGTCAGTAAGACACTTACACAAGCAAATTGCATCACCAGAAAAACTGGGTCTGTTTCTCCTCTCTGCCAGAAATAAAAATGGGGAGGGGAGGGGAAAAATAAGTCATGAAAATGTAAGCACTTTAAAACAAACAAACAAACCCCAACAAACCAAATCACACAAGACCATTATCACTGCACCACATCTGATCTTTTCTAAAGCCCAGCCTCTCAGCTACTAAACAACAACCTATTCTATAGAACTCAGAGCCAACAAGTCTCCAGTTCTAAACGTCACTGTATCAATCGGAACTTTCAGAGGAAATGCACTTGCCATCTTTGGCCCTGCACGGATTTTGTGTTCCTTCAGAAAGCTCAGTCACTGCAAGCCATCCAACACTGGCTGAAAATATAACACAGTACTCTTGGTAATGGATTTACACCTACCACTGCAACGAACCTGAAGAAAGACAAGGTCACCATCATATTGAGTCCGAGATGGCTGCATCAGTTTCCAGATCAGAACATTTCAGAACAGACAGAAATCAAGAATAAACTACCACTTACTACCTCATCCATTCATTTCTCTATTTTTTTCAGCTCTCCACTTATCTATACTTGCAGTCAAGCATACATTTCACCTCTAACTTCTGCACCAGCTTTGTCCCCCTTTCGTCCTCTGGATAATGCCATCTCATGGGTTCCCAGCCTTCAAATAAAGATTCTCAATTCATTTCAGTTAATAATTCACCAGAGAAGGCTCAATCCTCTCCTTTTAGCCAACTTGCTCATCAAGAGCCATGAGAATTAGCAAAACACTTACAAACTAACAAGTGTTTAAAAGAACCTTTACCATATTTAAAGACATAAATTCTAACTTACAATTCAAATATTTAAAAGTCAGAATACCTTAAATTCAAAGGACATTACTCTAACAAGGTAAACAAACTAACAAGGTAAACAAAAAAAAAAAGCCTCAAATCTTCCTCTGCACATCTAAGCAGCTTTGCAAATGTTTGTGCAGGGAGTTGTTTACTTCCAAAACAAATTACTGTAGAGCAAAAAGCCTAAGAACAAACAAACCACCCTGGCTCACATGGTTTGAGATATTACCCATCCTAAAATTAACTCCTGTGGATCTCCTGTAAACAAAGTAAAAATATCACACGTGTTATTTACAGAATTACACGCAAACTCACACCCACACTGTACCATGAGAAAGGACATTAACACTACAAAGTCACATGCCAGAGAATCAAGAAATGTCAGGATGCCCTGGAAGTTGGTTCCCACCTCCCTGCCCAACCAGTTTGGGTGTCGTCCCTCCTCTCCCAGACACCTTCACCCAGCCCAACCTGCTGGATTCCTCCTGTTCTCCCCAACATCTCCTCCTCCTCCAGCATCCGCCCTACTGTGCCAAGTGGAAGGATTCCTTCAGTTCTACCTGGAACCACATCAGCCCACTATGGACATGGATGCCCAAAGAGAGCTCCAGCTGGTGGCCAGGGTCACAGCACACTGGGTGAAAGCAGCATCTACAGAGAATTACAGTCTTAACTAACAAGATTTTTCTGAGTGCATGCAAAAAGTTTTTCAAAGGCTTTTAACTTTCAAGTTTGGTTTTAGTTCAGGGGAAAACAGAAAGCAGAGGTGAACAGCCTCCCCACTCTAGGCAGATCTCTGTTTCCTGTTGCAGAACGTGGGAAGATTTGAAATTAAATAAGCAACTTGTTTGGTAGTTTTGGGTGATTTTTTTTTTTTTTAAATGGGCATGAAACCACTTTACCCCCTCATCATTATCTCTGAAACACCTAATTTTTATTGAAAGCTCCCCACTGTAATTTCAGTCTGAAGAAGAAATGAGATATTTTAGCCCAAACGGTTCAAGATTTGCAAAGCTATAAGCAATTATAAATAATATTTTTACAAAACACTCCAGGTAACCTTTCTCACAGATGTCACTACCAATTCCACACAAAACCTTCAGCGCTGCATTTGCACGTTGCTGCAACCAGAACTGTGCTGGGATAACAGCTGCAATTTTCAATCTGCCAACAAGCTACGGATTTTCAGTCCAACTCCAGAGATAAAAAGGTACCTAGAGCCTTCACAGCAATTTGCCGAGTTAATGGTGGAGGGATATTGATGCAAACCAAATCTACGTCCTGGTGCAGCAAGACATCATCAGTCCGACTTGTGTAAAAGGAGATGTTCATTTCCTCTGCCAGCTGTTGGGCTTCCTCTTCAGTCTTCCCCCAAAGCGCTTCAATGGAGAAGCCTTCTGCTCTCAGCAAGGGTACCAGTACCCGGGCGGTGCTGCCAGTTCCAAACACACCCACACCAGGAAGCATTTTCATTCCGCATTCACTCAAGCATCAGGGTCTACACGTAGGCCTTCAATAAAATGTTCAGCTCCTCAGCTTTCTGCTCCATCCACAGGTCCTAAGACACAAAAAGTTACAAGTCAGTATAAAAAAAAAGGCATATTTTGACATCAAACGCAGCGTAATCTTCTATCCTTCACACAGCAGTCAAAATTGTCAAAGAGCCTCATGAGAAAAACCAAGCCCCCCCCAAACTTGCAATCCTTAGAGAAATAGTATTAAGGGACAAGTTAAACAATCCTATTGCAGAAGAACAGTAAGAAAGCAGCTTGACAAGTTGTGAGCCTCTCCCAAGCTTCCAAACTCAAAATGTATCTACAGAAATGCACACAGCTTGCTGGGAGAAACCACAGACAGTGAGGCACAAACTGGAAGTTACAGGAAGCATCAAGGGGACAGGACATGCAGTGTTGCACCAGTAGTAAAAGCAGCGCTGCTGTAGCTGTGATGATATGAATCTCCAGATGAGATAAAGGTTTGTGAGATGAGGTAATATCTGTTGAGTTTGAGCAAATAAATATTTCTTCATATATTAAATACACAAAGTGAAAACAACTACTTGGAGATCAATAATTTAATGATAGATAAGCCACTCCAGAGAGCATCTAGAAAATATGTCCTGTGGGGAAAGCCTGGATTCACTGAGCTTGTTTAGCCTGGAGAGAAGGCGACACGGAGATATACTGTCAGTGTTTAAATACACAGAAAACAGCTTTTGGAAAGGAAAAGGGCATCCTCTGTGTCCAGTGTGGGCAGTTTTAAGTTTTACTTAACTTGGGACAGTTAAAAATAGCTTCTTCTGCCCATGCCCATCTCCAGGAGTGTAGGGGTTTGCACACAATTATCCTATTCCCTACACACAAAGAAACACTCTCCTTTTGTTCTTTTAAGTACTTCCTGGTAAACGAATCCCTTCGGATCCCTACTTGCCAGTTTGACTTAGAATTGCTCTGGCCACGGTGGGCTGAGCTGCCTTTAGCATTTACTGGAGCGCTACTGTCAGGGAGAGATGCTGGAAGTCTCTTCAATGTGTGATAGCACAGCAACCTACGATCTGCCTTTTGTTCTGTGCCTGTTTGAATTCTTATCTACTACACCCACTGTTGACCTTTTTTGAATTTTCTTTTTTAGAAAGAAAAAGTTTTCTTTAGAAGCTTATTATGCAAAAGCAAAGACCATGTTGCAAAGGCCAACATCAGATCAACACCTTTGGAAAAAATCCCCATGAGCAACAAGAATCACAATCTGTTTTGAAAGAGATGACTACTCATCCACATCCTAAGTTACAATGTGCGAAAGCAAATCCTGACAGAGCACCGGGAAGTCCTAGCATGCAAGTCAAACCACTCACAGTGCAAAGGCTTCGGCATTTTGCTATCTGGGCTGCCTACACCAACTCAGATACCCAAACTGCAACCCCAACCAGATTTCTAGGTATTTGTGTGACAAACGCACTGAACCAGGAAACAGAAACAGCAGCACTTGAGACTATTTATTTTGCAAAACACACACAAATATTTACAGATGCTATGAAACACCTTATGAAATATTTACTCGATCAGTTAAGTATGCTTTTTGTTTGTTCTGTGTGATGATGGGACTGCAGTGATACAGTCATGGGCTGTCTTCATAAAGATGAACGAAGTTCACTCGAATTTGAATGAACTCCTTTTTATACAACATTCAGCAGAGTGCTCAAATAAGGACAGGATCAAAATGATCTTGAAAATATTTACTATTCTATGTAAGAGGGTAATTTCCAGGCGGGAAGGATGGCTTGCACTCAGGCTTGTTTTCTATAAATGATGCAAACAAAAATAAAATCTTGCAGCTGGATGGACAGCGAGTGGAACTGCTGAATGCCCACACATACATATTTGACAGTTTAAAGGCTGAAAGAAAACCTGCTTGCAGTAAAAAGAGCGGCATCTTCTTTTGAGCAGACTAAGCAAGCTGCAACAAAGATAAGGTGTGTGCCTACTTGCACCAGCTCCGACAGACACGCTCAACAATGTCAAAATTACACAAAAGGACAAAAGTTTAGAAAAGGCTGAATTCTTTTAAAAGGCTGTTAAAAGCACACTGTAGCACTTCACATGCACAACAGGAGACTGATAGATTCGCTACGATAAGCTGATTTCTGTAACACTCATTTCAAGTTTTACTTTTTTCTCCTTCCCATCCAACTATCTCTTAAAAACCTCAGTCAGGTGGAATTCATTTTAAACACATTTATTCTTAAAATGAAACATGCTCCTGCTGCATCATTATCACTAGCAGTTATCAGCACAGACCCACATAAGCCATGGAGACCACTACTACCACGGAGACCAACTCCTGATGATACAAGAACTTCAGGACACTGGCTCACCACTACTACCACAACAAATTAAGCAGCCAACTCAGCCTCAGTAATGACCTGGAGCAAGGCAGCCACATTCTCGGGACATGAAAACACCGCTTGCACAGTCACAGAGCCCAGAGGGGCTTGAGATCCCTCATACCCTGCAGGCAGAGGGCTCTGCAGGATGGCAATGACCAGAGGGCACACTTCTGTCCCTCACCCAACTGCCACTTGTAGCCTTTTATTCCCTTTCACCAACTGGGAAGCCCTGGTTTGTCAGGACAGTCACAGTGGAATGGATGAAGGGTAGTGGATGCTGAAGGGCAGCGCAAACACAGATCTTACACAGAGCCAGTCACAAAGTGAATGTGGCACAGGTAGAACCAGAGCAGGTAAACGCGGCAAGAGCCGTAATGGAAGGTTCAGCAAAAGCTTTTGAAAAGGGGTACCCTCCTGCACGCACACCCTGCAGATACACTCCAGCGCTGGCAGGTGTGACGCATCAGCCCAGGCCACCCCAGGGAAGCAATCTGAAACCCCACTTATCGAAACAGAAATTTTTCCTAACGCCCAATCTGAACCTCCCCTGGCACAACTTGTGGTCATTTCCTGTCATTTGAGAGAGAAGACCAGCACCCACCTCCCTACAACCTCCTCTCAGGCAGTTGTAGAGGGCGATGAGGTCCCCTCAGCCTCCTCCAGACTGAACAATGCTGTTCTCTCAAACACTCCCATAACCCGTGTTCTCCACCCCCCTCCTCAGCTCCATTCCCTTCTCTGGACGCGCCCCAGCCCCACAGTGTCCCTCTCTTATCGAGGGGCCCAAATTTGAGCCCAGGATTCGAGGTGCCGCCTCCCCAGCACCGAGCTCAGGACACAACCCCTGCCCTGCTGCCACCCCATTGATGAGCCAAGCCCGGACGCCACCGGGGCTCGGGCTGAGCCGCTGTCACCCACGGCTCACCTGCCCCGTTCCAGGCCTGTCACTGCGGCCGGGCGGGCCCTCCTCCGCTCCTCACGCCACCCCGTTCCCCCGGGCCCCACCGAGCGCCTCGGGCCGCCCTTACCTGCCGCCGCAGGGCGGAGGGGCCGCCGCCCGCCTGGTCCCCGCGCATCTTCCGCGCGCAGGCGCGGCAGACCCGACACCAAAATGGCGGCGCCCTGGGCAGCTTCGCGGACGCGTGTCCCGCAGCCAATCGCGTGTCAGGATATGGGTGGGAAGGCGGGTCTTATTCTGATTGACAGCACTTGCAGCCAATAGAAGGTCGGCGCGCCGCCGCATTGGTGCGCTGCCCCACCCGCTCCCGGAAGGAGCTCCTGCCAGGAGGGTTCAGGGGCTCGTGAAGAAACACTCCAGCGAGCGCCCTCTGCCCCGGGCAGAGGGTCACCCCGGGACATAGAGTCACCAAGATGGAAAAGACTTTCGAGATCATCAAACCCAACTGTACCTGTCCACTACTAAACCATATCCCTGACCACTTCATCTCCCTGTCTTTTCAATCCCTCCAGGGATGGTGACTCCACCAACTCCCTGTGCAGCTGTTCCAGTGCTCAAGAGCCTTTTCGGTGAATAAATTTTTCCTAAAGTCCAACCTGAACCTGTCGTGACACAGCTTGAGGCCATTGCTTCTCATCCTATCACTGGTTAATTGGGAGAAGAGCCCAGCTCCCTCCTCTCCACAACCTCCTTTCAGGTAGTTGTAGAGAGCAATGAGGTCTCCCTTCAGCCTCCTCCAGGCTAAACAACCCGAGCTCCCTCAGCCACTTCTCATAAGCCTTGTTCTCCAGCCCCTTCACCAGCTTCATTCCCCTGTTCTGGACACACTCTAGCACCTCAATGTCTTTCTTGCAGTGAGGGGCCTGAAACAGCACAGTACTCAAGGTGCGGTCTCACCAGTGCCGAGTACAGAGGGAGAATCACCTCCCTGGCCCTGCTGGTCACGCGTTTCTGATCCAAGCCAAGATGCCATTGGCCTTCTTGGCCACCTGGGCACACTGCTGGCTCATGTTCAGCTGCTGTCAATCAATACCTCCAGATCCTTCTTCTCCATGCAGCTCTCCAGCCACTCTTCCCCAAGCCTATAGCTCTGCATGGAGTTGTTGTGTCCCAAGTGCAGGACTCGACACTTGGCCTTGTTAAACCCCAGGGAGGTGCATGCAGCTGGGCTGTGTGTGCCCAGCATGGGGGGGCTTGAAAGAGACCTGGAGTGCAGAGTGGTGTGGCCAAAGCTAAGTGTCTCAGACTCTGCCCTCTCCCTGGCAGAGATACCCATGGGGCTTTGGGAGGGCCCCCGTCATGTGGAGAGGTGCAGGATCAGCTCAGCATTCCCAAATTCTCAGCACCACTTGCTTTCTGCAGCCCACCAGTCTTCAACTCAGGAGCATCCCTGCTGGATAGGCTCTGTCATCCTCTTCTGTTCCCTGTGCTGCAGTGAAGGTGGTGTTTGGATCATACTCACTGGTGATAGAAAATGGTCCCAGTAGGATGGTGCTCCCCACACTCCGTTTCAGGGAGGACCGTGGTGATGGGCTGCCATTCTGCAAGCTCAGTTTGACCTCCATCATCTTGGGAAACAGGAAGGAAACAGGGAAGGGAGGAAGGGAAAATAGGTGAAAGGAGCGCTGCCTGAGAAGAGGATGTTGGGTGTGGCTCAAAATGGGATAGGGAGTGATTACTGGAAATGCTGACAGGAAACTAAAGGCAGAGAGGCATGGTAGAGGAGAGCAGATTTTGCTCTGAGCAGGAAAGAGCAGGAGTTGCAGTGAGCAGTGAAGAGCCTGCCAAGAGGTGGCACACATGGAGGCTGGGGACAAAAGGGAACCTGCGCCTGCTGCCTGTACTGCCTGCATCCCTTTGGTTGCAAGGGTGACACAAGCTGTCTCTGGCCTTATGGACATTCCTGTCCTGGTGTCTCTCCCAGCAGAGGTGGCAGGGGGGTGTGGAGGTCTGCCCGGAGCACCCCATCCCTGCAGGGCAGGAGCTGGGAGCTGGGGACTCACCGCCAGAGCAGGCAGTAGGCAGGGCTGCAAGGGTCCCTGCCAGGCTGGGGCTTGTACATCCCACATGTGAGCAACCAGAAATCTCTGACCAAGCTCATCCCCATGTCAAACCGCAGTGGTCCTTGGTGTTTGGGCTCTGGCAGGGTGTGTGGATCCCCACATGAGCTCAGCTAGCAGGTCAGGCAGGGGAGACATCACCCTGTCACCCCACTGAGATAGCAGCATCGCTTTCTCCAAGGGGTCCGTTCCCTGGGGTAAAACAAAAAGGACTAAGGTGGTGAGGGGAGGCTGTTCTGTAGGAAGCCAGAAAAGCCCTTTCCTCTGCACCTGCCCATGCCAGCGATGGGGAGCTACTGGGCTGTGACCTAAAATACTGGGAAACGGCCATGAGCGGTGCTCATCTGTGTTATTCGGGTCTGCCTCAGGGCTGAGGGCATGTGGCTGGGTGAAACTGCAGGAGGACTCAAACATTGAAGAGAGGAGATAAGCATCAAGCTGAGAGAAAGGGAAGAGAGAGGAAGCCTGCAAGTGCAGGAGGAACTGCCTGGCCAAGTGGTGAGGAGGTGAGGTCCCAGCAGGGCTGCAACTTGTCCTGACTGAGCAGTGACTCTCCGCACTGCAGAGAGAGACAGGAACCTCCCAGCAGATCCCACCAGGCACCCAGCATCATCCCTGTGAGGCTGCTGGGAAGATAGCATGAAGATCTGGCTGGCTGACAGCTTTCTGCCCCTGCTGCTCTTCACCTGGCTGCCCACTGGTGAGTTCCCATGCTCTGAACACTTCCATCTTTGCATATGCCTGCAGGAAATTTGGGACATGGCTGCTGCTGCTTTTTCCTCTCCTCTTGCAGCATTTGACCCCCCACTTCTGCACCAGCGCCTCGCTGTGTGCCTTGCAGATTCCTGGGCCCAGGCTGTGGGCTCTACACATGGGGACCTAATTTCAGACTGCAGGGCTTTGGACCAGCATTGACTTTGGCAGCAGGGAGAGAAATTGGTTGTGGGAGTCAGAGAGGAAGAAAACAGGGGAGCTTATAAGCCTGATAACTGCAAAGGGGGTCAGCCTCACGTGGAGGTTGCGGATATTCCTTGAAACAAACCCAGCATTGCATGGTTGTGGGTTTTTTTTGGGCAGGACTCACTCAGCAAATTTCAGCCACCATCGATGCGTCGCTACAGTTAGATCTCGTCTTGCAGTGCCGGCTCCAGGCATGCTCAGGCAGCACCACCTGGGAGGTGAAGTGGCTCAATACCACCCGAAACAATGGAGAAAAGCAGAATGAAGGTGATGTGAAAAAGAGTTCTGCCCAGCTCATCTTCACTGGTGTGAACACCGCAGATACAGGAACTTACACATGCAGAATGGAGAACACAAGGAGTGTACTCAAGGATGGTCGGACACACAAGTTCCCCAATAGGAAAGGGAAAACTGTCCACAGCCAAGTCTCCCAAACCAACTCTCCACATTGGTCACCTTCCTGTGAGGGACTTCAACATAGCCAGTCCTCCATGGGGACAACTCTACTCAAGAAGCCCCAAAAGACAGGTTGGGTTTTTGTTCTCTTTTTTTTTTTTTTTTTTTTTTTGAGGGGTGTTGTTTTTTAAATTGAGGCAGTTACAGGCACGGTGTCCCACCACCCTGGCATCCTCCTCAGCCTCAGGCAACTGGGAACGTGGGGAACCAGCATTCTCTGACACTGTGTAGGGTTGTCCCCACGGAGAGTCACCCATGTGGAGTTTGTTCTAGACTCCCCACCAACACCCAAGGGAGTAGAGGGGAAGGACTGAAACAGAGAAATGCTTGTGCGCTGCACAGCGTTGGGTGGCACTAATCAGTATGCAACATTTCAACATGCAATGTTGAGGAAGGTTTAGCAGCTGGACTTGGAAAAGAGCATCAGCTGCTGGAGGAAAGGATAGTTACTTCACCGTGTCTTTTGTGAGTGATATTTACCAGAGGGATATGACCCCTGCAAGGTCGTGGATGTGACTTATATTTTGCTTCTCACTTATATTTTTATTTCCTTCAGAGACAGTCAGCCATCCCACAGAATCCCTCATCACTGTGGAGTGCAGGTTTAGGATTTGGTTGGAGAATATCACGGTACATGTGGAGTGGTACAAAACTGTGTGTTTAGACGTGGGGAATCCAACCGACACCCTGTCTCTGGGAGAGAACTGTACCAATCTCACCAGCCTTGGTGTGCATGCAGCTGATGTGGGAATCTGTGGATGTAAGGTGTTCATCACAAAAATAAACTTGACAGACACTGGAAATGGCACTCAAGGGACAGGTCCTGGTAAGTGGCACTGCTTCCATTTGCATGGGGATGATTAGTGGGCACAGAAGGATACTGCGAACAATGCTCCCCCTGGTATCCCTGCGTGCCATTTCCCCCACACCATCCTGGGCACTGGAGGAGCTGATCTAGCACAGCCCTTTTGGCAGATCCATCCCACCACAGAGCTGTTTGGCCATCAAGTTCTTGAAATAGGACCTACTACATCCTCCAATTGCAGCACGTCATCCGAGTGCTGAGATGGCTGGGTCTGCGGTGGCAGGAGCAGAACAGTTGGGGTTGTGGGGTCCGGGTTCCTGCCTCAAAGCAGAGCGGGAAGCAAGGTGTCTTCCCCCTCTGGGAACTCTCTCACTTGTGTTTCTGTCTTCTAGACTTTGGCCTTGGGGCACCTCAGACCAATGGCACCAAGAAGGAGACCTGGACTGGTGAGTCCCCGCAGCCCCCTGGCTGCAAGAGTGGGAGGCAGAAGGGTTCCTCAGGGAGAAAGAGGAGCAGCAAGGTGAGGAAACATCCTGACCTTTTCCTACAAGCAGCTGGGAACTGCTGGCAAGCTGGGGTAGGCACCCGCAGATCAGAGGCTGTGAAGGGAAGGGACTCTGATGTTCTAACCATTCCCCTTGTCTGAGTTCAGATGAGTGTTTGGAGACTGCTTCCTGCAGGATTTTGCCAGCACCCTGGGGCTTTGGGGGCTGAGGGTGGTTCAGGTTCAGGAAGCTCAAGTCTGGAAAAGAATCACCCCCCCCCAAAAGGAGGCAATGGCAGTAAGTGTCCCTACTTGGTAGGATGGCGGCTCACAAGTGTCTCTGTGATGGTTGTGTATGCAGGACTCAACTTCTTCCTGTGTATCGTGTGCGGCTTAGTGGTTGCGACACTTCTTTACGTGCCAGTAATTGTCTTTCTGCTGTGGCAGCGCAGAAGGAACAGAAAAGGTAAGGCTGAGCCCATGCCAAGCCTCTGCCTATTGTGGGAGCTGGTCAGCATCTCCATGTCAGCAACCTGCTGGTCTGAACAAGCCCAGGCTTGGGAGAGGTCCATCTTCAGTATTCTACAGCTCCCACTCAGTGTTCCCTGAACAAGTCTGTCCTCCTGGACAGAAGGTTCACCCCCTCCTTTCCCTCTGGACAGTTGCTGGTGAACGTCCAGTTACGGCACAAGCTGTGGTGCAAGTGAAACAAGTCTTGCACATCATCGCATTTCCAGAAGTGTCCAGCTCAGAGCTCTTCTCCACCCCCTCCAAGGGCTTTTAAACCCTTGCCAGCCTCTCCTGCCCCTTGGCCATCTTCAGACCCAGCCAGCTGCAGACTCCCATACTCTCCTGCAACAAAAGCAGGACCAAGGCAGCTGTTTTCTTCATTTAAAATAATGATAATGATGATGATCAATTTAAGCTATGTTTCCTTTTTCAGGGAAGCTCACAAGCAGGCAAGTGAGAGAGGGGAATCAGCTCAGCACGGTAAGCCAGGGCGGGCTTTGCAACTGTCGTTCTCTTCTCCCTGTAAAAAACTGCACTGGCTGTAGGATACCCATTTAAAGGATTTCAGAGTAGAATCAGCTTTGCTTTCTTAAAATGTGGTCCTAAACACTTATTAATACCTGTTAAATAGGACCTTATGAGCTTCTGAATAGGTGGCACCACTGAGCAAGCTGTATAATGCGTGGGCAGTGCAAACAATATTGCTAGTGGAAAAATATTAGCAAGGGAGAAGCAGAAGGGAAGGTGAGGGCTCTACTCATTGCTTTCTCCCCTGCAGGCAGCCCCAGTGACAGAGACCGAGGACCTGACCTATGCCAACCTGAAGTTTGAAAAGAAGGGAACAAAACCGGTTGCCTCTGGTGTTGTTTACACTGAGATCAAACCATCACAACAAAAGCAGAGCAGCGGAAATGTCAGTGGTGCCAACACAGGGTTGGATGTCTCCCTTAACAGAGAGGGCAAATGAGGGAAAAGTGAGGAAGAAGCAGGTTGTTTTGTGCCTGTTGGGGTCATCATCCCCGAAAACTAGGCATTAGCTTATACAAAAGTGCAACCTTGGCAACCAAAGACACCTGTTTATCCCCAAGTGGCTGCACCACTGTTTTACCTGGAAGAAGCCATCTCTTGCAGTGAGAACAGGGCTCTTCCAGCCAGTTTTCCTCTTGCCTTCCTCAAGCACCACCAAATCTCAGCAACTCCTTTCATAGTCTCTGGTCACTGATAGGCTCCTCTAGCAACTTGCTCCATGTTCCAGCAGTGTCACCACGCACCATGTGGCTGCCATGGTCCAGGAAGCACATGGTGACTCCTTGATGTTGGACGTGCTGGGTGGAATGGCCTTGAGAACCTCTTCTTGGTGCTGGAAAGCTCCCAGAACAATTTTCTGGACGTTCTCTGAAGCTGCCACCTGCTGTGACATGGGTTGACCCTGCTCTGGTTCCCTTGCTCGAAACACAAGAAGCAAGGATGGATCCACATCCTTTGCTTCACAGAGGTGCTGCTGCATGTGATGTATGTGGACCTGCTTCGTATGACAGTGGACAGGTGTCCTCATGCTTGCAGAGCTTTCCTCTAATTTGTAAAAATAAAAAAGAAAATAAAAGGGGATGTTTTTGCCCTCAGTGTTTCCAGTTCTGTACTTCTGACAGAGACCCAGCTGGAGTCCACTGGGAGTAGTCACTAAACCCTGGAGACATCTCCCACTCAGTCGAGTTTCAGAGCTGTTCTCCAAAGCATTGCTGGTAGAGCTCCTGATGTCTCGGGGGCACAGCTCAGCTCACGCATGGCCAGGAAGACGCAGGCAAGGGAAAAATTGAATTTTTAAGACCCCTACTATGAGAAGGACATTGAGGGGCAGGAGTGCATCCAGAGAAGGGGAACAGAGCTGGGAGAGGGTCTGGAGCACAAGTGTTAAGAGGAGCAGCAGAGGGAATGGAGATTCTTTAGCCTGGTGGGAAGGAAGCTGAGGAGATGCCTCATTGCTTTCTACAACTAACCTGATAGGAGGTTGTAGTGAGGGGGTGTTGGTCTCTTCTCTAGAGTGACAGGACAAGAGGAAATGGCCTCAAGTTGCACCAGGGGAGGTTCAGATTGGATATCAGGAAAAATTTCTTCACTGAAAAGGTTGTCAAGCACTAGAACCACATCCCCATGGAAGTGGTGGAGTCACCATCCTGTGGCATTTAGGGACCTGGTTTAGCAGTGGACTTGGCAGTTGGACGCAATGATCTTAAGGGTCTTTTTCAATCTAAATGATTCTATGATTCTATATAGCCCTTGCACTGGCCCAGTAGAGCCCTTCTCATGTTCCTACAGCATGAAATGACCATGCTGGAATTTTAAGGAGAAAGAGTTTTAAAAAAATGACTCCAGCTAAGAGGGACTGCTCATGACTCCAAGAAGAGCTGAGCAGGAAGCCTGAGATGTATTAAACCTTGGCCGCCGGTTCTCCTTAGCAGAGGCAGAAGGGGAAGCTGCAGAGAAATTTTTCAGCATCCCACTGGTCAAAAAAAGAAGGCCAGGAAGAAATAAAATACACAAAGAGTGTGAGCAGAATGACAGGATCACTAAATTGCAGAGGAAAGCTAAGGCACAAAACGAGTTAAGACTATTAAGGGCTGCAAAAGGCTCTGCATTGGTTTAACTGCTTTAAAAAGAAGAGGAAGGAAAAGAGAAAGTCTGGCCCATTGCTTCACTAAGGAAGAGTCATTAACTGATGTGGCTGAGAAAGCTGGAGCGTTTGCAGCGCCACTTTTGCATCCTCCCTTACGCCCAGGCTTAGTGGGCATCAGGTCTGGGATAATGTTTTTAAGAAGGAAAGAAGCTGTGAAGTAGCCTTGGAGCAGTTCCACAAGTGAGCAAGAGAGGAAGAAATGCAGCAGGGGCTGATTAAGGAACTGGCTGATACAATCTCTTGAATTCTCTTTTGCAGGTGCAAGTGGGGAGGGTGGGGACACGTCTTTGTCCACTGGCTAATTTTCAAAGGGCGAAGTGGCTACGGCCAGAGCTGAGCCTCTGAATTTCACTTCTCAGAAAGATCACTATCACAAAGGCTCAAGCAAATGTGTGAAGATAAAGCGATAATAAATGCAATGCCCTCCTTGCCTCAAGCACGGTGGTGCCACCTCTGTATGGCCGAAGTCCCCATTGTTCCCATGTGTGCTCAAGGCAGGTGGGTGAGGTGTCTGTGATGGGTTTCCATGCCAGGAGACAGTGGTTGTCCTTGCTGTCCTGCAAGCTCCACTCACCACGTGGAGGAAGTCTGAGTCAGGAGGAGAAAAAGAAGTAAAAGTGCTGCTTCTCCCAGTATTTTGGGGGATTTTTTAGGGCAGAATCATAGCAGCAGGCTCCTGGTGAGAGCACAAAGGAGCCACTCAGTCTCTGGAGAAGAGGGGTGTGCAGCTGGGGAGGTCTCTGCCTCGGAGCTGCTGCCTGATGTGGTCCCCAATCTTCATACCCATCGTGATGGTGCTTTTGGTTGCTGGCGGACAAGTCCTCAGTGTTGCAGTCACTGCTGGCTTGATTCCTACACAGTCCTCAACCAAACCTCCTGTGGTAAGGGCTCAGCAGAACACAGGGTGCCAGAACACGCAGGAGAGGCTTGGCCTCCAACACACTTGCTGCCCAATGGAAGAGCAGCAGGGAAAAAGTAGGGACCTGAACTGTGTCACACTAGGAAAACCCAGAAAAAGCAAAAGGGAAAAAGAAAAAAACAAGCCAAGGAGCTTGGGAGGGGAATGGGAAAGGATGGGAATGGGTGAGGGTGGCAGTGGGGATGACTGTAGTATAGCTGTAGGGCGTGAAAAAGACAAGGAGAGAGGCCAGTGAAGAGAGAAAGCAGAAGAGTGTTAGGGAAAGAGGAACAGAGAGGTGGAAGGAGGTAGAGAAAGAGGAGAGAAGACACCAGAAGAGTCAGGAGGGAGAAGTAGTGAGGAAGGAAAATGGCTCACCGATCTCACTTTGCTGTGGGAAAAAAGAGCAGTTAATTAGTTGGATGATTAATTGTGTTTCTGCTGGCAAGTTCATTGGATTCTAACACCCCTGAAGCTCTCAGAGATGCCCAGGCCAGGTGTGAGGACAGGTTTATTTCTTGCTCTGTAGAGGGCACGTCCCTCCCTGGCTCACAGAGCATCTCCTTCTCACCCAGGAAACCAAATTTCTCCAGCAAGGACGGTTACCAGCAAGCATCACACTTATTTAAGAACCAAGTAGCACACGTAAAGCAAACTGCAAAGATGCAGAGAAAAGCTGTCTGGCCCTTGCATCGATGGGCCTCTGATGGCCGCCAACATGGCCATGCTTTTCCCAGCAGGAGGAAAAGCAACTGCTTTAATCCAAGGCGAGGAAAGCAGGTGTGCAAGTGGAGCCAGCACTGAACTCTATGTCTCTTCATGCCTTCTCAAGTAGAACCTATGCAAGGGGATGTCCCAGGGTGTGAGCACGGAGGCAGGGATGGATGCACAGGGGTATTTCTTCATGAATGGCTCCATAAAGCATCTCCTGAACAGGATCCAGGGTAAAAGGGTCAAAGGATGCTAAAAGAGGCAGGAGGAGAAGGGCAAAAAATGCTGCTCATCTCATCTGTCAAGAAGAACAGATAAATGCTCAGCTCCATGACGCAGTACTTGGCCCACAGCACAAAGGGCTGCGTCTCACAGATCTACGGAAACCCAGGGCGGTTCATGGTTTCAGTTTTATTGCTAGGGAGGATTGATTGGAGGAACCTCCCTGATTACTCTAATCCCCCCTTTTTTGTAAATTAGGCTGTTTCTATGTCCCCAAGATGACGCTCACCAGGACCAGTTTCAGTGGTGTTGGGAGGAGAAGCCAACACAGCGATAACAGGTAATACTACATAAAGAGAACAAAATTATACAGCATTAACCATCATTAAGTGAATTCAGCAGTATCTTAAAGTGTTTCCAGCTTGTTTAAACTCCATCTGAGTGATCACTGTAAAACAAAAGCTTCTACCACTGCCTTCTCCTTTTTCATCTTATTTACTCCTGAAAGGAAAGCAGAGTTTGGTTAAGGGCTGCCTTCATCAGCAACCTTTCACAGGGAGACATGCAGAGCCCCAATCTTCTGCGATCAGGAAGGCTGAAAAAAGGCAAAGAAACGCCAAAAGATCAAGGGTGTGGAGAGAGGCTTTTACCTCTTTCTTTATATCACAACGTAGGAGCGCTAAAAGGTTTGTTGGAGAAGTGGTTGGACTCTTCTTGGGAGTTGCTCCCACTGACCACACAGGCAGGGATTCAGGTTCGGAAATCCGGGAAAGCCTTGCTCTCGCTGGAGGGCAGCTGTCTATCTATGTACAAGTTCTCAGAGGTCTCCGTTCCCACCAGTCTCTCATATTCCCCTCTGGCTCCCAGGCAGCACTGAGTATTCCACACTTCACATGGCAGTGCAGGCTCCTTGATCTGCACAGGGTGCTTTGCACACCTCATGGGATCCTTCCCTCCCTGCAAGCTGCCTTCTCCTTACTCCATCAGGAGAAAGCCTCTTTCTGAAATCTAGACTAAATAAAAAAGTTAGTCTAGGCAGCTTGATTCTTTTTTTTCCAGTGGACACCACATATTCGTGTGATGTTTTCAGTTGAACAATTCACAGAGAACTCTAAGATGTAACCCAACATCTAAACAGTACCAGAAATCACCGAGAGGCTGAGTAAAAATAGAGATATACTTAAGATGGCCACTAACACCAGTCTTAAAACAAATGCTTTATAATTGGTCACCTTTATTTCAAGAACAGAACAGCCTTTCACCCCAGCCTGCTCTGCGAGCTGTGTAACTCATGTAGCACAAGTAGCAGCCACATCCCGTAGAGCAAGAGCCCCCAACAAAGCAATCCCCACTGAGATATTGACTTTGGGTTTCCCTCTTCTCCCTCCCTTGGTGTGAAGGAAGCCCAACGCAGAACATTAACAGCTCCCTCATCCTGCATCTGTGCAGATGCTTCACCGTGAGTAATTATGCAAATAAATAAAGTAGTCAGTATCTCGCAGAGTGGGAGTAGAGAGTGACCACAGATCACCTAGAAATTAAATTATTGCTATGTTCTTATTGGATACTGCAAGCAGGTAACTCACTTGGTAACCACCAAGAGAGGTCAGATCGCCCTTGTGATGTCAGTTCACAGGGACAGAAGGGTGTAGGAGGACAAGACAGATCTAATTTAATCTGCTCCTTGCCTTATAGGCAGGAATTTTCTCACTGGGCCTGCATCTTTTGACATTTTGATGGAAATAGGTGGGGGCAGTGTGTATCAAGAGCAGGCTCCCAAAACACTTGGAAACCTGTCATGCCTGCCAGACTTTACCAAGGAGTTCTCACATGTTCTAAAAGGAGTTCTAAAAGCACATGTTGCTAAGTGTACTCACTGCTCCTGACTTGCAACAAGAGCTGCTGAGCCACCTCCACATGGTAAAGGAACTGCAGGCTCAAATTTCAAAGAGAGCAGGAGCTGAGGGTCACCCTGAGAGTGAGCCAGAGCTGCTGATTGATTAGGGAAAATCAGAGCAAATTAGAGCTGTATGACACAGGCGTGAGGAAGCACCTTTCCTGCCACAGGCACAGGTGGTCAACCTGACACTTGGAGACACTTCCCTCTGCTGGTGGAACACGCGGTAACTGCCAGCATCCCGGTATCGAGTCAAGCCAGCTACAAGGCATAACATGAAGTCTAATACATAGGAGACCACTTGTCACCAAAGATTATCAGGTAGTCCAAGGCTGATTACAAGTGATGAGCTCACAGCAGTGTCACTCTCCCTAAGGAGTATTGGCCAGAGAACATGAGTTTGAGAGGATGAGGAGGACGGCAGGAAGAACACCAGACTGATGGAAAAGCAGAGGAGTCCTTTGCAGGACACCCAGGGATGTCTTTGTTAAGCATCATGCAGCTGGTTTTCTTCCAGGAGAATCTTCTCCCCGGGCTTGAAGGCGGGCATCCCCAGGTAAGGGCAGCTGGCACAGCGGAACGCGTCCCCCAGGTAGCACTGGCAAGAGAAAGAAAAGCAGCTTCTGTAATCAGAGGCAATGTTCAACTCTTTCCCTGTTCCAGCTTAAGAGATGACACATTCCTCAGCACATATCAGCACAGAAACCGCTTCCCTTCTGCCCTCCAACACAGGTCTGGTTAGTGCGGTTAGCAGAGCTGTGCAAGGCACTGTGCTCATGTGGAAGAAGCAAGTTTCCAGCCCAGCTGCTGCGGCTGCATGCCAGGCTTGGGCAGCGCCAAAACCACCACCAGTTGCCCTGGGCTCCCACAAGGGGCTCTTCCCTGAGCAGATCGCTGTTGGCACACAGGCAGAGAGGTTCCCCAACTCCTACAAGGGCAGCACTTGCACTGCAACATGCACTGGTACAGAGCATGTGGGCACAGGACAGCAGGCTGAAGCTCTGCAGAAGCTGCACAAGCAGCGCTTTGAAGCAGTAAACTAGGGAACAGTTGCTAGAGAAAACAGTTATTGGACACAAATCATGCACTGCAAACCACAATATAGAAACAAAAATGACTATTTACATTTCCACAGGCAGATTTGGGCTGTGAATTCTTCTTCTTCTCCTGTTCCAGCTCTTCAGCCAGGCCACATGTGCTGTAGAAAAATAAAGGAGTCACCTGCTTAAAGGTTCTGAGTCACTGACACTTGTTCCAGCCCTACTCACATGCAACAGCCCTCGTCCTGTCACACGATACAGCTGACTTGAAGACTCTCATGCTCTACATTTTGTTGTTCAACACCACGGTTTGCACAGCAAGTGTTGAAACACACTCCTCCAGTTTAAACCAAGAGAGAAATTACTCTTTAGCACTTGCCGTGTGTGCTGGGTCTCCTTGAAAACGGAGAAATCAGGGTTTTAGTTAAGGCAGGACAAACTGTGTAGCTACCTTAAAGAACACTGCTGATCATACCAGTGTGGTGGTTTGTAGCCATTTCGGTGCGGCAATTCTCATGGTACTTGGATTTACACTCAAATTGTCAATATAAGAAAGGACATGAACCAAAAGAACTATGCTCTGAGGAGCAGCAAAGTGTCTATAATCTTTTTAAAACCTACTCAACTCTAAGGGTTTAATGTTACAATTAGAAGTTCACTGATGCACTAATCTCAGCACTGACCAGTTCTTGCAGGCTTTCTTTTTGCCCATTTCTTTGCAGGATGGAGCTCTGAGGGACAATGGATCCGGCTTTTTCAAATCCTCTGAATCCAACAGCTCATCAGAGTCCAGAAGATCCTGGAAATATACCACAGAGGACTGCATGCAGGAAACTGATTTGGCAGTAAGGAACGATTGTTGCTGTGTTATGTTCAGAGAGATGGTGCTATCTGTAGCTCCAGCATTAAAATGCTGCAACTGTGGCCTCTTATCTATGACTCCTCTCCACCCTCACCACACCTCTGGGCTCTCAAGACCTCACACAGGAGATGAGATATTTTGCCCTGCGGATGCTTTTCGACCTCTTAAGTTGCAAAGTTTCCCCCAACCAGTATGACTGATACTATTTAGAGTAGGAAAGAAGAGGAGGGAGGAGGAACAACAGCAAAGCACCACAAAGAAAACCAGATACCATCTCTTCATCATTCATATCATTGGCAGAGAGGGTCCACAGCTTGGCAGTGGTTGGGTCCACAGAGGGTTTTCCTGGAGCCAAAATAAAGGAAGAAATAGTAGTTACTCCAGCCTTCGTCCCATCCACTTCCAAAAAATACAGTTCAAACAGCTTTGGAAAGCCCTATCCTGGAGCTGTCTCCCTGTTCCCAGGGATGCTTGTCATCCAAGTCAGGCAATCCAAGCACTTAGTATGCACCCCACTCCTTACCCGAAGGACCAAGTTTCTTGGCAAAGGAAAGCTTGAGCTGACTTGAGGATCCCACTTCAAAATTGGGCTTCCTGCCTTCAATCTGAACAATGAGAAGGTCATTGCCTTGGTAACCCAAATGGTCTTGGACCGACTGGGCCTCCTCTGGGGTCAATGCTTCTTTTTGCAGCTGCAATGTAAGATTTTAGGTTAACCTTATGCAAAACCACCTTTATTTCAGCACCCAGTCCAGTATTCCTGTGAACACAGACAACTGGTATTTCAAGCCTAAAAAACCCCACTACCTTTGCAATGACTAAAGGTTATGGCAGGCAGTGTCCCTGCACATTTGCAGTAAACCAGGGCAGCTAAACACTGTGTGACCCAGCAAATCCCCAGGAATGGGCATCTACATGTCAAGGTCACTGCACAAGGGAGGTTCTGGACACTGTTAGTACATACGTACCTCCTTCACTTCCACCAAGCCGGAGAGGGTCAAAGCTGTGGGGAGTTTGGCTGCTGTCTTGATTCTGCTGTTGTTTCCTGGAAGACACAAAAGCAGGAAGTAGGAGGAGGTAAGAACAGGAACAGAGACCACTGAGAAACCTGGAAAAGCAAGAGCTTTAGAAGGAATTACTCAACTCAAGCCTCTGCTTTAAAATTTGGCTCTTTCTGGTTGACAGCAGGGGCAAATCAGAAGCAATGCAAGCAGCTTGTTCATTAAAATAACAGCCTCAGATCACAAGTCGTTCTGTTGTTCTAGCTCTAGATTTGTTCTATATATACCAAAACTTTCCTTGACCCAATCAACACCCACCAAAAAAAGGAAAAAAAAAAACCCACCCAAATCCCAAACAACAAAATCCTCCAAAACATTTTTACCTATTAAAGTGAACAACTCCTGAAGCTTTCACAACATGGACTCCTAAATGAGCATTACATTCAGAAACATAACATTCAAGTGCCTTGTTCTCATAGGCAAAAGCTATTACAATCACTGTTTAATCAAAAGCTCACTACAGGCTTAATTACTTGGGCATGGGATTGTGCTGAATGGAATCCATTCACTCACTCTCTTGTCCCACTTGCACTCTATCCCAAGTCCACCAAATTCCAGCCTGTCAAATGTGACTTTGAAAGAAAAGAAACCTCATCTATTCCAGACTCTGCACGTTCTTTGTTCTGTCCCAGAAGTGTTTACTACTGCCCCTAAAGGACCAACTTGCACCACAGAGCCAGTGCGAGCTTCAAAGCACCAGCAAATCTTTCCAGCCTGGAGCAGGTGTTTCCTCTGCCACTTACACCACCACTTTCAGCACAGTAGATTGTGCTAACAGAAACACCATCGGCAGAGATGCTTGTGTTCTTATCACGTGGCATATTTCACACTTCCATCCTGAATCAGCTCCCTATGCCAGCAATGTTTGAATGCAGAATCATCTTGTGCGTTCCCAAAGCTGTCCCATGGCACTTCTACCTTCTCTGGATAACTACTTCTCAGATGGCTTTCAGGACAGCTGCTCTCAGCATTTGTCACCTGGTTTTAAAGTCACTTCAGAAGCCCCTCAGAAACATGACATCTGCAACTATTTAATATTACATGCCCTAGGAGAATTATGATTTTTGCTGAGCCTTTCAATGTAGTTTAGGAACAGGCCTGTCAAGAGCTTTTGACAAAAGGAGAGTGACTGCAAACATCTCTGATGGCTACCAGGTGAAACACTGGATGAAAACCTTTCTATTCAGGTTATCGTGTCAGTAGACTGAAAAGTATGTGAACACAAGTCAAGGTCACTGCCCTTTCCATTTCAGCCTAATCCTCACAAGAATTGCAATGTTGCCATAAAAGCAAGGCAGATGCAGGTTCTCTTACCTGATTCTGTAACTACCGGTTCTTTCAGGAGGACACGGCCCCCTGGCTTAAGTATCCGAGCTATTTCAGCCAGTACCTCTGCACTGTGCTGTGCAGTACTGCCTGGTACCACACCAGAGAGAATTACATCAAAACTAGACTCTTTGTGAGCAGCTGAAAAGAAAGAGAAAGATGGTATAATTTTAAACTCACATGCACACACCTTTTCGTAATACACCAGTTCGACCTCCCTCCTCATCTCCAATGTTTGCATATATCAATAACGGATTAGACACTAGTCACAGGAAACACGGCAGGGTATATCTCCTTCTTCCCTGTACTGCCAATACTAAGAGTCAGCAGTAGGTGCTATTGTTCTGAATGCTGACTTACAAACCAGGGAAGAAGTCAGCTCACACAACACAAGCACCCTCTCCCTTTAAATACAACAGTGAAAAGTGAAACACATTCTTACACAGAGACAGCTGGTTAACGTTTTCCACAGCGACACGATTATCAGCTCCCACCAGAGCCTGAATTTTATCCACCAAATCTTTCAAGGCTTCAACTGGTGAGGAACTGTCCCAGATGATGGCCACGCGCTGGCCTGGAGCGACTCCGTACTCCCCCATTTCCGCAGCAGCAGTAAACCTGACAGCGGCAGAGAGAGGAGAGGGTAGAGGGGGGAGACAAATAAGAAGGGTCAGTGCCAAACACAGCATGAACGTCTATGGACTGTGACCTAAACACAGAGCATGGACTCATTTCAATAGATGGGAATTATTTTCTGGAGACAGGCAGCACAGAGTTCCCCCAAGCTGAGTGTTAACACGACTTTGAGAAATAGCCTCACTTAAGGGCATAACTCAGTTTCTTTCCAGTTCAGAGACTAGTTTGTGTGCAAGCCATGCTTAAAAAAAACCTTACCTGCTTTTCTTAAAGATTTGAATAGAGACACATAGGATATCTGGATTTCCAGACTAGTGAAAACTATTTGGCATTAAACACTGCCTTGTCTCTCCTACCCAGGACATGACCTAGCGAGTTGTCTTCTGCAGTACATGAGAAGAAACAAAAATAACTGCTGGCATTCCCAGTATTCCAGATGGAGGCTCTTTCAGCTCTTATTATTGGTGCTGCTGAGTGAGCAATTACATGGAGGGAGGAAGGGAACAGAATGTACAGCGAAGTGACAATTTTAAGAAACATGGCTGCACTAATATTTTTTAAGAAGATTGCATCCCTGACAGAGTCCAAATAAAATCTGCCCTATAGAAGAGTCACAACACTATCATACTGTCACCTGCACTCACAGCAGCACCAGCTACAGAAACAAATTACCCAGCCCTTTTCACTCTACCCATCCAATGCAAATCTATTTTCTTTCCGATTTGACATAAGCACAGAGAACAGAGAGCACTGGTGAGCACACGAGTTGCCCAGCACATCTTCACTCAGCTGCAAGCTATACGCTTGCCTTGGGAAAGCTTGTTGAATGCAAAGTCTTTACCAGAAATCATTACATTATTTGCCTTGGGTAATGTCTTATTGTCACCACGTTGTCACAAAAACATAGCTTATAGTTACGCTGTACCAGATTTAACTCAGTTGCTTCCAGTCAGGGCTGGAGTGATTTTGACTCGCTGTCCTTCCGGCTCTATGCACTAGGAATCCCTCTCTCTTGGAAACCGCAAACAAGGTCAGAACAGGACAACTCTGTTTCTTGTCTGAGCTGCTCTGGTAGGAACTGGCACTAATGCCACCTACGATGCAAACCAGGTAAGGAGCGGAAGAACTTGGATATATGCTATAGGTTATAGTGCCTCACAGCTGGCCTTGCATGCACGTGCAACACAAACTAAGCACCTATAACAGATAGTAACACTAGCAAACGCAGACTAATCCCATTCGAAAGTCACTTCTCCCAGGAAGAAGACTGAAAATCTCAAAAGATAAATAAGCTGTTTGGCTAATGTGGAAAACAAAATCCAAAGTGACACCTTCCTCTCAGAGCAGCAGGCTGTGTCCTTTCCAGATGGGCTCAAGATATCTCTCCTGATCCCAGACATAATGCTAGCATAGTGTAAGGGTAGAGACTTCAGTCAGAGCCCAGACTATATCAAAAGCAACATCAGCCTGCATCAACCCCTTGAGATGCAATCTAAACAAAGTAGGAAGCTGCTGTAGTCCTCAATAACACAACGTTACATCTGCCTTCAGTCAGCATAAAGGCAAGGAGTGGCTGTTGAAGAACGCACAGCCAAGCTTTAAATGGGATGATGAGGGGGGTACTTTCCCTCTCTATTTTTCCCAACAGGAAGCTGAGTTTATTTAAACTGAAAGGTTTTGTGTACCAGCCATTATCCTTTTAAACACCTCCATCTGTAGACTACTGGGGTTTGTCTGGCTGGGCCACCCAAGCCTGGCCAGGAACCAGTACAGCCACCACACTTCCCATCCTAACCCCCGAGATTCCTGCAGCTGGGACTGGGCTGTGCCAGGTCCAGGAGGGGAAGGGCTGGACCCAGGCAGCCAGAATTCCAACTTAGATGCATATAGATATATTTTCCCAGAAATCTTACGCATATTCTACTCCTTTCCAAGGACTAATTTTAATGTTATTATGAACTTCACAACAGTCAGAAGCCTTGCTGATTTGGAGCTGGCTCCAGCTCTGCTGGAGATATTATTAGAGATAAGGAGAGACTGCAAACAGAGGTGATCACACTGAACACAAGGCGTTATCATCTCCAAAGAATAAACGGTGCCTGGGAAAGCGCTGCTTGAAAGAAAACACGCTGCCAGACAGACATTCTGTCTAACTTCCAAAAAAAAGTACAATCACTCAGATGAAACTTAACTCTGCTTCAGCTTAAATCGAAAATACTCCACTTTTTGTAATAGTAACCACTTCTTGTGTCAGCCCCTCAGGCCCCTCTTCTCCAGACTAAACAACCCCAGGTCCCTCAGCCGCTCCTATTAGGAGAAGCGGAGGCCCGCGGAGGCCCCCAGCCGCCCAGAAGCCCCCAAGAGGCCCAAGCGAACCCCGAGCCCCGAGCCGCCGCCGCCGCCCCCAGCCCCGCTCACCTCAGCCGCGCCCGCCCCGTCTGCGTTTGATGCCGTCACCACCGCGCGCCGCCCGCGTGACGTCTACGCGCTCTGCCCGCTTCCAAGATGGCGGCGGCGGCGGCAGGCAGCCTGAGGCGTGCCGGCTGGGGGCTGTGGCGGGGCCGCGCGGGTGAGGGGGCGGCGGGCACGCCCGGGGCGGGGGGAAGCGGGGAGTGGGGAGAGGGGGCGCGTGCCCGGGCCATGCGCGTGCCCGCCCGTGCGCGTGGCGGTGGGGAAGGTGAGGTGAAGGGCAGGGGCGGCGCCAGTGGGCGGGGCGGGGCGGGGCCAGTCCCTATCTCCGTCCACAGTCCCCATCCCATCCCATCTCCAGTCCCTATCACCAGTCCCCATCTCCATCCCCAGTCTCCATCTCTAGTCCCTATCTCTAGTCCCCATCTCCAGTCTCCATCTCCAGTCCCCAGCTCCATCTCCGGTCCCATCGCTGATCCCAGCTCCAGTCCCCATCTCCAGTCCCCAGCCTCAGCTCCAGTCCCCACCCCCATCTCCAATCCCCAGTCTCCATCTCCAGTTCCATCTCTGATCCTATCTCCAGTCCCCAGCTCCAGTCCCGGCTCCAATCCCTGGTCCCCAGTCCCTGTCCCCAGACCCAGTCTCCAGTCCCAGCCTCATCTGCCATCCCCAGCTCCAGTTTCAGTCCCAGCCTCATCTCCAGTCCCCAGCTCTGGCCCTAACTCCAGCTGCAGCTCCAGTCCCCGGCTTCAGCTCCAGCTTCAATACGCCAGCTCTGCTCTGGGCTCCAGCTCCAGGCCCAGCTCCAGGCCATGCAGCTGGACCAAGGCCTGCACACACCAGTGGCCACAGGCCTCCAGGGGCACCGGGAGGCCAGAGAAGCACAGCCAGGCCTGTGAAGTTCAGTACAGGAAAGACGTGGAGGGGCTGAAGCGTGCCCAGAGAGGGACGGCGGAGCTGGGGAAGGGTCTGAAGCGCAGGGGCTGTGAGGAGCAGCTGAGAGAACTGGGGTTGTTTAGTTTAGAGAAGAGGAGGCTGAGGGGAGACCTCAACGCCCCCTACAACTGCTTGAAAGGAGGCTGTACTGAGGTGGGTGCTGGTCTCTCCTCCCAGTTAACAAGGGACAGGACAAGGAGAAGTGGCCTCAAGTTGTGCCAGGGGAGGTTTAGATTGAATGTTGGGAAAAATTTGTTTCCCAAAAGAGTGGTGGGCACAGGCTGCCCAGGGAAGTGGTGGAGTCATCATTCCTATAGGTATTCAAAAAATGGGTTGATGTGGCGTTTGGGACACAATTTAGTAAGCATGTTGGTGTTGGGCTGGTGGTTGGACTGGATGATCTTAGAGGTCTTTTCCAACCTTAATGATTCCATGACTCTGGGGAGCACAGTGCCTGGGTGAAGGAGGCCATGCCGAGCTTAGGGTGAGGAGATGCTCTCAGGGGGCCGGGCTGCTCCTCACAGTTCCCTGACCCTGAAACTGCCCCACATGGTGTGTAAGGGACCTGGAGGGGCTTTGGGGCAGGGGGCAGTGTTTGGTGGTGGGTTTTTTTAAGTATGAGCTGTGCAACCCCACCTTATTAAAAAAAAAAACCAAACCCAAACTTCGCTGCAGTTAAATTAAAAATTCTTAGAGTAGCTGTAATTGAAAGCTGCTTTGCCTGTGAGTCATCTGAGAAACACATATGATCAGCGAGGTGTAGCTGTTAAGACTGCTCACTTTCGCCTCTTGCCCCAGGCTCAAAGGTTGGTGCCTCCCGCTAACTCCTCTCCTCCATCAGGGGCTGAAAAGGAGAGAGGGTGTGCTGCAAGGAACCAAGTGGCTGCTGTGCACCCGATTACCAGTGCGAGATTGGGAAACTCCTTTCTCTTTGCAATATGTGACGTCTGTGTGGTTCTTTTCTACACAAAACATTTTCACTTTATTTTCATCAAGTAAATGTGAGCTCAGGTGAGAAGGGCCCTTCTCGGAAGTGTAAAAAACATCAAACTGTCTCTACAAATCTGTGTTCTTTTCAGATGTGTTTACCACAACTCTCTTCTTCACCTTAATTTTCTGTGCTTCCTGGTGTTGGAAGGAGACGTCTGACTCTCTTGGTTTTCCTTGTAGTGGTCAGGTGGCAGCTCTCCCCACCACAGCGTCCTCTCCAGGCCTCGGCCGTGCTGAGGAGAGTCTCTGATGAGCACAAGAAGGAGCCGTTGGCATCTTCCTCTCAGCAGCAGTTTGATTCACATCCAGCCGATCACCAGCCTGGACAGGAACCTCAGGGCCCTGACCCCAGGTAACTCACTAGGCTATTTCTAGTGCTGTCCTGCCAACAGAAGGATGTGCAACTCGGAGACAAGTTCCAGAGTTAATGAGCCTCAGACTACAGCAGCTGGAATGCTGGTTTGCTGTGACAGTACAAATTCCACTGTCCACTGTGGAGACAGGATGGGACTTTCTTTCAAGAGGGAACCTCTCTGGTCTGCAAAGTGCAAGCCTTCGCTTCTGGATTTTTGTGTAAATCGACACAAAATATGTTGACTGTAAAGCCCCTGGTGGAAAAGCTATTTTTTTTAAAGGGAGGGGAATCTGAGGCTGATTAGTCTGCAGGTAGGCACCTAGATTGAGCCTTTCGTTATTTTTCTCTTCTCCTCTCATGGCAAAGGTTCGTTAAGAATCCTTTTTCTGGAAAGGGAAGGATTTTACAGGAGGAGGTGAGATTTAAACTAAATATGCAGATCTCAAAGCATGCCTGCACGCAGCAGTGGCGGCAAGCAAGTGGCAGAGTCCAGGTTTCTGATGTTTGATGGTGACATTCCCCTCACTGTAACAATACCTTCTCATAGTTACACTGGCCAGGGCAGCCAGGAGTCTGAGGACTATGAGAGCGAGGAGCAGCTGCAGCATCGAATCCTCACAGCAGCGCTGGAGTTTGTGCCCGAACATGGCTGGACTGCAGAAGCCATTGCAGAGGGAGCCAAGGTATGTGGGGAGAGAAGCAAAGAACCAGTTGAAAACTGGATGGAGCTGAAGTCCAAAGACAGCCGGGTCTGCATGCTTCCCCCACATACTCTTGGGTCATGCACCCTGGTCAGCAAATGGTACCAGGCAGGAATGTGTGACGGCTATTACAGGGTAACCCTGTCAGAGTTAAATTAAGGCACGATGTTAAGTAGTGATCCTAAAGAAAGGAAAACCTGCACAGGAATTTATTTGTAATGCAATATTAGTTTGTTTAAATTCATATAACTTCATTTGTGGAATGAATACCATCTATTTCCTAGTTGGAGCCTGCATAGCAGCGTATGACCCAGTCTGTCCTTCTCCCCTCTTCACTGCAGGCCCTGGGTCTCTCTGCTGCCGCTGCTGGGATGTTTCAAAGTGATGGCAGTCAACTGATCCTGCACTTTCTGTCTCAGTGCAACACCAAGCTGTCTGAGCTGCTGGAGCAGGAACAAAAACTAGTGCAGCAGGGCGAAGCAGAGTGAGTACTGGGTGTGAAAGGACATCTTCCTTGGCAGACTTTGGGGACTGCATAGACAGAGAGGCCACCTGAGACACACATACTTTAAGTACAAAGTGTAATTTACCCAAAGCCCACCTTCCCTGATACAGAGTTGGACCAGAGGCATGAAGGGTGTGTAATAATTTACATATCTGTTGCTGAGGGTGATGGTATATCAATCTTTCAAGTCCAGAACTGAGTTGAACCGTGATGTTCTTCATATTTGTATTTTGTTTTTCTCACTCAGGAAGAAGCCTATAGATCAGTTCCTGAGAGATGCTGTGGAAGCCAGGCTGAGGATGGTGATTCCCTATCTTGAGAGATGGCCCCAGGTATATGATGAATATCAGGGTTGTCTCTTTTTTTGTGTGTATTTTAAACACTCTATGACCTTCAATGTAGTCTGTCCACCAGAGTAGCTCAGGGTTGTAAAGGAGACCTTTGCTGATTTCAGATGACTTGTACCCTTGAAGATGAAAGCACTTTTGGAAGAAGGCAGTTAAATGTGCCCTTAGAATGAATGTTTTCTTGCATTTCCAGAAAGGCAAACCTCTCCATCATTCACTCCACCTATCTGGGATACCTAGGGAATAACCTGTGCCTCTGCTCAGTCCTATTTGCACTGTCACAGGAAGTCGGGCTCCTCGCAACATTGTTCTAGTTGTGCTGGTATTGTTTGGTGCCTGGAAATGCAGAGCTACTGCTTTGTCACAAGCAGCTGCGATCTGTGAGCTGAGGGGGCTTCATGCTTCAAAATTCAGATTGAGTCTCAAGCCTTTCTGCTCAGGGTGGGAAGGGAATTGAATAGTGACTTTAGTACAAAACAAAGAGTTCCCAACCTTGGGATGTGAAGGTTGCTGCAAAGTCCTCCTCTGTTGTCCAGAACCACTGCTGGCCTCTGGGCAGCTGAATTTGACGTTCCTTACAGAGGGAGAAGATGGGATTCATGTTTTTGTTACAGATTAGCATAACTTGTCTTGTGAAGGATGTGGGTGGATTGTGACTCTCCTGGCATTGTGTTATTATGTTCAAAGGCTGCAGGATCCCAGCAGGGCCATTACAACTGGCTGTTCTGCCCTTGGAGCTGCTTTGAGTTCAAAGTCAAATTCAGAGAAATGAGAGATTTGACTCCCTGCCTGTAGGCACACAGCATAAGTGTGAGTCAGCTCAGCCTGTGCTGCGTTTCCCTGCCTGGAGAGGCAGCTTGGGAGAGACAACACACTGGTGTTTGAACTAAACAGGGAGCTTTGAGCTCCAGTAGGCCTGAGCTTGGCTGCCACACTGTGCATTCCCAGTAAATCCTGCCACTTGGAAAGACCAGTGCTAGTTCAAAAGAGCTGAGGGGACTTGTCACTGGGGGCTGAAGGCAAGTCAACAGCAACAGGGAGAGGATACCAGAGCAGAGCATTGTTGGTCTGCTTTAACGTTGTGTTCTTCTCTCTCTGCCTCTCCCATTTATCTGTGTTTCCTTCACAGGCTCTGAGCATCCTGTTGATGCCACATAACATCCCTTCCAGCCTCAGCCTCCTCAGCAGCATGATTGATGATATCTTGCATTATGCTGGAGACCAGTCTACAGACGTAAGTCTTTTGCCTTGCAGACTGGCTGGTGCTGCCCCTCGGCACGTCAGCAAAATGATAGGTTGAAATAGGCCTTGGGCCACACCTCTCTTGAAATGATCCCATTTGCTGAGTGAGGAAGATGTTTTCAGAAGCACCCAAGGGTCCTTTTAGGCTGTAGTCTAGTTTCCAAAGAGACTTAGAAGCCAAAGGGACTACATGCAAATTAGTGCCAGTGGGATTAGTGCAAATTAAAAGGACTTGCTTTCCTAGACTCTTTTAAGTACTTTTTTTTTCTGAAGACACAGACAGAATTGCTGGTATTTTGAGACTAAGTTGACCCAGCATTTACTGAGTGAGCTGCATGGCTGTCGAAGCAGCTGTCTCTTCCACCATCAGCAGCATTTACAGATTTGACTTGAAAACCATTAAAGAACCAACCTAAAAATACCAGTAGCTTATTAAAGCTTTCATCTTTCTGGCAGGAAATAAAAGAAAATTATAACCATAATTAAAGCAATTAATAGACTACTTTAATTCATACAGATGTAGGGAGAGATGGGAAAAGCTAAATGAACCATTTTAACAAACTACTTTAATAAACTTCTTTTATTTGAGTCTAAAAGAGAAGCTACTGTAGTGAAAAATAAATAAGAGATGCGAAAAATAAAAGGAGTAAGCCAGAAGAGCAATGAAAAGCTGTGATGGCATCAGGAACTGCAAGTCCTTTACAGGTTATGAAAGTCAAATTGACATGTCAGAGTCAGCGTCTGCACCAAGCTGTTTCTAAAGTCTCCTCACTGATGCAGGGAGTAGGAGAAATTCTGAAATTTATCTTTTCTTTGCACCTCTGACCAGTTAAAAGAGTTTTCTTGGGAAGCTGTGATGCTCCCTTCTTCCCAGTAAGGGCATTTAATGTCACTTGCAGGGCAGCCCTCTTCACAGCGCTGGGAGCTCGGTAGAGTATGCCCATGCCTCAGAGACCCCTTCAGGTGTTGTTTTCAGAGCAGGAGGAGAATCAGTAAAAAGAGTTTGGTCTCAGGCACATGAAAGAGTCAGCTGCAAGTGGCAGCATACCTCACGTTTCTCCCTTCATCAAAGCTTGCAGGTCACGGTGCAGACAGTAGAGCTTTCCAGTAAACTCTTTATTTTCAAAGTCAAGACCAGTGTTTTAATTACTCTGTTGCTTTGTAGTCATGAATAGAACAACCAGTGGTTTTTTTAAGGTACCCAAATAATTTAATCACTGTAATAGCAACAAATTAAGTTGAACACTCGTTTTTAAAAATGTGTATGTATTTCATCTGTCAGTGGCTCAAGTGCAACTGGAAAAATTGAAGAGTTTGAGTTATTTGTGCACTTCTGCACTGTGTAATCTATTGTAACACATCCTGCAACATTGCTTGCAGCGTGGTACTGATGCATTTAGTGATTCAGCAGGCAATGCTGGTATTTCAGTGGCAGGATTTGGGAAAGGTGGATCTCCGTGTGATGTCTTGCACAGTTGTCCTCTGGCTATTCCCTTTCTTCATGCTTGTACCTGGTGCGAACTGCAGCTCAAGTTCAGTACTAAATATAGCAGTTTCTCATCTAAATCAGATCAAGAATTGGAACTTTGCATCGCCTACTAGCTGCCTGTAAAGCAAAGGTGAACTCTTGCACCACACACACGGGCTAACTGAGCAAGGGAGAATTCCTTGCTGGCTGCCACAGGTCCTGGCTTGCAACAAAAAGCAGACACTAGGGATATTCTTCAGCATTTTTAGACACCATACTTGTGACCTGTGTCAGGTGGCATGGGAGCAGCTGTGCTCTCAGGTGTTGGTGTTGTCTGGTAGCCCACTGCTTCAGAGAGATGAGTTGCAGAGTTTAAGTGGGGAAGGAATGTGCAGTCAGTTTGCTATTTTCCTTTGCTATTCTCTGTTCTGCTTTCACAAGCTGCATTCTTGAGCTGCGTTCAGGTCCCGCCTTTCTCTCTCTGTGATGTTACCGCTTTGCAGATTAACTGGTACACTCGTCGAGCTGTGCTCACTGGCATTTACAACACCACCGAACTGGTGATGATGCAGGATTCATCCCCTGACTTCGAAGACACTTGGCGCTTCCTAGAAAACAGAATAGCTGATGCCATGAAGATGGGTGACACAGCTAACCAGGTAATGTTACAGGCAAGGTATGGACACGTGGCAGTGTCCACCGTCTGCCCAAACATATGTGCAGACAGACCTGGCTTTTCAGCCGTGTACGCCACACATGTGCTGCGAGCCCACCTTTTACTGGTGGGTGATGGCATAAATGCTGTCGGCTCAACACCAATAAATGCTTCAGTATTTTCTCATAACATCACAGGTAGGCGCTCTCTTTGTCAGACTGGCCCAATGGCTGGGAAACATCTATTGCCAGGAAACCTCTTCCAGATTTCTTATCACTGGCTGTCATTTGTGCTTGGCTTCTGTCAGCACCTTCGTAGAGCAAATTGTAGAATCATAGAATAGTTTGGGTTGAAAGGCACTTTAAAGATCATCTAGTTCCACCCCCCCGCTGCCATGGGCAGGGACATCCCACTGAAAA
This sequence comes from Cuculus canorus, assembly GCF_017976375.1. Classification (NCBI taxonomy): domain Eukaryota; kingdom Metazoa; phylum Chordata; class Aves; order Cuculiformes; family Cuculidae; genus Cuculus; species Cuculus canorus. The sequence goes on along the minus strand of NC_071413.1, from coordinate 9,650,848 downwards.
TACATGTTTGTTGTGCATTACATCTCTGTGTTTGAGGGATGTAACTGCAGAAGAACACAAAAGGTCCTGTTCTCCTTGTGTCTCCTAGGTACAGTCAACCGGAGAAGCAATTGTCCAGGGCCTGATGGGAGCTGCAGTTACTGTAAGTAATGCTGAAACCAGCAGGGCTTTAAGGGCAGAATTGTTTCTCTTTCCTTCTGTGCTGAACGTCAGCATGTTTTTCCTCCCAAAACTAGAGGACAGCATGAAAAAGAATTGTATTTTACAACTTAATTACACAGAAGGATGATTTTCTGGGTCATTTGGGATTAATTCACTGTTTTGTGGTGAAAGGTCTTGCAATAGAGCGTAAAAAGCCTGAAGCTGCAGGGTGAGCTTTAGGGAAGAGTGACAGGCAATCAGAATAAACACAACCGTTCTCCATTGCTTGTCGCGAGATCTCTTCCTCTGCTGGTCCCTGTGCTGGAGATCTTGATGGAAAGACTGTGCCCCATGAACACATGGAGATGGCACTGTCCCTGGGTCATGGCAGGGTGACCTCCTCCAGCTGTTACAGTGGACTGCAGCATCCTTCCAAGAATTCATTCACTTCTTGGTGGCATCCTGGACTGCTTTATGTCCATGCAGGGCGAGCTGCACGTCCTCTGGGATACAAAACAATCCTTTATGTACCCAGGAATGATTTGTGAAGGGCTCAAGGACTTCCCTGTGATTCTGGTTTTGGACAACTCCTGTTGCACTCAGCAGCAAAATAATTTCCTTGCTATCAGAAATACGTTTTCCTTGTACCAGTACAAAACAAACAGGCTGAAACATAAATTGGAAATAGTTTTTACTGTATGAAGCAGGTCTCAGTTTCTCCCACCTCCCTCCCTGTGCAGTTGCAGTAGCGTAGTTTACCACATTTCTCAGCCTCTCTCTGCTTTCACACCCGGACACGCCCAGAAGACCCTTCACTAGAGAAATGCCCGGGCTCTGTTTGTGCTCTTGGACATCAATGTGAGGCTCTCCCATAGATTGCATCCCTGCAGTTTGGATCTGAGATGCCTGCTATTATGGGATGCTTGGCCTGTTGACACAGCAGACCCACTGTGCAGATAAAGGGGAGGAACTAGACAAGATGCCTGCTATTATGGGATGTTTGGCCTGTCTGCACGGCAGACCCACTGTGCAGATAAAGCGGAGCAACTAAACAAGATGCCTGCTATTATGGGATGCTTGGCCTGTCCACACATCTGACCCAGCGTACAAATACAGGAGAGGAACTCGACTGCTGCTGGGGAGTGTGTGGGTTGCACCCAGCTGGTTTTAGGGCAAATCGTCTCAGTACAGTAACTACTGGGGACAACCAGACCTCCCGTGCCCAAGGGCTGTGCTGGGCTCTCCAGATCTCTGCCAAGCGAGCGCGATGTCTTAGATGCTTCGATTCCCAGCTGGGGGCTGTGCAGGTGCAAGAACAGAACCGAGCTGGAGGCTGCTGACCGAGAGAGCAGGTTCGGGTGTGGGGGGTGCCCCTGCCCGAGGCCAGAGTGATTTTTCTCCAGCTCCTCCAGCTGACCGACCGCTCACCTCCGGGCCTGGGCAGAGCGATGCGTAACTCCCTTCTCCCTCTGCCCCGCAGATCAAGAACCTGACGGGTCTGAACCAGCGCCGGTGAGGCCGGACAGGCAGCGCGGGAGCGAGCGGGGCCGCGTCCTTCCCCGGAACCAATAAAGGCGGCGCAGGCTGAGCCGGGCTGTTGTGGGGGCCGGACCGGGCGGGGCGGGGCGTGGAGGGGACGGGACGGGAGAGCGGGGCGGCCATGCCGTACGCCAACCAGCCCACCGTGCGCATCACCGAGCTCACCGACGAGAACGTCAAGTTCATCATCGAGAACACCGACCTGGCGTGAGCGCCGGGGATCGGCGGGGACGCGGGGCGGGAATGAATGCTGTGTTCAGTTCTGGGCCTCTCGCTACAAGAAGGATGTTGAGGCTCTGGAGCGTGTCCAGAGACGAGCAACAAAGCTGGGGAAGGGGCTGGAGAACAAGTCTTAGGGGGAGCGGCTGAAGGAACGGGTTTGTTTAGCCTGGAGAAGGCTGAGGGAAGACCTTATTGCTCTCTGCAACTACCAGGAAGAAGGTTGTAAGGGAGGGAGCTGGGCTCTTCTCCCAAGATTCAGGGGACAGGACAAGGGGGAATGGCCTCAAGCTGCGCCAGGGGAGGGTCAGACTGGACATCAGGAAGAAATTTCTCACAGAAAGGGTCATGGGGCACTGTCAGAGGCTGCCCAGGGAGGGGGTGGAGTCACCATCCCTGGAGGTGTTTAAAAGACGGGTGGACGAGGTGCTCAGGGACATGGTTTAGTGGTTTATAGGAATGGTTGGACTCGATGGTCCAAGAGTTTTTTTCCATCCTGGTGATTCTGTGGTTCTATGAGGAGCCGGGAAGCGGGGATGAGCCGGGACACGTGGGGATGAGCAGAGATGCAGGGACACCCGGTGCAGCCGGACAGGGTGAACGGGCGGGTGTTGGGGCCGGGTCCCCCTTGTCCATTGGCAGCAGGCAGTGGAGCTGATCCCCCCCACCTCGGGTAACGGGATGATTGCCCGCCTCGGGCAGAGATGGGACTGATATCCTCTTGTGTGGCTGGGCTGATGCCCGCCCCTCCCCCCGCCACCTTTGGGTTGGTGGTGCTGATCCCCCCTCCCCCTTTGGGCTGGTGGTGCTGATCCCCCCTCCCCCTTTGGGTTGGTGGTGCTGATCCCCCCCCCCCTTTGGGTTGGTGGTATTGATCCCCCCCCCCTTTGGGTTGGTGGTGCTGATTCCCCCCCCCCCCTTTGGGTTGGTGGTGCCAACCGTCCCACCTTTGGTGTAGTGGTGCTGATGCCCCTTGGGTGGGTGCCCAGTGCCCCGCTCAGAGCTGCTGCAGCACAGCCTGGGCCGCTGCGCTACAGACAAGCAGACTCCGCGCTCCTGCACCCCTCACCATGGGTGTTTCTCTTCCTCAGGGTGGCCAATTCCATCCGAAGAGTCTTCATCGCAGAAGTGCCCATCATAGGTACTGCCTCGCTTGCCCTGAGATGCAGGCCCTTAGGCTGCTGTCCTTGTTGCCCTCAGTAGCACCCTCAATGCCCTCCCTTTTCCCCTCCATCTCCAAGCTCCTTCAGCTCACCCTGCGTGTGTTTAGCCAGTACTATATGCTACCAGATGTAGTCTCTGTTATGTTTTCTGTGCCCTTGCGAACTGCTCAGCTTTTCCCCATGGAAATGTTTCTCAGCTGGTGACTTTTCCCTCTCTGCAGCCATCGACTGGGTCCAGATAGACGCCAACTCCTCCGTGCTCCATGATGAATTCATTGCGCACAGGCTGGGTGAGTGCTGGGATGCAGATGTGCAGCGAGGCAGAGATTATGAGCTAAATCAATCTGGAGATGCTAAAGCACCTTTGCCTGGAGGCTGTTATCCCTCTGCCCACCTCGGCAGGAGGGTCGGTGCTCCTGTGGTCTCACTCAGACATTCTCATGATTTCTTTCTTCCCTCAGGTCTCATCCCGCTCACCAGCGATGACATTGTGGATAAGATGCAATATTCCAGAGTGAGTCAAGCAAAATGTCATGAGCTCTTGTTTTGATGATGGGGGTCTGATATGATGGGAAGTGCTACTGATTTTCTTGCTGGCGTTAAGGTCCTGACTCGTTTGTGTCCCAGGACTGTACATGTGATGAGTTCTGTCCGGAGTGCTCGGTGGAGTTCACCCTTGATGTCCGATGCAATGAAGACCAGACTCGTCATGTTACATCCCGCGATCTCATCTCCAACAACCCCCGTGTCATACCGGTAAGTGTGATCCCTCTGCTTGTCAGCAAGTCCCCTCCCTGTGTTCCCGTTGGGTTTGGCAAACAAATAAAATTTGGACAAAACAAGGCCTTTGAGCACTTTTCATCTTGCCTAAAGCCCCACTTGAGACCTATTGAGAGAGCAAAGCAGGAATATCTGCAGAAACAGCAGGGTGTACCAGTGCCTTCCTGTTTTTCACCATCTTGTTCTTCATTTGCTGTTTGATGGTGTGTCAAAGCAGTAAGTATAGCCTTGTTAAAGCATCATCCAGTATTCCTCATCTCAAACATTAGTGTAGCCCCTCCATCTAACTTCAAGCATTTGGAACATGTGTGCTTGTGTCCTGCTGCCATGTCACTGCCTTCTCCTGCCTGCTTGCTGCTGGGGCTCAGGGAAGGCCAGCCTCTTTGAAAGCTTGACAGCAACCCAACTGGCTGGGGTTTTCTGGTTTTTGGGCCTCAGTGCAGCAAGGTGTGAGGAGCCCAGGCCAGGGCATTGCTGCCAAACAGCTCTTGCCCAGTTGCTTTGGGGAGTATTGGCAGAGCCGAAGCAGAACAGAGGGAAAGAGACTTAATAGAGAATGTTTTTAAAATGCTATTGAGATCCGATCTGAATGTCACTACGGCCTGGGGCTTTGTTCTGGTGGCTGGTGACAATGTCTGCCTGGTTAAAGCCTCATCGTAGCTGCCTGGTTTTTGCCTCCTTCAGCTGAGGTGCTGCAAAGTGCTGTGTGTCGCCTGGCAGCAGCTGTGGGAGTGACTCTGGGCTGAGTTGCAGGACCATGTGGCAGCGCTGAGCTGGGCTGGAGCCCTCCCCACGTTGTGGGGAGAGCAGCTCAGGAGCCGAGAGTCTGGTGCAGTGGGATATCACATACCTACCTGCAGTTGCCTGGATTGTCCTGATTTCTGTTAAATAGGGTGGGCTGGATTTTTTGCTGTGAGTCACTCTAGAGCAGTTCTCTGCGGTCTCCAATATTTGTAGGCAACTGCTGTTTAATGTGGAGAGAGAAGATGATTTTGTGATCGATTCACCTGCTTTTGTTCTGCTACAGGTAACATCTCGGAGCAGAGACAACGACCCCAATGACTATGTGGAGCAAGATGGTAAGTGGCGTTTCGCTGGGACTAAGAGCTGGAGGAAGAAATGGTCTTTTCTTTCTGAGTCTTTGAACTTGTTCTTCTTTTACTAGCTGTGCAACCGTAAAGCAGTTGTAAAGCTGGCAGTAGAGAGGCACTGGCATCATTGTATCAGGGGGTTAGTGTTTCGTTTTAATGCAGCTTAAAAGTTATCCCTAGAATTAAAGTCCCATGCCAGAGGGTCTTCCTCTCTCCTTGTGAGAACTTGACAGACAGCAAAGAAACAAAATGCTGTGTTGTCTGCTGTTACCCGGGGGCCTGAGCTGTGCCTCTGGGCATATGTGCAACTCCTTTTTACTTAGCAAGATGTTTCCCAGCTTCCCTGGGGACACAGATGAACCCTTCTAAGAATCCAAGTGAGCTCATGCTTCTGGTGACATCTTCCTGGGCACTGAAAAATCCTGCCTTAGCCCCAGAGTGATCTGCATACTCATTTCTCCTCTGCAGCCTTCTCAAACAGTGTGTGCTTTTCTGCAGACATCCTTATTGTGAAGCTGCGGAAGGGCCAGGAGCTGAGACTACGAGCCTATGCCAAGAAGGGCTTTGGCAAGGAGCATGCTAAGTGGAACCCCACGGCAGGTGTGGCCTTTGAGTATGACCCAGACAATGCGCTGAGGCACACCGTGTACCCCAAACCGGAGGAGTGGTATGTCCTAATGTCTGTCTGGAGGAACTGGAAAAGGATTTTCCAGCAGGCACCTGCATTTCAGCCCCGGAGATGACTTGGGGCTTTTTTCTGTCACTTGTTTGGTGACTGCTTCTTTGTCTGCCGGACATCAGCCCCGGTGCTTCCTCTCTGTGGCCAAACAGTGACGCAGTGTGCCTGGGTGCCCTGGGGCCAGGCTAGAGCGTGGGCTCCACACTGACCTTTGCTGCTCTTGGTTTCCAGGCCCAAGAGTGAGTACTCGGAGATCGACGAGGAGGAATCTCAGGCTCCGTATGACCCCAATGGGAAGCCAGAGAGGTAGGAAGCTGAATGCGCCACTGCAGCTGGAAAATGGGGCTACTGGCTGGGTGGATCTCTTTGACTTCTGTTATTATGAGACTGTCTACTCTGCGCCGCAGTTTACCAGCCCATGAAGCTGGTGTTTCCTGAAAAGCTGGGCAGAAGTTGGAGTTAACTGGTAATGTGACCAGGCCTGGCAGGTTTTCTCCTCCGGGAGGTAACAAACAGCTCTTCTTTAGTTCACGTTATCAAGCAGGGCAGTGCAGCATTCGGTGAAGCATGAGGCCTGTGGGGGGAAAGTGCCTTAGGATATTTATTCAGTCGTGTGGGTCTTCTGCTCCATTTGCTGGTGGTACCCCCTATCCTGGGTTATTTGCACTACGCAAGTGCCTACAGCCAGTTGTACACTCTGGTGTGGGGCCCTGTGCTGGCTTGCAGGTCACAGTGCTGAATAAAAATACATCTCAGAGTTATTCTTGCAGCCTGTGGAGTCATGGGTGCTGGTGTGATAGTTGTAGAGGGGCAGCACTGGCTGTTGCCCAGCTGGGAGGTGAATGATGCCAATGGTTGGGATTCCCTGCAGACCTCCCTGTGGTGGGTCAGTCCAAGCTGGAACTGCTCTGCAGGTGCTCCCTGGTTTTACAGCTTCCTGTGGGGCAGATTGTGACTTATCCCCAACTTTTACCTTAAGGTTTTATTACAATGTGGAGTCATGTGGTTCTCTGCGTCCAGAGACCATCGTTCTCTCTGCGCTGTCTGGCCTGAAGAAGAAACTGAGCGACCTCCAGACCCAGCTGAGCCACGAGATTCAGAGCGACGTCCTCACTATAAACTGAGGTGGCCCCTTGCAAGAGAGCGCTCGGGTGTGAGTGATGCAGAAGGTTCCTGGCAGCACTCGGAGCTGAGGCTTTTGCCTTCCTGTCTTCCTCTGCCTTGCCTTGCCCAGCTCTGCTGGTTGGTGACACCTCTTCCGTGGCCTTCCTTCCCAAGGAGAGCCATCGTGGAGTGTAGAGCAAAGCAGGAAGGGAAGTGGTGAGCATCTTTATTAGGACAGGATTCGTCTCTAAGTGATCCCTGAGTTTTAGGCCAGAGTTTTGGATTCTGGCTATGTGGCATTTGGGGTTGAGAAGTGTGCACCTCCGTTACACAACCCTATCTTATTTGCATCTCTGTTCCTTACTGTACTGAATAAAGCCATACCCCCTGTGTTCTGTCATCCCTGAAAGCTTGTCCTGGGCTGCAGGAGAAGATGTCACATCATTTACTTCTCTCCAGTAGACATCAAGTTAATGAGACCTGCTTTGGAGGGAGCATTGCTCTCTAGTGCTGATTGCTGCTCTTGACATTATCTCCTAAGGAGAGCAGAACCCCCTCCAGCAGGTAGCCCGTCATTTACCAACCCAGGGCTATGCTTAGAGCAGATGTTTGAGGCTGGGCTGCTAAGTGAGATGCCGCAGAAGGCCGTGCTGCAGGGGAGCCCAGATGGGCCAGGCAGACTTAGCTGTATTTAAGTCTCCTTTGGAGTAGACTCTACCTGTGCAGTACGTGATCTTCATGTTAAGAGCTGGGATGGCAGGGAGTCTGTCATTAATGACCCCTGGATGACAGCTTCCAGTGTGCCTGAAGCCCCAAGATGGGTTGTATGCTGGACTGTGGGTTGAATGCTCGGTGCAGGTCCCAAGCTGTGACCGCTGTGACAGCAACTGAAGGGTTCCAGCAATTGCCCAGGTCACCCCTTCTTCTCTCCATCAGCAGGACTTGGGATGAGCTTCTTGGTGACACTTTTATGGAGAGATGTGCCTCTTCTTTTCTGTGGTGGGTGAGAGGAAGGGAAGGCATGTATGCCACTGTGCTCATCCCAGCACAGATGTGGAGCATGGGAATGGCTCAGGGAGCAGGGATGGGTGTTCATGCTCAGCTGGAGAAAGCAGCCCGCGTCCACTTTGGAGAAGAGCTGCTGCAGCCAGGCTGCTGCTTCAGTGTCCTTGCTGTGGCGCGGCTCCCCAAGAGTTGTCCCTGTTGCTGGAGGAAGCGCTGCCATGGCTGTCACCTTGAGCCAAGCGCTGTGCCAGGCAAATCAGGGCATGGATAACTGAACTGGCATAATTCTGGAAGAGCTGGGAGATGAAATGGCTTGAAACTCCTTTGTCTGGGGATTTGTAGCCACCACTGCCCTGGCACATCTCTGGAGCCACAGGTGGCTGGAGGTGAGGGGTGACAGTAGGGTGCTGGCATCCTGTTCCATTTGGGGTTGTTTGACAAAGGGTGGCAACTTGCTCCACCCTTCTCCCCTCCACAGCAATTTTAGGGCTTCACTTGAAATGTCCTGACAGGAGGCAGAACAAAGCCTTGGCCGAGCACACTGCGAGGAACATTAGGAAATCTGCCCCCATCAGCATTTTTCTCTCTGGCATTCGCTACTCCCACTTGCACTTCCCGAGTATGTTTGGATGAAACAGACAGGAAGGGTGGATAAGGGTTGTTTATTCATTGAGCAACTCCTTAAAAAAAAAGAAAACCCAACTTTTTTGGTAATAAATGTTAAATCTTTTTCCACATGAGGTGTGTAGCCAGGAAAAGAGTGTGTGTTACACCTCTCACTCAGGGGAGGACACGCTACCAGGCAGTGCTGGGGTGCTGCCGAGCCCCTCTGTGCCCAGCCGTGCTGTGGGGAGCAGCTCTGCTCCATCCCCCCCAGCCTCAGCCGCAAGCTACACGAACCCAAGACACAGTATTTACATACCACAGGTTCCCACATCACGATGCTCCCTGGCCCCAAAGCACAAACCTGGAGCTTTAAGGGCAGAAATAAAACCACCAACCACCCAACCCAGACTGAAAGAAGACTCCAAAGAAACACCAAGGTTTGCACAGCAATAAAAAGATAGCCCTTCTAAAGAGGTCAATAAATAGGAGAACTAGAAAAAAAATCAATTGCTTTTGAGTTCAGCACATGAAGCCCAGCTCCCCCAGGGCCAGGGCTTTTACCTGGCTGCACCACTGGGTGAGGAGGGGCCAAGGACTGTGGGAACGGGGGTGCACGGAGAAACACGGCTCTTCCCCCATCAGCATGAGCTTCTCGGCCCAGGGACTTTGTATATCCGCAAAGCTGCCCCTCAGGGGACAGATGCTACTGGCCAAAACTGGTCCCTGGGTTGCCCACCAGCAGATAAACCAGGGGCATGGCTGGGGGGAGTGGCGGTAGGTGGAGGAGCGAGGGGTGCTGGGCTGGGGGCAGCCTGGGAAGGCCAGAGGCTTCAGTTCTGCCTGGTTGCTCGCTCCAGCCATTGACACGGAGGGAAAACCAGTTTCTCCTGAGACGTCTCAATTTTACAGCAAGTGTTTAAATATCTTTGAGAAGTGCAAAAATCAGCTCAGGGATGGTGGGGCATCCTCAGGAGCACCCCACTCTTCATGGGGGATGAGATGCTGGTACCCCACGCCTTCAGCCTGGCAAGGCTGCATCCTCCAGCGCTGCTCCATCCCCGTGATGGGGCAATGCCCCAGCCTCACCCCCTCACAGAAAACACCAAATTTCTTGACAAGCCCCCTCCCCCCTAAGCTTTACCTCCAGCTGGATCCCCAAGAGTCAAAAACCTCTGAGCATCTCTGCCAGAGGGCTCTTCAGCAGCCACAAAGTTTGCATTCATGTGAAAAGGAAAAATCTCTTATAATATGGATATTCAATATATATTGCAAGTCAGTTGAGGCTGAGCCAGCCGTCACCTCCACTAACATCAGGCCAGGGTGCAAGCCAGCGCCATCTCCCCAAGGTCTTGGCATAGAGGATACCCCAGCTCAGTCTCCCTGGGGACTTGGAGGGGTGGCTGCCTGTGTCCTTGCCACCCTTTAGGAAAGAAAAATGGGACCCCTGCCACGGTCCCCACCCCACCAGCTCACGGGGACGTTGTGGGCTCCCTGCTTTCAGGCTTGTCACTTTTGGAGGACTTTGGCTTCAGCAAGATGAACCTGTTGAGGAGGTCGGTGTCGGAGCTGGCCTGGGCGCCTGCATATGCCTCCCCTGGGGACAAAGCAGAGGGTTGGGTTCGCCTGGAGGAGGATGCCTTGAGGCTGGAGGAGCAGTGGCTCTTTGGTGGGGGACAGGGATACTCACCAGTGTAGCTGGAGGACTCAGCCATGTTCTGGGAGCCAGTGATGTGGTGCCAGTAGGCACTGCGGGGCAGCATGGTGGTGGGGGTGCAGGGGTAGGAGAAGTGCTCAGTGCCCTTGTTCAGCAGCTGCAGTGGATGAGAGGAGGGTGAGGGTGACACAGGGTGCCCTGCGCCCACCCAGCTGCATCCCTGGGGTGGGCTGGAGCTCACCCTGACGTTCTTCTCCATCTCCAGCAAGACCCTCTTGTGCTGCTCGGCAATGGCCAACGTGGCACTGTGCACACGCTGGTAGATCTGCTCGCCCTCCTGCGTCTGGAAGGTGTAGAGACCTTCCCCCGCATCACACATCCTGCAGGGACAGAACACTGGGTGTCATGACGGTCCCCAAGCTGAGGGATGATAAAAATATCCCCACTCAGGTAGCCGTTGGCCCGGCTCCCCACACTTTAAGTGTTGTCCCTGCGTTCCCTCTGTGGTGCTGAGCTGAGCCCTGCTCCAGCACCAAACCTCCCCGGCTGTAGGGCACCTTATGTGGGCTGTGGCCAATACTCTGGCATCACGCCTGCCCTGGGGTGATGGCAGCGGGGTCCCCTGGTGCACCCAGCAGGATGAAGGCACCCAGTGGTGGTCTCCATCCCAGTGAAGGTGATATCTCACCGTCCGGCCTCAAAAGTGAAGCGGGTGGCATCACGCCCATAGCGGCGCAGGGAGCAGAGGGGCCAGGAGACCAGCTTCACGCGGGGGTTGTGCGAGTCCCAGAGGTAGATGTTCTCATGAGTGATCTGCAGCTTGCACTCGCCATAAACGTCCAGGTTGGGGCAGGGGAGGAGGAACACGTTGAACCGGTCTGGATAGGGGAAAAAAAAAAATAAAAAAATAAAATAATTAAGGGGGGGCGTAGCGAGGCCAAGCCCCGAGCGAGTGCCCTGCTGCCACGTGCTCACCCGTCTGCTCGCACTGCACGCCGGGCGCCAGCAGGTCGGGCTCCCCCAGGCTGATGTCGTTCAGGCGGGCACCCAGGCACTCCACCGACAGCGTCTTGTACCACTCCTCGGCCTCCAGCTCTGCAAGGCACCACGGCAGCCCCTGGGCAACCCTGGCCAAACTGGGGTGCCCCACCCAGCACCCTCAGCCCTGCTCCCCTGAGCGCTGCTCCCTACCCGAATCGCAGGTGAAGGTCCGGGCGGAGTCATCAGTGAAAACGATGGCCACGGCCTGTCTCTTGGTCTCCTTGGGCAGCCGGGTGATGCACTTGACATTGCTGATCTCAGTCACCTGAGGAGGTGGTGAGGGGCGGGGAGGAAGGGTGGGAGATGGAGGAAGGTGTCACTGAGGTCTGCACCCAAACCCAGCCTCACTGCATCCAGACCCAGCTGCTGCACCCAGACTTGGCTGCCGTGGCGCCCACACCCAGCTTGTCGCACCCACAACCGGCTGCACCCAGACCCTGGCTGCTGCACCCAGACCTGGCCACTGTGTCACCCAGACCCCAGCTGCACCCAGACCCGGCCACCGTGTCACCCAAACCCCAGCTGCACCCAGACCCCAGCTGCACCCAAACCCCAGCTGCACCCAGACCCCAGCTGCACCCAGAGCTGGCCACCGTGGCACCCAGACCCCCGCTGCACCCAGAGCTGGCCACCGTGGCACCCAGACCCCAGCTGCACCCAGACCTGGCCACCGTGGCACCCAGACCCCAGCTGCTGCATCCAGACCCTGCTGCACCCTACTGGAATGCACGGGGTGCCAGGCACCCAGCTCCAGCGTGGCAGGTTGAGGTGAGGAGGGGTCCTCTCTGGGCTGAGCCCCAGCCACGGGGCAGCCCCCCAGCCCCCCCTGCAGCGCTGCCCTCACCTTGGGGCACCCGCGCAGGCACGCCGCCTTCTCATCCGGGTACTTCTCCAGGCGCTGGGGCCCTTTGCTGGAGGATTTCCGGAAGACCAGCCAGCACCGGCGGTAGATCTGCCGGACAGAGCGTGCCAGTGGCTGCCACCGTGAGCGTGGGGGACCCCATCCCCACCCTGTCCCCGTGTTCCCATCCCCTTCCCCGGGACCCCTGCCCTCTCCTGATGACCCTGCTGGCCTGGGGACAAGAGGGGTTGCTGGGGATGGAGATATCCCGGTCTGCCATCATCCCTCCACCCTGACCAACGCTAATTACAGAGCTCAATAAACGAACATGCATGAGGCTCCCACAGGGATCCTCATCCCGGTGTCTCCCTGTCCTCTGTCCCCCAGCCCCTGCAGGGGTAGGGGATGGCCCCCAAGCCTATTCCACCCCCTCAAGCCCGCTCCCTCTTTGTTCTCCCTAATTAGCGCGAAATTACCCAGCATGCTCGCTGCTGCCAGCTCTGAGCGATGGAGACAGGCGACCAGCCCCCCTGACCCCCCACCTATGGGTGCTGCACTCCAGCTCCCCCCTAACTCACACTCACCAGTGTGTGTGTCCCCCAGTGTGGGGCATCCCCAGTGCCAAAACTGGGAGCAGAGGGAAATTGAAGGGAGTGGGGGTCGGGGCTCAGGGACCTCCCCAAATCACCAGAGTGACCCATGTCCGGTGCAAGCAGCCACCTGGCACAGGACCCAAACCCCTGGGGCTTCTAGGTGAGATGGGTATCAACAAGTGGTCTCTCTCCCCACATCGCTGCAGCTCTCAAAATGCCACTTATTCAACCCAAAACCACGGTGCAGGTTGCTGCGAGAGGTAATGTAGCCAAGTCCCCCAGCCAATGTCGCTTCTAGCAGCAACTGGCACCCCAAACCCATGGGTGCCTCCCCCTCTCATTCCCCAAGACCCCTACTCACCCCCAGCTTCTTGCTCTTCATCCTTACATAGCCTTGCTTGATGATGTCGTTAAAATTTGTCGCCATGGCGATGGCCCGATGGGGTGGGGGCTCTTTTGGGAGGGGGGGGCTGCCTTCACCTTCGCCCCCCCCTCTCCATCCTCTTCCTCTGCCCCCCCCTGCCTCACTGCCACCCCTGCTTGGTGCTAGCAGTGTCCCCCATCCTGGCTGGAAAAGAGAAATGACAGATGAACGGGTGACATCTTCTTCCTCCTCCTCCTCTTTTTCCTCCTCCCTTCACTGCCTGAACCATCCAAGTGGAACAGTCCGGTGTTAACCCCTGCCAGCGCGGTGTGCCAGGCTGGCATGCACAAGTGCTCCCCCTCATTAGCCCCAAAATATGTTCCAGGGGACACCTGACTGGACCTCACCCATGGGTCTCCATCACCTCTCACACAGCCCCTCCTTCCTCCCAGACTGCTCACTTGGGCAGCAACACGGTGTCAGTAGGGTTCAGTGTTAACGACCTCGTGCCTGGCCAGGGCAGTTCTGCCACGGGCGGCTGTGGCACTGGGTGCCAAAGGCACCCCGGCTCCCAACCTCACATCCCTCGGTGCAACCCAGCCTCCCTCCAGCCCCAGCGTGAGCTCAGCCTTGCTCAGCCTGGTCCCCCCGCCTGTCCCTGGGCACCAGGATCAAGTGGGAACCAGGTTCCTTTCCCAGCTGGAAAAAATCCCCTGTAGAAGGCAGTAACCCAGGGAACAGGATGGGGCCATCCCCAGGGATGCCAAGGGTGCAATCACCTCCACGGCCTCTCTGGGTGCCACAGGATGGCTTTTCCCTGCCAGAGCCAGCCTGGCCCGAGTGCCCGGGACCCAGTCCTGCGGCACCAGGGGCTGCTCGGGGGGCGATGGGAGTCAGGACAGCACCTCAGGGGCCCTTCGCTGTCGGGACAGGGACTGGGCCAGCGCTCACCTCTGCGGGCAGCATCCCCGCATCCCACCCCACCCCATCCCCTCCATTCCAACACCCCCACCCCACGCATGAGAGCACTCCAAGGGAATTCAGAGATGCCGGGGGGCCACCTCCTGCCTCCCTAACCCAGCTCACCCCCCAGTCTGTCACCTGAGACCCCCCACCCTGGGCCCCCCCCGACCCTCCATCACCCCCCGGCTCTGCTGCTGTTCCCATCCCCTTCCCCGTTCCCCCCGCGCTGTGCCCCACGGCACTCGCCACCCCGAACCTCATCCCAGCCCTGTCCCCCCCTTACCGCCTCCGCTGCAGGCGCCGCTCGGGCGGCTCCGCTCCGGCTCCGCGGCGCTGCCAGCCCGGAGCCCCGCCCGCCCCCGGCCCCGCCCCGGTCCCCCCGCCCGGTCCCCACCCCGGGCTGCCTCCTCCGGCCCCGCGAGCCCGGCCCAGCCCAGTCCCAGCCACGCCGGCCGCCTGGAAAAAAAGGTTCCTGCCTGCACATCATTAGGCTTCAGAGTGAACGCCCCGCGGCGGCTGCCTCGGGCCGAGCCGTGTCCCGGGCTGTCCTTTGCCAGGCGTCTCCTTGTCCTCGTCCCCTCCTCTGCGCCCCTCCCAAAACTCCGCTTTTCGAGAGCCCCCACCGAAACCGCCTGTGCGCACCTCCACACCCGTGGACTCAATTTGTTTGGCCATAAAAAAAAAGAATAATTGTTGGAAATAAAAGGGTATTGGAAAAAAAAAGAAACCCACGAGAAGCAAAGAGCCATGCTTTCAGCCAATCAATTAAAAGGCAGAGTGAGGAGATTAGCTCATTGAAATATTAATTTTTAATGAGGTTGTGTCTGAGCTCCTCCAACACCTCACGAGGCCCCATGCTGCAGGCACTGAGGCACTCAGCACCCACAGGTGAGCACCCCTGCGCCTCCCCAGGGTGAGCATTCTTGCTCCTGTGGGTGGGCATCACTGCACCCACCAGTGACCACCTCTACATCCACAGCTGAGCACCCCTGCACCCATGGGTGAGCATCCCTGCACCTCCCCAGGGTGAGAACCTCTGCACCCACGGGTGAGCATCCCTGCACCTCCCCAGGGTGAGCACCTCTCCACCCACGGGTGAGCACCTGCACCTCCCCAGGATGAGCACCTCTCCACCCACGGGTGAGCATCCCTGCACCTCCCCAGGATGAGCACCTCTCCACCCACGGGTGAGCATCCCTGCACCTCCCCAGGATGAGCACCTCTGCACCCACCAGTGACCACCCTTGCACCCATGGGTGAGTACTCCTGCACCCACGAGTGACCACCTCTGCTCCCACGTGTGAGCACCCCTGTACCTCCCCAGGACGAACAGCTCTGCAACCACAGGTGAGCACCCTACACCTCCCCAGGGTGAGTAACTTTGCACCCATGGGCAAGCACCCCTGCACCTCCCCAGGGTGAGCATCTCTGCCTCCATAGGTGAGCGCTCCTCCACATCCCATGGGTGAGCACCCCTGCCTGCTCACCACAACCCTGCAGACAAAGGCACCTCTGTGGCCACAAGCACTGATGGCCACCGTGCAGCCCCCACTTCTTGCTTCTCAGGTACGGGCTTCACCCAGCAGCTGTGCTCATCCCCACGTGTGAGGGCAGAGATGGCAGCAGGGTGACACCAGCAGCCACACAGCCCTGTGTGTGGCTTGTGGGGAGATGCCACATTTCCCTAACAGCATCCTTCTCCACGCTTCCATGTCCAGCCAGAGCAGCAGCCCACCACCACCACAGCCTGGGCCTCTCTGGGCTCTTTACTTAGAAAAAAAAATCATATACAAATACATACATATATATAATATACATAGAAAAATGTCGGTAGGAGAGTGTGGCTGGCTGCAGGGCTTGGTACCTCAATCTGCCCTGTGCTTCCTCCTCTTAGGCTGCTCAGGGATGATGGCTTTAGTGGCCACATCTGTGTCCCAGGAGATGCCAGTGGCCGAGGAGCATTGGATACTGTCCGAAAGGCAGTGGGCTTGGAGCATCCCTGGCCAAATTCCTCCTCACTGCTCCATGTTTCAGTTTCCTCAACCATACAGGCACTTGTACGCAGACGTCTCCACGGTGGTGGCACCTGGCCCTGGGCTCTAGGGCACCTGGATCTGCAGGTCCTCATCCTCGTCGGGGTCGCTGGTGCCGTCCCCAGTGTCGTCGGGGCCGAAGCGGGCGCTGCGCATCTTGCCGAAAAGCGGAGTGCTCTGCTGCCGCCGCAGCCTGACCAGAGAGAGCTGCCAGGGTGGGGGTGGCGGGACACAGCCCCAGGGGGACACCGAAGCCAAGCCCGTCCCCCTGCACCCCTACAGCACAGCTGCACCCCATTGGGACCCCACAGAAAGCTCCCACCAAGCCCTGGATGCAGGATCGGTCCCTCCAGCCCAGGGCTGGAGCTGGGCTGGGGAGCCCTGGGTGATGTTTGGCACCAGCAGGTCACCAGCTACAACTGTCCAGAACTGGACACTGCCACGCTGGGCACCTTGGACCCAGCCGAGAGGGCAGAGCAGGGAGAAGACATCCCCTTAAATCGGAGCTCCCCCCAAAATACCCAAGCTCCCATTCCCAGGAGTCTGTGGTAGTTTTAGCTTCTCACTCGCCCTCACATTAAAATTTCATCAATGAAAATTTATAAGGCAAATTTGAAATCAAAAGGCCCAGGACCTGGTTGGATCTGACCAGTTTGCTGTGTTTTACTGGAAAGCATGCATTATTTAAGAACGAGTGCATCGGGAGGCTGGAGCGGGGGAAGATGAAGCCTCCATTATTCCTCCATGATTTAATGGAGATGTCCCAATAAAATAAAGGAAGATTATAAACACAACCTCCCCTGCGCCTCCCGGAGATGCAGCATCGATCTCTCCTGGCCATTTCAGCTTTTTACTGCTGGAGAGGCAAAGCAAGGCCAGGGGAAGTTTTTCAGGGCAATAAAACCCACCTCCTGCCTTCCCAAACTGGTGTGGGATTTCCAGAGTCTGCACTGGGTACCAGCAGATGAAACCCCAAGCAGTGTGAAACTGGACTGTACTGGTCTATGGGCAGCCTTGTGCTGATTTAACTGGGAGGTGAATGCCATACAGCTTGCAGGGGGGTGAAGGCTATTCCAAAGATGGTTACAAACCCTTTCCAAGGATGTTGGAGGCACTTTGGCCATGCTCAGCCTGGGGTTCAACCAGGGAGATGCTGTTTTGAGGGATGGTGGCAAGGAGAATATTATCCCAACCCCCAGGCCCTGCTGGTCCCCATTGTGATCCCCCCTGGTCCCCCGCTCACCGGGACTGCAGATGCTCCAGCTGCACCTGGAAGCTCTCGCTCTGCTCCGTTTGCTCATCCAGCGACCGCTGCAGCTTCCGCGTCTGGTTGTGGGCCTCATCCAGCTGTGCGATAGAATGGGGCTGTCGGCAGCTGTGGAGGGAGCAGAGCTGCCCACTCTGACCACCTCCACCAGCACGAGCTTCCCCACCTCATCCTCAGCTTGGGCCAGCTCCTTCTTCAGCTCCTCCACCCTCAGGCGCAGCTTCTTCACCTCGCCCTCGTGCTGCTCCACACGGCGGTTGGCATGGGCCAGCTCAGCCATCTTCTCCTGGTACTGCTTCTTCAGCTTGGTGTGGATGTGCTTCAGGTCAGCCAGCTCCTGCAGTGGACACAGGGTGGGGATCTGAGTGGGTAAGAGCCACCTCCACGGCTGGGTGCGCTCTTTGCCCTCCCCAGGGACCTTTCCCCCACCCCACTTCATGACGGAGGTGCTGATGGAGCAAGGACAGAGTCACTACCACTTCCTAGATTAAGGGCGGTGGCAGAGTTTGGGCTTGAGGAGGTCCTGAGGGATGCTGAGCCCCTGCTGAAGTGACAGAGTCACCCAGGGAGGGGGTGGCAGGGCACAGGACCACCCCCATGGCACCTTGTTCTTCTCAAAGAGCTCGCCCTGGATGGTCTTGAGGTCGGTGTCCAGGGCACTGGCTGTCTGGCGCCGCTTGCGAGCCAGCACTTCCTCCAGGTCCTCAATCTGCGCCCGCAGCTTCTTGTTCTCACGCTCCAGGTTGAGCTTCTCTGTCTCCAGTCGCTCCCGCCGGCCCCACTCAGCTGCATTCTCTGCCTGCAGCCGCTCCATCTGGGATAAGAACATGGGGTGGCTGGGACGAAGCAGGGTACCCCCTTGCCATTCCCTTTGTCCCCTGCATTGGGGTCAGCCTCACCTCTGCACGCAGCTCAGCCAGCTTCTTGTCCATGCTGGAGCGAGCACCCAGCTCATCCTCCAGGTCCTCGGAGATGCGCCCTAGCTCATCCTGGTGGATCTCCTTCAGGATGTTGAGCTGTAGGGGGGTGTCACACAGTGCTCAAGGCAGGGACTAAGCACCCACTCTGCACCACCTGAGCCCTGCCTGCACCCACCCACTCAACATCTGCAGATGGACCAACTGGCTGAACAGCACTCATTAAGACCCTAAGACCCTTAATGAGCACCCTGGAGTTGGGGAGTGGCTGTAGATCACCATGTCTACCCACTAGGACATACCACCCACCCGGAGATACGCCACCCTCTCGGGCACCCCTGGTCTGCAGGCACCTCACTCACCTGCTTCATCACCTCCTGTTTGTTCTTGTTGAGCTCCTCATACTTGATCTTCCACTGGCTGAGCTCACCCTCCAGCTTCTCGATGTTCTTGCTCAGTGCCAGCTTGTCCCTGGGGAGAGGCAATGCTGGTGAGAACCGCCAGGACCCCATGGGACATCCCACCCTAGAGGGGGCTGGGCTGGGCTGGCACCCTGCAAGGATGACACCCAGAGCACTCACTCCCGCTCCTTGAGCAGTACTTTTTGAGACTCATCCAGCCTCAGCTTCAGAGCGGTGACTTTGGTGGCATCCTCTTCCATGACGCTGACGTCTTCCCAGAGCAGGCGGCTCCGCTCCTGGCGGCTGAAGGAGGCCCGGGGGCCCCGCTGCTCCCAGCTCTCATCCTGCTTGCTCGTCAAGATGTTTTCCATCAGCTCCAGCTCCTGCAACGCCATGGGTGGCCCAGCACGGGAGACAGAGTCACCCATGTGTGAGGGGGCGGCCCTGGCTTCTCACACCTTACAGCACCCAGCCTTCGCCCCACAACCAAGAGCAACCCTTCAGCCAGACCCAGCAGAACCCCTTCGATCCCAAGGGATGATCCGAGGCTGACAGAGAGGGACCTGTCATCCCGCAGGAGCCCCCATACTTCACCAGGTTCTGCTGCTGGCTCCCTACCTCACTGGAAACTTGGGATGAGAAAACACCAATTTATTACACTTATCTGTCCGTGACCACTATGTGGTCTATGTTCTACCAGGCTCCATGAGTGTACGGTAAATGAGCTGCAGGGCTTTTCTGGGGACAGGACATTCCCAGGGACTTAGCGGAGAGCCCACAGAGGATGCTCAGATTAGGTTCAGATTTGCCTCTTAGCAGCCATGCCAACAGGTGGACAGAACTGGCACAGCGTGGCACCCTAAGTGGTGACTTATGCATCATGACAGAGCCGATGGCAGCAGAGAGGGCAGCTGCAGGATCTGGAAGCATTCCTGGGCTGGCTCTGGTGCCCCTGCCTTCCTCCTCCTTTCAGCACAGACCTCTGCCAGAAGCCCATACGGACACCCTGACATTCAACCCATCGCTGGGAGATGCCACAGTCCCCTGTACCAGCACACTGACTTTTGCCTAACACCTCCAAAGGGAAAGCATCAAGAAAGGGACTGTGTGAGTGCCAAGGTGATCTCAAAAGCATGGGATTGTGAGGATCCTGGCTCCTCCGCGCTGCTCCAAGAGGGGTCTGACCTCCAACGCTGCTCTGAGAGGGGTACAAACCCACCACATTGCTCAAAGAGGGGTATGACTCCCTGCCATGCTGCTCCGAGAAGGGTCTGCCCAGGGCTCCCAGGAAGGGACTCCACGGGCACCCGTGGATGCTGCCAGGAGTGAGAAGCACCCCATGGCCCCCACCAGACCCTCCCCACATCCTCACCTTGGCTTTTTGGGGTGCCTCAGCCCCCACATCCCGCACAGGCTCCCGCTCGGGGTCAGCCTCTCCCTCCGTCCCGTCGATGCTGGGTGGGCTGCTGGTGCTGGGTTGGCTGTGAAGCCGTGCCGGCGGGCGCTCCTCTGGCCGGTCACGGTCACGGCGCAGCCCAGCCAGCTCCTTGGTGAGGGCTTCGAGGCGATGCCGCAGTTGCCGCACCTCTTCGCGTGCCCGGTTGCGCTCAGCCCGCACTTTACTCCATTTCTCCCGCCAGTTGGCCGTGCAGTCCGACCACCATCTCATCGTCTTCTCCATCTGGGCTGCCCGTGCCCGCGCCTCCTCCAGCTCCCGCAGCCGCAGCTCCTCCCGCCCTTCCCAGTCCCCTTCCAGCAATGCTGGAGGGGGACCGGGTGAGGGTGTCCCGCTGGGGGGTGACGGGGAGGGCTCGGGGGCCAGCAGAGCCAGCAGCGAACCCCCCGGCAGCGGCGGGGAGCCGGCCAGGCGCGAGGCCCCACTTTGGCTCATGGTGGGTCTCCTCTAGGGCATGGCCATCACCGTCAGGGGACCTGTGGGAGACAGGAGGGGTCAAGGGGTGCCAAGGGGCTGCAGGAGGTGGCTGGAGGGAAGCGGGGGCACAGCTGCTGGTTTTGGGGGAAGCACACTGAGTGACGATGTTGCAGGCACGGACCTTGGTCAGGTCCTTGGTGAAGACTCTTCTTGATGTCCCTAGCTGGGTTCCTAACAATGACCCCAGTCAGAACCCCAATGAAGACACCAATTAGGTCCCCACTGAGGACCCTGGCAAGGTCCTTGGTGATGGTCACAGCAGGGTCCCCAGTGAAGACCCCGGTGAGGTCACCAGCGAGGACCACAGCCCAGTGCCTGGCCATCAGCACCTTGCCCCAGCCTGGCACTGCAACAGGCATCAGCCCGGTCCGGGGCACCTCTGCCAGCGCACTGGAGGCACCGATGGCTATGTGTCACCCAGGTATATGATGCATGAGATCATCTGGATGACCTTATTTGCAGGCCTCCAAGATGGTCCCTGGTGCTGTGGCAGGGGGAGCTGGCTGCATCACGACAGCTCCAGCAAGGGTTAAAGCCTGGATCCGGCGCCAGAGAGGCAGGAACAGCTCCAGAAGAAGAAACAGAGCTGCTGAACCGACGTGGCAGCAGGATGCGTGCAGAGGCAGCCGGACGTGTGCTCTCCAGTGATGCCGCAACAAAGGCCGGCGCTGACCGCCTACATCCCGGCCTGGACCTCACACCCCGGCTTGGCCAGGCGGGTAAACCGCTCAAGAAAACCTTAATGGGAGGCTGCTGTGCGCCCTAATGGGATAAGTACAGAGTCTGGCAGCCGCCAGCCCACAGCTTCCCAGTAGGTTTTTGGGATGGTGCAGCCCGGATCCATCACCAAAGTCGGCCGGGCTATGAATGTCAGTGCTGGAGCAGCAAGAACATCGCCCGATGGCAACTGTGAGCTTGGCACGGAGCGGGGAATTCATTTCTCTGACAATATTCTCCAAAACGGTGAAGTTTTGGTAAAACTCTGAGGCGAGGCTTAGCCCATGCTCTCCTGCTGCCTGCACGGGCAGCTGCTGCCCCGAGGAGGGAACCCGGGTCCTGGCAGGACCTGGCACCAGCAGAGCCCCCGCTGCTCTACAACTCCTGCGAGCACGTATGGAACACGGGTAACCCTGGGCACCCATGCAGAGCACGCGTGGAGCGTGTATGGACCACGGGCCCCCTGGGGCACCCATGCAGAGCATGAGCAGAGCCCATATGGACAACGGACACCCGTGGG
Organism: Cuculus canorus; assembly: GCF_017976375.1. NCBI lineage: Eukaryota > Metazoa > Chordata > Aves > Cuculiformes > Cuculidae > Cuculus > Cuculus canorus. Next base: position 9,629,277 of record NC_071413.1, on the reverse strand, counting down.
CAACCACACAGAGCACATGTGGAGCAGGTACGGACCACGATCACTCCTGGTCACTCATGCAGAGCACGCATGGAGCACGTATGGATCACAGCCACTCCTGGGCACCCATGCAGAGCACGCATGAAGAACATATGGACCATGGGCACCCATGCAGAGCATGCATGGAGCACGTATGGACCACAGGCACCCCTGGGCACCCACGCAGAGCACGCGTGGAGAACGTATGGACCACGGGCGCCCCTGAGCACCCATGCAGAGCACGCATGAAGGACATATGGACGATGGGCACCCATGCAGAGCATGCATGGAGCACACATGGACCACGGGCACCCCTGGGCACCCACGCAGAGCCCGCGTGGAGAACGTATGGACCACGGACGCCCCTGTGCACCCATGCAGAGCACGCATGAAGGACATATGGACCATGGGCATCCATGCAGAGCATGCATGGAGCACGTATGGACCACAGGCACCCCTGTGTACCCACGCAGAGCCCGCGTGGAGCCGCGGCCCCGCAGCTGCACGCCCACCCCGCAGCGCCCCCGCGCCGCCCGTCCCGCTCTGCCGGAGGGGCGGAACCTCCCGCCCCCCACGCCTCCCCATTGGCCGCGGGCGCTGCCACTCTTCGCTCCGCGCCTCCCCATTGGCTGCAGCGCCTCCCCATTGGCTGTGGCGCCCCCACTCGGCCGCCACCGGCGCCGCGCCCCGTCCCTCGGGAGCCGCCGCATTCCTCCGCGCTTCACCGCCCCGTCCCGCACCGCACGGCCCCGGGACGGCCGGCACCGCCCCGCACGGCCCCGCACGGCTCGGCACGGGGCCGCCCGGCTTAGCCCGTCCCGGCACAGCCTCTCCTCTGCCCCCCCCGCAGCTAAAGTTCCCCGCGAGTTCCCCGGTGCCGCCGGTGCCGCGTCCCGCCTGCCCCGTCCCGCTCTCTCACCGGTGTCGGCGCAGCGGTGCAGGAGCCCTCGCGGGCCGGGGCGCTGCCGGCCGAGTCTCCTCCTCCTCCCCCTTCTCCTCCTCCTCCCCCCGCGCCGTTCCGCCCCCCGCCCGCGCCCGGAGGGGCCGGTCCCGCCGCCGGGACGGGGCGGTGGGCGCGGGTGCTGCCTCCCGCAGGGGCTTCAGCGCTGCTTTTTCGGCACGGAGAGTGCTCGTGTGTGCGTGTTTGCACGCCTGGCTTGTGTTCGTGCGGGCTTTCCCCGCGTGTTTGGACGCGGGAGGCCGTGCACGGTGATGCACACGCGTGGAGGTGGGGGTTTGCACGCGGGGGTGGTCGCTTGCGGGTGTTTCTGAAGGCTTTTTTAATGTGCCGATGGGTTGCACGCATCTGTGTCGAGGAGAGCGTGCACAGGGGTGGTTGTGCACAAAAGTATGGCAAGTTTTTTACACCGGCATGCTGGCGCCCAAGTGTGTCACATGCAAGTATTTGCACGCAGGAGGTTGCACGCTGCTTTTCTGAAGGCGTTTCTACGTGCCTGTGGTTTGCACACAAGTGCCTGTGCCAAGGAATGCGTCGTGCACAGCAATGCCTGTGCACAAATTTATTGCAAGTGTTTGCACAGGCCTCCTGGGCCACAAGCGTCTCACACGCAAATATTTGCACGCAAGGGGTTTGCACGCTGCTTTTCTGCAGGCGTTTTTACGTGCCTGTGGTTTGTACATAAGTTCCTGTGCCGAGGAGTGTGTGCACAGCAATGCCTGCACGCAAACCTATTGCAAGTCTTTGCATGCTGGGGCACAAGTGTCTCAAACACAAGTATTTGCACTCGAGAGGTTGCACGCTGCTGTTTTTGCAGGAATTTTTATGTGCCTGTGGTTTGCACGGAAATGTCTGTGCTGAGGAGTGTGAGCATGGCAATGCCTGTGCACGAACCTATTGTGTCACAAGCGTGTCACATGCAAGTATTTCCACGCCGAGAGGTTGCACGCTGCTGTTTGCACGCAGTGGTAGTTGCTTGCAGACCAGCACAGGAGCAAGCTTGCTTGTGGTTGTTTGCACACCAGCGTGGCGCATAGCGGGGCTCGCACAGATGCACGCTCACACGTAGGCACACTCAGATGCATCTGCATGGGTTTTGCATGCAAGAATGTGAGCGCACAAGTGTGATGCACATGGAGCTGCGGCTGCCAGACTTCAGCTCGGCCCTCTGCTGCTTCCCAGCCTGGGTCTCTTCAGGGTTTGTGTACTCGTGGAGCCACTGGTGCCATGGTGACAGGGTGCCAGTGCCGGCTGCCAGGGCCTGACCCTTCTTCTCTGCGGCCCTGGCTGCTTCTGCTGGATTGACATCACTCCGCTCCAAGTCCAGCAGTAGGAGGCTGAGCAGCCGGGGGTGGGAATGGGGCAGCCCCACTCAAGGATCCCCATGGGTGAGTGGGTTGGACGGCCATGCAGCGCTGCCCACCATGCACATCCCAGTGCTGGCTCGGTCCTGCTGCTCCCGACCAAGCAGCAGAGTCCCAAACCACCATTTCCCTCCTTATATTATTCCCTTTGCTGGATGCTTTTCAGCTGCAAACTTGGGAAATACAAGCAACTAAAAGGATTTGTTTTCCATGGGACATGGAATTGATACCATGGGTCACCAACATCCTTTTCTCCCCCAGCATCAAGCAAAGCAGGTAAAAATAAATCAAACTAAAGCAAAACTGCAAATGCCCATGCATGTTCTCTCCAAGCCTAGTACTTTTCCACTGGAAACAACACCAAAAAGCTGGAGGTGGAAGATGCTTTTGCTCTTCCACACCCCTAACCCTGCATTTTGCGCTGGGGAAGTCGGTAAAGTGGTTTTGCAGGCGGTTTGGCCAGAGCTGCTGGTGTGTGCCGGTTGGGGTTTCAATCCACTCCCAGCACTAAAACCAGGCTTTGAAAGCCAGCAGTTTTTTCCATGTCTTTACTATTTGCTTGAACATGCACGTCTTGGTGACACCAGCAGGTTCAAGGATGCATTGCAGCATCCTGGTTTCTGGTTTTTGCCCTTGCAAAAATCAAACCTCCTTGGCCTGGGGCATGTCACCTAAGGACGTGAATAGTTACCCATCTCTGTGGTCCATGGACCATTCTCCTGGCACCCTTCTCCTCAGGCTCTGGGTTTCCAGCCTGGCCCAAAGCGCTTGTCCATGCCCAGCTGAGCTGCTTAAATCCACAAGGTGACTGACCTTGTCAAGCAATGGACTAATGTTATCTCTGGCCTTCCTTTTTCTGCTAACATAGTTTAAAAAGCCCCTTTTGTTGTCCTTCACAATACTGGCCAGCCTGAATGCTAATAGAGCTTTGGCCACACAAATTTTCTCCCTACAGTTGTGGAGAACATCTCCGTTGTTCTCCTGTGTCACCTGTCCTTGCTCCCAGTGTCCGTATGCTTTCCTTTTCCACCTGAGTCCTAGCAGCAGATCCTTGCTCAGCCACGCTGGCCTTCTGCACCCCTGGCTTGACTTCTCACACTTACCAAACTGCCTCGTCGTGATGCTCCTGCCTTGGTGGCACCACTGTGGTGGCAGTGCTGCTGTAGCAGCTGGCTGGGCTGCTCTGCATGGGAGAGCAGAGGTTGCTGGTGAGCTGGCGATGGAGAGAATTTTATTAGAGGCAGAAGTTTAATTATATCAGATACTCCTGGAGAGCAGTTTCACAAAATTGCAGCCATCTGCCTTGTCCTTGGGATTTGTTGGTGCTGGGGATGCTACCCCTGTCCCGGTCCCTCACCAAGCTGTGAGAAAAAGAGTAACCAAAAGGAAATTTAAAAGCTCTCTTGATTTAATCTGCTCATCTGCATACGAACACTTCCTTTTCTGCTGCCCCAGCTGCTCTGTAGGCAGAGCCGGAGTGGCTGACTCCACCGTGGTGCCGCTGACACCGAGAGCTGCTCCGTGCCCAAGGTAGGGACTTGGCTGGACTGAGGAGGGGGTGCAGGGGGCCATTGTGGCACTGGGGGCTCACTGGGGTGCTGAGCTGCTCTTCACAAAGGTGAAACCCAGGCGAAGTGACACCTGTACCCAGCCATTTCCAGAGGGTGCAGAAAGGGAACGATGCCCTCTCTGGCTTGGTGGCAGCAGGGATGGCGTTCGGCATTGCTGGGCAGTGCCAGGCAGCAAGGGCAGGCAGGGAAAGTGACCACATCAGATGCCCTGCGTATCCGAGGGTTGCATCACTGAGAAGTAAAAGCATTATTTATTGCAAGACATCCTAAAGGGGAGGTAGTGGCTGTCCTTTGCCAGGGGCCAGCCTGTGCAGGCAGCCTGCACTGCACTGCTGCTCCTGCAGTAGGAAGCTCCGGCCATGCTGGCCATCTCCAGCCTCAGCTCCTCGAAGCATCAGTTCCATTGCTGCATCCAGTGAGACCATTTGTGCATCGGGGTTGCACATCAGGGTTGCATCTCTCCCCAGCTGCTTTCGGTGCTGGTGGCATGACCATGGTGGGCATCATTGCTTTGAGTGGCACTGGGTGTGGCATTGCAATGGATGGAAATCTTGCTGCCAGCTGCCTTCCCCTCACCCTGTGCCGGGCACGCTTCCTCCTCCCCTGTTCTGAGCTGGTGCCAGCGTGCCCTGGCACCATGGTGGAACATGCTGGCAACCCTTCTGGTTTGCAGGCTTCTTGCCAGGCATTTGCAACTACAGACCGGGATGGCAGCGAGGTCCAACTCCCAGCTGGGGTGGGGGGAAGGCAGAAGCTTTGCCTCTGTGGTTTTACAACCTTAATGGTAAAACGGATGCAAAGGACATCCTGCACCCTGGTTTCTATGGCAAACACTCTCCTGCTCACCCTGCACTTTCTTCCACTGCCACCACAGCTACTTGGTGCTTCTGGGCTCGGGCTTTGCCACCGCAATGGCTTTGGTGGGACTTGGGTGCTGGAGGAGAGGAAGCTGCTAGGGCTCCATCCTCATCCTGCAGGTGGCATGTGGGAAAGGACTGAGGTCCTGGGGAATATGAGTAGGGGCTCCGGGGACCTGCCCAGGTCCTGGGTGTGTTTTACAGGAGACGACCATGGTGATGACCAGCCCGCTGCTCATTGCCCTCATCCTCTGCCTCACTGCCTTCGTCCTGTGGGCTCAAGGTAAGGACGTCTCCCATCCTGGCATTGGCTTGGGAGCCTTCGTGGCCGTTCAGGGCCCCTCAGGATGGAGCGAGATGGGGAGCGGGGTGGGGTGCTGTATGCCAAGGCTTAGCTCCCAAAATGGCTCTGTCAGAGCTGGAGGAGATGGAGAGCGATGTGGATACCCTGGACAAGGAGCTGCAGCAGGGCTGCAGCACAGCCATCCACGCCAGGGACAGGTAAGTACTGGCTCTTGCCCCACTGCCTGGGGCCCCCCACGGTCCCCCCAGAGCTGGATGGGCCGGATGCTGCTGCACTCTGCCCCAAACACCCTCCCCATGCAGGTTAAAACAGTTGGAGGAGAACCTGGCCCGGCAGGAGAAACAGAACTTCACAGGCAGCATGATCGAGGCCTACGTGTTCAAGTTCATGCCTGAACACTTCAGAGGGTTAAACCTCAGCAGCAGGATGGTTCGTTCCCCCTTCTCCCATGCTGCTGGGGCTATTCCCAGGGGATGCTGGCACCTCCCTGGCCCCTTCTGTCCCTCTACCAGTGGAAGGTGCCGGCAAGGATGCTGGGGTGGCTGACACTTGCCCACACTGAGTTTCACCATCCTCCACGTACGCTTTATGGCAGCAAAACCTCCCAAGTTGTGGCTCTGCCAGGGTGCCCCAGGCAGCTGGAACTGCAGGTCCCCAGCAGTGTGGCTGGGATAAGCCTTGGGGTTCTAAAACTGGGGGGGAGTCTGCAGCCAAAAGCCATGATTTCCATCCTGAAGCTCTTCTAATTTATGAAAAGGGAAGCCCTGGTCCCTACTTCCTTGTGGTGGGAAGGGAGGGGGAAACTGCAGTGTGGAGCACCTGGGGCAACTTCCCCATCCCCGTGCAAGGGGGTGAGTGAAGCTCGGCGCCACATCCCCAGCCACAGGCTGCTCTGCCAGGTGTCCCACCACCCCGTTCCAAGGTCCCTTCCTGCTGAGCAAGGTAGGTTTTGCAGACAGGGGAGCCTGCCTGCCAGCTGGGAGCCTCGGCTCAGGACTTGGGAGCAGAGAACATCCAGAGGAACCCACCAAAGCATGAAATCCCACTGGGAAGGCATCTTGGCGTGATTCCATCTGCACCCTACTTGCCCCACCACAAGGCTGGTAGGACAGATGTGCCCACCCATGGATGATGGATCCCCCAGACCACAGCCTTCCCGTGTGCTTCACTCTGGGAGGGCTCTGATGTTAAGATAAGAGCAGCTGCCATATCTGAGCATCTGCAAGCACCGCAGCTGGGGTGGAGCTGTTGCCCGGGCGGGGGGATGCCGTGGGGCCATGCTGGTGACTGAGGTGGCTGTGTTAGAGGGGGGCAGCCGGGGCAGCATCCTCACCCTCATCCACACCCCCCGAGCTGGCCAAGCGTGGGGCAACCAAACCCACCTCTCCACTGCCCACTGCTGCAGGATAAGAAGACAGGTGGCAGGAGGTTCAGGCACACCATGAATTTCCCAGTGGAGCTTGTGGAGGGCATCCAGGCATGGCAGGTGGAGCAAGAGCTCGTCTGCATCTACGTCCACAGCCCCTGCATCTTCCAGGTGATATGCAGGTCCTTGCATGGACACCCTGAGCATCCTTGGCTAGCAGGATGCCTACTCAATCACCTATGCCCCAATGAGATGCTTGGGGTGGGTGGGATGTCCTGGGGATCCAGGACTCTCCTCACAGGCATCCCAGCTCTTTGCAGGATGCCCACAACAGCTCAGTGCTGAACAACGACATCCTGGGAGCCTTCCTGCAGAGTGGGCCTGTGGCCGGGCTCAGCCGCCCTGTGGAGATCAAGTTCTGGCATGACATGGAGCTGGTGAGCAGGGCTCCACCATGGGCACAAGCTGGGGATCCCCAGCACCAGAGCCTCCCTTGGAGTTGGGGAAAAAGAAAGGGCACCCTCTTTGCATTGGGACCAGAAGGTTTCTGGGGTCCCCAGGGAGCAGAGGGTCCCCAGGTCTCCCCCTCTGTCCTCTTTTCACTAGGATGCCTCCAATGCCACCTGTGTCTTCTGGCAGCCTGGAGATGGTAAGTGTGGCTGCAGCCAAGACAGGAGCAATGCCAGCTTGGTGCCACCTCAAAGGCATCACCTGACTACCTCCTAGGCAGCCCTAGCAGGGCTTGATGTCCCCTTGATGTCCCTGTCCCCTGCCCCCTCTTCCACGCTCTGACAGCAGCTCTCCGGCAGGCGCAAACAGCACAGGCAGCTGGAGCAGAGAGGGCTGCGAGACCACGCACGGGGAGGGCATCATTATCTGCCACTGCAACCACCTCACCTACTTTGCCGTCCTGCTGGTACACAGCCCTCCTCCCTCCTTCCCTGTTCTTCTTTCCTCCTTCCCTTTTCCACCTTCCCTCCTTCCTTCTTCCTCCCTTCTTCTTCCTACCTCCATGATTCTTCCCCCTTCCCTCCTTTCTGTGTCCTCCTTCCCTCCTTCCTCTTCCTCTTCCTCCCTCCTTGCCTCTTCCTCCTTCCTTATTTCCCTCCTTTCCAATTCTTTCTTCTCTCCTTCCTCCTGCCCTCCTTCCGTCTTTCTCCTATTCCCTTCTCTCCATCCTTCTTCCACCTCCTTGCAGGTGTGGGTCTAAGTGGGTGTATGGGGTGTCCTGCAGCAGAAGGGACCAAGGGGGTGGTTTTGCAAGGGACCCCTACATTCCCAGCAGGTGGGTGCTGCTGTGAGTGCTGCCCCGGTTCACCCCCTCCATCTCCTCTCTGGCAGATCCCAGCAGGTGCCCTGAGCCCAGCCCAGCTGGCATCACTCACCTACATCAGCACCATTGGCTGCTCCCTCTCAGCTGCCGCCATCCTCTGCACCCTCGCTCTCTGCTGCTTCTTCAGGTAGAGCTGTGCCGTGCCATGCCACACTATGCTATGCAGTGCTGTGCCATCCAGCAGGCACCCACCCCACCGGCACTCCCTCACCTCCCCACTCTTGCAGGCGGTGGCTGAAGGACAACACGACCAGGATCCACATGCACCTCCTGGCCGCGCTGCTCCTGCTCAACTGCAGCTTCCTGCTGAGCACACCACTGGCCGCTGGCTCTGAGGGGCTCTGCCAGGTCGCCGCTGCCCTGCTACATGCAGGTCTTCTCTGTGCCCTGGCATGGATGGCTGCTGAGGCCTTCCACCTCCTCCTCCTTCTCGTCAAGGTCTACAATATCTACATCCAGCACTACCTTCTCAAGCTCTGCCTCTTCGCTTGGGGTGAGTAGGCAGCCCCCCAGCCCTGCCTGCTCGTGGCAAGGCTGCCCTGGCACAGCCACGCACAGCCTCCCCCTGTCCCCACAGGTCTGCCCATGCTGGCCGTGGTGGCTATTTTTGTCTTCAAGAGGGATACATATGGGTACCACAACATCAGCTCCTCTGAAGGCTACAGGAACATGACTACGTGAGTGAAAAGGGCTGTCAGCTCCCTGCGCACCCTGGGCACCCCATAGACCCCAGGCACAGCATGCACTCTGGGCACCCTGGAACCCTGAGCACAGCATGGACCCCAGGCACAGCATGGACCCCAGGCACAGCATGCACCCTGAGCACCCCAAGCACCCGGGGCACAGCATGGACCCCAGGCACAGCATGCACCCTGGGCACCCTGGAACCCTGGGCACAGCATGGACCCCGGGCACAGTATGCACCCTGAGCACCCCGAGCACACCATGCGCCTTGGGCACACCAAGCTGTCTGGACATGCCAGACACCTCATGCAGCCATGGCACTCCAGGCACACAGGGCCAGGGCCAGCAGGAGCCAGCCAGAGCTCTACCAGGTGTCACTTTTTGGTGAGCCCAGCTCTGCCGGCTGCCCAAACCCACTGCCATGCCCCTCCCGTGCACGGCTCCTTCTCAGAGGTGCCCCTTGTCCTCAAGAGAGTCCCCTCCACCAGGTGCTGGCTCACCAGCCAACCAGCCCATTACGCTACCATCTGCTGTGCTGGCCTCATCCTGCTCTTCAACACGCTGGTGCTGGGGAGGGTGATGATAATACTGTGGAGGATCCAGCGGCAGAAGGAGCAGGCAAGAAAGGACTGGGTGACAGTGCTGGTGCTCACCTGCCTGCTTGGCACCACCTGGGGCCTGGCCTTCTTCAGCTTCGGTGTCTTCCTTGTGCCCCAGCTCTACCTCTTCACCATCCTCAACTCCCTGCAAGGTTGGTGGGGACAGAGGTTTTTTTGTGGGGACAGGCATCCTGTGGTTTGGGAGCAGCAGGGTCCTTGTCACCTTCCTGCTCCTCACAGGGTCTTGGTGCACCTGTGGCAGTGACCATGTTGCCACCCACCCACAGGTTTCTTCATCTGCCTCTGGTACATCACCCTGCACCGCCAGAGCAAGCTGGGCTCTGTCACCAACACCTTCAGATGAAGCGCCCTGATGCCAGGGTGAAGGGCTGTGAGGGGAGCTTGGGGGCTGCTCCCTGCAGACCAGCGTGGTGGCATCCTTTGGGCTCGACAGCCAGCGCTGCTGCGGATTTCTTCAAGGGAAGTGTTTGGGCTGCAAAGTTGGATTTCTGGGTGGTGGGAGCTGCCTGTTGCGGGGGGGCTGCAGCTTGGGGTCCCCCGGGTACTGTGCTCCCCTGGGGACCCTGGCTTTCACAGCCCCTCCATTGGTAACCAATGCTGACTTCTTCTGCTGAAGGCAGACACTTCTCTTTAGAGGCACCTTTTAACTGTCGAGGCGGGTGTCCCCCACCAGCGGAGGAGCTGGTCTCTGTCCCCTCTGCCCCACGGCAGCAGAGCCAGCAGCCACGCTCTGCCCTGTCATTAGGGAAGGTCCCACTAGATGGCACGAGGATTTCAAAGATGGTCCCAGCTCTGGACTGTGCACACGGCTGGACTGCTCAGCAGCCACAGCAGCCTCTGGTGGTGTCGGTTGCCTGTAACTAGTTCTGGTTAGCACTGCCAGTTAGCGGTGCCGATCAGCAGTGTCAATTCGCGGTACAGAGGAGCCCTTTGACAGCTGGGAGGGGACAGCAGGAACCAGCCATAGCTCTGCCAGGTGTCAGGTGCCAGCTCTGCTGGCTGCCTGAACCGAGCCCGCTTGGGGAGCTGCCACGGTGCATCTCGCAAGAGACAGCCAGAAGCAAGTACTCTTTGGCAACATCCTCCCAACCCATTTGGTGCTGGCATGGCTGCAGACTGGCGAGTGTGGCTGAAAGGTTGTGGCACCCTCAAGCCCCCCTGACCCCGGGTTTTCACCCAAAACAGCACCCCACCCAAAGCCCCTCTGCTTGCCCCAAAGCCAGCATGAGGATGGAGCCCTGGGTTGGTCAGCAAATGGGTAAGCAGGTCTTGGCTTTGCATCGGGTGGATGTGCTGGAGTGGAGGAGAGGGTGGGAAGTGAGTAAGAGAAAAGGTAACTCAGCTTTCCTCTGTCTCTCACTTATGAAGGCAGCCCCCAAGCATCTCCAACATGTCCAAGCACATTATCGGGGTTTAAGCAGTCCATCTTGTAGGAAATAAATAGTGAGGACAAATTGCGGGGATTAAAACTATTGCTTGGAGGTGGCGAGTCAGCCCTGAGCCTTTGGTACATCCCCATCAACCAGGCTTAACCCATAACTGCACCCAGGGTTTTGCTTTTCCTGAGATTTTGGAGCTGGGCATCCCACTTTCCCTGCTGGGATGGAAAGCAGCATCACAGAACTATGATGCTGGCATGGCCGCAAATCCACCTGTGGTGGCAGAGGGGTCCCCATGCTTGTACCCTGCGGGATGTGCCAGTGAGGTGCCATTTGATGGTGGTGCTGCATCTTTCTGGTCTGGTGGCAAAGGACCAGGTATCGCCAAGCGGCATCTTGGGGCAACACACTGCCTGTCTCTGCCTTGCTGTGCCGCTCTGCTGAGCAGTGTTTCCCTTTCTGGCTACTTCCCAGCGCCTTGCTCTGGGCAGCAAAGGAAGCTGCTGGCTCTTGTTCTTTGTTCTGTGCACAAAGGGCAGCCAGCGCCGCAGAGTTTCCATCCCTCCCGCCGGTGGCCAGGACAAAAGATTGTCCTGGCACCATGGTGCCCCCGGCTTGCGGGTGCACTCCCGCCGCATGGCGATGAGCTGTGCATGTCTCATTGCTCTGGTGGCTGACTTCAGCTCTAAAATTAAGTAGCCTGGGGGTTTGGTGGGGTGCCAAGTACCCAGTTTGTCACCCCATGAGCACCACAGTGGGAGAGTCACATCCCAGCTGTGGCAGCTCCATCCCCCCAGTTGCTCTTGGGAGGTGCTTTCTGTGCCCCTTCCTCCCCTTCTCAAGATTTTGGGGCTTGCCATGTGAGTCATGCATATGCACCAACGCCTGTGCTGAATACACCTTGTTCCGGTATCCGGTGGTGGTGCTGCTTGGAAAACAATCGCTTGGTTGGTTGCCTCCCAGGAGCAGGAACACGGCTTTGGCAGAGCATGGTGGTCCTTGGAGAACTGAACCTGTTGTTGGGGACCAGTGGGACGTGGTGGTCTCCAGGGAGCTAAGCCCATTGTTGGGGACCAGTGGGACATGGTGGTACCCAGGGAGGTGAGCTCATTGTTTGGGACCAGTGGGACTTGGCAGTCTCCTGGGACCTGAGCCCGCTTCTGGGAGCGTAGGGTGGGATCCCACGTCCCATCCACCCCCATGTCCCTAGCCCTGGGGCACCAGAGGCAAGAGAATGGGGAGCTGGCCCATCTAACCTCACCAAGGAGAAATAATCCTATTTACCTTTCCCAGCATCTTATCAGGCAGGAGGCTGGTGTCGAGTTGCTGGGGGGGGAGGGTGTGTGTGTGTGTGTGTGTGCTGTTCTTTTTTTCCCCAGGAAAGGCAGCTTGACATCACTGCGATGCCTTCCCACTCCAACGCCAGCCTCAGCCTGAGAGGCAAAGCTCTGGAAATACTGCAGATCCTTCAGATTTTGGGGAAACAAGCAGCCAGGCAAACGACTAAATCCATTGAGGTGGGGTGGCCGGGACAGACCTCAGCTCCATTTTGAGATCCAACTTTACAACTTGGCTGCCAGGGAGTAGACAGACCGGTTCCCATATCCAGTGGGAGCATCCTCACCCAATGTTTGTGCAAATACCCCCAGGGATCCATTTTCCCCAGACTTCCCTGACATCAGTGCAGGTTTATTTGCAGAGCCGAGCCTAAACAAATAAGTCGGGTTTATTGCTCTCTCTACAGTTGCGCTTTACAGCCTTGGCACCTGGTGAGTCACTGTTATCGTTGCCACCTGATGTGGAATACCCAATAGGAACCATGTCCCCAATTAATGTAGTTTTGGGAGCAAGACTGAGGGTGGAAGAGTAGCAGCAATGGGGGAGTAGGAGCACCCGAAGCCACTCCAAGAGGCTGCAGAGCTTCCCTGGGCTCCTCTGGGATTGCCATCCTCCCAGGTTCCCAAGGTTGCCCTGGCACTGCTTATTGGATTTGGATGGGGGACATCCCGGCATCTCCTCACACCAGAACTCATCTGCTCCACCATCCTCACCCTCCTCCTCTGCCCATCAGAGCTCGGTCAAGCCCTGTTTGTAGTTCTACCTTCCCGGGAGCACCATGGTCTCAAGCAGTTTTCAGAATCACAGAATTATGGAATCATTTAGGTTGGGAAAGACCTTTAAGAGCCTCCAGTCCAACTGTAAACCTAACATTGCCAAATCCACAACTAAACCATGTCCCTAAGCACCATATTTACCTGTCTTTGCAATACCTCCAGGAATGGTGACTCCACCGCTTCCTTGGGCAGCCTCTGCCAATGCCCCCAAACCAACCTTTTCAGTGAAGAAATTTTTCCAGATATCCAATCCAAACCTCACCTGGCACAACTTGAGGCTATCTCCTCTCGTCCTATCACTTGGAAGAGGAGATCAGCACCCACCTTGCTACAACCTCCTTTCAGGCAGTTGTAGAGAGCGATGAGATCTCCCCTCAGCCTCCTCCAGACTGAACCAGACCCTTCCCTAGCTCCGTTCCTTTCTCTGGATGCACTCCAGCCCCTCGATGCCCTTCTTGTACTGAGGGGCTCAAAACTGAACGTAGGATTTGAGGTGTGGCTTCACCAGCATTGAGTACAGTGGAACCATCCCTTCCCTACTCCTGCTGGCCATGCTATTTCCTATACAAGCCAGAACGCTGTTGACTTCTTGACCACCTATCCACACTGCTGGCAAATGTTCAGCCACTATCAACCAACACCTCCAGGTCCTTTTCCACGAGCAGCCTTCCCAGCGTGGCAGGGAGCTCAGTGGAACGTGTCCTCACCTGCTGGAGCCTGTTCATCACACCACCATGCTGCTGCACTCCCACAGCATGCTCACGCTCGCCTGCCCGCCAGCAGTAGGGTGTTGAGCAGCTTTAAGGAAGTTTTAGGAGTTTTAGGATCTTCTAGGGCTCTAGGAACTATTAGAGCTTTTAGGAATTTTAAGGGGCTTTAGGGACTTTCAGGACTTTAGGAACTTCTAGGGGTTTCAGGTACTCTTGGGGTTTTGAGGAGCTTTGAGGGTTTTTAGAGCCTTTACAGCTTTGAGGAACTTTTAGAGTTTTCAGGGGGTTTAGGAAGTTTTAGTGCTTTTAGCATCTTTTAGGGATTTTATGAACTATTTGGGCTTTTAGGAACTTTAAGAGCCTTTAGGAACTTTCAAGACTTTAGGAACTTTCAGGGATTTTAGGCATTTTCACAGGTGTTTTAAGGGGTTTTAGGAAGTTATAGGGCTTTTAGGAACTTGAAGTGGCTTTAGGGACTTCTAGGAGCTTTTGGGAACCTTCATGGGCTTCTTCCCAAACTTCATGGGCTTTTCGGAACCTTCACAGCTTTGAGGAACTTCTGGAGTTTACAGGAACTCTTAGAGCTTTGAGTAGCTCCCCAGCTTCAGCAGCAGAGTGAGTGCCGCTGGCCTGAGCCCAAGGGCAAATGTCCCTCGAAGGGACAACTCAAGGATTTCCTCCCTCCCTGTGCTCAGGCAGCGTCTTTGAAGACAGCAGCATGGCCTGCTGACTTACAGATAATCCTGATAACATCAACAAGTGCAGCCCTAAAAATAACTCCTGATAACGTCAAGTGTGGACAAACAGCTCTTTGTTCCATAAACAGCAGCAAAAAGATGGCCTAAAATGTCCTCTCCTCTCTGGGAATACAAGGTCTGCACCTGATGCCGCACTCCAGGAGGGCCTGATCCTGCAAGAGCTGCCACTGCTTTATTCCCGGGAGGTGGATTTACGGCGTTTCCTGAAGGAGCCGGTCGGGATGACCCGCAACAGGAGGCTTGGCTGCCCACAATGCTTCCGCAGCTCTGGTTGCCATGAGTACACATCTCAGAGCCGGCCCTGCTCCCCGTGGCCTGGGCATGGTTGGGCTTCAAAGGTGGCCACATTAGCCATGGTCTGGCCGCGTGAGGCCGCGTGAGCAGCTTCCCATGGGAACCAGGGAAATTCATGGCTTAGAGCTGGAAATTAAACAAAGCTTGGGGGTGGGGGGGGTGTTGAGCTTGCAGGATGCCCCAGTGCTCTGGTAGTCCAAGCACAGCCACGGCTCCTCCAGCGCCCCAGCCGCCCTTTTATCTCGTGCCGCCCATCGCCTTCCCTGCTGGAGCGGAAGGTTGTTTCCACCCTTCCCCCACCAGAAAGAAAAGTCCCATTCAAGCCATTGAAATATCTGCAAAAGCAACTATTTACCCAGGGCACCTCCTTCCCTCCTCCCTCCAGCTCCCTGCAGCCCCAGCTTTCTCTCTCAAGGCACACAAAGGGCTGGCATGCTTGGATGCGGAGACTTCTTGGCAGCAGCTTGGTGTGCTCCTGCAGCACCCAGTACTGCCACGATGCTTCCAACCTCAGCTCCTACCGAGGATGAGGGACAGACTGGACATCAGGAAAAAAATTCTCACAGAAAGGGTCATGGGGCACTGTCAGAGGCTGCCCAGGGGGTGGAGTCCCCATCCCTGGAGGGATTGAAAAGACAGGTAGACGAGGTGCTCAAGGACATGGTTTAGTGGCAGATAGGAATGGTTGGACTCGATGATCCAAGAGGTCTTTTCCAACCTGGTGATTCTATAATTTTATGATCTCCAGCTTGGGATGAGTGGTGGGAGCCACCTGCGCCGGTCGGGGTTCGCATCCAGACTCTACACGGGGTGCCAGCCCATCTCCTTAGGGATGTGGCATGGGGGACCCCCTTCCCCAGCTCCAGGGCCTGGGCTCCTTGTCCTGCTTCTTGCCTCCCTCGCTTCCTGCGGGGAATGGGACAGGGTTCACAAGGACGCTCCGTCCCGGCTGCTTTCCCATTAATTGTTATTGTTTAATCCCGTTCGCAGCCAGGCGTGCAGCAGCTGCCCCGCTCCGTCCTCCCACTGGCTGCCCGCCAGCCCCGAGCTGAAGGGCGATGGGATGGGGACCCCCCGGCTGTCCCCAGCCCGGTCCCCCAGCCCAACCCGGTCCGGGACCCGGTGCTGGTCCCAGCTGAGCGGGATGAGACAGCGCGGTGCTCCCACACCGGTGCTGAGCCAAGCCGTGCCGGGCTGAATCGTGCTGAGCAGTGCCAAGCTGAGCCGAGCTGAGCGGTGACGAGCTGAACTGAGCCGAGATAAGCCGAGCTGAGCTGAACCGAACCGAGCTGAGCAGAACTGAACCGAGTTAGGTCGAACTGAACCGAGCTAAGCCGAGCTGAGCCGAGCGGTGCCGAGCCGGGCAGCCCTGGGCAGGTGCCGTGACTGGGGTCTGGCGGCACCGCGGCCCCCGCAGCGCTCCCGGGGGGTCTCGGAGGGGTCGGTGCGGCGCGATCCGTGCCGGTCCCGCCCCGCTGAGTCACCGCCTGCCCGGGGGGACGGGGCGGGGCCGCCGGTCCCACCGCGCCGAGCCCAGCCGAGAGGAGACGGGCTGGGCTGCAAGGTGCCGAGCCCACCAGAACCCAGCCGAGCGGTGCTGAGCCGGGACAGCGCGCCCAGCCCGAGTCGGGCACAGGTACCGAGGGCGGCGGGGGGGCGAATGCGAGCAGGGGGTTCTATGTTTGCTTTCGGAGTCCCAAAGGCCACGTTGAGGGCGCTGCCTGGAGTTCCTTTGCTGGGAGTACTGGGAGAGGATGCTGCGGGTCCTCGGCGGGGCTGGGAGCCGTGCCCCGGGGCAGCAGCCGGGTGCCCGCTGGCCGGCAGGGCAGGGAGGAAGCCTGGCTGGCCGGAGCTCGGAGCGCCCAGTGGAGGATTTGGGGTGCACCTGGCTCCGGTGAGGACGGGAACGTTTTGCCTCCCTGTGCTTGAGAGGCGTGTGCAACGCCTGTGTCTGGGCAGGGACCAGGGGTTGCTCACGGGCAAGCTGCGAGCTGTCCGGTGAAGCCTCCATCCCTGCTGAACGGGGCTCGCCCTCGCTTGCCCCCCCACCCCCTCCCGCCCAAGCCCGGGAGCCAGGCTGAATTCCCAGACCGTGGAACCCCCTGAGCCACCCGGGACCAGCTGTTGGCGGCCGCTGCTGGCGGCACAGCTGAGCCCCGCGAAGCCCTTGCTGTGGAGCGGCGCCGTGCGTGTGGCCGCTGCTTCCCACCGTGGGGGACCCACCAGCACACCCCATTCCTTCTCCTCCTAGTGGAGGGCTCAGCATTCCCGTGGGATCGCCGGCGTGTCTGGACAGGGTGATTTCCCTCCTCTAAAATGCCTGTTGGGGGGGATTCCTCCTGCAGCCTCCCAGCTTGCTGCTGCCGGTCCCGGCACGCTGCTGCAGGATGCAGGATGCTCTGGGTGTTCCTTGCCCGCAAGCTGCCTGAGCTGCCCCTCCAAAGGCACCAGCAAAACCCAGTGAGGCCAGCTGGAGAACTGAAACGAAGTCTCCTGGAATAACCTCCTGGCAACAAGTGCGAGTGGTTCTTGAGGAGGGAAGGCAGCCAAAGCTTGTTTCACGGTCTGAGGGCTGCAGTAAATGCCCCCCCCCCCCGCCCCCTCTTTTCCACTCTCCAGCCAGCGGGGAGCCAGGTTCGGAGATGGGGGCGGCAAATCCTTTAAGCTGGGACTGCAGCCATGGTGGGTTTTGCCGTGCTCCTTTCTGGGTTTGCAGCTCCCACATGAATTAAGCCAAGGCCTAAAAATGCTGCAGGCTTGGTTGCAGTCCAGCTCTTAATCCTGCAGCCCCGGGGCTGCTATTCACAGAACAACAGGTTTGCCAGCAGCTGCGTGCTGCTGGGACGGGGACCCACAGGCCTGGTCATCCCTGCACCTTGCGGTGGCACCTGTGGGTGTCGGAGGGATGTGGTGCTGTGGGTGTTTGCCGACAATGGTGGCTGCCGGGGTCCATGTGGTACCAGCTGGGCAGCAGCTTGTTGGCCCTGGTTTGTGGGAGGGCTCCGACTCGCCAACTCCTTTCCCATCAGCTCACTGACAGCTGGGGTTTGGTGGGGATCCTGGGGGGGTCTCATGGACTCTTACCTGACTCTTTGGGTGCTGCAGCCTTTGCCCTGGCTGTGCTTGGCTTTGCTGCAGCCAGAAAAGCCTGCCGGGACCCGATTCACCTTCACCAGGCTCCAGGTTGGCTGCTTTCTCTGCCAAATGCCTGGGGGCCTGATTTGGGGTCATCCTGGGCTGCCCTGCACTGCTCCTTACTTCCCTTCCTCAGCATCCACGGCATGGGCAGGCAACAGGGACCTTGCACATGCAGAGGGGACAAGATCTGGGAGGAGATGGGATGTTTTGGAAGCATTTAAAACTAAAGAGGGTGGTTTGGGTGAAGGGAAGGTACACGCCGACCTGCAGGAGGAGGCCAAGGGATTAATCCTGCAGAGTGCTAAGTGGTGGGAGTGTGCCATAGGGACATCTGCCTCTGCCCCCAAGGCTAGTTATGTGGGATGGGGTGTGGTGGGGAGACAACCTGTACCACTTCCTTCCCATTTCATGGCAGCCCTACATTTGCCGCGGGTGTACCTGGTTGTCCACGGATCATTTGCCTGCTGAAACCGCGGGATTTGCGTGCCTCTGAGCAGGGTGCCCTGTTGCCCGGGTACTGGAGGAGGCGCTGCTTTAGTTGGCTGCAGTATTTACGGTTTTGGCATTTTGTAGGCAATAGAAATTTTGTTAAGTTTTGAAGGTTAAGACTCAGCTTGAAGCAAATCCCCATCTCAAGAGCCTCAGACACCGGCAGTCTGCCTGTGCCAGCCTCTCCTTGGCTCTCCCCACGCCTGCTCAGGAAGGGATGGTTGCCAGCAGCTGGCAAAGGACAGGTCTGGCAGGGAGCCGTGCCGCTCCCATGGGAATCTTTATCAGGTCTGGTTTTGTCTTGCCGACAGCACTCAGCTCATGGGTGCTGGCTGTTGTATGCAACCCCGTGGCCTGGGAAAAGCCGAATCACTGCACCCCATCCTGTGGCACAGGCTTGGCACAGCCGGGCTGCCGGCGCAGCACAGCTGCTGCTCAGCTCCTTGGGCATTAACAAACGCACCGGGTTGGACCCTGCCGCCCAACGATGACGGGAAAACCTCGCGTGCCGATGTCGTGAATAATGGGCAGACTGGCCCCTGTGTGCACGGGCCGCTGGCCAAGGACAAGGGCACTTTGTGAAGCACCCGGGTGACCAGTGCTGGGGCATCCCCTTTGCGTGGGGGTCCCCCTGGGGACCCACCTCCTTGGGCAGCTCCAGCCCCAGCACACATTATCCATGGTCTGTATGATGGGGGCTGGTTCTGCAAAGCTCTTCTGCATCTTATGGAGCCTATCCTGGCTTTCCTGTCTGTGCCTCAGTTTCCCTGTCCGGTTCCTGAGACCTTGCTTGGATAACAGGCTGTGGATGATGAGCTGCTGGCTCATTAGCATCTTGAGGAACTGAGTAGTGGCGTATTTTCCTAATGGACCTGGAAGGAAAACGGTGATAAAAGCCCCTGGATCTCACCGTATCCGGTGTTTGTTTGATGTGTCAGAGCATCTTCCCTTCTCGGGAAAAACGTCATGTCCAAAAGCCATGTACTACCTCCAAAAGCTGAAATACCTGCTGCCAAGTCACCCAGAGAGCAGTAAGATGGTAGTAAATGCCAGGCACTTCTTTTTTTTTATGTTTGTTTGTTTTTTTTTTTTTTTTCCTGTCTGCCTCCAGGTTTAGAGGCCACTGTATTATTCCTTGGCTTTTCTTTCCAAGACCAGCGTGTTCTTTTAATGGAGATGGGAGGATACAATGTGGTATCTGGGGCTGTGCCTTTCTCTTTGCCAATGACAAGGGATTCTGCTCCGGACTATGTAGCCCCAGCAGTGTATCCACCACCTCTTTTTACATGATCTGGCTGATTTTTGGACCAAACCAGTTTTCCTATACTTTATTGTTTTTGGAGGAGTTGAGTCCCCCAGCTCTGGCTGGGACAGTAGATAAAGCTGTCCTGCCCTGGAGATGATGGAGAAGAGGTAAGCTTGGTGCTGAAGGGAGCCTCTGCTTGGCCACTGCAATGGCGCAGGGCTTTTGAAGATGGGAGATACCCCAGTGGCAATGGGGATGTGCGACATCACTGCCCTCAGGTGATGCCACGCATTCCCACTGCTGCACAGTGATGGGAAGATGATGGGGCAGGATCCAGCTGCGTCGTGGGCATGGCATGTCCAGCTCCCTCTGACGCTGCTTTTCTTCAGTACAGATGGGAACTGTGTTTTCCCACTGTGAAACGTTTTTCGTGGGTTTTTCTCTTGCTATTGTTTGGCTCAGGAAACAGCAATCAGTGTTGGGGCGATCAGGACCTTATTGGGCTTGGAGGGGAAATACCAGCTCCCCCACCCACATCCCCACAGGCATTTCTGGTCCCGGTTGAGTAACGGCTGAAAGGGGCTGATCCTGTCCTCCGAACATGCCAATAAAATCCCAATGGAGTTAGCCCAGCGGGATGAGCTGAAGCCTCGTTGGGCTTCAGCGTTTCCCATCTGGAGGGGGTGCTTGCCTGGCATGCCAGCTCTGTGCCATTGTGCCGTGGTTGGCATTCACATGCCACTCTGTTGCTTTTAAGTGATCCAGGTATTTCCCACTGCCACTGGCATTTTGCCACCCCAGGCCCATTCTTTTTGGATACATATGTGTGATTGCCAAGTGTGCAGCAAGGCACCAGGATGCCAGCCCCATCCATATCCAGCTGCTGCTACCAAGTTGTACCTGTGGTGTACCCTCCCAGCCCACACCAGGGAAGCTCATTAGCACCACACTCAGTTACATCCATGGCAACAGGTTAATTAACAACCTGAAGCCCCGTCTTCTGCTGATAAACTGCTGCAAGAAGCAGACGGGGAGGGATGGCAAGCAGGCTGTGACCGCAGTGACACACTTGTGCTGACGTGCACTGGATCTGTGCTGGCCAGAGAGACCGCCAGAAGAAATCTGTGCCAGTGGGAGAAACTTGCTAACAAGGACACTGAGTCTTCAAGCAAGTGGTTTCCCCCCATCCCTCCCATCTAGAGATCCTTGGGTGCCTGAGAAAGCTCAGGAGCCTTTGCAGGTGATGCTCGTGGATGCCCTGGCTGTGAGGTGCCTGCAGCAAATAAAATAGGATTTGGCCACTCAGTGGGCATTGAAGAGGATGCTTTGAGACCAGCACAGGAGTGGGATGGGTGCTGGCTTGGCTTTGGGTGTTGGCAAGTTTTCGGCCAATGCTGTCCCACCCTCAGAGGGCTCTTATTGGTTGTCAGACCCTGGCAGGATGAGTCCCAGCAGCCCTGACCCATTGCGGGGTGACAACAGGGCGAGAAGGAGGTGAAGCTGCGAAGCTCGGTGCATCGCAGCAGCGCTGGAGGTGCAGTTTGTGGCGTGGGCGAGGCAGAAAGCGCGATACAAAGGGCTGGGGGTGCGAAGGCTGTGGCCGGCTAGAGCGTGTGGGTGCGGCAGCACCCGCGGGTTCTCAGCGCTGGCCTGGGTAGAGGTCACTGGAGCCTGTCCGCATGTAAAGGCAAAGAAAAGGGTGGTGGAGCAGAGTGATGAATGAAGAGATGGGGAAAGGGGATGCAGAGGACATTGCCCGGCTAGTTGTGAGGGGCAGAAGGGGTTTTGGCAGCCACAGTTGCTGCATCGGCGTTGCTGGGGTGAGCCTGGGAGAACCCATTTCTGCCAGGCTGAAATGATGGAGTGGTTTGCAAATTACCCAGCTCCCAGATAATCTGCAGGAGCTGAAAGTACTCGAGAAAATAATTTTAGGGCTACCGAATTAGGAAACTGCTGTTTCCTTCTGTTCCCATCACTTGCGATAAGAAGCCAAGGCCAGAACAGAGATGTGAAGCAGGGAATGGAAGAGAGGATCCCTCCTGTGCTGAATCGTTGGCGACTGATGCCTGTGCCAGACTGGGGGCACCCTCTCCTTGCCAGGAGCCCTGGGACCCAGTTGTTGTCCTCCCTGGTGCTTCCAGCCCCACAGGTGGGCAAGATGCCTGGTGCTCATGACTCCTCCTGGTGGCAGAGGCACCAGAGAGCTGGTCGTGATGGTGGCTGGTGTCCCACTGACCTTGTTCTCCATCCCTTGACCCATGATATGGGTGATACCCAAATACTCACGTGACCCCTTTCTTTTGTACTCTTCCAGGCTCTGCTTTCACCCTGAAGGCCAAGTCAAAGCAGAGAGCTGCCTCGGATGAAGGTCTTCCTTCTGCTCCTTCTCTCCCCCCTCCAAGGTAGACTGCCACAACTGTGACCTGTCCCGGGCCAGTGGGCAAGGTTGGGCTTCTGGTAGTGATTGTCAGCCCCCAAAAATTGTCTGGGAGCACCAAGGAACATTTGCAGCCGTAGCTTCCACAGAGACAGAATATCTCGTGGGCTGATGAGCCTCTGGTGAAGTCTCTGGGGCAGGATGGATCCTTTCCAGAGAAAGGAGATGCTCTCCATCCATCTCTTTTGGGGACAGAGAGCGCCTCTGTTGGTCTCTGCCAATGTGGATGGTGGCACCTGAAAGAGAGTGGCACCCTAAGCTGGGAAGTCCTGCCTTGGCTCCCTGGCACACCCTTCCAGCACGGCTGTGGGGTTGTTGGGGAGGTGGACTGTTTCATGCAGCCCACCTGGGCTGGAGTTGGGATGTCTGGTGTGCCATGCGCGATGGCTGCCACAGGGGTGCGGTGTTTGCCGGGGGGTGACCCCTTTGGCTGAGCTGGTGTCTCTGTGCACTTGTGCAACGCAGGGGTGGGAGCCAATGGCGACCAGGAAGAGGACTTCCGCTTCTGTGGTGACCGAAACCAGACCCAGAACAGCTCCGTCATCTATGAGCACAGCCCAGCCAACATCTCCATCGAGAACACCGCCCAAGCGCTGATAATAAAAAGGCCCTTTTTACCGAACAGGAGAAGCTCTTACTACAAGTACACCTTGCCCCCCACTTTGGGCAGGTACCGATTCTGCATCTACTGGTTCAAGGCCGACAGGACCCTGAGGCTGGTGTATGGGAAGCAGAGCTTCCTCCTGGGGCGAGACCCATCCAACAGCATCACCCAGGGGAAGGAGAGTCAGAAGACTGAAAGAACCAGCACCTCCATCTTCAACGTGTCCTACGTCTTAAAGGGCGGGAAGAACACCTCCCTTGCCAGTGCATCTGAATACTCCTTCTCTCTTCAAGGCAATTATTTTAGCGAAATAAAGGGTTTGTTCCATCCCCTGCTTGTTCTAGCCCTCAGCAGAGGTGGTGTCCTAGTATGGCATGATGATGTGAAGACACAGCTGAAGGGTGATGGAAGGGAACAGAGGTTTGCTTGAAGCAGCCCAGAGGCAGGCCCAGTATCTAGGCTCCCTAGAGATGGAGATTTTCAAAAGTGGTTTGCCCTCTAAAATCCTGGGAAATCGTGGGCTTTGCAGAGGTCTCTGAGGGTCCTGTCTGCACTGCTGGGCACCTAGCCAGCTTCAGCCAGCCATGTCCCGATGGCTTCACTGGGAGCTGATTTCTAGGTGGCAGGAGAAGCCCTGTAGGTTGGGGTCTCCATCAGCTCCTTGGGCTTGAGGCTACCTTGAAGCCGTCTGCTTTCTGCTCCCACCAGGGCTGTGTCTGGTTGGTTTGGGGCACAGGGAAACCAGCTCTGCCCATGTACCTCACGGTATTTCCTTTCACGTGTCTATCAGAGAGCATGACTGTCTGGGAGCAAGATGTGGAGAAGCATCTCAACACCTTAGACAGCCTCATTGCCCAGCCCCTGCCACCAGCTGCAGGAGCCACGGAGCAACAGATGCTTCGGCGGTGAGTTCCCAGCTTGTGCTGTTCCTGCTGCTGTCTCTATGGTGCTCACTGCATCCTGCTCACTGTACCCTTTCCCCGATAGGGAACTTGGGAAGCTGGAGAACATACTGGCCAAAGTGGAGTTCGAAGGGCAGAACCAGACCTTTGGGAAGGCCACCGTGCATGCAACTGTCCTGAGGGTCCAGCCCACTCAGGCTCCTCAGCACCTGGCCTTCGCTTCCCAAAGAGAGGTGAGTCCTGGGCAGCCTTCTGTGGTGATCTTGGCCCACTGGCATCCTCTGCCAGTGTCTCTCCTGACGAGTCTTTTCTTGCAGAAGGGCAGAGAGGTCCATGGGTTTGCAGTGGACCTGCCAAGCAGCCTGTTCATGATGGCGAAGGAGAAGGAGGAAGTGCTAGAGCACAGGGTGCTCCTTGTGGACATCAACAGCCAGACCATGTTCCAGGTAACACCCATGCACATGGCATGGTGGGGTGTCCCTACCATGCTAGGGTCTCTGGTGATACAGGGCAGCAGGGATGCTGCCCAGACCAGAGTGCCAGTGCTCACTTGGAGAAGATGCTTCAAAAATGATCTAGAGGCTCAATGGGGAAAGAGACATGGGACTCTCACCTCCTTTATACTCAGCAGCTCTCTTCCCATGCTGCTATCACCTCCTCTTCTCTTCCAACAGGATGAAAACAGAAGCCATGTCCTAGGTGACAAGGTAGTCGGCATCTCCCTGGTGGACATGGTGGTGGCCAATCTCTCTGATCCAGTGGTACTCACTTTCTTCCACAACCAGCTGCCGGTAGGTGGGGAAACAGCCCCATTGAACCTGACCTCATCAGCAGTGAAGGGGTAAGGAGGTCTCAGGCTCTGCCAGCTTAGAGAGTGGTGACAAAGCAGCAAGCCCATGTCCTTGGCCTGCCTGTGCAGCTTCTGCTGTGTCTTCTGGGGCTGTATCATGATCATGGCTTTACTGTGGGCACTGGTGGTGGTGCTGCCTGTGCCTGTCCAGAAGATGCTGCTTTGCAGATGTGTCACCTTCAGCACAATCTCCGGAACGCTTTGGGGGACACTGAGTAAACAGTCCTTTGGGTTATTCGTGGTCCGGTGCCAGCTCAAAGCTGAACCCCTTGTTTGAAAAAGGGGACCTGGGAGGAATTGTTTGCTCCATGAGCTGCCAAGAGAATAGTCTCTGTCTGGAGCCTGTTCCCATGGTATGGGATAGTTTGTCTCCTGAAACTGTCTCACCTCCTGTCCTATCTTCTTCCCTATCAAATGTGTTGACTGTGCAACAAATCCACAGCTGCATCCTGATCAAGGACATGGTTTTGTCATTGCAGAGGAACGTGACCCCGCTGTGCGTTTTCTGGCAGGAGGACACCACTGGTGAGTGCTCCTGCATTTGAGTGTGAAGCCAGGTGCTGCCTTTGCTCCTTTTGCAGGGTACCACGGAGTTGCTAGTAGGAGTAAAATTCCCTCACCTCCAGCTCCAGAGACCTTTCCCATGGGGATTATTTCAGGTTTTCACCTCCATAGCTAACTCAAGAGCTTTTTCCTGAGGGATAGGTCCTGGTGCTGAGGGTGCTATCTGAGTGTGCATGGGACTCCTGCTTCTGTCCTCCCCCCTGCCATGGACACCCTGCTTTGAAGATCCACAGACTCAAAGGAGATGTTTCTACTGCTCGCCAGATGCTCTCTCTTTCTCTTGCACAGACAGCTCTGGGAGCTGGGACAGCTATGGTTGTGCAACAGTGACCACGGACAGCCAGACGGACTGCAGATGCAACCACCTCACCTACTTCGCTGTGCTGATGGTAGGTAGCACCTTCCCACAGATCTCTACATTGTTCCCACCAGCTGTTCTTCCTCACCATCTCTCGTTCCTCCTCAGGTATCGTCCCCAGACATCACCTACGTACACAGGGATTACCTGAGTATCATAACGTACATTGGCTGCCTGATCTCAGCTTTGGCATCCATTTGCACCATCTTATTCCTCTACTTCAGGTAGAGTCTGATAGTTCATCCCACGTTACCTGTCTTCATCCTGCCCATTGCCATTACACCTGGGTGGGCACAAGCTTTCCAAATGCAGTTGGTGGCTTGGCTAGAAGCATGATAAAGGAGCTGTGCTTGAAGAAAGCAGAGTTCTTCCCTGCAGAAAAAAACCCAATGGTCGGGTCTTCTGCACGATGCTCAAAAACACTGTCTGTTTTCAATGAGTTTGGAAAATCCTCTTGGCTGTTGCTATGGATTCAGCCAGCAGAAGCCTGCAAAGATCTTTTCAAGGCCCTGGTGCAGAACAAAAGGGTCTTCTCCTGAGTCATGTCACTGGTCCAATATGGATGATTCAGAGCCAAAATGATGTTGCTTTCTATCCACCATGGCCTAGACTTGAAATGCAGGGTCAGCTGCAGGGACCTGAATTTGCACATGTAACAGGCGGTCCCATCCATGGAATTAGGGTCTCAGCCCCAGACACCACCAGAGGAGTGTCCTGGCTTTTGGGGCTGGGGCTGGTTGTCCCAGAGCTATGAGATGTTGTGGGGCACCAAGGATACTGTCCCGGAATGGTGATGAGTTCTGTCCTCCTTGATTCTCCAGAAGCAAGCAGCGAGACCAGATCATGAGCATGCAAATCCATATGAACCTGCTGGGTGCCATCTTTCTCCTGGACATCACCTTCCTCATCTCTGAGCACTTGGCTTCCAGCAGCAGCGAGGCAGTCTGCAGAGCTGGGGGGTTGTTCCTGCACTTCTCCCTCCTGAGCTGTCTCACCTGGATGGGCATCGAGGGCTACAACCTCTACAGGCTTGTGATTGAAGTCTTCAACGCCTACCATGACCACTTCCTCCTCAAGCTCTGTCTAGTGGGCTGGGGTGAGTATGAGGGACACCCTGAGAGCACAGGCTGTGGGGTGGAGGGGCAGCTGGGTAGGTTTTTCCCACCCTATGTGGTGTCTGGATGGGGCTGGAGATGTAGCTGGGAGTAGCAGATGTCTGAAAGCAGAGAGGTATCTCTGTTGAGAGACTTGGTGGAGGAGACTCGATGGCTGAGAGCAGAAGCTGGTGCTAGAGCAAGGGTGGGTCACCTGGGGAGTCACCCAGCAAGGGAGGCAGGGGAGAGCCACTGCTTAGGGGTGGGATCCTCTCTTTCTGAAAGAAATGTACAAGACAGCTGAGAGAGATGGGTTTGGTGCAGGAAGCACCCCTGCATCTCTGCCATGTTTTGGGCAGGAGAATGTGGTAGGAAGATCTCTCCTGATCTTTTGTGGCCTGAAATTCCATGGCTCTGGGAGACCTCTGGCTGGGGTTGGTGCAGCACTGCTTGCTCCTGGGCTGGGGCTTGCACCAGGCGTCTTTGCTGCGTGCTGTATGCTCAGTTCCCTTTGGGAGGGAGAACATTGGTTTGTACTCTGTATGGGGAGAGAGGAGCAACAAGTCCTTCCAGAAGGTCTGAGGGCCACAGGCTAGGGCAGCTGTTTCTCTCTGGTTTTGCCACCCAGGAATCCCCTTCTTCTGCGTGACACTGATCTTCCTGGCTAGCTGGACGAACTACGGCCCCTTCTCCATTCCCATCCATGAATCTGTTGGTGGCAGATCCACCAATGCAACTATGTAAGTCATGGCAAATGGGTTGCCTGGTCCTCAAATCTTAGATGTCAACTGGCTAAACCATGTCCTACAGACTTTCCTTAGCACACCTATGGCTTTTCTCAGGCTTTGTGCAGGGTGGTAGTGGTGGATTCCCCCTTCATGTTTAATTAATCTGGGTGCTGGGTTTGTGCTACACTTTCGTGCTTCCTGTAGCTTGTCCAGCTTGTGCCCTCATGGGATGACGCAGCATAATCTTCTGTCCCTTCTCCTCCCTCCAGATGCTGGATCACGAGCCCCCTGATTCATAACGTTGTGAACCTGGGTTTCTTTAGCCTGGTGTTCCTCTTTAACTCAGTCATGCTGGGGGCCATGGTCCGGGAGATTGTCCGGCAGAACAAGAAAGGCCACAAGCTCAAGCACGTCCTAGCCCTCCTTGGGCTGAGCATCCTGCTGGGCATCCCCTGGGCACTGGTATTCTTCTCCTTCACCTCTGGCATCTTCCGCCTTGTCTCCCTCTACCTCTTCACCATCATCAACTCCCTCCAAGGTGAGCCTGGGGACGCGGGGCTCCTCCAAAGGGTGCCGGGGATTTCATGGGCTGTTGGTGATGGGGTATGAGAGAAGCTGTCCTGGGCAGGCTGGCTGGCTCACTCTCGGCTACTGCTGGTCCCTTGAAGGGGTTCACCCACCCTTCCTCCATCCCCTTGCAGGTTTCCTCATCTTCCTCTGGTACTGGACCATGGTGCTGCAGGCAAGAAAGTCCCGTGACACGCAGAGCAGCTCTGACAGCGTCAAACTGCAGCCCAACAGCAGAGAGAGCCACCTTGGCTGAGCCCCACTGTCACTGCGCTGCGCTGTGCCGGGGCTCCCTGTGTGGAGGACGCCTATGGGATGGACTGATGCCCTACGCTTTGCTACTGCACACACCTTGTAGGGCTGCTAGGAGCCCAGGGACCAGCAGAGGAGCCAGCTGTCCCTTGCTTCTCACCTCTGCCAGCCTCATCCCCAGTTTTCCCACCCCACCGTGTCCCGCTGGGCAGTGGCGAATCCTTTGGCTTGGCATCCTTGGGGCAGGAGGGAGGAGGGATGCTCACCGGGGCAGTGGGGGCTGCAGGAAGCAGAAGTGGCCGGGACAGGTTCCCTGGTGCCTCCAGACATCCCCTGCCATGCCCTGAGGCCAGGGGTGATGGGTGGGAAAGGCCTCCTCTTCAGCCCTTGATGGTGGTCACTGAGAGGGTCCTCCCCTAGTGAAGACAGAATAACTGCCCCCACGACACCCTCCTGCAGCTGAAATAATCTATTTTTGTTATTTTGTCGATGTATATTTTTGGATAGTGTAGAAGTTCAATGAGCGCACCCGCACACCAGACTCGTGCCCATTAAAGTTGTTCCTGCTCAGAGCGTGGCTCACTGGAGTCTCCCTGCTGCGTGCGTTGGCAAACTCTGATGGGATTCATCTCTCGGCTTGGGTTGTCCCATCCGTGGAGAGGACCTGATGTTTCATCCCGTAGGATTCTGCTGAGCTGGGACCAGTAACATTGCTCTTGGCAGAGCACTGGCAGCTTGCTGCCTAGGGGTCGGGGTGATGGGAGGAGATGCCATGGCTTGGGAAACTGCTGCAGTTTCCTGGGACCATCGCTACCCAGCAAAGAGGGCGGCCAATGGAGAACAGGAATCCAAAGAGGGAGACTTCGCAGGATGGGAATTGCTCCCTTTGGTGGCTGTAGGGCCAGGCAGAGCATGGCTTTCTTGGCTGTGCCACTTACAAGGACAACACCGCGTCTCCCATCCTACCAGTTCCCCTTGTGGAGAATGCCCCGCTTGCAGCTCATCCCCTCCCACCCAGTTCCCAGCTGGGGGCAGGGGCATCTTCCTGGGAAGGGGATATTTTGGCCTCAGTGGCTTGTAGTGCTGCCTGGTGACATGCTTGGTCTGGGAGAGAGATGCTCCAGCACGTTGCTGGGCCAGTGGGGGCCATCGACCAAGGATTTGGCAGGATGAGAGGCAGAAGGGGAAAGGAAAAAGCCACAAGTCAGATGGGGGAAGTGGCCAAGGGGGAAACAATGTGGCTCTGACAGTTATTGCTGTTACTGTGAGCTGTGGCAGGAGGTCCTGCCAACCCACAGGAAGGTGTGAGGCGTTTGCAGAAGGGAAATGAGGACACAGCCGTTGCCTCAGGAGCAGCTGCACAACCCGGGAGAGCCCAGGGAGGAGCAGAACGCCGTGGGACAGCCAGGGGTGTTAAGGGAGAGACACCACAAAGCACCATGAACCTGCTCCTGGGCGCTGTGCTGCTTCTTCTGGTGCTGCCTGGTGAGTGAGGGCAAGACAGGCACTCCTGGAGGGGTAGGTTTTCCCATGGGAAAACGTTGACCTAAAGACCATGGCAGGGTTTCACTTCAAAACGTGGCCAAGCCAGAAGGGATCATCCCCTCCTGGCATGTGCAGAGGTGAACGGACTTGGGGAGGGCAGTTCCTGCTGGGGGCTATTTTAAAACCTTGGAGAAGCAGCCCAGGGTCACTTCAGAGAGCCACCCTGTGGGGCTGGACATGGTGGCTTTGCCTTCACCAGCTCTGATGGCTGCGCAGTTGCTTTTTGAAGGCCATGTAACAGTAGGACTGCTCCTTTTGAACCTGGCAGCTGCCGGATTCTCCTGCCTCCCCTTTCCCCTGTGGACAGGGGGAGGGCTGATCCTACATCTTGGGGTTTTCTATTTCCCCATATGCTCTTCCAGACTCTGCCAGGGGACGGGAGATCTGTGCCGGTGAGTGCTCCCCCCATCCCTGCCCTCACCCCCGGTGCTCACCCAGTGCCGTGGCACCCAGTGGTCAGCCTGCTGCCCTCCTCCCCAGCCCTGGAGCGAGGTGACAGTCACCACTGGTGCTGCAACATGACGGTGGGGTTGAAGGAGATGAGCGGCGGGACCCCCAGCCTCGACTTGCCCCAGCGCTGCCCGGAGCTGAGGCACGACGGCAGCTCTGCTTGTGCCTGTCTGCGGGAGCGCTGGCTCAGGTAGTGTGCAGAGCTGGCTGTGGTTGGGTCTGGGGGCTCAGCCCCCCCATATTTCCCAGTCCCACAGCCCTTGTGCCTTGCAGGCTGCTGCAGTCGGTGGGGCCAGCACTGCGTAGTGGGCTGGCTGGGTTGAAAGTGCTGCTCCTGAACATCAGCAGGGCTGTCACCCATGATGTCCTCATCGCTTTTTCCCCCATGGAGGTGAGATGCACTCCCCTCCCTTGCTCAGAAAATCCCGCACCTCCCAAGCATTCGCTGAGGCCTGGCTTGCTGTGGCATGCTCTTCCTTCACCCTTCTCCATGACAGCATGATGGACCCACATCAAATTTAGCATCCCTTGGCAAGGAGTCATGTGAAATGGTGTTTGGGAGGGAAGAGCCCTCCCAGAGGAGCAGTCCCAGCAGCAGGCAGGTGGTCAGAGAAGGAAGAGAAACAACATATGGATATGGGACCTTATGCCTCCCTGCCTACCCCTGGGCTCTTCCACTCCCTGGATATCCTGGGGGACCACGTCCCATGGGGTGAGGGTGGGTTGGAACTCTCCTGAGAGCTGCTTCCTTCTCTGCCCCTTCACTGCTGGGTGCTGGGGATGAGGCACTTCCCTTCTGCCCTTGGGCCTTCGACTGATGTTGCTGAACAAAACCCACTTTGAGCACAGCTGAATTTGTGCCTGGAGCAAGGTGGGTCCCCAGCAGAGAGGTAACATTGCCAGCAAGCAACCCCCCCGCCCCGTTCTCTGCTACAGAGTCCCATGTTGCTGAATATGACCGAGAAGGGAAAAACAGGCAAAATTCAGCTGCCCAAGGAAATATTCCACTCCCTGAGCAGCTGGACAGCACGCGTGGTGGTGATGGTTCTCAACATCCAGCAGCTTGGCATGTTTGAGGTATGAGCTGACATTGTCAGCATCCCTTCAGCTGTCAGCACTCACTACCTTGCCAGCTGGGCTCAGGCAGCCTTGCCCCCCACAGGAGGTCAACCAGATGGGACAGGTCCTGGATAACACTGTGGTGGGCATCACAGTGGGAGAGAAGAGCATTTCCGGGCTGCGAGACCCCATGAAGCTCACCTTTGCCCACAGGCAGCTGCCCTATGTAAGTCATACCGTCCCTTCATCTCTCCTCCAGTGCCCTTCACCACGATGTCTGCTGATGCTGCTCTCCCCTGTTGCAGGGCATCACCCCGCAGTGTGTCTTCTGGGATCCCAGCAAAGGTATGGTGCTTGGTGGGGCTGGGTTGGGGGCAGGTGCAGATGCTGTGCCTGGTGCTCATGGCCATCTCCCTGTACCTGTTGCAGGGCAGGCAGGAGGCTGGAGCAGCAGTGGATGTCTCACACAGCCTCGGGACAATGGGACAGTCTGCTCCTGCAACCATCTCACCTTCTTCACCCTTCTCCTGGTGACAATCCCACTCCCCACAGCTCCTGCTTGTACCCTGGCTGCAGAGCCTGTCCCACCTTGGTGGCCCCTTGGGTGTCACCAGTAGCTGCAGAGAGACAGTTATGGCTGCTTCCAGGCAAGCCCAGGTCCCAAAACCAAGCCCAGCCCCAGCTCAGGAGGGGAGCAGCCTAGGGCAGGCTCTGGAGCAAGCAAGGTTTAGGGTCCCATTTCCTGCTGGAGGCTCCTACAAGGGTTCTCATGGTGGTCCCCCACAGCCTTCACTCATCCCACATCCCACCTCAGGGAGCATCTCCTCTGAGCTACTGCTGGCCTGCTCCCCCTAAAGACCTTCTAGGGGGACAGACCAGGGGCTTGTGCAAGGTCCCTGCTGCAGCCCACTGGCGTTATCAACCCTGTGGCACTGGTAGCTGCAGTTGGGTTTTCTAGCTTAGTCCAAAGCCTGTCTAACCCAACATGCACATGTTCAGCAGAACCCAACTCTGGACAAGTCCACGGCACAAGCCTTGATGACTGTTGCCACTGCTGGCTGTGCTGTAGCCATGGCTTTCTCCATTTTCACCATTGCCTTCTGCATCTTCTTAAGGTAGGATGTGCCAGCAGTTCCCTGGGGACTTGTCAGGCTGGGAGAGATGTGGGGCAAGTCTATGCGTGAACCTGCTTCAGTACAGTGTACGGTCCTGCTCAGCTCTGACCCCCACATTTTCTGCTCCTTCTGGGGATGCTCAGGTGCAGGTTCAGGTCTGAGGAGACCCTTCGCACCAACCTGGGCCTGCACATGAACCTCGTAAGCAGCCTGTTCCTCCTCAATCTGGCCTTCCTGCTCAACAGTGGAATCTCTGGTGGGACCCAGCCAGGAACCTGCAAGGTCCTGGGGGGGCTCACCCACTATTGCCTGCTCTGCTGCTTCACCTGGATGGCACTGGAGGGCTGTCACCTCTACCTCCTCTTTGTCAAGGTCCTCGGCACCTACATCCACCACTACTTGATGAAGTTGTGCCTGGTCGGCTGGGGTGAGCACCACCAGCCTGGGCGAGAGCTGGGGGCAGAGGAGGGCAATCAGTTACAAACGGAGGGGGAACAGTGTGATGCAGTGATGGGCAGAGAGTGAGCAAGCCCCTGTCCTGCCCGCAGCTTCTCCAAACACCATGGTCAGGGCCAGGAAGTCTCTTACAAGGACTCAGTGCAGCAAATTCAGAGTAGCATCCACAGGCACCCTCCATCCCACCGGTGAACAGCCTCCTGCTCACCGAGGGTCAATGTCCCCCTGTTGCCAGCCCTCCACGGGCACCAGGGGGGCATCAGAGTAGATGATCTCTCAGAGAGGTTAGGGGACACCTTGAGCCCTGCTGCCCAGCGCTGTCCTTATCTATCTGCATCATGTCCCAGCAGCAACCATCGTGCCCATGGCACTTGTACAATCTCAGCATGCCCCAAAGTCCCTTCTCCCCAGAGGTCAACATGTCCAGGGCCATGCAGAGATGCAAGTCAACCACCTTGCCTGTTGTTTGCCTTTCTGGCCTCCTCCACAGGTCTCCCTTCTTCTTGCAGGCTTCCCTGCTTTCATAGTCGGGGTGGCAGGAGTCATCGGCAGCTACGGAGAATACAGTATCCAGACTGCGGACCAGCAGGTCATAGCCCGCCTGTGCGTGCACCACCACCCACAGGGCTTAGGTGGCCCTTATAGCAAGGGGAGCGGTAACCCATTGCTGCTGGGGTCACAGCAGCAGGGGGTGTGTCCATCTGGCTTGGATTTATGCTGCTGTTCCACTTCCCTAATTATGATTACAACACAGCAGCTTTCTACAGCTGTGGTAACCACCACCTCCACCTCTCCTGCCAAGCCTACGTGGTCATGCCCACAGGACTCCAGGTCATGGAGGGACATTCAAGCTCCATCTGGAGCTTCCCCAGGCTCCCTCCCAGCTGAACAATATGAGGGCAGTAGGTCTACACTGCTGTCCCCCCCTGCTTCACTCTTGCCTTGGAAAACAGCACAAGGGTGTCCCTGCATCCCTAAGCACTTTTCCCTGGGGAGGCTCACAAGGTTGCTGCTGGGGCTAGCAGAGGCACTGGAGACACCGTGGTTGCCTTTTTTCAGGTGCTGGATCACTTCCAAATATATCCTGGTCCACTACATCACCAACTGCAGCTACTTCAGCCTCATTTTCCTCTTCAACATGGCTGTCTTTGGGGTGGTGACCCAGAAGAGCTGCTTCCTGCAAGGCACAGGAGTCGTGCAGGGGGACCACAAGGCCTGGAAGACGGCCATGGTGGCAATGGGGCTCTTCTCCCTGCTGGGAGCCACCTGGGCTCTGGCATTCCTCACCTATGGCACCTCCTCGGCATCTGTGCTCTACCTCTTCACCATCTTCAACTCTCTCCAAGGTCAGGGTTGACTCTAGCTGGGCTTTCCAGGCTTGGGTAGGGAAGATGGAGGAGGCAGGAGCCAGCCTGGCAGTGGGTTGATCAGGGTGTCCAAGATGCCAGAACCTTCCCAGCGTTGTCATGCCCTTCCCTTTGGCAGGGTATGTCAAGTAGTAGGTCCCAGCCACCCATGTGGAGCTGGTCATGGCTCCCAACCATGTCCACTCCATTGGGCATGTTTTCCCTCCAAGGAAGCCATTCAACTTAGGGCATATCCCAACCAAATGGCTCACCTGAAGCATGGGGAGACCCTTCTGCAGGAGCAGGAGTAAGCTGAGGGAACACCCTGGTTGCAGCAGGGAAGTGCTGGCAGCTTCGCTGCAGGATGCATCCTACCATCTCCTGCTGCTGAGTGTCTGTCTTCCTTTCCCTGCAGGAATCTTCATATTCATCTGGCTGGTCGCCCTCTACTACCCCAAGACAAAGGAGACCACTAGCTTCCTCTCCCACATCATCAAACATGAAAAAACCACCACAGTTTCCCAGGACTAGCCGTGGCTAGACCTCCCTCCTTGCCTGTGTGTGCACCTGCTGTGAGCAAGTTTCGGTCCTGATGGATGCAGCTTCCTGACAGAGGATGAGGAATTAGTTTACCGTGCCTCAGTTTACCCTTCAGATGGCATGATCCACCTTAGCAGGGTTCTTTGCTTCAGCCGTTTCTTTCCTTGTGGCCTACCTTGGGGATGGAGCTTTGGAGACTTTCCTTGTGCCAAAATCCCTCCAGGCTGCAGCTTCCCCATGGTCTCGAAATGCCCTGATCTCATTCCCCAGAGGCTCTTGTTGTGTTGAGGAGGGAGCCCATGAATTGCCCGCCTTCAAGGTGGAGCCGTCCTCCTCTTCACTTGGGATGGGCTTTGGTGCTGGACCAGCCCAGTGGTGAATTTTCCTGCTGTAGGAGACAAGAAGATTGACTTGCTCCAGCCCAGGCTCAGGAGGTTCAGGTCTGGGTTTTAGCGAACAGGGAGAAATCCCATGACCTTCTTTGCAATACAACCTCTCCAAATGGATCCGGGCTGAGCTGTTTGGGCAGTGATCTGCTCTACATCCCTCCTGCAAAGCACCCTCTGGGGCCAGCAGCAATTTCTGTGAGGACACTGCGCTTCAGCCCAACGTGCACACACAGCTGCCTCGAAGGGAAAACACTCATCTTTTCCCTACCTGTGTTTTCGTATTAAATCTCTACCATCTGTCTGAGCGCTATGGGATTTGTCTTTGATGTTTACAATATTGTTCATTATTCGCTTTATATTAAGGATGTATTGATGGGCAAAATCTTGTGTGTGATTTGTCATTGTTCAGAAGAAAGACGTACGGATAGGTGTACAAACACACGTGTGTGTGCACAAGAGCAGCCCTTTCTCTGCTAATGCAGCTTCTGTGTCACACAGAACCACGTGAAGTCCAGCTTTGGTGGGCAAGTGTCTGGTGTGGGTACCTCTATCTCCCCACACACCTGGATTACTCCCTGGGAGGAGGAAGGAACCTCCCATCCTTCTACTGCACTCCAGGTTTCTGGAAATCTGTTCTCTACAGATGAGATTGTTTAGAAATGATGCAATCCCTTGCTCTGCACAGTGGGGTGCCAAAACCAACCACCCACCCATGGTAAGGAAGACTCTGGGCAAAAGCCCTAGTTACTCTAGCTTGTCTCCACAACCTCTAGGCCAAGCTGAGAGGCAGGACTTGCTGCTGCTGGATCCTCAGAGCACAGCAGCATGCCCTCGCCTACTTTTATGCCAGAGCTGCTTCTCCACCTCAGCTTTCCCGAGTACGATTCAAGTCTACAGAGTAAGGGCCGGGGGTCATGAGAAGGTCCTAGGGATTCTACAAGGAGCTCAAACACCCTGATGTGACTCGTCTTTGGAGCACCATTTGCATCTGGCCGTCGTCTCCTTCCCCGCAAAAAACTGTAAAGGCACAGGGAAGCGCCCCTCTGCTACTGCCACATTTATTTGGAAACAGCAGTTTTCTACGCGCTTCGCCACCTCGTGCTGATGGCTGCAGCAGCCACAACGAGCACACCGAGAGCACACAGCAGGATGAGAGCACCAGGGAGCCATGGGTTGGGTCCTGCCAAAGAGGAGAAAGGTTGGTTACACATATAGGTCCCCCGAGCCAGTGCTGAGCCCTGGCATGGCATCTCCTAACCAGGCGCAGATTTGGGAGATATTAGCTCCTCTGAAATGAGCCACCAGAGCTGGAGGTGCTTCAGGGCCCTGAGGGCACTAACAGGACTTGGTCACCCCAGCTGGTGTCATCTGGGGCCTCCACCCATGCCTGCTGCCCAGAGGCTCCATTAAGCTCAGCATTCATGCCTGGTGTTATGCTGCAGGTGGGCTTGCCCCAAGCCCTGGTCCTGGACCTCCTTGGACCTCCTGGATTGATTTTGGTGCTCAGAAGGAGCTTGTCTTGCTGGGTTGATGCATAGGCAGTGTTTAGAAACCCCAGGGTTGGGGTGCTGCACCAACAGCCTTCTGTCTCCAGGTCCCTTCCCACCTAGGTCCTCTGCTCAAGCCTGACCTGTGCCTGGTCCAGAGCTGCTCATGCAGAGCTAACCCCTCTGTGCTGGTTTGGCTTCTGCAACATGCTGTGCGTGGCCATGACGCCTGAAGGACTCCACACTGCTGTGCAAGGCAGTGACTTTAGCAGTCCTTTTTAATAACCTGGCATAGCTTAAACAGTTGCAAGGGTCTGTGAGCTGCTTCTGCCCTCCCCGGAGTGCCATACTTACCCTCCAGGGCCTGTTGGTCAGTCCTGGAATGGTGTCTCTCTGCTCCCAAGGAAGGAGCAGCCAGCAGATGGATGGGTCCATAGGAGACAATCTTCTTGTAGTCATCCACCAGCGCCCGCTTTTTCCTCCAGCCCCTGGAGCATTGCTGTGAACAAAGCCAAGGGAAGGGTGATGGGACCAGAGGGCAGGGTAGAAGCTCACTTTGGAGGGGCAGGAGCTGTCCTGGTGGTTTCCTCTTGGCAGAAGCACAGCTGAAACTGCAGCCCAGGAGCAGACAAGACCCCAGAGCATGAGGGCAGCTGGTTCCTGAAGGACCTTAGCCTGCTCCTCCCCAAGTTCTAGCATAAGCCTCTGCTCCTGCAAACATCCAACGGACAGAAAGAAGAGAGCTCTCTGGTAGGTTCAAGCCCTTCTACCTTTCGTTCAGGGTGCTGGGGTGTGCTGAGGTACCCCAAGCCAGAGCAGAGCCCCTTCTCCAAACAGCAGGCCAATGGAAGGGAAGTTCCCGTGCCCGGCCAGGGCACGGTGCATACCAGCAGGAGAGCTTACCTTGGCACAGGGCTCTGGGCTGTCGGGGAGACAGAGCCGGACTCGACAGTGCAGGAACACCTCAGAGTAAGCAACAAACCGAAACATCTGGAAGCTGAACTTGGCAGTAGTGCTCTCTCCAATGGCATTCAGGTATGTCACTGTCTCATCGTGAGGACATCTGGGACATGACAGTGAAGTCAGTAGGTGGCAAGTGAGGGGTAGCATCCCAACCTGGGACACCAGAGCACAGAGGGACTGGGTGCAGCCCTCCAGGTTTTGCTGAACAGGACTATTTCTGTCTCCGTGCTGGTGGGGATGTCTTTCCTTGGTACTCTGCATTGTGTCCAGCTCAGGGTGGAGCTGCGACCAGCCCAGGAGTTGGCTTGTGTCTTGCTCTGTGGGGCCACAGCTGCTCTGCGGAGGTGGAGTGAGCCTGGCTGTGGCTCCTACTTCCAAGATATCCACATTGCTGGCTTTAGCTTGGCTGTGGACACCTCTAATGCAAGCTATTCAGCAGATACCTCTACCTAGATTCCAGCAAGGTCTCTGCTCCTTGCCCTTTGACTCCCCAGCTGTCTAGGAACAATGTTAGAGGGAAAGCAGTGCTATTGGCAGCAGAGCTGGGGTCAGGACAGAGGCTTAGTTAGGGGGCTCACCTATGGGGCTGGTACACCCATTCAATGACGGTGTCCACCATAGGTTTCAACTGTAATGGTGTCATTGCTCATTGCTCCCTCACAGCAATCTCTCCTTAGCACCCAGCAAAGAGACACAATCGTCCTCATAGTTCAAGGAGACCAGATGTGCTAGAGGCTCTTTACTCACCCCTTCTCAATGAGTTTGTGCCGCACATCCTGGTAGGGATCAGCGCTTGGTGTGGCCCAGCAGTCTTCAACGCTCAGTAGGAAGTACTTGAGCTGTTGCTGTCCTTCTATCTTCAGCAGGACATAAAGCGTGTCTGTGATGGGGATGGCCATGTTCGGTAGGTGATAGGGCTGGAGGTAGTCGGGTGTCTTGTACAGTCTCATGCTGACGTTGAAGTGTCCTTCTCTGACCACAAACTGCACCAGCCTGAGAGGAGAGGAGGAGAGCTCACAAGCAGAACAAGAAGGCAGAATGGATGCAACACAAGCCAGGCCTCTGGTTCAGGCGCACTGACTCTGCTTCTGGTTGGAACCTCATGAGAGGTCATGAGAGCCGGGCCCCAAGCTGCCTCCTGGCTGATATGTCTGCACCACGTGTGGCCAGAGGCAAGGAGCTCCAGGGGTTCCCACTGACCATCTGGCCAGTGAGGGATATGAAAAGGCAACTCAGGGAGTCCTAACCCACACTTCCACAGTGGCCTGAGAAGCGCGTCTTCCCATTCTCACCCTTTATTGTTTGCTAGCTGGTTTCAAGCAGTGAGGACCAGAGAAAGGTAGCTTGTGCATGCCTTTCTTCGGCTCTATCCCAGCCCCAAACCTTGTGTTGAAAAATTATGTTGGGAAGAGAAAGGAAGGCAGCCTGATGTGGCATTGCTCTAGTGGCTCCCCAGAAGGTGTCTATTTTTCTGCCGGTTCACAAATACCGTGTCAGCAGCAAGGCGAAGAGTGACCACTCACTTGCCAATAGCAGTAAGAGCAAAGGGCAGTTTCACCACCTGCTCGTAGGCGTAGATGCAGGAGAAATGCACCTCCAGCTGAAAACTCCGGGAGATCACACTCCCCTGTGCTTCCCGCTGTGACTCAATGACATTGACATATGACACATGGGAGCTGTTTTGCTGTAACGACAAAGAAAGCAAGTATCCAGACCATGTCTAAGTCCATGCACAGAGCTTCAAGCTCCAGTTCAGATGGTGCAACATCTCCTGGATGTCTGCTGCGGTTTTTGCTCAAGCTCTGTATCCGTGGGCTACTGGCAACCATCACCAGATGGCAGGAATCAGCATAGTGACCATGGGTAAGTGCCCCTCTGTGCGATGCAGAGCTGGAGCACCGCTTCCTCTGCATCCCCCCGACCCACAAATCAAGTGAGGGACCAAGGGTCTTAGTCAGGGCTGCAGAGCTCAGAGTTTGCTGCCAGAAAGCTAAGGACTGTTACCAGCAAGTAAAAAGCACAGTGAAATTTCCATACTCTGCTGAATAAGACAAGGCATGCAGCCACCAGGGGTTTGGAAGAGGCAGAAAAGCTTTCTGACAGCCCCCAGAGAAGCCTTCCAAGGGGAACAAGAACTTTACAGCACCCAGATATAAAACGAAAAGCCTCCGAGGCTTCCCCTTTCTGTCCCCACCCAGCATGTCTGCTCCTTTCATGGCTTCAGAGCTATGCAGAGAGAGTCTGCAGGATCCTCACCTGAATTATTGATCCACAGGCAGTGTGGTTTTCACCTGTGAGAGTGGCTGCAAAAAATAGTTCTCCCTCTTCTTCCCTTTCTGAGACTTTGCATGCCTGGTTCTTCAAGTGGACAAGCTCCCGAGGGATTTTAAGGAGCTCAAACACCTCCTTCCTCACCATCATCTTCATGTGCTCTTCCTCACAGGCCAACTTCAATACCACATCTGAAGGAAAAAGCCATCTGCAATAGCAATAAGGAAGAGGCCTGAAGGAGCCCTAGGTCAGCTATGGGATGGCACAGTCCCACCGAGCTCAACGAACCCTCATTGCAGCCTTGTTGGAGACTGCTGGTAGGGTTCTTCAGAGACATGGGGCAAAGGACAAACCTTTGGGAATGCTCAGAAGTTAATGTGGGTCTGTCAGTTTGTACTAGTTGGCTAAGACCTGCACAAGTCCATGTCTGCCATTACTCTGAACAGACAGAATCCTTAAGCCTTCAACATCAAAAGCAGCTGTTGTGGGTCTGGCCCCCTTCCAGGGCTGTCTACAGAATCACTGCAGTTTGCCAAGAGCAGCAGACAGGGACAATGATCCTCATTTTCAGATGAAGAAGATAGTTTTATGGCCAGCATCTCGAAGGAGCCTTCACTGTAGCTGTGCTGGAGTGCATGTGGTTGTGCTGAGACAGTGAGGCAGCTGTGGCCTCTGCAGCATGCCCTGCTCCCCTGGCACAGCTACACCACAGCACAGCTTCTTGACAGCCAAGGTTTCCTTCTCACAGGAATTCAGGCTATTTGGAGGAAGGAAATGGCCTGTGAGTAGGTCTTGTACCAACATGTAGTCAACGCATAGTGGTGGTAGTGGGGAATGCACCTGAACCAGGAGCTGGGACATGCTCCTTGATCCTGCAGGGACGAGCAGTGCTAACACCAGCGCACTGTGCCCATCACACTTCTCTCTGGTGCCCATGCACAGATTAGGGAGGTCTCACCAGCATCTTCAGCCCTACCTTGGCAGAACGCCCCTGTGAAGCCTGGTTTGCAGCTGCAAACTGGTCTGTCCTCCACCACCTGGCAGTGCCCCTGATGCTGGCATGGGTTTGGCAGGCAGGCATCTGGGCTCCTCTTGAGACGGAGGGCAACCCCTTGCCTTGGACCGTCTGAGCTTGCCAGCTCACCTGCAGCAAAGGAAAGGTGAGTAAGCTGAAATGCAGCAAGAATGTCCCCCCTACCAGAGACGTGAGTGAACTCGCTCCATAGTGTGAAGCCCTGCCAAGCTTGTGAGGGCTGAGATCCTCACTTACAGCCAGAGCAGGCACATCACAGCAAGAACCTGCCACCTCAGCTTGCCTGGGGAGATGTGACTGAGAGCCCAGGAGACTTTCTTAGCATGGTCATAATCTGTATCAGAGCTGTGGAACCTGCCACTGGCGAGCAAGGAGAATGGTGGCACAACACAGCATCTGTGTCCACATCCATGGGTCAAATACTGTACATGGCTGGGATGGAGAGCCTGAGGTTTCTCTCTATTTTGACAGCTCTTGCAATCCGGTTCCTGCCCCACACAAGCCCTGCTCTGTTGTCCCCCCTAGCAGCCTTCAGTGGTGCCCTGAATGAGGAACCTGGACACAGATCGGGTGAGGGTTTGACCTCTCTGCCTGTGACCCAGCAGGAACAGTGTACAGGGAGACTCACTCTTGGTGCTGTCGCAGCCAGCCAGACAGAGGGCAGAGACCAGCAGCAAATATCTCACAATCCTTTCCTGTAAAAACAAGCAGGCTCTGGGTAATTTGGTTTTTTAGTATGCTTGCTGGAGGTGTTTGCAGTGATTCAGAAAGAGCCAACCCTCAAGCATAGGTGTTATGTTTCTGTACTGCATTTCCTCCAAAAACTCTGGATTCAATGGCACAAAGTCATTTCCTATCCCAAAGGGCCAGATCAGCAATGCTTTCCCCCCAGTCTAACGCAAGGGCCAAACGCCGTTCTGAATGTAGGTAGCTATTCCAGAAAGAAGGAGTGGGAGAAACAAGACCTTGGATCTGCAGGGATGTGCTGGCAGTGATAAAGCTACCTTTCAGTAAGAACAGGCACTTTGAGTAAAACCACACAGCTGAGGCATCATTCCAGGCTCCCCAAAGAGGAAAGGAAACTCCTTTCTTTCCGCTACAGCGCTTTTGAAGAGATAGGATTTGCAAAAGGGTCCTTGCTTTTCCAGTAACCCATATCCATAACAAGGAGACAACGGGATAAAAAAATACCAAAGCCTTTAACATGGCTAAAATCAATGCCACAAAGCCACAGATTAAGTCAATTTCCTCCATTAGCACAGATAATGGATTTCTTTAGGGAAATTAATGTCACAGTGCTGGATGAGCCCTGGATACTGGAATGTCCTCGTCAGAGATGTGGTTTAGGAGGTGGCTGGGGCCAGCGGCTGGAGTGATGCTCTGCCACCCCTCTTCCCTGTGGGTGTACTGAGAGCAGGGCAGGCCCAATACCAAAAGCCCCACTCTGGTCTGGCAGCATGTCCCGTGCTGCCCCTGCCTGACCCTGACCACCTGTGACCACCAGACCTCCAGACAAGGGCTTATTCCCCACTTTTCTCCATTCTCGCTGCAGCAGTCCTGAGAGATCCCAGCAGCATTAAGAACTCACCTGGTTCTCACCCAACTTACCATCGCCTGGCCACTCTGTGATGCTCCTCTACCCACTGGTGCCCCGGTTGCTCTCGTGCTCCCCACTGTGTGCCTTATATTGCCTGCTGGCAGCTCCTTCTCCCCCACGCAAGCACCCTGCCTCCCGATTGCACAAGAGCCAGCTGAGCATCCTTCAGGGTGGCTGGGGAGGAAAGGACTCTGCAAAACTCCATCCTCTGGCATAGACAGCCCTTCCGATTACCCATTCATGAATTCTGACCTAATTCGTGGCCCTGATGGGATCCCAAACAGGGAGAATATGTGCAAAATCCTCAGGAATCTGGGGTTTTGTGCATCTGACTGGTTTTGTGGTAGCTGCTTTTGACGCAGCAGTAACAACAGATACGATATGAGAAGGTCAGATAACAGTGTACTGAATACACGTGATTTTGCAACCACAATGTACTTTTGCTTTGGCTGTTTTTTTAATGACTTCTGACATCTGAGATCTGGTGAGAAGTACTGGTGAAAGGTGGAGGGATGAGCGCTTGGTCCTACCGTGCTTTGTTTGGGGAACAGTAACCAGCATTAGTCACTCAGAGTGATGCTTCTTGATACATATCGACAATACCCTGTGCATCCTCAGAGCTTTAATTGCTATTGTCACCATAACATAGCAGCAAATGTGAGCATTTTTATCCCAAGCCACAATGAGAACCGGAAAACAAACGTGTTCAGCACCTGACTCTGCTTACAGCCTAATGAACGACCAATTAAGGAAAAAAGAAAAAGAAAGAAAGGCCTCCTGCCTTCCCCACTGCCAGCTTTTGGGGGAGAACCTCTGCTTTCTTTCCATTTTGTGTTTTACAAAGCAATTAACTAGTACAGACACTTGCCCAAACTCGCTTAGGGATGCAAAGGCAGCAAAGCCCACAGGCGGAGAAAAGCAACAAAGGAAAAGGGTGAAAAAGATGGAACACGCAGCAACTTTGGAGGTGTTCAAGGCCAAGGTCTGGTGGGGCTTTGAGCAGCCTGATCCAGTGGAAGGTGTCCCTGCCCACGGCAAGGGAATTGGAGCTGGATGGGTTTTAAAAGTCCCTTCTGACTCAAACTGTTCTATGATTCTATAAGGAATGGGGAGCAGTGAGTGTTTGGGTTGGTATTTTTAAGAAAGTGAAAGTCATCAGTTTAAGAGCGGCCTTGTGGTCTGTGAGGGGCTGGAGGCAAAGCCATTCTGGCATGCAATGTTTTACTACTTCCCCCTCATTTCACCCCAAAACCTTCTGGCGGAGGGGGCTGCCCCCAGCACTGCAGTGGGGGCTGAGGGGAGGTGGGGGGACAGGCAAAGAGGAGTGGGGGGGCCTTGAGGGGAGGTGGGGGGCAGGCAGAGAGGAGTGGGGGGGGCCTTGAAGGGAGGTGGGGAGCAGGCAAAGGGGGGGGCAGGCAAAGGGGAGAGGGCTTGAGGGGAGGTGGGGGGTAGGCAGAGAGGAATGGGGGGACTTGAGGGGAGGTGGGGGGAGGTGAGGAGGAGGAGGGAAAGCAGAGGGAAAGGGGGGGCTTGAGAGGGGGGGCAGAGGGGGAGGGGAAACTTGAGGTGGAGGGGGCAGAGGGGATGGGGGTGCCAGGGGAGGTGGGGGGGAGGCAGAGGAGAAGGGGGGGGCTTGAGAGGAGGTGGGAGGGAGGCAGAGGAAAGAGGGGGAGAGGTAGCGAGGAGGTGGGTGGAGGCATAGGGGAGAGGGGCGGGGGGGGGTAGAGGTAGAGATGAGGGGGGAGATGAGGGGGGAGGTGAGGAGGGGCCGAGGGGAGAGGGTGGCTCGAGGGGAGGAGGGGCAGGGGGAGAGGAAGGCGGGGGCACAGCGCGGTTGAGAGCTGCGGCTGTTGCTGAGGCGGCCGTTGCTGAGGCGGCCGTGTGGCACGGCGGGGCGGCAGCCGGGCTGCTGTCGGAGGCTGAGGGCGGTGCGGGAGCCCCAGGACACCCCTACCCGCAAGGCAAGGTCTGCCCCCCCTCTCGCCTGCTCCCCGCGGGTCAGCCTGACCACAAGGAGGGGGAAGCAAAAGCTCTCAGCCTCGCCGAGCTGTAAATAAGGATATAAACAAACAGCGCTCTGTCCTTGGGGGCTGCTGACTCTGCTGCAGGACGTCCCCCTCCTTCAAGGCTTACAGGAGGGATTCTGGAGCTGCTTCCCAGCTGGCAGCACCCCAGGCAGGATGGAGGGCACGGCATTTACGGGGATATGGGGATCAGGGGATGCACTGTGACCTGAGGCTGAGCGAGGGGGTGTGCTGTACCCCACCAAGCCAGGCTGCCCCCGTTCTGTCTCCCCCTGTCCAGGGGACCCCGGGATGCGCAGCCGCTTATTTACCGAGCGCAGCCTGAACTCATATTCCACGCTCATCCTTTACTGTCACAGAAATGGGGATCGCACTTGTGGCTGCCTTAGCCGTGTTCATGTACTAAGTCACTATGGGCAGAGTGAGAGTGTTTCTGTGTTGCTGTATATCTGGGTTTCACCCCTGAATTCACCCTGGTGCTTTCATTTCTCTAGTGCCCCGGAGGAGGCAGAATGGAGGTCCTGGAGGAGAAGGAAGAGGAGCACAGAGAAGAAGAATTGCTGAAAGGTTTGGAGACCAGTGCTAAACTCCAGGATGCAGAGACGAAGGTGTCTGGTGAGCAAGTCTGCATCCCAAGTGATGTAGCGTAAGTGACATGTTCGTCAGTTACTGGGATGAGCAGACAGTCCTTTAGGGGTGCACAGGGAGGC
This sequence comes from Cuculus canorus, assembly GCF_017976375.1. Lineage (NCBI taxonomy): Eukaryota > Metazoa > Chordata > Aves > Cuculiformes > Cuculidae > Cuculus > Cuculus canorus. The sequence continues at coordinate 9,584,733 of NC_071413.1, read as the reverse complement.
TGTGCACCTGTGGATGGCACTTGGCGGTCCCTTTGCATAGAGAAGAGCGTGAGCTGGTCTACCTGGTGTGTTTGTCCAGAGTAGGCTCCTGCAAGTAAGACAAGATAACTCGCTTCATTTTACATTTATTCACTGTTGTAACATGACACTATATAAAGATCCACTGAGCCTCTGGGTATGTGTTAGCTTGCCATCACTCCAGAGAAGCTTGGCTACGTCAAAATCATGTCCTTGGATATGATCCCCATTTTTTCCCTGGAAACAGGGAGCCCTTACCATGTTTTGATAGCAGGTCATCTTGCTGCATTGCTTCCAGCTTATTACCTATGTCTCTGCCTCTTCCTGCCCTAGAAGTGATTTTGACTGGAGCTCCATTGACACATCCCAGCTCCCATCCTCATACAAGACGAATTCCCTGAAGGAAAAGAAGATACTGCAGATAGCTGACCATTTCCTCAAGCAGTACACTCACCTTTACCCTGAACGCAACCCGCTCTTCCTCCACCCAGTCAACGAAGGTGGCGTGGAGGTATGGGGTGATGTGGGGCTCGGCCACAGTGCAGGGGGCACTGAACTTCTATAGTGCCACATGTTGGGGAAGGACCGCAGCCCTTCCTGCCCTCCTGGTCCAAAGGAATGGGAACATGCTTGCTATGTCCACAGTACCCTGAGCAGGCACACAGCACCCTGGGAACACCCCAGCTGTCCTTATCCACAAGCATGTTGTACCACACAGAGTGGTGGTACCACGTAGGCTACAGGAAGCTCACAGCATTGCAGCGTAACGTTTGGGAAATAGGAAAGACAACATAAAGGGAAGTAAAAGAAATGCATTAAATAGATAAGGCTCAGGTTTAGTCATAGATATGGAGTCTAGATCCAAAGTTAGGTCTTATTCTGAACTTCCCAGAAGTTACAGGGAAGGAATTAAATGTGGAAGTTTGTGGTCTGGTTTTGTTTAGGACTGGGCCCAAACTGCACAACTATTGTCTAGCTCTGGACCTGATGCTCCCCCAGGCATCTGGAATTGCTGCTTTGGACCAACTTTCTCAAACTTCTACTATATCATAAAAATGCAAGACAAAAATGCGGGAGGATGTAAAAGCTGGAATGGGCAGTAGCTATTTGTCTTGCTTGAAAACTAAGAGAAGAACTAGCTCTTATCTGTAATGTGTCTGTGATTAGCTTGAAGTGTTTGCCACAGACATGCAGAAGGCCTCTCAACCCTATGAAATTTCTATCTTGGAACAGGTGAGGAGTGTTACTGATGCTGTTGATGTGGCCTAGTGAAGTCCTGAACATGAGCTGCAGCATCCAGGGCTGGTCTGAGGCAGGCTTTGGGCAGGAGGCTCTGCCAGGCATCTGATGGCTAATCAAAGTCGTGTTAGAATCATGGAATTGTTTAGAATGGAAAAGACCTTTAAGATGATAAAGTCTAACTTAGCCTCTTGTTGCCCTACAGAAGTTTGTGAGCACAACCATAAGGCCAACGCTGGTGCCTTATTTAGAGCTGTACAATTGGGATAGCTGTGCCAGCTTTGTCTCTGATTACCTCACCATGGAGCCCCTCAAGTCCCCTGTCACACCGGTAAGAAAGGGACTGCAGTCCCATCAGAAACAGTCCCACATGGAGGTGACAGAAGGACCTCTCAGCAAGACACAATGTGGGAACCCTTGTAGCTGGGATTAAAAGGTCTTTGACCCGTCTGTCACGCCCTCACTACTTAGGCAAACCTCTGATATTCCCAGGCCCTGTGCGCTGTGTTTGGAAACGTAATCCCCGTACATGTACGATGTTGTACCTGTTGAGCAATTAAGCACTATTTCTAAAAGATTTTGCCTGGCCTTGCTCTCAGTCCCCCCTGATAAAGAGCTGGGCTGCTGTGGGTTGCAATGGCAGACAAGCTTCCCCTCCAAAGTCCAAGACTCCTTGGGACAAAGGGACACATAAAGCCTAGGGGATGATGGTTGACCTCAGTGACCATTTCTCTGGGCCTTTATACTCTTGTATTTCTATCCCACTTTGGGGGATATTTTGGTGTGGCCTGAAGGGAGATTTCTAGACTGGCAAGAAGGGATGATGCCAGAGTTGGGTCACCTCCTAGGTCAGTGTGAATCAACTAAGGCAAAGGGAGCAGAGTGTTTGCTCGCAAGGACTGCTGATGCCCTGCAGAGTCTCAAAGAAGGTATACAAGCTCTGTGCTGACCAAGTGTGTCCCAAGAGTCCCTGGATCTCAAGAAGAATTTGCACTTTGCAACCACAGCGAATGTATCCCCATTTAGCAGAAGGAGACTGTCTTGATCACCCAAGGTGATGGCTGAGATCTGGGAGCAGATTGTCCATATTGAACTTCCCTATAAGGCAGTATGTGCATATTGATCCCTCTCCTTGGTCACCGATCAGGGCCAAAAGGGAATATGTCCTCTCCTTTAAACTATAATCTAGCTTATGTGTCTTTTGCTTTGAAATGCTACAGACAAACCAGCTAGAGATGGAGGTAAACCGCACTCCAGAGCTGTGGTTAGCATTAGATTTTCAGCAGTTTGGCAAGCTCGTTCTGCCCATCTCTTCTGATCACTGAATTTGTCACTAGATTGAGAGTCAGAATTTCCCCATATCATTTTGGCAAGGACTTTTGAGGTCTGTGGCTTGTATAGCAATTTTATATATATGATTCCCTGTGGGTGCAGAGGATATGGGCAGGGATATGGGCAATGAGACCAGGGATGTGGCAATGCCCTCTCCTGCTCTCTGCCCAGTGTGTGTTTCAGCTTCACGTGACAAGCACTGAGAATGTGCATGTCTCTTTTTCAAGCCCAGTTCGCTCTATTCCCCAACCACCATTCTGAAATACCAGAGAGGGAACTGCTTTGACTTCAGTGTGCTGCTGTGCTCCCTGCTGATCGGGGCTGGATACGATGCCTACTGCGTGCATGGCTATGCCACCCGAGAGATGTGCACCCTGGACGAGACTCTGGAGGTGTGCCCACTGCTCAGGGAGCCACAGGAGGTGAGACCTGCAGTGAGTGGGCAAGGAGTAGCCTGGTGTGTGTGCTCAGCCTGTTCATTTCCAGTGATGTCCAGAGCTAAGTTAGGGGGAGCAGCTTCAGGTACACACTGGGGTTTTGGTCTGTACCAAACAGGAACCTCATGAAAGCGATCTTTTGAGTGGTTTTCCACAGTTCCTTAAGAGGCCTCTTTGGCTTCACTGGTATCCTGCTCACCAGGTCCAAAACAGCAAACTGCCAAGAGTTGGGAACTCGGAAGTACCTGTAAAGCCATACATTTTCTCCCTTCTCTTGATCTCTGATGGGTTTCACAGCAATACCCTGTTTTTGTGGAGGCAGGTACCAAAAGAAGAGATGAAGAAGTCTAGCAAGTATACAGTTAAGCCTCCTCTGGACCTGCAATACCAGTCTGAGCTTCAGCAGGAGGCCCAGAAGAAGGCAGACACTGAAGCTGTTCAAAAGAGTGAGGAAAGAGAAGAGAAGGTAATGGTGACTTAGTGAGGTTCACCTCACTGTAAGCTCCAGGAGAAAGAGCTGAAACACAGGTAATGGCTGACCAGAGAAAGGAGGTCACCACCCCCTGCCTTGAAATACAACACAACCCTGATCATGGCCATGAGCGCTTGGCCTCGGGGAACACTGTGTGTGCTGGCACAGGTGTGTGTACGGAGTACGTACTGCGTCACTCTTCTGAAGAGTATAAGGGCCTGGAGATCTTTAGAAGTGGGCAGGGGAGAGAACAGGATTGCTGTTGGGTTGGACTAAAGTGGTAGTAAAATGGCAATAATTACTGCTCTGTCTCTGCACTACAGGAAGTGGAAAAGCCTGAGCGTGACCCTTTGCATGGCTTACGGGTGCATGCGTGGGTTTTGGTCCTGTCTGGGAATAGGGATGTTCCCAAAACCTTCTTCATCAACCCCTTCACAGGAAGGAGCCACAGCACCACAGATGAGCACTTCCTTGGGATTGAGAGTGTCTGGAATGACACGAACTACTGGGTAAACAAGCAGGACTGCTGGAATGGCTGCAAGGTAAGGAGCCCTTAAGCACCCTGTCCCTGGGAGTCAAGCACACCTGAGTCATGGGGAAGTCCAGTGGTGATCCCAGCTGCCATTTACCATTCCCTGTGTTGGCTCTGGTCACATTGCAGCGATTACATAGACTCTGGAACCACTCCAGCACATCCCAGACCCTGACTTAGCAAATAGATCCCACCTATTAAGCCCCTACAGTGCTAGAATATCAGCTTTTAAGGCTGGCTGAACACCCATTCTCTCAACAGCTTTTGAGGCAGAGAATGTTTTGAACCCATTGAGCATGGCTCAAGGCAGGAAAGACTTTGATCAGGCTCTTCTCACACCTTAGCTGCTTCCCATCTGATATAATGTCTGGGAGGAGAGGGTCTGAGTTAAAGCCACTTTAGGTCTGTGTGGATGACCCTGGGGGTGTGCATGGCAGAAGCAGGTCCAGCAACTTCTTCTCATCTGAGTGCAGAGGCACCATGAGGAAAGGGGTCTGCTGCTCTCCAGGCACAGGCGTGGTCTTGAGTCCCACCAGCCAACCAAGAGTCTGATGAGTCCACCTCATTTGAGATCCAGTCTGTCTAGAGTCCTTTAACTTTCTGATACCCAGCCAGGTCCAGAGCACGTGCAGAAACAGTATTCATATTAGTGTCGGGCCCTTGAGACTGCACTGTAGTTAAGTGAGATTCCTCTGTATGGCCTAGGATCTCAACTTTGACTTAAGTGATGCTGTCCGCTGGGAAATTATGCTTTTGGAGAGCAACAAGCCTCTTCAGCTGTGCCCAGATGCTGAGAAGGAAGAGGATTTATCTGACGGGGACATTAATGATCTGGTGAGTGACCCAAATGATGGCTCCTGTGCAGTCGGGATGCTGTGTCAAACTGGTGTGTACCAACACCCACTTATATCTGCCTGCCTGCTGCCCTCTCCAGGTCAGGTCACTATTGTTCTCGCAAGGTTTTGGTTGGCACTTAGATTCGTCCTGAATCTTGAGTAGTTCTGATGCTTTTTATAAACAGAAGCCCATGGTACTTTTGGTGTCATAAGTGTCTGGGGATCTGTGTAAGCCTCCAGTGCATTGACATTTGGGATGAAATAACTAAAAAACACGAAATCCACACTCAAATGTTTCTGGATGCTCTTTCTCTGCTGGTCAGCAGCCTGCTCTCCTAGCTGCGAGGTGGAGTTGCCAACCAAATGTAGACATAATGTATATAGAATCATAGACCAAAAAGTGCTATGTGCTGGAAGAAAAAATAGTATTTTGTCCTGGTGGGAGAATACGGCACAATAAAGCAGTCATTGCACCAGCACAACAGGACCAAGGAACACCAACAACAGTATGTTCTCTCCTGTTATCTACTCTTCTCAGCCAGTGCCCATAACTGGGGAGCAAAGCATACTCCATGGTCTACATAAAACAAGCTGGTCATTAGTTTGAATAGCAATTGTCACATTCATCCTTCTCTTCTCATGAGCAGGAGAAGATCCTTTCACTAGGCTTGAGAAGGGATGTGCTAGTGAGAATGTGGGGATGAAATGAAGCTCTCCTTCCACTTAAACTGCAGTGTGCTGCTCGCCTGTCTCCAGCATGTGTGTGACCAAAGCAGCTCTCATAACTCTGCTACTGTGTTCCCCAGGACCAGCGCAGCCTTGCACGAGCTGAGCTCTGGTGGCTGCACCACGTTCTCTAGAACCAAAAGGCCTCCTGGCACAGTAACACAAGCTGCCAAAAATGCTAATCTTTGCTTCTATTTCAGCAGGAAAAGAAGAAGGTATACATGAGTTTTGACATGCCAGTATCGTGGGTAGCCTTAATTCAAATATCTCCCAAGGGTATGTATTCTTCCTTTGTCTTTTGCTGGCCACCCTAATTAACCTTTTAGTGGGTTTGAGACGTTTGTTTATCTCACCCAAGAGTACTCCCTTCAAGGCGGACACAGTACAGCAGTGAAGTGCAGTAGGTGAATCAACCACAGCTGTTGCTTTGAATGCCTGCCTTCTGCACTGTCTCCTCCTGGGTGGGACCCCCTGCAGACACGCACACACACTCTGTGTTTTACTGCCACCTGGATGATTTTGTCTGGGATGTACTTTCTGTTACCCTTATGCACAAGGTACTGCCGCTGCATTATCAGATATCTGCTTTGGGAGAGAAAAGACTTAGTATACCCACTTGAAAGCACAACAGTCAGGGTTTAAACAGCCTTACTGGCAGCTGAATGCAGTCAAGAAATATGTGCTCTTTCTTGGGTCATGATTTTCTTCCTCTTGAATTCTTTTTCCTTGAATTCTTCTTCCTCTCTTGCCCACTGCAGAGTTAGAGACCCGCTATTCCCAGGGAAGGAAGGTGATCCTGTACAAGAAAGCAAAACTGGAGAAATGGGCACCGAACCTGAATGGAAATGGGCTGATGACACGCCTCACCATCTACGCAGACCTAGACCGTAAGAGGGATGGGTGAACAGATTCAACGCACAGAGCAAATGGCCTCGGGTGTCCTGATGGGAAGGGGGAGGCAGTCCCCTTTCTGCCAGTCTCTTGTACTTTCTCGTTCTCCTTTCACATTTGTGAAGGACTTCTCTAGCACACTTCCAAACACTTCATCATGCTCACTGTCAGTCAAGCCCCAGAACTACCTGGCACTGCTAGGAGTTTCTGCGTGAGTTCGGATCTGTTTCACACTGCAGCGGTGAGGCTGTTCAGTGTCACAGGTCAGCTGCTTGGATTTTCAGTCTTCAGAGAAATGGAAGACTGGTTTTATCTGATCCAATAGTACCACTGTTCCCATTGGTATTGACAGGAGCCATAGAAAGGGGCAGCTACGGAGCATGGATATTTCTGTACTCCACAGCATTATTCTTCAACAGTGAGTCCAAGAAACTGTGCAGATTCCTAACTGGGCATACAGTGCCCAGTCCTCAGCCCTCCTGGACAGTGTAATGCTCCTATCTCATTCCCCTTCGCTCTGGACACTGTCATTAAGTATTTGGGATGGAATTTCTCTTGCCTGACTGTAGCCATCCACCATGCCACTTTCTCCCTGTGAAATTATTACTTTAGTTCTTGTTGATCGAGAGGAATAAATCTTCTTCAGTGTAATTCATCTACTCAAACGTAGGTTAGGATTAATGTACATAATGCCTTTGCCCAGGGCCAATTCCAGTGACTATATGATGTCTGCTGTGGCTGTATCGGGAGCACAGGGTGCTTGCACAGACACTGAGAGCTCATCAGGTTGATCTTAGCGCCTCCAACAGAGCAATGTATGTTTGTGAAATGGTTTGTCTCCTGCCAGGTACTGAAGTAGTGGAGGTGAGGGAGTGGTTCAAAAACCGAGAAGACATGTTGGATATGAGAGTAGTGGATAAACAAACACAGCTGACCACGGATCACTTCAGCCGAGGACACCGCTTCCATCTTAAAGGTATTCCAGCTCATCTGGGCAGCCGCTGCAGCTTGTGGGACTTCATGTGCATCCCTTCTAGCAGTGGCAAAAGCCCATAGCTAGGGAGGCTGCAAACTTTTGGGGTAATTCGCCTAGATAAAACATGTGCTGTCCAGTGGATAGTAGAGGATTGGGTTGTTGGCTTCCAGTCCTTGACAGTACTCCCTCCCACAACAGAATTAAAATACATACCTATATAGGATGATGTAATTTACGTTTATCAGTAGAGGTAGTAGAAACTTTCTCCTTAGGATTATGTTTGGTCTCTGTGTTGTGCAGCTGGAGGAGAGAAAGTCCTGCATCAGATCTGTTGCTAAAGCAGCAGTTCACCTCTGCTGTGTCCATTCCTGCTTTGGGAAGAGCAGGGTCCAGGCTTCTCTCATGACTGTCTTACTGTGTGAGCAAGGCAGTGACCCTGCAAAGCTGTCCTCCTGTCCTTAGGCCATGGCATATTGGTACACAGCAGGGAGGAGATAACATCCCCATCCTATGCTTTTACATGCATTTGATTTATTTGCTGCTGAAGAAAATAATACTTCCTCTGGACCCACTTGTGTTCAATATTACAGTTTCTCACTCTGAAAACGTATGCAATCTCTCTTGTGCCTGTAGCTCATACCTATACATCCCTGGAACCAGAGACTGAGCATACAATGGAGTTTTACAATAAGGCACGAGTTGATGACCTCCAGAAACGTGTTGAAAATGCTACTGAGATGATAGAATACTTCGTGGGGCGGGATGACTTCCTGCACATCCGGCATGCAGAGTTTGGCAAAAGAGAAGAAACACCTGGTGGCATCGGAACTGCCACCAACTCCCGGCCCATAGTGGTACGGCCAAGGCAGGGCAAAAAAATATCTGCCTCTGTTATATTTATACTATGGAAACCTACTGCCTAGGGGTTTAGGTTCATTTGCAGTGGACGCAGCCAAGACAAAACTCCAGATGAGATGTCCAAACCTTGTTCAGTTGCTGTATCACAGTTGCTTGCCTGACAGAGCTCCAGTGTGACCAGTTGTCACAATACTGCATTGAGCAGCTAGAATGAAGCTAGGAAACCGAGACTTGGGAAATGTGTGTCAGAGGAAAGGAAAGATCTTGAGTATGATTTTGGAATGAAATTCTCACAAGACTCAAAACTAGTCAAATGACTTTGTGTTTTGACCCCAAACTAGTGACATTTTAGGTTTCTGATGAAGTGTCCCACCACTCTGATTTCTTACTAGTAAGAAATCTACCACTTCCTCTAGCCAGATTTGTAGAACAGAAGAGATAGGATATTCAACATCTGGCAGTGTAGCTCAGACACTCCACCTGCCTTTGGACCAGCGTCCAGCAAGCTCCTTTTTCCTTCCCTGTGTTGGGGAACATGGGAAACTTTGTTGTGCTCCAAAATACCTTGCTTCTTGCAGTTCCCTCAGGCAGGGACGAATCTTAAGCTAACTTTGAGCTCGGAAAGCATACTGAGCTCCACAAATAGGAGAATTCTCTATCGCTTTAAGCAGCTTTGTGCTTTTTTTCTCAGGCATAGGAAACAACAGTAGGGGACATAAAAAGCATACTTTTTATGGGCATAAAAAGGCAACTCTCTAAATCTTGTCATTTTTCTGTGTTATCTAACATGCTTCCATCTCTTTCTTTTCATCCCTCATTAGCAAATAAAGGAGTGTTTCCACAGAAACCTAGAAAAGCCTGCTGATGAAGATGTAGCAGAACGCATCTTTCTGATCACAGAGCAAAAGATCCATCTGACATATCACATCAAGGATGAATGCTTTACTGCCTCAACAAAGGATTTATTCAAAGCAGTAAGGGATAGGAAAGCGAAGTCAATGACCACAACCCCAAAAATATGTATCTCATACCAGGTATGGAGAAAAACTGTTTACATCTTGAAGTTTTTCTAGATCACAAAACACAAAGAGAAGGTGAAATGTCAGTGGAAGCACTACAAGCTTGACATATTCCATGCTGACCCTCTGCTCCATCTACACCCCTCCCTCACAGACAGCCTCCAGGCTGACAACACAAATGCCCCTGGAGATGCACTATCATGCTGGAAGTGACTGGGCACGCAGGACAATAGGATAGTGTGAAACCCTGGCTGTAGCCATGCCTGAGGTCATCTTCCCAGGCTTCATCATCAGGCAGCGTAGATGCAGCCACTGGGATATTGCAAGATGCCATTTCAGCATCTGTTGGGTTCAGTCCTGCAGATTTACGGTAGGGAAGCTGAAATGTCCTCTGCTGTTTTCTCTTGAACTACAGCAGAGAAGCAGAAGCAGATATCCTGGCTTCTAACTCCAATTCTGGCACAGACTTCTTGGGTTATATTGTTGCTTAAATCTCCCAGCAGTTACCCTGCAGATGCAGAGAAAGATGCTGAGGCTTAATGTGTTGCTGATAGATAGATAGATAGATAGATAGATAGATAGATAGATAGATGCATACATGCATAAATACATAGCCAGTCTTTAATAAGAGATTCCAAAAAAAGGTGGAGTGCTGTCATTAAGCCAGCCTCTCTCATTCTGGGAGGGGAGTGTGTCACTCCACTAACATCATTGATGCAAGTCTCTAATCAGCAGAATTCTGCCGGTAAATTCTGCAGTGATGCTGCACAATTGCGCTTAGGAAAATGGAAGAGAGATTGCAAATACAGACTTTTTTTTTTATGATATACAAGGGTTTTTTTAAGTTTCTATTTCCCATTGGGGAAAATACACAGAAGGCAATTTCTAGAGAGCCATCCTTTCGTTGCTAACCCTGCAAAAGTGGTCGCAAACAAATAACAGCAGCATCAGTAAAGTGCAAATCATGCCACCTGGATCACATTACTGATGGATTCAAAACTGAAATGAAGTCTAAGAAACTGTTGACCATGGGTTAGATGTTTCAATGGTGAAAACCAGTGTCACTGTATTGACTACAGCAGAATTGTGCCAGTTTCTCTTAGCGGAGTCCCTGGTCCTGTGTACCCGGAGAGTGCTATTGTCTTTCACAGCCTAATGTGCTTCTAGGCAGGGTCTTCTGAGAAAGAGGAGAGGCTGCTCCATGAGTACAAATTGTTGCAGAATCTAACCACTGAAGAGAAGAAGCTGAAGCGAAAAGTCCGGCAATCTCAAGCAGAGGTAACAGGGAGGAGTTGTTCAAAGTTGGTCAGGCATGGAAATGGCTTCAGCTGACTGGTTGCCAAAGCATCCTCAGCATAAACTGTGATGAAAAGAAAACTTTAGTGTCGCAAAGCTGGACTCCATACTGAGTTATCAAGCTTGCAACCCAGTCATTGTTCAGTAGAGATGTAGCTTTAATATATTTATGGAGGGTCACTCACTTTCCTGCTCCGGCTCTTCATTCTTTGGGAGGAAGACGGTTTCAGAGAGCAAATGACAGTGTATGAATTGGAGCATCTAGAAGCATATCTGCCCTTTGTCTGGGCATGACAGCAAAGAGCAAGGATCTTGTATGTAATGTTGAATCTAGATGCTAGGCATTTCCAGGAAGTCCTCTCCAAAACACTGAAGTGACTTTCTGTGGGAGCAACTGTAGAGAAATACTTCATAAAATACATTGCTTGTACTGCTAATCACAGTGTGACCGGTGTAACAAATCCATATTCTTAGAAGTCTTTGTAATTACTTCATGATAAATACAACCACTCTAGCAGATGGAGGCAAAGCTATTGGATTTTATTATTTACTTTGTGAGGAAGAGGAACCACGAAGGAGCTGGAGGGGGTGTGTTCAACTATATTGGCACGGAATACTAGGAACAATTAAGAACAAGATTGCAAAAGTCCAATTTTATTTTTTTAATAGAAATGTGAAACTGGTTCACTGTGACCTCATGAAATGCCTTGCCAAACTTCTCAGTCTTGATGTATTAACAGACAAAATAGTCACATCACTTGTGCTGCATATCCTCTTAAGACAAACAAATAACGCAAAGCTGTCAGTGCAATTTCAAAAGTACTGGCAAGACTGACTCCAGGAGAGCTTCCTTAACAGATTATATCAATAATTGTGTTCAAGAATTTCATACAAAACAGCAATCTAAAAATAAGATGACTATCAGCTCTATCTGGCAGCAGGATATGAACATATTTGTATAGATCTTCTATATTTAACCTTATACTACAGTTCTGGTATGCAGAACCTGCCCTGTTAGCAGGTCAAGCATGTAGAAGTACTGTCATTTTATGGGAAAGCTGAGGGGTCTTTCTTCTGATTTTTTTGGAAGGTGGTAGATATTTTGAAGATCCGTAAGGATGAAGAAAGGGCCATTCAGTTGTCAGTTCCAGAGACAGATGAAGAGAGAAGACGAGAGCCTGAAGCCATGGTGGGTAGACTTCATTAATCCCAGTATCTATTACATGCATACAAAGAAATCCAGAATAAGCTTGTTCTGTCTGAGGAATTGTCTCTGAAGAGCTTTTAGTATTGTTAATATGTACTGGGCCAAATCCCTAGCAGGTGTAAGTTGGCACAGCTTCCGCTGATCTCCTGTGAAAATACAAAATGCTCATGCTATGGCCTTCTGACTCTCTAGAAGAACTTGCGTTGTGGAGAAAGACAATTGGTTTATTTGTTTAGCTAATAGAGAAAATAATTAACAAGGATTAGTTGATAATCGGGATTATGGGAGGAGTAGGGTAGGATAATGGATTCCAAGCTGCATCATTCTAGCCAGGGCTCATTTTGTTAGGCTAATACTCACTTCCTTGTGTGATACAAATCAGTTGTTTTCTTCATTTTCATTATTATTTGCAAAGCCAGTGCAGTTCCAGGATCTCTACTGAGGAATTAATACCGTACAAATATTCTGGACAAATACAAAAGATTAAAGAATAATTACACACAATTTTTCAAGATCTCCAAGATGCTTCTTTTGCATAGTTTTTAGACTGAGGTTTCCTGAATAGAGAGGTTTAAAAGGTGATAATTATATATATTATATATATATATATTATATTTGGCCTGGAACACATGCAGGGGCAAGGATGCAAGAACCAGCTATTATCTGCCATCCTACAAGCCCTTATCACTCAAAATACCCTGTCTTAATCTCTTTCTGGCCAAATACAAATGTACTTTGTAGAGCCCTTCTTGCACCTCAGCAGACAACACGTTTTGTGTAAGAGATGTCTCTACAATCAAGGGTATTAGGAGAAATGTTAAAAAGGACAATAGGAAATAAACTACAGAATAAAAAAATGCATTGGGAAAGGGTTGGTATGCAAAGCTAATGCAAAGGAATAGTTTCAATTATTGAACATTATTTCTTCCCTGGAGAAGGAGTAGTTTTGGCCTTTGGTTTAATTTTGCCTTATCGCAAGGTGTTTGGGGGAAACAGGGAAATGGGACAATGACTCTCTCTGTCTTTTCCCCTCCAGAAGAGAAAAGAGAAACAGGATCTGGATTACCTGGCACCTGTTCTTATTCAGCTTGGCTACAAAGGGAAAATGACCAAGGAGCAGGCCCTGCACGCCCGAGATGAGTGCCTGGCTGCTTATAAGGATCGTCTCCTTAATAAAATTAAAATCATCCAGGCTCGCTATGAAAAGGTATTCCCAGCCTTGCTCCAGGATGAGCGTGTTATTGGAGTCTATTCTGCACTGGCAGGGCGTAACACACGTCTCACTGTGACAGTGGGCAAGAAACAAACCTCCTTTGATTACTTTAAGAGAGCTGTAAACATGCCTGTAGATTTGTTTTGTCATCAGCATGTGAGATCAGAGAACAAAATAGCACCAGGGTTAAATTTAGTCCCTATCTCGATCAGAGCTTATTTGGTCGTCCACTGCTTATTGAGTATGGTGAGGCAACGCTTTCAGGTTTTGCTGCCTCTCACTACTCCACATGTTTTGATTCCCCTTGCTTTCTTGCTCTGTGAGACCTCACCTCAAACTTAATTGCCTCCTATGAAAAGAAACCAGCTCCAGTTTGTGGTTTCTTTCATCTCAGCTCCCCGACCAGAGTTGCAATTCTGTGTGCCTTTGCTCCTCACTCTCCTGTTACCCTGACTCCTGGGTATTTGCTCCAACAGGCGACGAAAGAGCTGCAAGAGAAGGAGCTGTGGTTTCAGAAAAACCAGAGTCGCCTCAGCGCAGAGGAGGAGGAGGACTACCGTACCTATTGCTCTGAAGCCTTGTTTCGTATCCACATTACAGTGCAGAGGTTAAACAGGTACTGGGAATGACTGCCTGAGCAGTGCCCCCCAGCAGCTCAGCTGCAGCTACTCTGGGAAACATTCTACTCCCTGTTTCACTGCCGTTTTCCTCTGATATCCCCCTTGTTCTAGCAACAAGCAGATGGTGTTACAGAAATACCTTGATTTTGAAGAGAAGCTGCACATGGATCCTCGCCTGGCTGAGCACCTCGGTCATGTCTGACTTCTTTACTCCTTTGCACCCGACACTGGAAATCAGGGCTGAAGCCTGTTAGCTGCAGCCTGAAAAAATGTGGAAAGTTTTATCTACTTGCCTGCAGCAAATCTTTCATTATCATCACATTTATGGAGATATTAAATGAACTTGTAGCATTCCACTGTCTTTTTTTCTTTTCTCTTATCTATTTTGATGCCCATCTACCATTACACCAAGAGACTGTGGGAAGGCAAATTGCCTTCCCATGCAATTCCATCAGGATTGAGACTGAAGTCTGAAGGAGACCTTAACTTTAAGGTCTGCTTCAGAAGTTGCTACAAATTACACACACTGAATTGCAGAGCTTTTCTTCCTCAAACCTGCTGACATCAGGAACAGGATTATTTGGGAATGCTGGTTCTTTTCCAACATAATAATATTTTAACAAATTTATAATTTAGTTTTACAAGTAGCACAAGCAAAGATTTTGAACTTGTGAGCTCCCAATAAATGTAGGAATTCTTTGACCTCATCTAGAGCGCTCTGTTAGCTACAAAACCCAGCAAAGACTAATACTCAAATTGACAAACTTTGGATTTTAACATATTTATTTTTCTCTTTGAAAGATTCCACTCACTGTTCACAAATACTGGTAGACAGGGTAAAAAGTCAAGAGAAGCATTCCAAATCCAAGATAATCAAGTATTTTGGTTGATGATCATTCCCCAAGATTCACAAATGGAAGTAGGTGTATGTGTGTCATGTCTTGGTATTTATGGAAGTCCCTGAACCTGCTAGGAGACAATATCTGATGTCACCTCTAGTACCTTAGGTACCACGGACACCTGTGGTGGCTCTGCCTGTGGTTCCCAACAGCTACAGTCTTCACAGGACAACCTCCAAGAATCACCACCTTCAATACCGACCACACCTGGGGGAAGGCAGAAACAGGTTTTGTTGTGATACAGCAACATTATTGTGACATTACACCCAAAATACAACATGAACCAGAACAGATTAAACTTATTGGGTTTTGGTAACTGTCCATTTTACTTGTAACAAATACACACTAAAGAGCTTTTACAGAGAACCCTCCCCCCTGCACCCACTGCCTATTTTATTGTAATAGAGTAATTCTCTCTTGCATTGTTTCTTTTACATTTTAAGAGGTGAAGGCAATGTTAAACCAAAAGCCACCATTAGCTCATACACCTAATATGAATATCCTAGGTCATCAAAATATACCAAATTACCCTTACAGCGAACTCATTAATTTAGGTTTCACTGGAAGGACGCACTCCATTTTTGGGCTCAGAAATGGAAAGTATTCAGCATCTGTTGTGGGAGACAGTTGCAGCGTTTGACACCCATCACAGCAAATTCCTAGGCTGCCTGTGCCTCCCAGCTCCTAGTTTTGGAGCTCAGAAACATTTCATGGCAGCACATTGTGTTCCAAGCCATTAAACAGCAGAAGCTGTCTATTCCACACCAAGACACGGCTTCTGACGGCTCTGCCACCCCCCTATCAGCCCTTGGCTAAGGCGGTGATGGAGCACAGATACAAATTGGCTGGGAAAGGAGCAGGAACAGCTCAAGCTGAGATAAAGACATATCATGGTAGGAACAAACTGATGAAAAAGATTCAGGAATTTTACAGAACTAGGATTTCCACATTGCAATGACTGTGAGCTGCTGGAGGACTGCAGGACCTCAGGGAACTGGGAAGAAAGGAAACCCTGAAGAATCCAGACAGGGAAAAAAAAAGGAGTGGGCCAGCCTGTGGTTACCAACTCTTCAGTGTGAACTCAATACTAGGGAAGAATCTTAGATTGGGTTGGGCTGGGAGGGATCTCAAAGCCCATCCAGCTCCAGCCTCCCTGGGAGACCTTATTGCTCTCTACAATTACCTGAAAGGAGGTTGTAGAGCGACATGGGACAGGACAAGAGGGAATGGCCTGAAGCTGCACCAGGGGAGGGTCAGACTGGACATCAGGAAAAAAATTTTTCATAGAAGGGTCATGGGGCACTGTCAGAGGCTGCCCAGGGAGGTGGGGGGGAGTCCCCGTCCCTGGAGGGATTTAAAAGACGGGTAGATGAGGTGCTCCGGGACATGGTTTAGTGGCAGATGGGAATGGTGGGAGTAGATGATCCAAGAGGTCTTTTCCAACCTGGTGATTCTATGATCTAAACCTTCCTCCTTCTAATTTAAAACTATTAAGACTCCAGAAAAAAATTAATTAAGGACGCCAGAATAATTAATAAGAGATTAAGAATTGATAAGAGATTAATAATTGATAACCAGAATGATTAATAATAAATTAAGAGTCCAGAATAAATTAATATAACAATCCGTTCACAGGCACCAGGGGCACAGCGGCTGCCCCCGCACCAGCTTGTGTTCTCGAGGAGAGCACGGACTGAGCCGATCTTTGATGGAAGAGCGGGAGGCGAGCCCCATCTCCATCGCTGCCGGCCCGACAGACCCCGCCGAGGGGCGATGTGACTCCGCGCTCGGGAAAGGCCGCGCACCTCCCCCGGCTCCGATCGGTGGGGGCGGCGCGATCGGCGGGAGCCCTCACCGGGGGTAGCTCTGATTGGCGGCCACGGGCGAGGGCGGACCTGATTGGCAGCCGCTGTCCTGGCCGAGGGCTCTGATTGGGGGTGGCCGGGCGAGGACGGCTCTGATTGGAGGGATCCTGATCTAGGGCGGCCCTGACTGGCGAGAGCGTCTCTGATTGGCTGCGGCCGGGCGAGGGCGGCCCTGATTGGAGGGGGCGGTTCTAATTGGCAGATGACCGAGGCCGGGCTGGGACAGCTCTGATTGGCGGGTCCGTGACTGGGGGCGGACGTGATTGGCAGTAGCGTCACTGACCTAGAGCCGCTCTGATTGGCTACAGTCGGAGAAGGGCGGACCTGATTGGCAACTGTTTGCCAGGACTGGATAGGCTCTGATTGGCTGCGTCCGGGCAGGGTCGGCTCTGATTGGCGATATCCGGCGGGGCGGGGCGCGGGGCGCCGCTCGGGCCGTTGTCAGGCGGCGGCTGCGGCGTAGGGGGTAGCGTGGGGGTCGCAGGCGCCGGTCGCACCGAGCAGCGTCACCGTCACCACCGGAGCTCCCCTTGTAGCTCCTCCCGCCGCGGCGGCCCGGGCCACGCTCTCCTCGCGATGCTGCCCCGCGGCGGGGCCGGGCCGCGGCCCTGACCCGGCCGGAGCCTCCTCGCCTCAGGGATGGCCCCGCGGCCCTAGGGCGGCCCGGGGAGGGGGGAAGGCGCTGCGACCCTGTCCGCCGCAGCCATGGCCGGCGCCGTCGCCACCAAGACGGCGTGGAAGCTGCGTGAGTGTCGGGGGGTGGGGACGGGATCCCGGGGGGTGTGAGGGATGCCCCGGCCTCTCCCCGCGTCGCTGAGGGGAGTTCTTAGCGCCTGGGGATCCTTCCTGGAAGTCGAGCCGCAGTGGAGCAGCGTAGGGCCGTGCCGTTGCTGTTTGCATGGAATCATAGAATCGTTTGGCTTGGAAGGGACCTTAAAGATCACTCAGTTCCACCCCCCTGCCATGGGCAGGGACACCTCCCCCTCGATCAGGCTGCCCAATGCCCCGTCCAACCTGGCCTTGAACACCTCCAGGGATGGGGCAGCCACAGCTTCCTTGGGCAACCTGTGCCAGGGCCTCACCATTCTCATGGTCAAGTAAGGTTGGAAAACACTTCTAAGATCATCCAGCCCAACCCCACCATGCCCACTAAACCATCGTGTCCCCTAGTGGCGCATCTACGTGATTTTTGAACACCTCCAGAGATGGAGACTCCACCACTTCCCTGGGCAGCCTATGCCAGTGCTTCGCCACTGTTTCAGTAGGCAAATTGTTCCTAATATCCAGTCTGAACCTCCCCTGGCACAACTTGAGGTCATTCCCTCTTGTCCCGTTGCTTGTTTCTTGGGAGAAGAGCCCAGCACTCAGCTCTCTACAACCTCCTTGCAGGCAGTTGTAGAGAGCAATGCGGTCTCCCCTCAGCCGCTTCCAGTCTAAGCAGTCCCTATTCTCTCAGCTGCTCCTCATAAGACTTGTGCTCTGATGACCCAGGTCACAGCTTATGCTTTTCTGGTGGGTTGCTGTAAGGCCCTTCTAAGTGTCTCTCTGACCCCTAAGACTCTCATGTTGTACAAGGACTCCTCCAGTGTTTGGGGTGCACAGGGAGCTCTCTCTGTGTCACTTCTGCCACTTGCAGTGGGTGTGTGTCGCTGGTGCTCGCTACAGAAGGTGCCCAGCTCTTTGGAGGAGTGAGGAGGTCTCTGCCGGGCCTATATGTCACGTTCTCTTGAAATTGCTTTGCAAGAGACGGCAAGGATCTGCTGCTTTTACATCCATTGTTTTTCCTCAGAAGCAGCAGTAAACCTTCACTGATTGTTGATTTCTAGCTCTTCACCGATGAATGTTTTCGTGGGGGCTGCTGAGGAACTCTTGTAAGCAGTGGGGAGTGAATGGTTATTTGAAAGTGTGAGGTTTAGACCAGTTACCTGGGGTCTAGAGTCTGGTTAGCAGAAATGCAGTATCCTCGACTGGTAACACATTAAGGGAGCTGAGATAATTGACATAGTAATTTCATATACTTTTGAGCAGAAAGACACTTTGCTACTTTATCTTCCCATTCCTGATGCTCCAGTTACAGAAAAAGCTGGAAGTCTGTCTATCTCCATTCTCTTTAAGTGGGCAGAAGTTCTTGATCTCATTTTTGCTGGGTTCTGCCCTGTCTCAGCATCCTCTTTAGAGCAAGAAGCATTCTGAGTGTTACAGATGTTTTGGCGATGATAATTAGGAGCTTAGAATTACTGTGCTGGTGGGTGGTACCTGGTGACAATTAGTCCTTAAAAAAAAAAGGTTTGTGGTTTTAAGGAAATTGCCACCTCGCCGAGGGAGAGGACGATGCTATCTGGGCAAGGCTGGCATCAGGGTATACTTGGCTTTTAGGAACATAGGGCTGAGTGCTTCAGCATTGACTCTTAAACTTACAATGTATTATTAAGAATGAAAAACTGAAGCTGCTGACGCACTCATGTGAGCAGCAATGCTCAGTATCTATCCTTTCAATTTTAACAAGCCAGTTGTTCTGTTAATACTAATTGTACTCTTCATTACCTTCAAGTCTGTGTATACATATGTACTCTAGCATTGTCCTGTTGAGGATTTCAACACAACACAAGCATGTTTTCAGATTTTTCCTTCTCCATATAATTTATGGTCCAGTTACCTTTGTAATTTGGAAGGTATTTCTTCAGCTAAAGTGAAAGTTGCGCAGTTTTACTTCCAAAAAAGCACTCTTAGAGCTTGAGATCAAAGTACCTGTAATTATTATTGCAGCCATCTAATATCCTTTTGTAATAATGTTGTGTGTAAAGTGATCAAATTGCTGCTGCCACCAAAACTATCCGAATGAAAGCTGAATTGATTGTTACCTGGCCTTTTTATAAACGGGTTTCTCGGCTATTAGGCATGCAAATCCCATGAACTTTCAAAGAAGACAACTTTAAGAGGAAGAAATTGTTAAATACACCTGCCAAAAGCCCCTGCCAGAAATTGGAATGGATTTAAATGTCCACTGTGGTAACTGGATATCAAACCAAAGATGCTCATTTGGCTTCTCTTTTGCCTCAAACTTGTTTCTTTACAATGAGACCTTTTTGTGAGGCCCTCTCAGTGTTAGAGCTTCCCCAAAGCCCCCAGTTTTGCAAGTCTTTTAGTATCAATCACATTTGGGTTTTTTGTGCCCTTTTGGGTATAGATTCATGATTCCATTGTCACAGTTTCACACCGTGCCTCGCTACGTTTCACTTGTGTTACCCGGTGGGAACGTGGCAAAGCCTCTGCCAAAGCTCTGAGAAGGGAACTCCACCTCTCCCTGCTGCTGAGTCTGGCTTTTTCTGTGTAAGGTAACAAACTACTGCTGCTAATCTGCCAGTCTAGAACGGGATTAGAGGGCCTTTCTCTGGATGACTCTGGCTGCTTCCTATTACTGCAACTTCTCAGACAGCTCGGCTTGCCGAGACCCACCCAGGTACCCAAGTTAAAGTGGCTTCTGTGAGCGGGTTGCTGCAGGTGAGCAAAGCTTGAAAAGCTACTGAGCTGCTGTGAGTGAAAGAAGATGCTTTTTGTAAGCCCCGTGAGCATTGGAGTTATGAAGCTTGATCAGCGGATGTCTGACGTGCGGCAGGCAGAGCCAAGAAGGGCTGTTTCAAGCAAGATAATAGTGCGGCTTCTTATCTGAACTGTGGGCTGCTGCAGATTGTCCAGGGGAAACTAGAAAGTTTTTCTGGAGAAGAATATATTTTTAGTCCTTTGGGAGAGATGGCATGGAAAATGGTTATACCAATCTGTCATAACTGTTTGCTTTTCTTCATGCAGAAGAGATCATGGCTCACAGCAGCAATGTATCCTCACTAGTCCTGGGGAAAAGTTCAGGCCGGCTGCTGGCAACTGGAGGAGACGACTGTCGGGTCAACATATGGTCAGTTAACAAGTCCAACTGCATCATGGTAAGTGCAGGCCTTGTTTTGGATTTTGGGGGATGACAATATTTATTCTGAGGTATGGAGGATGAAGAATGAGGGGAAAGATTTGGTTTGGTTGTAGCCTGTAGTACTTGTGAATAGTGTTTTAAGTTTACCACCACAAAGCTGGATGACCCACTTCTAGCTAACGAAAGGGACAGAATTCCTAACTGGTGAGACTGCTCCGGAGAGAATCTGGGATGGAAGGCTGCTTCAGCTGGGCCAGTGCTTGCTCAGGTAATGAACATTATGCCTTCCGTTACCAGACAAAAGATACTTAAATGCAGAGTTTTGTACAAAATCAGCTAGCTTTTTAGTAGGAGCTACAGAAGCCAGTTTTATAGCCTAGACTTCACCCTCATAGCAGGAGACATTCCCAACAGGATGCGTTCCCACCTGTCCCACAGATACTAACTGTCAGCACAAAGTTTGTTGGAATAGTTTGCAGAGTTTCCTGTGTGCTGGGCAAGAGTGATGCTGGGCGCAGCGTGTTAGAAAGAGGAGGGTTACCCCAGCAGTGATCACTAACGCACACCGTACATATATTTAACAGGTGCATGTCCTGTATCACCTTTGCTTTGAGTGGATGTCATGGGAAACCTTTAACAAGTGTCCCTTAGTGCTTATTTAAATAACAATAAAATAGTGGTGTGTTATGGAAGGCGTTCCTGTAGCTGTAGTGAACCCTGGGAGGGAGGAATCGGGAAAGTAGGCTCAAAAAGTCTAAAAGGAGATTGTGTCTGTTTTTCCATTCATTTACTGAGCTCAAATATAAATAGTTTGAAATGAGTGCAAAAGAAGTTGCTCACCTTTGGCAGTGCTGCACTTCTTGCGTAGCGTAGTTAAGCGGTGTCTTTCCAGGCCCTTGGTGGTGGTGTGACAGTAGTTTGAAACCATAGTGTTGCCTTCCACGAGGAGAAAGGTAGAAGGACTAAATATCTCCGTATGTTCCTTTGGGAGCAGAGAGCTGTAGCTCTCCTGCGCTGCCTGGGAACCGCAGACTTTTGAAGCTGATGTTTCTGAGCGGCATGGGCTGACTGGAGCTGCTGAGGACTTGTGCCGTTTTTGTATATCAAAAGAATCTTGATTTTTGGGGTTGTGGCATGTATTTTGTCCTGTGAAATTCATCTTTAGTGATTACATTGTTAGGATTCCAGATGTTTATGTATTGGGGAAGAGGAACTTCTCGAGTAGCGTTGGAACTTTGCTTCAAGTGTGAGGTGTGTTTCTGTCTAAGCAGTGACAACTGCGGCTGTAGGATATGTAGAGGGTTTCAGTTGCCTGTGGAATCCTAAGAAAGCACCATCAGAACAGGCAGCTTTCAACTGGCATTCCCAGTCTCTCTTCATATGTGGGAGGCACAGAGCTAGCTTAGCTATTTAAAAAGACCTGTTTGAGGATGGAGGAAAGCATAGAATATTGCTTAATTGACAAGCAAAAAATCTACAGAGAGGTATGTATGTTGATTGGCTTTCTAGAACTAGTTTTAAATAGTCTGTGTTTTAGTTAAATATTTTGGAAAGGTAAGTATTTATATAATTCGTAAGCTTTTAGATGCTCGAGGATGAAAGGAACCGCATACATGTGAATGACTACCTTATGCCTCAAGTTAATTCTTCAGTAATGGCACCACGTTATCACTGTGACACCCATCGCTGGCAGCAACTTATGGCTCCTTGCTTATGTGAAGGTTTCTGAGCAGCCCTGCTTTTGCTCTTGCTTTGATTTTGGGACTGGTTCATGACACTTAAGTGACCCATTTAGACCAAACACGGTGCCATTGAGCTTACACAGCATAATTTTTATAATGTAAGCGTGTGTCAGCCTTGTCCACACCTGATATTTAACCACCCATGTCTCTGTTGATGCAATCTTTAACAAGTAGTCAGTGTGCCCCAGCGAGTGGGATAACTGGAGGATCCGTTCACGGTGTTCTATGCCGTACTGGTCTTTAGGGTGCTCTAGCATACTGGTAGCTGGTGAGGAAAAAGGAGCAGTGGCACAACCGGGTGGTCCCAGCTGCTGTCTAAATGCTCCAGTTACCAATGAAGTATGTTAATTGTGACTCCTGGTTTTCTTTGCAGAGCTTGACAGGCCATACAAAGCCCATTGAGAGCCTACAGATCAACATGAATGAGGAACTCGTTGTTGCAGGGTCCCAGTCAGGGTCCATTCGAATTTGGGACTTGGAAGCTGCCAAAAGTATGTCATGAGTTTTCACTTCTGTTAATGTACACTTTTTGGAATATCCTTATGCTTAATATCTGTGCTGACTCAGAAGGTTCCTAACTTAAGAAAGAACAAGAGCCTGGCATTGCTTTCATCTTAATTTCCAGCCCTGTTAGAAGGCTTTTGTGGTCTTCCTACTGAGCCTGTAGAGCTGTGTATGCGTGCTCGACCAGAAATTTGGATGTGTATTATGGAGACGGATTTGAGGAACAAGTTTCTAGGCTTTTGACCCAAGTTTGTTGAAGTCTGTATTCCAGATCAGTTTCCGTGCACATACAGACTAATTAGGCATATAGAAATTATATTCAGAGTCTCAGCTTAAAATTGTCAAACTTAAGATACCGTGAATCTAAAATCGTATTGGAAGTTTTAGGTGTATTATGTTTTGTGTAAGCCCAGGAATCCCCTGCTTGCTGATCTCTTGTTCTTGTTTATAGGTTCTACCTTCCATTGTTTTGTCAAGTGTTTTTTCTCTTCTTCTGCTCTGGCATGACCATATAAATAGCCAAATACCTGATTTTTAATACATTGTAAAAGCTGTTAACTCATCGAGCTCTGATCCTCTATAGGACAATTGCTGAGTTATTTTTATTGCATTTTTCTCAAATCATAGACCAAGTTTGCAAAGGTGTTATGGATCGCTTGAGTGCATTTCAGTAGGAATACCATAAAATGACCAAATATTTCTTGTTGGTTGTTACTGGCTCATACAAAGAATATGTGATGAAAGTAGACTTACACTGGCTGAGCTAAGAAGGCAAAAAACAAGTGGCATAAATAATGATAAAAAGCACTTTTGTCATTTAGACAGTTAGAACCACTTCAGTTATAGAATAGTTTGGCTCTACCAGTGCAGAGAGTAACTGAGCTGGCTGAATTTATTAGATCTATGAGCCAGTGTCTGTGCAAATGACCATTCCACATCTGCCTCAAGAGCTAATTTCTGCCAGGGGAGTCATCAGTCTGTTCCAGATGACAAGTGATGGAGGGAGGTTGCCCCTGTTATTATCTGAGCAATTTTTCTTCCTTGAAGAGGAGTTGTGCACTCATCTGTGTGTTCAGAGATAGTGACCAGTTCTACTGGTCCTTTCTGGTTTCCAGAACTGCAAGGGATGTTACTTGGTTGATGACTTGCTGAAACACTGATCATTTCTTTGTCTCGTGCTTCCCGAATGTCCTTTCCAGGTCTTTGGGATGCTTCTTACAAAGGGCAATTGAAAGAGTCCAAGGCTGATATTGGAATGTAAGAAACAGAAATCAGGGCTGTGCCTGGACAGGGGTCCTGAGTCCCAGCAAAGGGTCTGTCTAAAAGCTGCAAGGTGAATGATGCAAGCAATCAAATGTCCCTTTCAGTTCCCGGCTAAAGCGGTGTGTCTGATGTCCCCCACCCCCATTCTGCTCTCTCTGTAACAAGTGGAACGACACACTGCCTGACCGCTGCTTCAAAGCCTGGCAGAGCGGAGACCTTAGGAGTTTTATTCATAGCTTCTGTGCTTAAGGACAGGATTTTTTTTCAGGATCATTGAAGACGGTAAATTCAGGGTAAATTCAGAAATATTTCCATAAAATGACATAGACAGATAAATAAACAATATGTAGCCTGTCTAACGTACGTTGTATTACTGTGTGCTTAATGGTGAGAATAGTATGGCTGGACTTCTGCATGGTGCTTGGGTGAAATGAGCTACTAAAAATGTGTTCCTTATTCCTTCTCCCCACTCCACTTCTCCTTTTTCCAGTTCTTCGTACCTTACTCGGTCACAAAGCGAATATCTGCAGCCTTGATTTCCATCCTTACGGAAACTTTGTGGCATCTGGCTCTTTGGACACAAACATTAAGGTAAAGCTAGGCTTCTCCTAGAGACTGTTCTCTTTACTTGCATTGTCTTTGTTTTGAAGAGTGCTGGAATGTGGTTTATGTCAAGCTGTTGGTAGATGCTGTACGTCATCATTTCCATGTGTCTGGGCAAGTGTATTTGCGAGTTCTTGTGAAATTCGTGCGTATATTTTCGGTGGTAGCTCATGAGTGTGACTCCTCCGTTGTGGAATGTGGCTCCAAGGTAGGTGCCAGTCAAGCCTTGGTGTCAGTGAGCGCAGGTGTAATCCACAACCACTGGGGCATCTGCTTCGTGAGTCTGGTATTTGACTCTAGGAGCTGAGCTTCTGTAGTAAGAAATACATTACAGAAGTGATTCTCACTTGGGGAAATAAGATAAGCAAATACCCCTGAAGCAGACGGGTTTAGCACCCCCTTCAGTGTTTTCATTTTGCAGTGTTTATCAGCTTGGTGACGGGGAGAACTCTTGTTCTGACGGGACCCTTATGCGCCCCACATGCTGCTTTAAGCATATTTGTGTTTGGTTTTCTTCCCTGTAGCTCTGGGATGTAAGAAGAAAAGGCTGTGTCTTCAGGTACAAGGTAAAAAGCTTCATTAGTTTTCGGGAGAAAAGGGGAGAAAGATTTCTGCTGAGAACCTGAGAGCAAAAAAAGTGATTGTGTCCAATTAACTTCCTATTTTTCCAGTATAAAAATAAGATCTGCATGATTTGTGAAGTGGCCTTGCAAACCTCTGAAGGCCTCTGTGATCCATATGGGAATACGAAACAGATGTCATAGGAGTTAACGTACTATAGTCTGGCTGGGGGGATGGAGAGCGTCCAGGAATGTGTGTATACTGTGACTGATCTTGCCATCTTCATCCTCTTCATCCTTTTCATCTCCCTCTTCCATATCTTCATCATCTCCATCATCTCTCTCACCCTCCTCTTCCTCCTCATCTTCATCATCTCCATCATCTTCATCCCTCTCCTCATCATCATCTTCATTGTCTCCATCATCTCCCTCCTCCTCCTCCCCCTATGGGTCCCAATAAAAGCCTTCGACCTCACCTCTTCGGCCTTGTTCTTGGGGGGATGGGCAGAGTTTGGGGTGAATTCTGGGCTTTTGGGGTCCAGATCTCCGCTGCACCAAGGTAGTTCCTTTGTCAGAGCCGCCTTCTACCCAAAGAGCTTGCTGTATATTAATTTCATTTAGAAACTAACTTAATGGCACAGCTCTTCTATCTGCCCACCCATAAAACTGTAATTTAAAAAGAGTTTTTACTAATTAAGCCAGATCTGCATTTAGCATGCCTAAACCGATGCCAGAAGCCTTTCAATGACGGAGATAACACCTGTTTGGTGTGGGTGGGTATAGTTCTTGAGTGTAGTGTTCAGTGTTCTGCGAGCTGTGGACTCTGTGGAACAGTTAGTTGGTTTTATTGTATTATATTGTATAGGATTGAAAGACAAAAGCCAGAATTCCCCCTAAAGGAAGGCGGAGTGAAGAAAATACTCTTTGATTTTTCTCATTTCAGGGTCACACGGAAGCAGTTCGATGTCTCCGCTTTAGTCCTGATGGGAAATGGTTAGCCTCTGCTGCTGATGATCACACTGTAAAAGTAATTTATTGTGACGCTCTCCTTATGTACTTGTGGCACACAGGAATGCTGGGATCATCTTCTTACCGGGCATTACCAGAACTCACTGATAAACACCTTTAGTTCATTAGGCAATTGGCTGAGTCCTGTGGCTTTACAAGATCAATCTGTTTACAGGGATCATGTCCAGTGGCCCAAAACATCCAGAAAAGAGCTACATGTGTTGAAATGCAGAAATGCAACAGATATGCGCTAAGCACATGATGGTTCAAGTTTTGATGGCAGAAGAGTTGTGATACCTGAATATTTGCCTCTGTTAATTCAGTGAACGTTACAAAATGAGTTGTCCACAGCACACTCTTCACCATTTAGTTTTCTAGCTCTGCTCAGTTAATTCAGTAGGGATGTGTTATCCTACACTTTGAGCATGATGATCAGTCTGAAAATTGCTGTCAGGACTGAGAAGAGCAAGCTAAGGAATTCAGAAAAGTAGAGACTGAGGCAGCAGCTTCAGTTATTTTGGATATGGCACGGAAGAATGTGGGCAAAGGACTGATTTTTGTTGTCAGCTTCATATGAAATAAACTGATCAGTCATTTTACTGTGGATTTTTCAAGGGGCACTGTAGTGCTGGAAGAAGGAATTGCTAAGGCGTTCAGGTTTTTTGTTTTCTTTTGAAACTTAATCTACAGGAACAGGTGGAATTTATTGTTTTTAGTTTATTCCAGTCTCTAAATATAAAACAGAAGCTTCCAGGGAACAAATTAGGAATTAAAGCTAAATAGACAAAAAGACTGCCAAAAAAGAAATGCAGCATTACATGACTGGGATGGTACTCCTTGCCTGGTTGTTGCTTTCCTTGGCAAACTTGAGTCTGTTCTTGGAGGGGGAGAAGTGTTAGGAGGTTGCCTGTACAGGGAAATCTCTAATATTAAATCTTTTCAATAGTGTCTCCCTTCTTTCTTTCTTCCAGCTGTGGGATCTGGCTGCTGGGAAGATAATGTTTGAATTTACAGGACATACTGGCCCAGTAAATGTTGTTGAATTCCATCCCAATGAATACCTTTTGGCTTCTGGCAGCTCTGACAGGTATGTAAGGGGAGGAAGAAAGGAGAGAATTTTATATTTCGGTTCCGTTTCCTGATGCCCTTCCTTTTAGGAGTGTGGAAAATAGGAATGTCATACAACTCAAACCTGTGGTTGTAAGAGCCTGGCACGTAAGCAGCAGCATGTCACATCTGTGATGCACAGAATATGGAGATAGTGCCTTCTCATCCAAAATTGATGGCATCTTCTGCCACACTGGAAAACAGTGTGATAGCCTCGAGCATTGCACTACTCCAGCTGACATCCTACCTGAAAACCAAGCAGTCTTGCTCAGCCAGCAGGATGTCCTTAACTCTGGGTCAGCTCTAAACACTCATCCCGATCTAGAGCCTCTAAGCATCTGTGGCTGCATTCATGGATCTTACCTAGACTGGCCGCCTGTGTGGGTTCACATCTGTGCACGACAGAGAAAGTCATTCTAACTGTCATCGTGTTATTTCAGTACCGGATCCTACAGAAGATTTCTAGTGGGATGAGCAGTGATTTTTTTTTTTTTCCTGTTGTGTGTACAGGACTGTTCGGTTCTGGGACTTGGAGAAGTTTCAAGTTGTGAGCTGTATTGAAGAGGAGGCTACTCCCGTCAGGTATATTAAATTCCTACTGCAGTGTACAAGGCAGAGGCTAAAGTGAGGGGTGAAGGGAGGATTTCCTGAAAGAGAGACTTTACTGGGAGAAGTTTGGGCTCCTGGAGATGTTGCACAGGCCCACCACGTTGCACAGGTGAACACCAGATTGGTAGGTTCATTGTTAGAAATGGGGCTGGAGGTATTCAGTAAAGTCAGGGATACAGCCCTGAGGTTCATGTGGGGTGGAGAAAGTCTGGGAAGCTGTGCCTAATTCTCCACCTGCCTTCCTTCCAGGTGTGTGCTTTTCAACCCAGATGGCTGCTGTTTGTATAGTGGCTTCCAGGATTCACTGCGTGTGTACGGCTGGGAGCCAGAGCGCTGTTTTGATGTTGTCTTGGTGAACTGGGGAAAAGTAGCTGACTTATCTATCTGCAACAACCAGTTGGTAAGCCACTGCTCCTGAGGAGTGGGGGTGGCAGCTGTGACACGCGTGATAAAATCCTCCTGCCTCTTTGCAGGCCTTCTGACCTTTAAGCTTATGTCAGAGACTATAAGGGGCCAGGGCTTGCAGTATGCCCAGCACTTAGAGCTTGTGTGCTTTTGCTTTCAGCAGTCTTGTGTTCCACTTGGTCTCTTTTTGGCCTGTGGAGGAAGGAACAGGGGCTTGGTTTGACCAGTATTTAGAAACTATACTTGGCAAAAGTTTTATCAGAGCTTTCCGCGAAATACTGGCAGTTTCTGACTGAAAAAGCCAAAGCACTGAACTGAAATTCTCGAGCGTGGTTGCTCGGGGTCGCTCCATCGTGCCTATTCTCAAAGGTGCTGGTGAGCGTCCTGCTCCCTGGTGACTTACCTTGATCTTTTGCCTCTGCAGATAGGAGTTTCCTTTGCGCAAAGCACAGTCTCTTCCTTCGTTGTGGATCTCAGCAGAGTCACAAAGTCGGGTTCCATCCCTCATGGGCTGATCAGGGACGATGAGCCTCTTGTGCCACCTACCCCCATGGGGTCCTCCCTTCGCCGCATCTATGACAGGCCGTCCACAAGCTGTAGCAAGCCACAAAGGTGAGGGAATCTGCAGGCCTGTTGAATTTTAAGATTTTAACGAAGTGTACAAGGAGCTTAAGTGCACTCACTCTTTCTCATAGTCTCCATAGGACTTGCTCTGACAGCTTCTTGTTTTCCACAGCAGAGTGAAGCACAACTCAGAGAGCGAGAGGCGAAGTCCCAGCAGTGAAGATGACCGGGATGAGAAGGAATCAAAGGCTGAGATCCAGAACCAGGAGGATTACAAAGAGATTTTCCAGCCCAAGAATGCTATCTGTCAGTACCAAGGCTTGTTGTGCCATTGAGTGGTGGTTGGATTAGAGCTGTGGGCGCTAAACTGATTCACTTGGCGTGAACTTTGACTTACTGTAACAGAGGTTTCACCTGTGACTGGCAGACTTTAGAAGACTTTCGTTTAATATTCTGTGCTTGGACCCTGAACCACAGATGATGTTGGTGAATTGCTGGAAGGTGGCACCTTTACAATGATGTCTGGTCAAAGCCTGGCTTAGAACCCAGAGCTCCATTGTAAGAGCACTGCCTTCCTGTCCTCATTAGGAAGGACTACCCTGTTATGGTATATCTATTAACATAGAATTTTGATATGCATAAAACCTCCACTAAAGAAGGAGAGGCAAAATGTTTTTTTTTTAAAAGCAGAGGTTGCTGCTTAGAAGACACAGTGCAATGCCTGTATCTCATTTTTATTGTAAATGAGAAAAATGAGGCACTCTAAGAAATTAATGGTCATTATTTTGGTTTACTTATGTGAATTGATTTAGCAGGAGGTGAATTTTTTTCTAATATAATTTGTTGTGGCAGTGCCTCTTCTTGTGCTTCACACCTCTACAGCAGTGATGAACTGCACAGATTAGTTTTGTCCCTCCCATTCTTGAAGGCCGAAAGCCTCTTACTAAACTCAATAATAGTGTCAGGGTCTGAAGGAGATAACTGTGCTTGCCACATCCCTGATTGCCCTAATCTGTAGAGTTGTTGGAGATCTCCCAGCTCCAAGGTTGACCTTTTCACTAATCTGTAGCCTTGGATGCTCCTTTGTTTAATTTTTTCTTTCCTTCTGTAGGTCGAACTCCTCCTCGAAACGAACCCTTTCCAGCCCCTCCTGAGGATGGTGAGTATGAAAATGACTGCTTAGTAGGAATGGGGTTAACGGCACTCCAAAGAGAGAGAGTTGCACGTCTGCAGGAACGACTACTTATAGTCTAGGTATATAGAACCTTTGCTCACAGCTTCCCTTGAAAGGAGTAATTAACTTCTACTTTCCTAATTCTTTCCATCTCGGTAGAGCCCATAGCTGCAAAGGAAGCAGTGAAGTCCAGCCAAGCTGTGGATGTCCAGATCTCATTGCCAAAGCAAGAACTTGTCAGTGCGGTATGATCTGTTAATAGCTGTTCATGCTTCCACTGTGAAAGATGCATGAATGCTGGGGATTTCACGGTTTCTAATCAAGCTGATTTCATTTCTGAAGACAGTAAAAGTGCAGCTCCAGTCTTTATCCTGCCATGTGTCTTGCCTGAGCAGTAGAATCGAAGGCCAAACATCCAAAAGGCGATGGCTCTGTGTTGCTTTTGTTTGCTTCTTGCAGTTGCAGTTCCTCTTTGCATCTCAAGATTGGGGCACTCTGAAGAGAGAGAAGCACTAGATTTCTGCAAGTTCTTGAGCTGAGGCTATTTTGTAGCCTGCATTGCAAACAGCTGATGGGGCAAGACATATAACAGAGGCTTCTTCAGAGTTCTCTGCCTTCAGGCTGGCTGTGGCCCATTGCCCTGATTTTAGATGCTGATAACAATGACAGCACTTGGCACTTCTGCTGGAGCATCGTCATGGTTTTTGCGAACCTTAATTACATTTTGGCATGTACCTGAGAAATAGTTTATTGCCTCTTGAACTATGCTAACAAATTGGAGACTGCTCCTGCATTAAGACTCTGCTGTGAGAGAAAATCAGGTCAGGAAAAGAAGGACATTAGACCAGGGCCAGATTGTTGCTGCTGTAGCTTTTATCCCAATTTCTCCTACAGTCTGATCCGGTTCAGAGGCCACCAATTGCCTCCTCAACTCCTTTCACCAGAACAGAGCCGTCAGTGATTCCTGCAGCCAGGAACGAGCCCATTGGCTTGAAGGCTTCTGACTTTCTACCAGTAAGTATCTCTGGATACTTAGGGACATGGTTTAGGGAGTGTTAGGAATGGTTGGACTCGATGATCCAATGGGTCCTTTCCAACCTTGTGATTCTTTGATTCTGGACAAAAGTTTCCAGCCAGTGTCTGTGTTGGATGGCATCAGAAAGGGAATTCTCTGAAGTGCAGAAGGATGTCTTGGGTGCTTTCTGCAGGCAGCAGTCCTCAGTACTGAATAAGAACGTTGCCTCCTGCTCTCCCTCTGCTCACTCAGTTCTCTCGGTTCTTCCCTCTGCCAGTTTACTCTCCTGCCTCCCAACTGCTTTGAGTTGCAGTTCCTGTGGAATTAGCACCTCGGAGGCTTGGTCCAGCAACCCTGTTGCGATTGACAGCAGGCGATGTGGACACAGCAGCGTTGAGCCGTGCTCACAAAGAGTGTGTTATCAAAGCAGAGAGCAAGGCGTGAGGCAAAGACTGAACAATCCCACGTGCTGGACAGTAATCCATTTAGAAAATTGGTGTCTGCCTTTACACATACATAATTATTTCAAGAATCTTTCTTCCTGGTATCTGAGATACCTCTTGGCCTCACACGGGACGGTATACCCTGTCTGCAAAGGGGAGAAAGAGCAGAGCATCCTCATGTTTCCAAACTAAATGTGAGCAGAGGAGGGGAATGGTGTGGGTGGGAATCAAATTGAAAGTCTAATCAGTTGTGCAAGATTTATGCTTTGCAACGTAATTTGTTGATTTCAGATGAGCATTTCACATAAAAAAGCAGGGTTTGTACAAAACCATTTCTTCGTCAAAATGTACTGGGTTTGAAAGCTTGCTTTGAATTCCTTTTTTAATTTTGGGAGTTTTTCTAAGGCTTCAAACATGTTTGATTGACACGGTAGAAGAGGCAAAAGAGAAGTAGCTGAAATTGAGCATTTCCATTTCAAACTGTTTATAAATCATTCTGCAAGAAAGTCAGTATTAACTGGCACTTTGTACACCAACATCATCTCTCACATAGACCAAAGGAAACTCCTACCCTTCTGTGCCATCCTGCTCTGTTATTGCAGCTCCATTGGTGTCTGTACTTTCAGGCTGTGAAAAACCAAAGCCAGACTGAGCTTGTGGACGAGGAAGCCATGTCCCAGATCAGGAAAGGCCACGAGACCATGTGCGTGGTGCTCACCAGCCGCCACAAAAATCTGGACACCGTGCGGGCTGTATGGAGCACCAGTGACATCAAGGCAAGAATGTGGAGAAACATGAGGCTCACGAGGGGAGCAGCTGAGATCTTTTGGCTCATCTGGGGCTGATTCTGCCTCTTATGCAAAATGTGGGTTCTCACTGCTTTTGTCCCCAGGGGTGCACCGCAAAGTGCTGCTCTGTCCCACTTGCAGTTGAATGGTCACAAAGACATGCGGGGAAAACTTTTTCATGCAAGCATTATCTTCTCTTCCCCAGCCAACTCCCTGTTTCCTAACTTTTTTTTGAAATGTGGAAGTTGATATTAATTGCTTCAGTCTAGCTAGCTTGAGCTTTGCGGTAGATGACTACTTCTTCCTCTTCTCTCTCAGAACTCTGTGGACTCTGCAGTGGCGATCAATGATCTGTCTGTTGTTGTGGACCTCTTGAATATTGTCAACCAAAAAGCGTGAGTCCTGGGTGGGCCGGATGCTGGGGTACCCGAGAGCCGTCTGGCTGGGGTTGGGAGTGCTGTGTTGTGGCCATGGCAGTGTGAAATGCATGTGCTTGTAAGCAGAGCTTCAGGTCTGCACTGCTAATAATTGCTGGAGTTGTATGAGGCCTTTTCTGCGGGCAAATGATGTCTTGCAAGGAAAATCGAAGTCTTGGAGCTTCATAAAGTGATTCTGCTGAGTCAATAAAACAGTCAGAACCTGCCACTTGCTATCACAAGGGGGAGTCAGTGAACTTGCTCAGTAAACTTGGGTGCTGCTGCCTAAGTTTTTTTTGTGAGAAAGCATATTTTTGTCGACTCAGCCTCGTAAAGCCTCATTCTCCAGTCTTGAAACGTATCCGTTTCTTTTCAGGTCTCTCTGGAAGTTGGATTTGTGTACTATAATCCTGCCACAGATAGAAAAACTACTCCAAAGCAAGTATGAAAGGTGAGGCTCCAAGAACATGGTGTGCTTGGGGTACAAGGTGTCAATATTCGTGGGAGAGCCTCGCGGGGTACATTGTGGCTGAAAGAAAATACTGAAAGATCACAGCACATGCAGTATAATGCTGATAATACACCTAGAAGAAAAGCAATGGAGTTGCCAAGTGTATGTGGGGAAAGATATGAAAAGTGTGCGTGGGCAAGGAGAGCAGGATGGTAAGATTCAGTGGAGATGTGTTAGATTGTAGGACCCCTTTGGCAGTCAGGAGGGGTCAAATCGATATAAAAGAAGTGAGTTTTGTGCACTGATGGGAATGAAACTGTCAACTTGAGACAAGGGGAATGAAGTCCTGCAACAGCCTGGGGGACACGTGGAAGATTGCTTTGAACCTCTTTGTTAGGTGGCCATTAAAAAGGCAGCCTCTCCCTTAAGATGGAGTTTATGCTCTTTCTACTGGGGGAGAAAGTCCCCTTGGCAGAACTTCTCTGCTCTTGAGCAGAAAGGTCCCACTGAGCCGGGCATATGCCAGGACTTTTCGAAAGGGCTCAGTTTGTCAGTCTTGACTCAGCCAAGACTCTGTTGATTCTTGGCTGTTGCTCTCCTTACAGGTTACAGGTGGTGAGAGGGTTGGTTTGAGTGGATTATCCCCAGTGACAATGTGAGTGAGAGCTGTGTGCTGGGAGGAATGACATTCAAGTGGGACCTCATTCTTTGTTTTTCAGTTATGTGCAGACTGGCTGCACCTCCCTGAAACTCATTCTCCAGAGATTCCTGCCACTGATCACAGACATGCTCGCTGCACCACCTTCTGTTGGAGTGGACATCTCCAGAGAGGAAAGGTGAGGCGCTTACTCACTTCCACTTGCCCCTGTTTTGAACCGGCCTTTCTCTTGGGTGAGCTTTGTTCTTTGCCATCAAGGCTCTGGTACTAGACTGGGCATGCCTTCCGTTTGTCTGCAAACACCAAACCCTCCTGCTCTCAGAAAGACCAAGGACTGCTTTTCCCTCTGTCACTGTGTAATGAGTCACACCTAGAAAAAGTGCGCGTCTGTCGGTGTAAAACCACCCTGTGGCTTCACCCTCTACCTTACAAGACACATGAGTTGTCAGCCAGGCCCCGGATTTCCAGTTCATTCACTGGATAGCTCTGCTCTGAGAACTGACTCTCCAGAAACAGCACCTCCTTCTTCCCTGGACTTTATTGCCAAAGGGGAAAAGAGGAGTGAGAGAGTCCTTATGTGGATGCCATTCTTCTGTGTCATCAGGACATGGGCTGAATACGTGGTGTTCCTGCAGAGCCATGCTCACATTTCAGCCTCTTCCAGGCCGTTTGCAGGGCTTGTATCCTTTCCTGGTTGAGTTGTGTCTTTGGCACTACGGGAACAAGCACATCTCTTAAGCAACTGGGGATTCATGCTGTGTCTGCTATCTGTTTTTTGCAGGCTCCATAAATGCAAGCTGTGCTACAAGCAGTTGAAAAACATCAGCAACATTGTCAAGAACAAGTCTGGGCTCAGCGGCCGTCATGGTAGTGCCTTTCGGGAACTGCATCTCCTCATGGCTGTCCTAGAGTGACAGCTGCCACCTCCTCACGTGCAAGCACAGGTGACCAAGCTCCCCTCTGCTCTTGGTCCAGCTGGATTTCACCTCTCCTCATGTGTCCATCTTCCCCCCACAGCACCGTAGGGAAGTGGAATCTCGGCTGGTCACTGGGTGGAGGTCCCAGGTGGAGACATACCTCTGCTGTATGAGGGGATGGGGCTGGCAGAGGGCCCCCTAAAGCCTCTGTAGGGAAGTGGCTTCATTTTGGCTCTTCATCTCAGCATCAGGCTCCCAGCTGCTCTGTTTCTGTGTGCTGGCATTTCCCTGATAGGAGGGCTCCGAACCTGCTGTTTGCCCTTCCTTCGCCTGTCTGCGCTGTCGGTTCTCATCGCTCTCATGGCTCTGTGGGCTGGGGCAGCACTGGGGGCTGCAGTGCCTGCCCCACCGAAGCCTGCTGTGCCGTGGAGCACCCTTTCCCTGCAGAAGGGACTTCTTCAGCTGCTGCATGGGACCAGCCCCTTCGGCTTGCTTCGTCACACGAGCCAGGACACCGTGCCACTGTGCCCGGTGTGGTCTCAAGGACTTGTATTGAGAGGAAGCTGTCTCTCAGCTTCTCCAAAATCCCTGCTGGCACTCTGGGCCACAGAAGATTCCTATCTTCAGACTGTTGCTGGGAACTGAGGTGTACCTGGATCTGTTAAAATATGTGACTTAAACAGGACTTGTATGTGTTTGCCTTTGGGGTAAGGATTTGGGAGGGTGGAGGAAGAGAAGGGACACGGACTGATGTCTTCCTACATCCACTGGACCGTTCTTTAGAACTGGTTTTCCCCCACCCCCCCAATAAATGTCTGTCAGAACCTTTCTGTCTCTCTCTTCTTTGCTGTGGGGAAAGAGGTTCCTGTTGGTGCTTCCCCTGCTCCTACCAGCCTGTCTCCCATTTTTTACACTGGAGCCCGTGTTTCGGGAAACTGTAACTTATAACGAATTTTATTAAAAGATTTGTAACTTTTTTTTAAAAAATAAGTTGTGTTAAATGCCTGAATCTCTCGAAGCGGTGTCCATCTTGGCACGGCTCCTGGCTGGGAGCGGCCAGGGAAAGCAGAGCTCTCTTTCCTGCATTTCCCAGGGGGAAGCTGGCCATTCTCACCTTTCCTGCTGGGGAGGCTGCAGTGGGTGGTTGTGATGAGCAACTTGGAGAGGCAGCTCAGACCAGGTGGCTTGCTGAAACCCGGGGGAGGTTTCACTCTGCTAGGGAGTTCCCAGCCCAAAGAGCAATGTCATCATTTGTGGCTTGTCCTTCTCCCCTGGCTCAATGCAGATCTCTTCCCCAGCAAATCTCGGCATAGTGGCAAACAAGTGCGCAGTGCTTTGTCTACAGGTTTTTCTGTGAGCTCTTGAGCGTTCGGGGATTTAGGAGACCATTTCAAGTGTGTATAGTGGAGCCAGAAGGAATGTGAAAGTCAGTCGCTGCCTTGCTGATACTTTGTCTGAACACTGTCAAGTTTTAGAAATAAAGTGGGGCATCTTGCTCTGCTCCGTGGATTTTGAGGAGGTGGCTCTAATAGTGGCTTAAGCAGCAAGAAGCCCTGGAATGTGCCATCGCAGCATAGCACCAGGGAACTCGTGGCACATGTCCCGCCTGCACTGCAGCCGCTTGCTGCATCACCCCAGGCCTCTCTGGCACAGAAATCATGCTTGGACTTGACAGAGGTGTGAAAAAGGCTCTGCCTGCCTCCAGCCCTGGTCAGCCTGCAGAGCTGGAAGAAGCACAAGGTGGATCAAGACAGTAAAGCGCTGGCACTTACGGTTTAATATTTGGATTTCCTGTTAATTAAGGGAGCTTGATAGCTGCAATCTGGGGGGGGGAGCTGTGCTCCTGGCTCTCCCAGGGACAGCTGCAAGAGGAGGGATTTAATAGGCTTTTCCAGACGTGGGTGGGAGAGATGCTGTGCAAGTGGCAAACAGGGATCACCCACCTCGAATACAGGAAAATAACAACGGCGCAGGAGGACTGGCTTTAACAGTTTACTTAAAATAAGTTTTGTTACAAAACAGGATTTTTTTAATTATTAAAATACATAGAAACATCTAATCTTACAAAAGGCTAAATTTATTTTTCCCTTTTTGTCTTTTTAAATAGAATACCTGTGGAAGAGAGAGGACAAGGCTGCGGTGGGAAGGAGCCATCAGTGCATCCAGTCAGTTATGTGCAGCAGGAGGAAGCGGACCCACGGGTGGGTGCTCAGAGGTGCAGGGGCCAGTGCTCTCTCCTCCCATCCCCCTGCCGTCCTGACACATTGGCCGAAAGGCTTCTGGGCTGAAGGTTTAGGTTTTTTGTTTCTTTTCCACTTGCTTTCCCTTCCAAGACCATGTAAACAGGGTATAAATATTTCAAACACTTTCATCTCGACCACACTGTGATCTCTCTTGACAACACAACTGGTAAATAACTTTAAAATAGCTTCATTTGAGACCACAAAATCCACTCTGGTGCCGTGTAACACAGGCAGCCCCGCGACCGCTCTCCCTCTGTGCCGGAGCGGCCGGTGCGGGGCCCTGGCAGCACTGGCACCAGGATGAACGGCAGCTCGGCTCATGCATGGCACCAGAGTGCCTTCATGCAACAACAGGGCTTGAGAAACCTACAGGGAAAGGAGATGCTGGGATTTTTTTCTGGCTTAAATTGGAGGACGTGCTGTTTCCAACAACATCAGGCAGCTGCCTGGATGTAGTTTTGGAGGAGCCGTGGCCAGGTTGGTCCCATGGGGTAACAGAGACATGTCTAGGGGCTCGCCCAGCTCTGAGCCCCCCTCTCAGCCAGATACCTCTACTGCTGTAAAATCAAAGCTGGAGAGACAGGAGCATCCAGCAGCTCCCCACTCCAGCAACAATCAAGAGTCAGAGTTGAGTCTGAGTGGGGCAAATCCCTGCCCAGCACAGCTGTCCCCCATCCTGAGATGGGGGTCTGGCTGCAGGGAGACCCTGGCCCCATGCTACTCGTGGTGAGAGGTGTCATCACCCTCTGGTCCCGTGTCCTGGAGAGCGAGGGGATGGCATCGAAGCCTTCGTGTCTTCCAGCAGCCATCTCTGTAGCACCATGAGGGGCTGTGTCCTGCAGCAGGGTTGGTGCTGGGGCTGGCACTCATCACACGGAAACCGGCCTCAGCTTCCCTGGGGAAGAGACATGCATGGATCCTACCAAGCAGGGGCCACAGCCACCACTGCCCCAGCCCCGTTCGGTGGCGTTTCAGCGGAAGCTGCCTTGAGCTGACACCATGAGCATCCCCACGAGCTTCCCTGCAAGCGGCACAGGCCAGCACCCCTCCCTGCCCGGGAAGCAGGGCCAAAGCAGAGCCCTCCACCGGCTCCTGGCTGCAGGCACTCACCTGGCAGCTCTGGCTGCCCCCGAGTCAGGCTGAAATCGAAGGGGAGAGAGGTTCAGCCTGGGGGGGCAGTGCCACTGCCCTCTAGCATCGCTCCCCCCACGCACCCTGAGCCACCGGCAGTGGCTTGGCACCTGGGTGCTCTTGGGGAAATTCTAACCAGACTCCTGGTGGCTAATTAACCATTAGTTAATGAGCTGATTACAAATCAGCTACCTCCCCCAGGCAGGCTTTGTCTGCCAGCACCTGGGTGGCACAAGACTGGTGGTGGGCGCCTCCTTTGGTGGAGGGACCCTGGCCAGGCTCCTGGGGTGCAGAGTGGGGCTGCAGTTCCTCACCACCCACCTGAGGTCTGGAGCTTCCTGCGGATGGAGGCAGCGCGGCCAGAGAGCTGCCCTGCGCTGGAGGATGTGTGGCCCCGGCCAGGAGGTGCTGCGGTCCCTGGCGAGTCACCCTAAGAGGAGATGGGGCACAGCCCCATGGTGAGCCCACGCCACGCTCTGGCGGTCCCACGGGGCTGCTGCTAAAGAGGGCTTGGAAGAGCTGCAGTGGCTGGACACACGCTGCTTGGGGACAGCCTGTGTCCTGGTGGACGCTCCCATAGGAAGGTGGCTCCAGGGGACACCCAAGAGCAAACAGCCCTGGGGACCACCCATGGGGGCAAAACAGGGGGATGCTGTGCAGGGAGCGGGGAGAGGAAGGGCATCAGTGGCCCCTTGGGTACCTCCAGCTGCTCCTGGCTGGGCCAGGTGGCCAGCTCAGCCTTGCGGGAGACAGGACCCAGCTCCACGGAGCGAACCCTCTCAGCGAACTTCAAGGAGCACAACGTCTCGCTGGTGTTTTTCTCAGCAGGAGAGACCTGCAGGCAGGCAGAGCAGATAGAAGTCACCCTGCCAGCTGCCTCCACAACCCCAGTGCTCCCCTGCCCCGGCAAAACACACCCCTGCCAAATGCTGAGATGCTATTATTAACCTGTCATTCCCAGGATAGCCCTGTCCATTCACGCCCAGGCCAGCGTCTGAGCCAGACAGATTCCCTGTCACCATCCGCCCTGAAAAGCTGCAGCAGGTGGCAGGGGCTCGGGGACCTCCCGAGGCGGCTCGGCATGGGTGCAGGCAGGGATGGAGGAGCTGCCACAGCATAAAATCCTCCCAGCAAGAGACGGGCTGGGAAGATGTCAGCATGCAAAGACATCATGCCCATAGGGATAACATCCATGCATAGGCAGGGAGGGTGAGATCGTGGACGTCTGAGTTCATCCCTCAACCTCATCTGGGCTGCACAGACAGCTGTAGAGGTGCCACTGCCACCGCGGCTGCAAACCATCTGATGTCCCCAGGTGCAAGCCCAGTTCCCTGCTCCCAGCCCAGCTCCTGCCTCCAGCATCCCTCCCACCTGCCCAGCACTGGAAAGAATAGGGACCAGACCCATCTCACAATCCACACCAACCAGTCACAGGGATGCCAACAGGCGCTGAGTGCCTGGCCCCTACCTGCACCATCATGAGCGTCTTGCTGTCACCGCTGAGCGAGTCCTGCAGCAGGTAGGTCAGCTTGGAGTTGCGGAAGGGCACGTGGCCCTGCCGGGAGCGCAGGGCATAAATGACATCACCCAGCGCCGAGAGGGATTTGTTGATGTGCTGTGCCTCGCGGAGCCGGCTGCCCTCTGCGCCTGATCGCCCGACCCGCTCCGATCCCGCCAGGTCTACCAGGTTCAGCTTCCCTGGGGACACACAGCCAACCCCCCCAGCTGGTGTCAGCACACGGCTCCATACACCCTGGGTATGCCGTGGCCCAGATGCCCTGGTGAGGGGCTTGCTCTGTGGCACCCACCTGTGGTGCGGAGCCCTGTGCTGTGGTCAAGGCCACGGACGGTGACGATGAGGAGGGCGTGGGAGCGGGAGCTGTGCTCGTTCAGGTTGGTGCACTCGGTTACCCGGTTGACATGGCCAAACTCGAAGACCTGGGGGAGAGCCCAGGGAGATGCGGGGTGAGGCCAACCTGCCCCAAATGTGCCACAAGCTCCTCGTGACCTGCGCACCCTCGGGGATGTAACCCAAGTCTATCAGGGTGATGACTGCTGCCAGGTCTCAGCCTGGGCGATGCACCGAAGGCAAAGGATGACAGGCAGGGCGCTGCGGTGACAGCCGGCATCCTGCTAATCCCCTGGGAGCCACCTAGGCCCCACACTTTTATTTTTAACACCCCGCAGCTCACCCCATGGTACAGTGACCGTCACATTGCACTCGGGGACCTATTTTGGTCTCTGTTGCTCCCTAGTGCTCCAGAAATGATCCAGAATTTGGGGGTCACGCACCAGAGACCCCCACCCCACAGTCATTGTGTCCCTGGTGCCACTCTCCCGCTCCTGCCACCACCCCCGCCGTCACTTCACACCTTGTTGATGTCCTCCACGCTCTGCACCCTGAACTCAGTCAGCCCAGGCACATAGAGCTGCCCGCTGCCATCGGGGCACAGCTTGATCTCCAGCTTCTCCTGGGGCTCCTTCCCCAGCAAGTCTCTGGAAAAAAGGTTTCCTGTCATTATCCCCATCCCAGGGGGGCAAAGGGTGCCAGCTCCCTTCTGGCACGGCATCCCCGCTGTGGCTCAGGGCTGTGTGCCAAGGCTGCCAGAGCAGCCCCTTACTCCCAGAGATGCTGCACATCCTATTTATAGACTTTCCCTCTCCAGCTCTACATGTGCTCATTCCCATCCAACCCGGCTCACGCTTCCATCCCTGCTCTTTACTGCCATCCTCATTATCCACGGGGATGCACTTCCAACCTCCTCGTAGCCCCTCCTGCCTGCAGCTGGGCACGGAAGGAAAACATTTCTCATAGTCCTAGCTCCCAGTTAGTACTTTCTAAATATAAAGTGTGGGGAGGCAGGAGCAGGGAGGAGAGGGGGATGCTGCACCACGGCAAGGAGAAGCAGGAGCAATGGCAGGGCTGGGAGCCTGTATAAGTAGTGGAGCTTGAGAGAAAATGCTTTAAAAGGGCAGTGTGCATCGAAAAAAAAATTAAAAATAAATCCTTGCACAGCCAAATCCAGCACCCAAGGCTTGGGAACAACCTCTGCGGCCAAGGCAGGGCTGGTGGGACAGGGAGAAGAGCAGCATGGAGTGATGCCCACCGATTCTGGCTCCCCACCTCCTCCACTCACCCCACCAGAAAGCTTCCCCCATGCTCGCCGTACCTGAGTGACTCGTTGTAAATCTCAGCAGCGCTGACACTGATGGTGTAGTCCCAGTCCGCTGCCTTGCTCCGCACCTCGGAGAAGAGGAGCTGCAGGGCCCGTTGGTTGATCCCTGGATTGGCTGCTGTTCCCTGATGGATTGGGGTGAGAAATGGAGGGGGAAACATCTTTTTGTATTTTACTGTGCATTTTTTTCCTAAGCAGGAGCAAAGCACTGAGGGCTGCGCAAACTGCTTGGCAGCAGCGGTGACCATCACCGGGTCCAAGCTGGCCATCAGCCTGGTTAAGGGAGGGTGCCAAGATGGGTCACCATGGGATAGGAAGCCAAGAACAAGATGGAAGCAGAGCCAGACAAACTCACCTCCATGGTGTAGGTTTTCCCTGCCCCTGTCTGTCCGTAGGCGAAGATGCAGACGTTGTAGCCATCGATGCAGGAAGTGACCAGGGCTTGAACCTCCTGAAACACCTAGTGGGGAACCAGGGAGCATCAGGAGAAGATGGTTGCATCCCCGTCTCATGCCGGCAGTGTGGAAGACAGCACCCA
This sequence comes from Cuculus canorus, assembly GCF_017976375.1. Taxonomy (NCBI): domain Eukaryota; kingdom Metazoa; phylum Chordata; class Aves; order Cuculiformes; family Cuculidae; genus Cuculus; species Cuculus canorus. Next base: position 9,543,060 of record NC_071413.1, on the reverse strand, counting down.
CCTCCTCCTGGGACGCTTGTGGAGGGAAGACCTTATCCAGCTCAAAGGACACCTGCTTCCCCTTGTGCAAGAGGTGCAGGACAGCATCATCGTCAGCGTCAAAGGTCACTGCATTGGCTGCCTCCGGGCCCTCACCGTCCTCCTTTGTGATGGGGCGGACTCGCCCAAAAACACGTATGTTTCCTTGGAGGGAAGAGATGCAGTGATGGTTTCAGCCCCATCGCTGCCACCCTCGGTCACTGTCAAACACCAGACTGAATACTGCAGCCGGCTGCCAACTGGACCATCCCACCACCAACCTGAGCATCTCACGGAGACATAGAGCAGGGTGATGATACCTGCCCCCAACTTAGGGACATACTCATCCGCCACCCCCCTCAACACACCTTTTAACCGCACCAGCTCGTTGTGACACTTCTTGCGGAGCTGCAGCTCCCGCCGATACTTGCGCAGCAGCTCCCGGTTGGTGCTGTGCACCTCCTCGATGGCCTGGCCAATCTGGGGGAGATGGAGAGCAGCAGCTCAGCGCCGCCCCCAGCATTCACCCCACTGCACTGGAAGGAGCCAGAGAGGTGGTCCCAGGGGTTTACCTCTGCCCTGGCGCTCCGCAGGGTCTCCTGGAGGAGCAGGGGGAAGTCACGGACCTGACGCTTCAGGCTGTTGTAGTCATGGGTGAGGGTGCGCAGCGCTGGCTGCAGTGTCAGCAGGTTCGTCCGGACGCCTGCAGGCACAAGGCAGGGTGAGGGGTGGGTGGCACAACACCCCAGCACAGCCGGGTGACCCTGCAAGCCCCCTGTCCCCTCCTCACCTGCCAGGTTTTCGTGCACCGCCTTCATCTCCACTTGGGCACGGGAAAACGCCTCCTCAATGGCACGATTCTTCTCCTCTTCCATGGCCTGCATCTCCTCCAGCATCTGCCCATGGGCTCGCTCAAGCTCAGCCTCATACATCACGATCTGGGAAGGGAGTAATGGCCAGTAACGCTGCGCCAGTGGCCACACACGAGCATCGCCTGGTGAGCACCACACAGGCAGGAACTGCAGTGGAGCTGGGCAGGGGGATTTCTGATTTACACCCGTTGCGCTCAGACCTGAGCTCTGAGTTGAGCCGCTGTCTTTTGGGAGCTCTGCAGCTGCTGCTCCATCTCCTTCAGCACCTGCCTCTGCATCCCCACCTGCTCCTGCAGGTACTGGTTTCGGGACTGGCTTTCGCACAGGGCTTGTTTCGCCTTGGCTGACTCCACCTCCACCGTCTTGATAATGTACTGGGGGAAAAACACCCAGAGATGGGCTGTACTGGGGAAGTAGCACGTGAGGGGCCCAGGATGGAGCCGACCTTGGCCCAGGGGGCCTAATTTACAAAATCATGGTGCTGCACTGCTCGGGGCAAAGGGTTGGGTGGCCCTTGCAGTGCACCCACCAGGCACTGCTAAGCACCCAGCCCAGCTCATCTTGCCTGGCCAGAAGAGATGGAGAGCCCATGGTGCTCACCTTTATTTGCTGGGGCTGGGACTTGAGGCTGGCAATGGTCTCCTGGCTGTCCCGCAGCCGCCGGCTCAGCCGCTCCTCCTCCTCAGCTCTCTCAGCCAGGGAGTCCTTCAGTCGTAGCTCCACCTCGGCCAAGCGGTTTGTCTTCTGCTGCACCTCCAGCTCCAGCTCTGCCAGCTTGGCCCGCATCTCCTCTGCCTCCCGCTGCAGCTGGGATACCCGCTCCTGCAGCTCTGCGTTCTCCTGGCCCCGAGATGGCACAGCTGAGGTCGTGTGTCCCATGGGTGCTTATCACCCTGCCACCACCATTGCTATCCCCACTCCTCACCTGGAGGTGGGCACAGCCCTGGCACGGCACCTGCTGCTGCCGCCGCAGCTCCCGCAGCTCCCCCTCGCAAGCCTTCATCTCCTGCCGCAAGCGCTCGTTCTCAGCCGCCAGCAGGTCCCGGTGCTTCTCCGTGTCCGTGCCGCCCTGCCAATGGGAGAGGATAGAAGCCTGCACCCCCCCAGGAAGCCCCAGCCTCCTGCTGCACCCCAGGGAGACCCAGGCTGCCATGTCCGAGAGCCCCCACTTTGGCCAGAGCCCCCTCAAGCTGTCATATCAGGGAGACCCCACTCTGCTGCCCCTGGGGAGCCCCAGCCCCCCGAAGGGCTTTCACCTCCCAGGGCAGAGCGGCAGTGCGGAGGAGCCTTTGCCGGTGTTGGACAGAGAGTCCCACAAACTTGCATCCTTCAACGTCTCCCTCTCGCCTCACAGGGTTCAAACTGCAACCCTGGGGATGTTTTAATCCTTCTACACCCTCCCTGCGTACCCCCTTCCTCCTCAGGGCCCCACAGCTCTGGCGTCCCTTGGGGCAAGAGTGGCTCAGCCCAAGCCCGGCGGCAGCTCACCAGCTCTGAGCGCAGCCGGCTGATCTCCTGCGCCTGCTCCAGGAGCTTCGTCTTCAGAGTTTCAACCTGTCAATGCAGGCAAGGTTACCCAGGAGGCATCTCAGCAGCTTTTGGAGGAGACCCCGTGGTGCCACCCTGGCCACCGACGTCCAGGCTGGCTCGCACCTTCATTACACTTTAATTTTCCACCCTGCTCTGAGCGCCTGATTCATGAGAGCTGATTAAAATGAGTGTTAATGAAAGGCTTGCTTCGACCTTGTTCAACCATGGGTATAATTTGTCCATGTTGAGCATTGACAGAAACCATTATTAAAGAAAAAAATAGCATCATCTTTGGAGAAGGAAAAAACCCCAACCTATATGTAATTGTATTTAAGGAGCCAGAAGTGCCTTGTCCTGCCCTTGCAACACAGCTTCATTTTGCGTTCTCTCTTTTTCTTTCTAGGAAAGCTATCTTTAGAGAAAGAGGAAGCAGGAGGTCTTTAACAAGCCCACATGTCCAATGGAAGGATGCTCCTCAGCCACCCCAACCTGGCCCATCCCATGGGGACCAGCCTGCCCTTCCTGCAAAACCAGGCAGATGTCAGAAATCCTCAATTTTTTTTTGTGCAGGGACCAGTGAGGCTCCCAAGAAAACATGCAGTTATTCAAATATACAGCAGCAGCGAGTGCTTGGCAAACTCCGCGGTCTGGTCGGCTGTGTTTTTACAGGGTTTGCCTGCCTGCTCTGGCCCTCAGCCCCATGCCCAAAACCCAACAGCCACTGGGCGAGCATCGCCATCTCTCCAAAATTTACCCCATCAAGAGCCAGACCTGTCTGTGCACTTCCACGCTGGCCCCCACATCCCAGCCCAGCTCCCAGTTTCCGTGCACCAGGAAGCCGCCACGCTGCCAAACCCCTTGTCCGGATGCGGTAGGGTATTGTCTCATCCCAATAACCAGCTTTTTCTAAGCAACCGAGCCTCCGCGGACCATAATTTAGGAACTGCTGATTAATACCAAACGCAGATGTGCTGAAATGGTGCTGTAATTAATGACAATAAATTATCAAGCCACGCCCTTGCGGAGATGGCAGCGCAGTGGATGAGCACCTCCTGTGCGGCCCCACGCGCTCAGCAAGGCACGGCAGGGGGTTCCACAGGTGAGCTCCACGTGTGGATAGCCACAAGCATAGGAAGAGGTGGCTGCTCCTTCCTGCTGGAACCGGGTTCCCCCTCTCCCTCCACAGCGGCTGAGCGTGTGCCAAGGGCACCAGCCTCACGCTTGAGTGGGAAAATCCCATTTCCACATTCAGTAAGGTACATTATTAAGATCTTATTTAAAGTATTTTTAAAAGAGGGGAGGGACCAAGAAGACAGTCACAGCTTGTTACAGGGAAGCCGCCATCCCGGCTGGCCAACGCGCACGCTGCAGCCTGCCTACTGCTCCCTGTGCCAGCGGCACCTGAAAATGCTGATGCGTCTCCATCCCCTACCTGTTCAGGCATCTCCGGCTGCATCCTGCTCTTCAGAGGTGACAGGGACTCCTTGGAAGCTGGATCTGGCTCGAGACGTGGCCCAGCCATCCCCGAGCTTTGGAAGCCAGGGTCAGTGCTCTGCCCCAGCCGGTACTGGCCGTGCTCGCTACTGAACTGGCCGGCGCAGCGCTGGATCCCGCAAGCGCTCACGCTTGTGTCATGCAGACTATGCCAACCAAATTCAGGACAATTACCTCCACCTTTTTGACACCCGTGGAACAAGCAGAACCTGACTGTAACAGCTTCCACAACAGCCACATGCAAATCCCTTTACAAGCAGCCAGAATTTCAATTTCCCTGGGACGGCCCTAGTCCTCACACCAAGGATGCAGCCACGCTGACACAGGCAATGGTTCTGAGGGGGTGCTGGTGGTTGCCAAAACACTTCCCCCTTCAGTGGACAACTCTGTGCCTACATATTCACTTCACGCCTCCTGACTCTTGAAAGTCAACCAAAATTAATCTGCTGGGTCAGTCTAAGAGCTTATCCTGTCACAGTGGTCCTGCGCTGGGAGGATGGATGATTGCTGCAGGGCTCTGACCTCGATGCCCAAAGCCCTCGCAGCCGCATCCCACCCAAGGAGCCACATGCCCTTGCCAGCATTATCATGGTGTCATTGTAACGTCAGTTGTGGGGCTGGCAGGACAGCTGCGATGCTCCGGAGCAGCTGGGTCCCACATCATCCCTATGCAGCCGAGCAGACAAGATGCTCCATGATGGAGGTCCTACGCTCCCTCCAGGCACTCCCCTCACAGACTGCAAGCAGCAGCACTCTGGCCAAGCCACAGCCTGAGGCTGGAGACCCCAATGAATACCCTCATGTCTCCCTGTCCCCACTGTACCTGGCTTTGCAGCTGGAGAGAGCGGGAGAGCTCGTCGTTCTCCCGGGCAGTGAGCTTCTCCTGCAGCCCCAGTAGCTCCTCCTGTAGTCGCAGCTTCTCCTCCTGCAGATGTGCCATGGAGGCCATCACTTTGTGGATCACCGGGAAGGGCCGGGCTGCTGGCAGACTGGAGCGTTTCCCACTGCAAAGCCTCCCTCCTGCAGCAGGACAAAGATGGAGCTGGTCAAGATCCAGCTGCCTCGCTGGGGAATGGGATGCTACCTATGGGAGGAATCCCCAGGGGCTGCAGTGGAGATGGGAAGGTGGGAAGGGAGACTTGTCAAAGTCCCACAATGAGCAATCGCGTGCCAGGAGTAGCATCCTGAGCACCACAGCCAGCCAGGATAATGGTGGGGATCTGGCTGGCAGAGCAGTGGGAGCTCAATGGATCTGCCAATGCCATAACACAGAGCGTCTGCCCGCACTATTGTGCCTTGTCCCAGCCCCAGCACAGGTCGAGATGCCGCCGCCTCACTCAGATAACAACCGCCTTCACCACGGCGCTCTGATTCATCCCAGCACCCTTTTTTCTGAATGAGCAGATGCTGATGGAGAAGCAGTATGTGATCATGTTATTAAAGACTGCATCATTATACACAAATATAATGGAAGCCAAATTAAAATTATATGTGTACCCTGAATGGCCATATTGCCTAATCCTTGTGTGCTTTCTAACCTTCATAATATTATTTTAAACATCGTTTTCTGTGTGCGAGTAGAGCCACCGGTGCTGTCAGAACCCAACCTGGACATACATCAGAGCCTACCAAATGAAACCCTAAATGACTTGGTGGTTCCCAAGAAGAAATGAGCTGACCTGACTCATTCCCAATGTGGGGATGAGGCACTGCAGTGGGCAAACTGGCATCCAGGAACCCAGCTGCCTGGCACCCTTCCCTGCTTGCCATGGATTTCATCCACTGCCACCAGAAACCTGAGGTTTTAAAGGCAGGAGGCGACGCTGGGAGTTGCTTCGGTGCTTGTGGGCAGATGCTTTATGGGAAACAGCCTGAATACAAGAAGCAAGACTTCATTTGTCTGTGAATCAGACTTTCTACCTTTAAAAAGAGCTAAAGAGCCACCAGAGTGGGCATAAAATTAAATGCTGGGAGCAAACCATTGCCCTGCTCTTGACTACATGCCATGGGACTTATCCAACAATATCTGTAGAAGGCATCATTGGATTCTGTCTTCCCACCTTGGGCTGGATAGCCTGAAACAGCACCGACAGGTACCAGCTTTTCTTTCTTTCTCTGCCAAAAGCTCAGCCCAGCTTAGGCAGGGGACTGTGATGTTCCCTTTAAACCCGACACACACAAACTCCACCCCAAAACTCCTACAGTTAACAGGAACACCAGCTTTCACCCCCTGGGGAGTGTACAGGGATAAAATGAGATTACAGGAGGCACCAGGGTTCCTGCGGACACACCGTGTGTCTGCACACCTCATCCACTCTGAGCCCAGGCTGGGACTGAAGGCAGAGCTGAGTTCAAAGCCATGAGACCTGCCTGCAAGCCAAACTGCCAGGCAGGGGTGATAACACGCTTCTCCTTGCTCCAACACCTTCCTCCTGTAAAAGCATCCTTGGGAGAGGTGATGCCAGCCAGACCTGCATTACATCTACCACTGGGCAGACGTGCTGATGGCAGCGTAGCATCTGAACACAGCAGGTGTAGCATGCTGACCCTTCTGCTTTCCAAAATGCTTTGAAACCCGTTTGGAAAGGTGGTCATTTGTGGGTCTGCCACATGACCATTGCCACACAGACTCCCTTTCTCCTGCACCTCTTCCCAACAGCCACCCCAGACCAGGAGCTGCTTGGGGATGCAGCTAGGGACCATGCCGGGAGCAGCTCCTGGGATGTGTCTCAACAAGCCTGGACAATTCAGTCCTGACTGAGAAAGATAGGAAACCAGCCATGCACACTGGAAGCATTTCCACAAATGCTACATTTTCCTTAAGAGGGAGGAGAGCAATGGGTTTGTTGGTGCTCACCTGCTTTGTTCACCTGGTTAAATAATTAATGGGTTGCCGGGCATCACCTGGCAGCTCACTAGTGTTCAATCTCTTCTGGGACTTGATCCCCCCAATGAGCGCAGTCGCACATCTCTGTGCACCCCAGAGGAGCAGAGGTCCCCTTGACACCTGCTGGCAGGCACCAGGTGTCCATCCTATCGCACACCTCTTCCCAAGCACCTGCTACCACATCCCGGCTTCCTTCTCCCTTACCTGCTTTCTCCAGGTTCATGGTGGAGGCTGTCTGCACTGGTGTGGCAGCTGCCGGCTCACGAGGGGGTGCCGGCGGCTCCTCCGTGGCTGGTGTCGGGGCCTGGTGCCGGCTCTCTGCCTCGCGTAGGGCCTGTGGCCAAGAAGAAATAAGATGGAGAGCTGAGATGCAGCAACTACGCGCATTGTGGTGGACACAGGGCCAGCAGCCAGCATTTCACTGGGCTGGCCAGGAGGAGTGAGCAGGGACGAGGCCACAGAGGACAGCAGGACTGGGGGAAACCCTCCCTCTGAGGGATTTTGGTGTTGGGAAGCTGCTGAGATGAATTTATCATGTTGCTTTTAGTTCTTCCCATAAACAACTTCTTCCCTCAGCTTTGCTATGCTGCTAAACTGAATATTACCTATTTTGCTCTTTATGGTCTTAACAAAGAGACCCTGGCTTGCAAGCAGGTTTGAATGTGAGCCTGGTGAGCCACGGCTTAGGTAATGCCATACCCTGTGGGATGAAGCACGGCTCCAAAAAAAACCAGAGAAGAAACCTGCAAGGAGGGAAAGGAATCCAGAGAAGGTCCTAGATTTCTGTCTGTTATGTCTATCACCAGCTTTCAGGTGAAAAAAATAAATCAGTGGTAAAAAAGCACTACAGCATGGGTGCTTTCAGAAAGCTGAGCTGCCAATTGGTCGAGCTCACTCCCTGTCCCACTCAAAAGTGCCTTTTACTTATACTTTATCCCAGAGCCCATGCCATCGCCCCACAAGCCAGTGATGCTGGGGAAATCCATCCCACTTCAGGAGAGGGGTGAATACTTGCTACAAGCCAAATGTTTCTGAAAGTAATTGGGAAGGAGGCAGCAGGAAGGTCCTCCTGGAGAGCAATGTGTCTACAATGCGTCTATATCTGAGGCTCTGGGAGGGTTCTGCTGGAAGGAGTTCATCAAGGCTGGTAGAAGATAAGAAGGTGTTTTCCTTCTTTTCAAAGAAGGAGAATTCAAATAAATTTATCCGAAGCCCAGAATAAACTGCTGGCAGCAACACCAGTACACAGAATCCTGACACTGTCCCAGCCATAGTGGCCTTCCTCCTCCTCCTCCTCCATCCCGCTGGCAAACACTATCTCACAGTGCTGCATTTTCTTATCGCCCTTCTGCCTTGAGCTCTCCTACCTACGTGACACAGAAGTGACCCAGAAAATGTTATTACGGGCTGTTCCCTGGCACCTTTCTGATTTTCCTTCTGACCTTCCCTCCCAGCCCAGGAAGCAGCTCTGCTCCAGGCACACGGCACTGGGGTGGAGGTGGAAACCAGCTGCAGTGATGGGAGCCAGCCAGCTCCCCGCAGAAGGATGGCCCAGTAGGGTGCAGGTCATCCTTCCCACCACCCCAAAACCCTCTCCCCACCCGAGCCGCAGCCGGCTCAGTGCTCCTCACCGGGAGAGCCAGGCAGTGCCCGCAGGGGTTTGCAGTGTCCAGCCAGCTCACGCTGAGGATTTTATGGTGAACCAGCGCAGGCAGCAGAGAAGCCTGGGGAGAGGTACCTGCTCCACTCCCGGTGACGTGTGTGTCCTGCCCGCAGCCTGAGACGGAGCGAAAAGTGTCACTGGATCAGGATGGACACAGCCTTCAGCCTTTCTCAGCAAACCCACCTCCTCCTCCCCACCGCCACCACTGCACCACTGTAGTGGAGACAGTGCACAGGTTTTATTAAAGATGTTAATTATGATAATTAGAAAAATTAACCCTCCAGGGGCGGAGACTGGTTGCCAGTGACTAATAATGAGAATTCAGGGTGTAGCATCCATCTATCCTCTGTGGGACCAGATCTGTGCCCCCACTGAGGGCATCCCATCTCTGCCCCTCACCAAGCTGCTCCGCTTCCTGCGATCCTATCTCAGAAAAGCAGCGAAAGCCATCTTGCATCACTGAAACCGGATGGACAGACACTGCCCACATCACCTCCCTCGACTGCCCCCAAATATTTCCTTCATTTGTCATGCAGCCAAACCTGAAAGCAACGAGGGCAGCATCTCCCTGCCCTTCTGAGCCACACAGAAGGGAAACAACATCTCAAGGAGCTTTTTCCCATGGCTGTGTGCTCCTCTGCTGCAGGTAAAAGCAGCTGGTGAGGTTGTCCCATCAGGACTTGCCTGGGGACCCTGTGCCCCCTCTCTATCCGCCTGCCACAAGTGCTGCTACCACCGCAGGCAGCCAAATGGCTTCTCAAGCAGGCAGAAAAAAAAATCAACAACCCACAAATAAAAACCTCCTAAGACAGGCTTCTTTTTCCCTAAAATCACCCAGAGGTGCTTGGGTCAGAGGTAGAATCAGCATCTGGAGGGAGATATGCCCCGATGAAGTCAGTGCATCGCACTAGACTTCTTCCCAGCCTGTTATTAGCCATAACATTTCGTGCATGCCTTGAAAATCAAGCGTTTCCACAGCACTGGCAGGTGCCCAGATAAAAGGCAATGAGTTTCCAATCCTAGTAGTGGCAGCAGCAGCCGCCAGGCAGAGGAAGTGCTGAGAAACCCGTTTTTTTGGAGGCTTTGATGTCAACCAGAGTTCGGCTGGGCCAACACAAATGCCAGGGAAGAAGCAGTGCCCAGCTAAGTGGCTGCCAGCACACAGGGGAGAGAATGCTGAAGCCAAGAGCAAAAGAAGCCCAAACAAGGGGGGTTCAGCCTCTTTCCTGCATGAAACCCATCCGGCACCACTGGCAAGGGAGATAGGAAGGGCTGTTTCCCAACAAGCAGCCGCAGGTTGGGGCAAGCAGCTGCCCGCCCGCCTACAAAACAGCTCAGCTGCCACAGAGGAAAGTCCTCGACTAAACTCACCTACAGGGTCTGTGCACCGGAGAGAGATAAGGAGCTTTTCCAAGGAGCCGAGGCTGGGCAGAAGCGAGGGCCCGGCATCTTCCCTGCTTTGCATGCCGCTCCGTTTTCTTTTTTACATGTCAAATCTTTAACTCTCCCGTTTGGAAGGGCCAGAAGGGAGACGGAGGAAGCTCTCTCTGCTCAACCCCCTAGCCACCTACCACTTTGTGCCTGCTTCCAAGCCTCCGTTTCTCAAATCCCAAGCCTCATCCGGAAAGAAATGTGAAAAATGCAGGCTGGCCTGTTCTTGGCCTCTCCTTCTCCAAGCACGAGCAAGGGCGTGAGTGTGCCAGGCTGAGCCCCAAGGGAGAAGGATGAGCCACTGCGCCGTACTCACCGTCTAGGGGAAGGTCCTTCGTCTTCCAGGCAGTTCTTGCAGAGGACACGTATCCCAGATCCCAGGTTTTGTGGGATGTGATCATGGCACAGGGTTCCCGAGCGCAGCAACACCTCTGCGGGTAAGCGCAAGGAAAGACATCTCAGTCTGCCTCAGTTTCCAGCCATGAAATCCTAGGAGACACTGCTGGAGCAAACCATGATGGCAACACCGTCCACGAATCCACAATCCCGTGGAAAGTCGCATTAATCCCAATTCCAGTCCCGGGGTGCCAAAAGCCGCGGGCTCCCTCCGTGCTCCCAGCGGATGTGACCTAAACAGTGTCTGTAATTAATTTACTCATTCCTGAAGCCTTTCCAGGCTCCTCCTAACTGCGAGTGGGGGGGATGCATGTAGGAGCTCGGGGAGGGCGAGCAGCAGAAGGGGTGCAGAGCTGCGGGGTTCCTTTGGTCTCCCAGACAGCGGTCCCGGTCCCAGTCCTGGTCCCTGTCCTGGTCTCGGTCTTATCCTGCTCCTTGTTCCTGTCCGGTCCTTGTCCTGGACTCTGTCCCAGTCCTTATCCCTGTCCTGGTCCCCGTCTCTGTTCTGGTCTTACTCCGTTCTCCTGGTCCTGGTCTCGGTCTTATCCTGCTCCTTGTTCCTGTCCCGGTCCTTGTCCTTGTCCTGGACCCGGTATCGGTCTCAGTCCTCTCTCCCGGTCCCAGTCCCAGTCCTTGTCCCGGTCCCGGTTCCAGTCCTAGCCCCAGTCCTGGTCCCAGTCCTTTCTCCCAGTCCCTGTCCCGATCTCGGTCCTTGTTCTGGTCCTTCTTCCTATCCCGGTCCCGGTCCCGGTCCTCTCTCCCAGTCCCAGTTCCAGTCCTTGTCCCGGTCCTCGTTCCCGTCCCGGTTCCGGCGTTGGGGAGGCGCAGCCCCGCCCCGCGCACCCCGCGCTGATGCCGGTGCCGGTGCCGGTGCCGATGCCGATGCGCAGAGCCCCGGCAGCGCCCTCCCCGCCGGTGCCGGCTACCGGGGAGCCGCGCTCCGCCCCGCGTGCCGGGAGCCCGCCAGCCCCCCAGACAAAGGCAGCCCCGGTGCGGTGCAGCCCGGTTCCCCGCTCCCGGTGCCTCAGGGCCACTCACCGGGCGCGGCTCCGCCCTCCCGGCGCCTTCGGTAACGGAAACGCCGCGCTCCGCCCCCTCCCATCGCCATGGAAACCCCCGCAGCCCCGCCAGGAGGGGCTCCCGCCGACAGCCCCGGCGGCCCCGGTGCAACGGAACCCCCCCTGCCGGAGCCCCGGGGGGCAGAGAGCTGCCCGGTGCCCACCTGAGCCCCTGCCCAGAGCCCGCGGGGCCCCGCCACGCCCACGGTTATCCCAGTGCAGCCCCGCTTACCCCAGTGCACCCCCACTTACACCAGTATGTCCCCATTTACCCCAGTGCATCCCCACCTACCCCAGTGCATCCCGTTACCCCAGTGCATCCCCAGTTATCCCTGTATGTCCCCAGTTCCCCCAGTGCATCCCCAGCTACCTCAGTATGTCCCCACTTACCCCAATGCATCCCCAATTAACCCAGTGCATCCCCACTTACCTCAATTCATCCTCAATTACCCCAGTATCTCCCCACTTACCCCAGTGTGTCCCCACTTACCCCAATGCATCCCTGCTTACCCCAGGGTGTCCCCAGTTACTTCAATACATCCCCACTTGCCCTTGTACACTGCCAAGTTACCCCAGTGCATCCCCAGTTACCCCAGTATGTCCCTACTTAGCCCAGTATGTCCCCAGTTACCCCAGTGCATCCCCAGCTACCCCAGTATGTCCCCACTTACCCCAGTATGTCCCTACTTAGCCCAGTATGTCCCCAGTTATCCCAGTGCATCCCCAGTTACCCCTGTGTGTCCCTGACTGTTTACACCCCAGTCCCAGTGCTTTCCGGTGCTCCCCATCCTGCTGTGCCCCCCTCCCGGCAGAGCTCACTGGGCACTCCTGCCCTCTCGTCTCACACCGAATCCCTGCACAGCACTCTTCCCTGGGGAGGACAATGGGGTCAGGGCCACCAGCACCACCAAGAAGGTGACCATGGTGCTGCTGACCCATATGGAATCACCGAATCATAGAACAGTTTGGGTTGGAAGGGAATTTAAAGCTCACCTAGTTCCAACCCCCCTGCCATGGGCAGGGACATCCCACTGGATCAGGCTGCTCAAAGCCCCATCCAACCATATGACGAAGACCAAAGGTGACAAACTGCGCCCTCAACCCCACTGTGTTCCCACTGTTCCCAAATGCCAAAGCATCACCTGGCACCGATGCAAACTGGCACCCCTGGCTCGCTGGGGCCCGAGGACCCATATTTCACCAGGAAAACAACCTGTTTCTAACCTGCAGGCGTGAAGAAAACAGCACAATATGCCCCGAGACCTTTCCGAAGGCCCTGGTGCCAGAAAGGCAATAAAAAGTTCTGGTTTGAATATAATTTATACGCATTTTTAAGGTGTGATTTGTATCTACCTGTCTGTATTGCACACACAATCATTATGTTAATGGCTGGTTTGGGTGACACAAGTTACTCATGACTTGTTCATGGTAATTAACTGGCAGTACCGGATATTTCCCACAACAAAACTGTACTTGGCATTGTGGCGGGCGCCCTATGCTGATGGCTCACGTCCGCACGCCTGACGTAGGGATGACCTGGGGGCGCATGGGTCCTGGGCAGGTTTGGGGATGGCTTGGGAGATGCAGGTTTGGCTCCAGAAGAAGGCTCTGCTCGCCAGGAGGATGTGCTTCCCTCCAGCCAGCTGTCTGTCACCTCCCACTGCAATCACAGCCTTTCTCTCACCCCTGGCTGGGTTTAGGGCAGGATTTAGCCTTGTTCTTTCCCATTCCCAGCTATGAGCCAGCCCATGGATGAGAGGTGATGGGGAGTGCCAGGGTGGAGACAAGCCACTCCAGCCACTCGCCCCAGGGAAATGGGGCTGGGAAGGGTCACCTCCGTGTCCTCATGCCATCTGCCCTGGTGCAGTGCCTCAGTCCTGAGGAGCCAACACCATCCTGTCTCAGCAGCTGCCTCCACCTCTGCGCTGGAGCTGCCTTCCCCCAACAACCAGTGCAACAGAAAAAAAAACAGCAAAAATCTCCCAGCTTCTGCAAAGCACCACCTCCCTTTCCTTTTAGCTGAGGTTTATTTCTGCTCCCAGTGCAGAGCCCTCCGTGTGGAAGCATACGTGTGTGTGCCTATAGACACATGTATATACGTACATCTATGTACCCACAGAGGCCTTAAGCAGTTGCATTGGTTTGCATAAATATCGTCTTATCTCTGCAGCTCCTTTGGCTGGTTTGGTGTTAATATTGACACACATAAAATCCCTTTCTACTTTCTGATAGCAGCTGTAATGCCATATCATCACTGACTTCATTTATGAACTGTAAGGGTAAAATAAATGTTTATGTAAATGGCTTGAAGTGATAAGTAATTTCCTGGCTTTTGAATGCTTCAGGTTTTTAATGATATTGCAATTATGCAATGCATGTAGGTCGAATCAATTACATCAAATAAGTCAAAATTAACCAGGCATATGTGTGAGTTCCTCAGTTTAGAAAAATAACTTAATAGAATAAGCATGGAGGAAAAATGCAGAAGAGGTTTAATGCCAACAGCCATGTTCAAATAGTCACCTGTGAGCATTAAAAAACCCTTTCTCTCTGAGCTGTGGGGCTCATTTTCAGCAAGGACAGCCAGCAGTGACAGGATCTCCAAGGATCCAGAAGTGGAGTTATTTAAGGCTGGATGCACACTGGTGGCCAGACACCAGCTCCATTTCCCTTGGCTGCAATGCTGTTTAGCTCAAGGGAGTGCTAGAAATCCCAGAAGATGCCCGCTGGCTGCCGGATGGGCTGAGGGGCTGCAGGGGCAGTGCAGGAACCAGGCAGTGGGCACCCTGCTTGCACCACGATCTCTGAAAGGATTCACCTGCACTGGCTGGCATAACCTCAGCTTGGTCCTCCAGCGATGCTCTGGTCTTCCTTTCCTTGAGTGTCACGTCTCTGCGACCTGAGTGAGCACAAGCTGACGACATCGCTGAAGGTATTTTTAGAAACACCGCGTTGCAGGCAGGCAGAGAAAAGCCAGCAACCGGCCAGGCTCGTTGCCAACGGCATCCTCGTGCGAGCATCCAGCAGGTAGCGGGAAGGCTCGATAGATCGATGACCGTCAGCATTAAAACACAGTTGCCCTCTGCGGACAGCGTGGGCCCACCACGGGGCACGGTGTCCCCGGCGCGAGTTCAGCTCTGTGCTTTTAGCCCAGCCTTTTCCATAGCTGAAAAGCATTGTTGTTGCAATGCTGTTAAGTCAGGCAGGTTAATTCGCCTTTTACTTGGATGAAGGGAAGCTCCAGCAATCGATATGCATCACTGAGAGGGGCCTTTTGCATTAGGCGTTTGTTCTGCCCTGAGCAAATATTTAATGAACCTACATCTGTAAGACAGCTACAAAAAATCCCCTAAATCCCAGCAAAAACTTAGCTCCCTCTCACCTCCTTTTGAGCGATCCAATAACCCAGTCTAGGAATGCAGGCAGGAGCATACCTGAAGCTTTCTGTATATTGGGATGCTCCCTGTAGAGAAGTCCCACCAGAAACACCAGACATCATGAGAACGTGTCCCCAGAGCACAATTAATTATAACTCAGCTCTAATTGTTCTAATTTTGCGTCTCCTTGAGGAGGTGAGGGGATTTCTCAGCATTGCTGAGGTACGGTGTGCCGAGCTGACACTAAACGCTTACCAAAGCAGGAATGACCCCCTTGCATTCCTACGTTGCCCTTTCAAGCAAAGATAGGAGATTTAATTAAGTCTTAGCATGCTCACGAGAAATTTAATACTCATTTTAAAGTTCACTAACTGAATTAATTCAACCCGCAGGCTCCGATCCTTCAGATAGGGTTGTGTCGAGATGGGTGGAGAGCGGGAGCTGCAGAGGGATGTTGCAAGGATTGCTGCCTAAATCCGATGCACTGGGATTCTACCAGCCCCAGCAGCAGCTTCGGAGGGGTGCAGGGGGCTCTGCAACTGCTCGTCTCAGCACCCCTGGCCAAGCCCCACGAGCCGGCTAGGCTGGGTTTGGGCTGCCAAGGTGTCAGGCAGCAGCTCAGGGCAGCACAGAGCCAGGACAGGGCTGGGAGCTGCTGCGTGCCACAGGTTGGCTCTGCCATCCCCCCCTCCTTTATATCAAGCAGATAATAAAAGCAACATCTTTTTTCTAACTGCTATATTCAGGTAAAGAAAAATTCTACAAGCCACATCGCAACAGAAAGCAGTGCTTGTACGCAGTCAGGCGAGTGCAGTGCAAGACATAGGAGTCATCAGAGCGGTGGCTCCCCCTCCCCTCCACATTTCTGACCTCATACTGTCGCAGAGACGTCTAACCGAAACCTCAGCCTCCATCTGTCCCTTTTACCTACCTTTTCTCTGTGTCATATTTTTTCAGCTGGCTTCAGGTACGGCTTGGGTTTATCTCTAGTGTGTTTGTGCCTCCTGTAAGCGAAGAACCACGGGGCTCGCCCTGTGCCATGGCAGCTGCTGGGGAGCTGTGAGCCGCTCTGCGAGAGGACCGCAGCTCACCTGCTAAGTCATTAATGTTTCATGGCATTAGCCAATACGGGCTCCTGCTTATAAAGCACTTCTTAGAAACCAGGCTAAGAATAAGCACGAGGTGCCCTGGCTGAGGCTAAAGCTGCCCTGTTGGTTGAGGGATGCCCATGCTGCTTTGAGCAGACCCAGTGAGAGGCAGCTTGATACCAAGTAAATTCTATCCACAATGTTTCATCCAGCAAATAAAAATCAAGGCTGTACTGGGAAGATCGCTGCATCCCAAGCAGGAGGTCCTGGAGTTCCCAGTCTGGCAGAAGCCCACCAGTGGTCCCCTGGGCAGCCCCTCTAAGGCATCCTTGAGACCCTCTGCTTGGGACGTTGTCCTTTCTGCAATTCTTTTTAAACAAATAAATAAATGTATGAGGATAGACACTGCAGGTGGGCAGTTGGGATCTTTTTCAGGGTTTTGCTACTTCTGCTGATCATTTTCTCCTTGAAGCCCCTTACCCTGTCTGGGTGACACCAGTAGCAGGGCATGTCAAGACAGGGTTAGGCTCTTCTCTTCACAGGCAAGAGTGATGGGACCCATCTCCTTTAAAAAATATTTTCAGTTTTCAGAAAAAAACATTACTTTTTAGTGTGCTTGACTTTGGAGAATAAATGAAGTAAAAGCACTAATTCTGAATAATTTAGGAAATACAGTTTTTGGGGCTGATGGAAGTATCTGTGTGATGCTGGGGAGCTGGTGGAATGCAGGGCTCGCTAATAATATCCAGCTAGTTTAGGCATGGGAGCAGGTAAACTAAGAAGAACCTCTACAGAGAAGAGGGAAATAGCCCTGTGGTGCTAAAGCCAATGCACCCATGTACAAGAAAATATTGTGACAGCAGGTAATCCATGAGACAGGCTCAGCTGCATCCAGACTGCAACGCGAAAGCTGTGCCCAACAAAGAGATGAATATGCAAATGAGGTGGGATATTCCTCGATGGAATTAAATAGCCTTCCCACTAACCGGCTTTGCTCGATATCGAGCTGTCTGCAAAATCCCGCTGCGAGTCCATCCTGGCATGGGTACAGCCACGCCAGCCCAGCAGGCTCTCAGTGCACTCTGTGTCACCTATAGATTTTAATGTGCTCTAGGGATGTTCAGCGGATGTGGCTCAGCCACCCCAATGTCCCACCGTGCCTCAACACCAGCACGCTCAGGATTCTCTACCACCACCGCTCTGCAGCTTTGAAGCCCTCCAGCAGGACAGAAACAAGCCTCCCATGCTTTATTGGCACCCGTTACACATAATAGGTGCCTGTGCCATCTCCTGGGTGGGCATCACACAGCCCCTTGGCCACATCCCAGGGGTGCACCAGCTCAGCCATGCCCAGAAGTCCTTTTGCATCCGAGATCTCTTTTCCCTGGTGCTGTGAGGATGCTCTCACCGCCTCCGTCTGCTGTCAGGCAATCCCTTCTCTGCTATTATCTCCCCTGAGCTGGAGCATGACAGCCCACCCCATGCTATCACATCTTCCCACTTAACAAGGGAAAAGGATGAAGCCTTTCTAGGGTAACTTACTGAAACACATTTCATGGTGAGCTAATTATTGTGGACCTAACTAGGACCAAATTATCTTTTTTTTTTTTCTTTCTTCAAAGGTGCTATTGATAATGGTGAAGAAAACTGCTCTCAATTAATAGGGAGAGTCACCAAAGACATCCATAAAACCACCTGCCAAAATTTTACAGGGAGAAACATTTTTTTCCCCTTAAAGCTTAACACACAAAGATTCATAACTACTGCAGAAATTCACACTGCTTCAAAATAAAAGCGCTATTTCTTGTTCTTGTGTTGGTGCTTCAAAGCCTTAGACTACAGAATGGAAAATTGCAATAAAGTGCCAGGATCTGTTCTCAAAGCAGGTTTTACACCCAAGGAGGGACTACTGGTTCCCGGCTAAGCCAGTGGAGGTTGGGGAGACAATCAAAGGAAATGTTAAGTTCCGGCCTCCTGCTAAGATTTAGGGAAAAACGGAGCAGCGCGGCACTGTGCAAGGCTATTTTAGAAAAGCAAACTTTTACTTCTACGCCCAATGAATATTAAACAGTCACACGCTTCAGCTCTGCTGCCTGCGCCTGGCGCTGCGTGAGCAGATTTAATTTGTCTTTATGAAGAAGAACAGCCCCACACCCATATTTCTATGCATATGCCTTAGAGATGAATGGAATGTGAAGGGTGAACCTGAGTCCTCTCCACCAGGAGATCCCTTGAGCAATCACTCACAACTGGAAAAACAAGGAGGCAGTAAGGAAAATCTGGCAGTGCTGGCAGGAGGAGCAGGCGGGAGGTTTTATGCAAACTGACAAAGAATAACTGCCAGCTTGCTGCTATTTTTCATTCAAACCTTCCCAAGCTTTCAGGCCGATTTCAGGTTCTTAGCCAGGCATTGGGTGAAAAAATAAGGATGAGGTGGAGAAAGAAATGGTATTCAAGGTGGTACCAGGGCTCTCCTTTCAGCTGTCTCTGCCTTCACCCCACCAGACATTAAGTGCTGCATAATTAAGCCCTTGGGAAACAGCAGCAAAAGAACTACAGAGCCTGTGTGCAAACATCCAGGCACCTTTCATGAAAACAACTCCCATCCAGAGGCGTTTTGCCTGTTTTCATCCCCAGTTTTCGCTTTTGACACAGACCCCGTTCCGCTCACCCCCAGCCCACCGCTCTCACCTGTGGGCCCAGCCACGCCAAGCCTGGACCCTGGCATGTTTTTCGGAAGCATCTTCCTCCACGTGCCAATCTCTGCATGATGTTGGCAGGTCGGCAGAAATAACCCTTGAGGCTGCAGCTCTTGCCCTCCTCGCTGCGGGCAGGGATGCTCTCCACGGCCTGCATCCCGCTCCTCTTGCTGCTCACCTTCTTCCAGCCCTGCACTGACACTCCTGCTAGTGCACACAGCGCGTGCATGGCCCACGTGGATGGGGAAGAGATGCTGGGCTCTGGATACAGCCCGTGTGGACCTCTGCTGGAAGCCACCCTCGGACCCTGGCACCGAGCTGGGCTGGTGTGGCCAATGCTCACAGCAGCTCTCTGAGGTGAGGTGCTTCACTGCGTTTTTCCACACACGGTGCCGTGCAGCTGGAATGCCAGCACTGAGAAATCGTTGTCCTTTCAACAGGGGCTTTGCCAACTCACTCCCAAACTCAGGGATTCCAGGGTGAAGCCCCTCAGCAGTTCTCCTCTCCCCTTGTTAAGGACTAGTAAATGCTTTTGTAAAGACGTGGTGGTGCCCAATGCCAGAGGGTCCCAGCAGCTGATGCAGAGCCAGAGTGGCAGGATTCCCCCAAAAGATGCTCCAATTGCTGTCAGCCTCCCCAGTGAATGAAAGCAGAAGATGGTTTCCAGTATCCAGTGCCACCTTCACTGCTGAATTTCTCAGCCTGTGCAAACCTCTGGTGGCTCTGCCCCATCCATGACCAGAGACAGAGAAAGAAACACCCTCTCCACTCCCATCTGCCAGTGCATTAAGAGAATGAGAGCCGATTAAAGTCCGTCCTCTCCCGAGCACCATTGGTCTCAGACAAATTGCTGACACAACTTATTTAGTAGCATCGGTGGACTTTCCTCCTTCCCCAGACATCCAGATTTAGATAGGTTTGGGGTCACTCAGGTCTGAGCTGCTCTGAGCACTGTCTATAGTCAAAAGTGGTTTAATTGCACAGAATAAGTGGCTTTGTTGGATTTTTTTTCCCCATAGCATGTAAAAAGATTGGCTTGGGCACCGGCTTTTCTTGCCGACCTGCTCCTCCACTCGACACCACACATGGATATTGGGATGGGATGAGAAGGAGCTCGGAGAAAAGTGCTTCTGCGTGTCCACACCACCCCATCAACCTCCATGGTTGGACAGCCCTGTGGCACCAAAAGCTCTCCCGTCTCTTGAAGCAGGCAGCCGGGAAAGCCCCATGTCCTTCCCACTAACCTCCACCTGCCAACACTTTCTAAAAGGCAGCCAAGAATGCAGAAACTGAGAGATTTGCAAAATAAAGAGCTATCAAATGCAAACACCTCGGTTCCTGCGCCAAGACACACAGATCATATCAGGTGAATTTACAAAAGGAAAACCGCCCTAATTAGCGTTCAGGAAAGCACTTTAATAAGAAGCACGTTAGTGTAAAATGCAAGAGTGCCAAGAGGTCAAGTCCTTCCTAACACCAGAAAAACAGGAAAGAGGGCAGAGCCAAGCTCTGCCCGCCCAGGCTGCAGCACCTTTTCCTCACTTTTTAAATACTACTTTAGGCTATTAGTGAGGAGTTTACAAACCCCAGTGCCAATGCCCAGTGGCACTGTACACAGCGGGCTCTGAGGCTCAGAAAGAAAGCCAGCAGTGGCCAGCTCACCCTGCGGAGGGTTAGGCAGCCCTCACAGGCATCTCTCCTCCTTTTTGAGGCATAGAATAGGCTTTATAGCTGGAGATTCCGCTTGTGACGAGGTGACCAGAAGCCCTGTCAATGCTGAGCCCCATCTCACTCGTGGCTGTGACAGCAGCTGGTAACCATAGCAGCAGAGAGATTTGCACGTGATATTGGTATTTCTGCAGTACAAAAGGGTCTCTTATCTAGAATGAGTAACTAGTCTGGCTGGTCTTCATTCTTCTCGTTATTGCTAAGAGAAAACGGCACAGCATAGCCCACACCATGCTCACCCTGGGGAGAATTCGGACCATCCACAGTGAGATCCATGGACTAAGAGGTGTTCCAGGACATGAAAGGTTGCTCAGACAGGTGCTGTGGCCACAGCCCCACTGCCGGGAGGCAGACCCAGCCCACCACTTCTCAACAGTTTCAGCTGGAAAGAAAGCATGGCCCTGATCTATCTCACTTCCCCAGTCATTTACTTTTCCTTTCAAATTCCTTCCAATTTATCCAAGAAAACAGTTTTTAAACTTTAACTGTTTGATTTCCAACACTTCTCATGCATCAAATAACTTCAAAAAGCAGAAAAAAAAAAGGTGTGAAATAAGTATCCAGGCTTTCCTTCTGAAGATGACTCAAACTTGGCTCCCTGGGTATTACTCAGATCTCCCTAAGACAATCACCCTAAGACATGAACCGAAGTTGGAAAGTTCCATCCCAAAATAAAATTGGGTAAACGGAAAGAATGAGGAAAGGAAAAATGTCATCCAGCCCAAGCTAAAGCAGCTGCTGTTAATAAATGCTGGTTGGGGCAGCCGCCAGCCTGTGTTTCTCTGTGTGACCCTTTCCCGAATGGTGCTCCGACTGCTTTTTCAGGGTATTAACTCCAGTGGGACCATTATTGTACTTAAAAGAAGCTGTGTGCTCAGGCCAGAGAAAACCAGACTTGTATTAGCTCCATTTTAGAGGAAGGAAAGAGGCATTCAGGGTGATTTAATTGCAACTCTGACTCAAAGCAGATCTACAGGACGGAAAAAATAGATATAGGCAGAAAAAGTGGTTTCAGACAGTTACCAGAATTAGCATGTCCTGCTGGTCCAGGTCTCCAGGTTTCAAGGTTAAAGTGCTTAATTTGATTTCAAGCTTTCTAATTAAACACCATTTCACTACACTTTCCATTTATCCTGCAACTTCTTTCTAGACCTGAGTCTAATCCTCAAACCTGCTTATGTGTTTTTACTTTCGTTATAACCTTATCAGCGATTAACCTGCAATTGCACTCAATCTTTTTAAAAGATTGTTCTGACTATAAATACAGAAAAGCTCCCTGCCCTGTTTCTATCCAGAGGAAAACAACTTCCTCCACAGTCAGATGTCTGTTGTGGGTTACAGCATTCCTGCTGTAAGCTGATTTTTTTTATCAGAGGCATTTGTCTTCTCTAACTTCATATGGAGCAGCAAATCCATGTCACTTTTCTGAAGGATGTAACAGCACAGGCCACAAGGAATATGAATACCCCTCCAGTATGAAAAGCATGTGAGTGTATATATAAATATATAGAAGTGCATATACATACATGTAAAATGTGTATAGAGAAGTATGTGTATATATATGCATATACCTATATTAAAACAGTATATATAAAGCCTCCACCAAAGATGCTGCTTGTGACAGTGAGACAAAACCTAACACATTCATACAGATCCAACAACAGTAAGCTCTGCTTCTTCTTTCAGCAGTTATCGAGTCCACTTATCTCACTCAAAAGCGGCAAACCTGGTTTCCATGGCTATGGACCTCTGAGCAATCCATTAATCTGAAATAAAAGTCAGGAGGAAGACTGCAGTGCAGAATTTCCAGGGTGCTGGACTGGCAATAAGCAACTGCATGGCAAGATCCCTCAAATACTGCATTAATATTATTAAAGGATATTGTATCGGATTGATCCAACACTTAAGGACATCAAAGCAGAACGAACAAAAGCTAATAAGAAATGCAGTAAAGGTACATGGAGCATTACCAAATCCATCAGGAACATTACAAGGGCAGTGGAAGGAAAAGACCTGTGACAAGCGCGTGCTGCAAGACACTTAATAGGACTGAACGCAGAGGAAGACCATTGCAAAGACAGCAAAACTGTTAAATGAATGGAAATAAAGAAATCAGCAGAAAGCCAATTTCTGGCAACTCCCAAAGCAAGAAGCTCTAAATGAGCTGCGCATCTCCTTAGCCTACCTGTCATTGCTAAACAGCCCTGCACAGCAAACAGACCTGAGCACAATCCAGCTTGTAAGCCCAACCCTACCTTGACCTTAATTATTACCTGGAGAATAATCTCTCTAAAGAACTAAAGACGTAAACAGTTCACAGAAGAGGATAACTGCAAATCTCCCCATGGTTCCAGAATTACCAGTTATGTATCCATCACCATCTAGTGCTGCAGTTTGAAAATTAAGACCTTCACACAAATATTTGCCATTTAGGAAACTTTTTTTTCACCTCCTCCTGGTGATTAAAAAAAAATATAACAATTCTACTAGTTGTATTACGAGACCTCTGAGCCTCTAAAAAGTTTATTGAAAAATCTGTAAACAGCACATGGGGACTTTCCTGGCTCCATTGGGGCATCAGTGAGCAAAAAGGCAGAAAACCAACTGGAATCCACAGCAAAGGAATGGTAATCTACATGGTGTTTATTGTAGATATAATGAATTATGAAAGCCATTACAGCCTACTATTTATTTAAAAGCTTTTTCTAAACCATATGAAATTGCAGCAGCAAATCAGAACCCCAGTTAGGCTTTCCTGGTTTAGGAAGATAAATATTTATATAGTGTAAAAAAAGTAGTTTGCACTCCCTACCAAAACCTTCTACTCTGCAGGAAACCACTTGCAAATGACTGAGAGTGAGAAATATTTAGAGAGGTTTGGGCGAGTCCAGGTTTTCCTCTGCAATGTCAAGGGCAGGGGTGGCTTCAAACCCTCCTGCGGTATACGGGAGCTCATTGAATTTGTTTAAAAGAGAGCAAGCCATCATTAAGGAACACTGACACGTATTCTAGGGTTTTTTTTACCACGGAAATCCATCTCTTTTGCAAGAGAGGGAAAACCAGCAACAAAATAAGACCCTGAAGGAGGTGAAGATCAGCCTGGGGCTGCTGACGGGAAGAAGGATCACCCACATATGAGGGACACACAGGTGCTGACACCCTTCATGAACATCCCAGCCATCTCACAGTCAGACCTGTGAAACCTGCGGCACTGCTCACAGGCCCTGCAAAGTCCCTCGACCATGGTGCCAGAGCTGCTTCTGGAGAAATGCCCGTCCCAGCTCATCCTCCAGAGGACAGAAACCATCTGCTGTCAATGCAGCCAGCAGTGTTGGGGAAACCTGGCCAGCTGAAACCTTGTGCAGGATCTGCATCAACTCATCTGGCACCATCTCACCCACTGCTCCTCATCACCTCTTAGTTCATCAGCAGCTTGCTCCAGTTGTTGCTGGTTTTGAGGAAGAAGAGGAACCAGTGAGGAAGAAGAGGAACCAGTGATGCTGGAGGAAAACTGGACACCTTGGGCCATAAACTGGGCATGCTGGCAGCTAACCAGGCTTATGCTTCCCCATCCAATGCCTCATCCCAGTATGGTTGGGGGACTGCTTTCACAAGAGCCCCATTGCAGTGATGAGCAAGATCAGAGTGGTTTCTCTGTTGGGAATGTGACCAAGAGCCATCAAAGTGACCAAAAGGTACTAGAAATTGGCTGCTGGAAATGTGGCAGGTCACTGAGGTCCATCAACAAGTGCAGGGGACCACCTGCTTGCTTGTGCATCCTTGTTTGTGCACTACAGGCTTTGGCCTGTCTCTGAAACACTGGCTGAGGGAGAAGAGCACTTCACTTCTTTTTCCCGTCCTAGCTGGAAACCAACACGGCTTCTCTATTCCTGCACAGCTTTTATTCCTCCAGCAGCAGCAGGTTGGTGTACCCATGGAAAGCCAGGGTTGAAAGGGATCTCCATGAGCATCTCCTCCAGGATTGTGCTTTTCCATCCTTGAAAGCTCCTCATCAAATCTCTCCATAACAGCCACCAGTGATGGAGAGCCCACCACCTCCCTGGAGCGGGTGGCTGGCAAGAACTCCTCTCCCCAGCAGCAAACCCAAGGCGCTCTTGGCACCACACAGGGACTTTCAAGCATCTTGCAGTTTATGTGCACTGGGACAGACCTCAGCCTCCTCGTGACAGTGTGATTTGGTCTGTGCTCAGCTCGTGAGCATAGTCCACATCCTTCTTGCATGAATCATTCTGCTGCTGACAACCTTGAGCCCAACAGAGAAACCTTGTTCTTTTTCCCTTGTTCTTTCTGGTCAAGCAGTGACTCAGCTGTCAGAGGTGAATATTTCTTCACACTTTATCTGAACGCTCATTAACCATCCAGAGCCATAAAAAGCAGTTTCTCCGGGGCTCCATCTCTGTAAGTCTGGATTTCAAAGGAAGAGGGATGGCAAGTGGGAATATTCATAAAGATGCTTAATAAAAATAGATCTCTAGAGCACGGAAACCTTGCATGGTTCTGGGGCATATGGGAAAGGGTTTTACCAACACTGGGTGAAGGTCTAGGCAGGAAAGAAAGGCAGATCCTACCCACAGCACTTAGTGAAGCCTACAAGCCACTGTGTAGAAATCATTAACAACGAAAAGCTTCTACCTCAGGCATTTGCCTGACTCCTACTCCTGCCTCAAGACCTGTGTGTTTTTCATTTCTCTTCTTTCTCTTCTTCCTTCTCCGAAATCTCAGCAGCAAGGATTTCTTCATCTTCTTGTGCTGTAGGAATCACATGAAAGCTGACTAAACTATCAGAAGATTTTGAAAATATCTCCTCTCCCAGGTGGGTGTGTGGTTTGCGGGAGGTGACAGGTGATCTCCGGTGCACTGGGGATTTTGGTGGCGTTGGACTGAAGCTGGAATCCTACGAGACAAAACCAAAAGGGAAAGTCAATCTTAGCAGACCCTTATCCACTACTCCAACCAGCATCTACAATGTGCAAAGCCAGGCAGGCGTTTTGCAGAGTTTCACTGCAATGCATCTCATCGGGACGGCGGCTTGCTGCCAAAACCAACCCCTCTGTGAAGGGCAGCTGGACTATATCCTGCACGTCTTGAGAGAAGTATATGAGATGAGTCCAACAAAGCTCTCTGACACATCCTGCGCTAGATCTTGTTTTGCTCCTGAAGCACGTGGAAGGCTTGATCTTGGCAAAAGCTTGGCAGAAATGTTCTTGTGAGGGAGCAGCCCTTGGCTGCCCTGTCCTAAAGCCTTCTTTAGAGAGGAGCCTCAGAAACCTCACCTACTCACGTGCCATGGAGAGGAATGTCCGTCTAACAGGGTTCTCTTTACCCCATTAGTGGGGTCAGCTCGTAATACACACACCCTCCAGTGACAGGTCTTGTACAGAGCACACAGTGCCACCGTTCACCGCTGCCTTTAACTGCTTATTTGTTAATGTTTAGCACCGCGTGGTATGAAGACTCATTGTGCTTTTGCGAAGGACTGCAGAACTGCAGTTAAGCTCAGCGTCTCCCTGGATATTTACCCAGCCTCAAGGCCAGTGTGTGCTCCCTATCAGCTGCTCTTTCACCTCCCTCTATATGTCCAGATGTGAAAAGCTGGGAAAAGCAACAACAAGGTATGCATGGAGATATGATCTTTTTACAAGTTTAGCAGAGGTACTAAGAAGAGGGAGGGAAAAAAAAAAAAAACCCAAACCAAACAATAGCAGGGCCATTTTATTTTTCCGTTGCTTTAGAAAAAAAGGAAGAATGACTTCACTGCAGCTCACAGAGAGCTGGCAGGACGGCATGCCTGCTGCTGGCAGTCTCAGCCCCAACCACATGGTGAAAGCTTTGCAAATATCGACTGGGCTGTGGCTGCTGGATGCCAGCATCACCCTCTGTCCCACTAGCACGTCAATTAATTACAAATGGCTCTGTCTCTGCAGCACGCAAGAGATGTTTGTCTGGGGCTACAGCGCAGCTAGAATTGAGACGCAGGCTTAGCATAGCTGGGCAAACGTCAATGCATTTCCCTTTTGTGTTGCAAAACAAATCCCTGTGGGACAATGACATTCTCCCAAGGCCATGTGTAAGATGCTGCACCACCCCTTCCCGTCTGCCACGCTACGTCAGAGCCCCATGACCTCTCTCCTTTAAGGCACCTTAATAACATTCAGGCAGTGGGAGAGAGCAGCGACTGGCACCTAACGAAGCAAAGCCAAATAACCGCCCCTCTCCACGCTGACCTGTGCCGCCTGCATCGCCTTCAGCTCCTTCAGTCTCCACCGGAGCTGTGCCAGTGGCCCTTTGCCTCCCATCTTCCCCGCGGCAGCCAGGGCAGCCTGGAAGAGCTTTGGGGTGTCAGGTTTAGGGGGGATGATCAGCGAGTCTCCGGGCACTCCTTTCTCCTCTTTGGGTTTATTGTTGTTTTTCAGCATTTTCCTACAGCAAGGAAAAGGAGAGATGATTTCAATCTGGGCACATGTTATATTAGCTGGATTTTATAATGCAGAAAAATTAGACTTTAAAAAGACAGGGATTTTTTAGGCCAAATCTAAGTAATGCTAAAAACTAAAGTGAATATTTTAATAGATTTTTTTAAACAAACTCACTTTGGCCACACTCATTTCAGAGCTGCGTGCCCTTTTAGCAGTGAAGCTTTGCAGCAGGGCTAGGCTGGCTCTGGACATCTCCAGCCCAGCAGTGATGGACGGGTGCCCTCTGCTGCAGCACAGCACCTCCAGTCCCTCTCTCCTCCAGGGACATGCTCTTCACTCCACCTGCAGCAGGAGTTTTCCCAGGGCTTCAGCACAGAGAGACATCCCCCCTGCTATCCTGAAACCCATACTCTGTTCTTTTTAAAATCCCACAGGCTAGATACGCACTTGGCCTTTTTACGCAGCAGCTTCTGAGACTCCGGATAATGCACCAAAATCTCATTCAAGTCCTTCTTATCCAAAATGAAGAGATTAGCGAAGCCATGAGCTACAACATTGGCTGTTCGGCGATTTCCCCCTCCTGCTGCCAGCAAACTGAGAGACACATGGTGAGATGTTAACACCATTATTAATGGGCTCAGCACAACACCTTCCATTTAAAATCTCCCTTTTCCCATCAGGTCCCCCACCTCTGTCTTTCAGAGGACTCAGAATTTAATTTTCACTCCAACTGAATTTTTCCAAGCTTAATTTAAAAAAAAAAAAGCCGTGAAATGTTGGCATGGAGCCAATTATTTTTATATATAATTTTTATATATAAAATTATTTACCTGTTTGAAGGTTTAAATATTACATTTTACACCACTCTAGTGTCTGCTCGTCTGTAGGGAGGTGACCTCTATCACTGTCTTACAAATTGGTGCAGGGCTTTATGTGCCCATGGAATGGGCAGATTAACGGCTGGGAGGTTGCTTTATCTTAATATCTTTTCTTATCCATTTCCCCATATCTCCACATACCTCTGCTTACTGTCACTGTCTCCTCAGGCAGAAAGCAACATGATGACAAAAATAGGGGGAAAGCTCCGAGAAAAAAAAGCTGTAATTTGTGTAGCAAACTGCTCAGTGTTCGTGGCTCTCAATAACAAAGATTAATGAGGGTGTTGCTGGTTTTTCCACCTCCTACCTCCTCACCCAGATCCCACGAGCTGTATTTCCCTGGCTCCCTGGCAATGCTTCACTTGCCTTATTTCTCCAAACACGGATCCGGCTTTCAGAGTCACCAGCACAGTTTTGCCGTCGGGTCCCCCCAGCACCTGCACTTGTCCCGCCTGGATAATGTACATCTCACGGCCGATTTCTCCCTGCAATGAAGATGGAGATGCGAAGGTCCCCAGAAACAGGGAGACCTTATGGACAACCAGACCTGCATCTTGCTCAAAACTTCCATGACCATACTCCAAGCTCTTAAATCTTAAAGGTCTTTTCCAACCTAAACAACTCTGTGATTCTATAACACTTTGTCCTGGTGGTGCTTACTCCCAAGCATCCTCATCTGAGCACTCCAAAGTCTCCTCTAGCTCAGCAGGCTGTTCCCTGCTCTCTTGCTGTTTGTGGCTGGTCGGTCTTTTCACAAGACCAGCTGCAGTGGAGGATGTTTTTTCTCTGAATTTCCTCCCTACGTAGTGTCTCGATGCCGTGGTGGTGGGTCAGACCTGGAATTCTCCACTCATCATTGCTCCTGCACAGCCTGGCCATGGTACAGGGGATGGGAGGCCATCTGAGTGTCTCATTACCTTCTTACACACATAGTCATTAGGCAGGTAGACCACTGATCTGAGCCGCTTCAGCATGTCGAAGATCATCTGCCTGTCGCAGCCCTGAGCCAAAACAGAGACAACAGCGCTGTTAGTGAGTGTTGGCATGCCACGTGCCACTGGGCAGGGCTTGTGCTGCAGAGAGTACCTGGAAGAGGGCCACTTTGCTCACGATGTTGTAGTTCACGTCGATGGCAATGTCCAGCCTCATCTTGTCTGGCAGCTGCACCAGCAGCTCTGATTCATCTGTGAGGCAAACCAGAAAACTGGCTCTTTCCAGCACTTAATCCAGCTGTTTCCAGCGTCCCTGGCACAGCCGTGAGAAAGCAGCCCACATTTGGGTGGCAGATCCTTGCCCAGAAGGGTCTCCTCCAGCCTCTGCCCACCCAGCAACCTGCAGGTCTAAAGCCAACAGGTGATGGAAAGCAACCCTTCTCATTATCCTTGCCCTGAAGGCTCTCAGAGACAGAACAATAAGCCCAAGACAGGATCTCTCTTGACCAGGAGAGTGAGTTCAGAGGTCCTGCCTAATTTAAATTAAATTTAAATTAAATTTATTGCAAGGGTGAGCCAGTGGGTTTGCTGTTGGACATGCTCTGGCCAGTGATTGCCAGTCACTGCCCTCTCCCCAGGTATCAGTGGGTGGGATACGGGACTCAGTGTGCTATGATGGATCACCAGGGTGCCGCAGCCTAGTGGCAGCCTGTATACTCTATCAGTGAGCAAACAACCCTGTAGAGCAAAGAATAAAATAAGCCACCCCTTGCCCCAAAACTGTAGTGCTATTTGACAGTAATGTTTCAGGTCTGCAAAACAACTGCAGTAAAACACACACAGTGCAATTGTTGGCCCTTGGAGCAGCTGGATCTCACCTAACATGCCTTGCGAATGCCACGTATACTCGTACCACGTTTTCACCCGGTTCTGAACAGGTTTGGGGATTTTGTAGAAGTTCATGTATTTAATGGTACTGTCCATGCAGCTCCGATAGTAAGTTTGCCCTGCAGTAGCAGCACCGACCACATCTCTCATCTGAATGGAAGGAAGAGGTAAAAGACGTGTCTTACTTGTTGTTGCTTATCCATCGCACAGGTCAAACAGTCTAAAGCACATATGCTGAGTGCTAACAGCATCTGCCAAATCCTTTTTGTCTTCCACCAATGCAGAGCAAGTCCTTGATGGGGAAAACAAACCTGGAGACACAAACCTGTGGACCAGCCCCACCAAAACCTCCCCCACCTGAGGCTGGGATCTCTCTGTGACCCCTGCTCACCTGCCCTATCATGACGGAGAAAGCAAAGACGCCTGTGAAGTAGTTCAGCAGCTGAAAGACGATCTCAAACAGCGTCTTGGGGTCTGGCAGGCCCCCGATGGTTATGAGGGTTTTGACTGCCCAGTAGTAGCAGCGGATGTAGCTGAGAGGAAAAGAGGAGGCAGCTGTGAAGGCATTTCTGGTGTGAAGATGTGTTTCACGCCTCAGTACCAAGCTCACATCCTCTGGCCACAGGAGGCCAGAGCCTGCTGAGAGTAATTACGGATGATGAAGGGAAAATTGAGGGGTTGCAGACTCTCCACCACACCTGCAGGTGCAGGAGGTGCTGGAGATGCTACAGGAGCAGGGGGACATAGGGATCATCCAGAATGGGAGGCTCAGCTGCTCTGGATGCTCCTGTTTTCTGCTTCTTTCAGCCCCGCTGCCATAAACCAGCAACTTATTTTCAGCAACATTTACACTTTTAGAAATAGGGGAAGAAAAAGGGTTACTAGCAAATTGTTGGCATAGGAGGCAGGAGATGCCAAGTGAATTCTTGAGTCACTGCTCTTGTGCACTCCCCTGGATGTTACAGTTACATCTAGAAATAGATACAGGGATGTATATCACACAAAATAGCAGCAACATCAACTTGGGAAGATGAATGCTCAAAGGGAAAGCAACACCAGCACTAAGGCTGACTGGGTGACAGTCACTTGTCCTTATCTACACCCACAGCTCCCCGTAAAGCCTTAATGCACTCAACCCACGCTTTTTTATTTCTTTTCAAGAAACTCATTTACTGCAAGGTGCTAAATTAATTAGATGTTACTCAGTGTTTTATTTTGCCCATGTTGTACAACAGGCAGATGAGAGCATTTGCTATGAGGTGGCGTTCAGCTCGTGAGCCGAGTGCTCCCCCTATGGCATCCTTCAAGGACAGTGCAATGAATATTTTACACGTTTCATGGAAATGTCATGGCAAGGGGACGTGGTGGCCACTGTCCCTGTCTCACCCTCTGGTAATGAGAGTGCTGGTCTGGTCTGAGGGGCGTGACACACAGCACTTAGAACACACAGCTTCAAGCCTCCATCCTGACCTGGCTGGCAGCAGGTCGATGCAAACGGGAGCAGGGCATCCTGCTCAGCCAGGGAGTGTTTCCTTGTGTTTTCTTAGCACTAGATCCCTAGTTTCTCAGCCCCTTCAGCCTGCCATTGCCTTCCATCTCAGCCTAGCTGCAGCCTCTTCGTGTTGCAGCACCACATCTTACTGTACATCCCATCCCTCCCATTCCTGTCATTCTCCCTGGCACCACATCTTCTCCTGGCACCCCCAACCTTTTGCTTCAGAAGTTTTTACGAACCCAGCTGCATACTGCTAATGACACCCCGCTTCTTACTCCAGCTCATCACATCAAGCTGTACCGTGTGAGGACCTAAGCCCTGACCTGTACCTGTTTCCTTCCCCATCATAGACCCAGGTGGTAGAGCCCAGTCCTTCGTAGGCTGATGCCCAGTAATAGAGGCAGGAGTTCACGTGC
This sequence comes from Cuculus canorus, assembly GCF_017976375.1. Classification (NCBI taxonomy): domain Eukaryota; kingdom Metazoa; phylum Chordata; class Aves; order Cuculiformes; family Cuculidae; genus Cuculus; species Cuculus canorus. Next base: position 9,511,773 of record NC_071413.1, on the reverse strand, counting down.
AAGCTGTACAGTAAATAGGCAGTGGTCCGAATCACTCTGAAAAAAAAAAAGGGGGGGGGAGGAAAGGGGGATAAAGCAGGAGGAGAGATGATACCATGTCTGCTGGCAGAAGCATGTTGGATCCACCCTTATGCCGGCATCACAAGGAGCTTTGAAGGGATGAGCTGAGTGCTGATCATGCAGATCCTGCCAATACAGGAACCACAGAGCACTCAGTCCTGTAGCCCTGCTGCTCCCTCCTGTGGCCCTGCAGCTCCAGAAGTGCCAGGAAAAAAAGACAGCTTATCTGCTGGTGGCTCCTCTCTATTGCTAAGAAACTCCTCCCATCCCTGTTGGGCTGGGGAGAGGTGATCCTACCCACATGGGCTCCAGGACCCTCACATCAGCCAATGCCCACATCAGCTGGTCCAGAATCAGCAGGAAAATAAACCAGAAACCCAGAAAGAGTGCACACCAAAGTGAACCTTCTGCCTCAGAAGCAAACAGCAGCTCCACACTCTCTCCCTCCCTCCCTTTCTCTCACCTGTAGATGTATGCCTTGCTCATGATAGCCTCCAGGCGGTTGTTGAACTCGAAGAAGGCCATGTACTGGGAGGAGAAGGAAAGCAGCGTGTTCAGCTTCTTGCAGCTCCCACTGGGACAGGGGCATTCCCAAAGAACCCCACTCCTCCTCACTTCCCTCCTGCAGCACAAACCGCCACAGACAGATTTGGGTCCATTTGTGGGTACCCTTCTATTCAAATGTTCATGTGGTTTAGGACTGAAATGAAGCGTATAACAGCCCCACAATGCCTTCAGGACAGGACTTCTCATCCATTTTAGAATCTTCTTGTCATCACCAATGAGTCTAGCAAGCCATAGCTTACCCCAACAGCGCAGGACTCCTTCACATCCACTGCTACTGGTCTGCCCGATCTTACAAGCTCCAACTCACCTTCAGACAGCGAGGAAAACGCAGGAGTGGGTTAACACCGACTTTGAAGTATAAGAAATCCAGGGGAAGGAGGCATAACAAATCCATCTGAAATCCACACAGAGAGAGAAACTTCTGTGGGGACCTGCGGGCATGGTGAGGTGGAGCTGCAAGCCACGGTTCAGCTTAAAGATTGAAATTAATGAATAAAATTACATCAAACCTTAAAGCGTTGTGATCGCAGGTAGTTTTCTTTCATGGCCTTCTTATCAGTCTGGTTGCAAATAGGAGGGGAGAGAGAGAGGAAGATCGATCATTGCTTGCAGAAAGGAAAGTCATGGCCAGCATGGTCCTGCCTGGCTTTCCTCTTCTGCACCACAACAGGGAAGTCTTTCTTCATGCCTGTGAAGGGTAGCAGAGCAAGAGGAGCAGAAGAAGACCTGGCTGTATGCCACCATCCCATCCTATCTCGGGCCATCCTGTATTCATTTTGCCCTCCAGAGGAAGCACATCGTAGTGCCAGCAGCACAGAAGTCAGATTTTACAGGAGGAACCTCCTTGTCTAAGCATTTGCATGGGCATGGGAAGGCTGTACCCTCAAGGTTTTACTTTTCACAGCTTATTTAATTGAATATGGAAATGAAATCAAGGGCTTTCATTTATCTCGGGCACATGATCTATTGTTCAGATCGCAATCGCTTTTGTCATGTCGCTACTGCTTTCTGCCTAGCTGTGCTCCTGAAAATTAAACCCAGAGTTTATTGGGCCTTCTGCTGGTGGTTCCCAGTGTACGGCTCGTCTGGAGCCACTTGGCGTGCACCGCCCCGCCGGCAGGACTGTGCCACTGAGCACTGCTTTGTAGATGGGCCAGTATTGACTTCAGGGGAAAAGTATATATGTTTCTCAGACAAAAAGTCTGCTGGCTTATCCACTTTGTGGCAGGAGAGATGCTCGCAATCCTCCAAGTGTGGACACAGCCCTGATGGCCACAGCCATGGTGGGACAACTTGGAGAGCTCGATTCAGAGAGCAGTGACCAGCACCATCTATGCCACTTGGGGTGATGGGGATGGGAGGTCCCTGTAGCTCATTGCTGGGATGTGGTGTGATGCCACTCACTATTATGTCTCCCCCCCGGACAAACTGCAGCCGGGTCTGAAAGACGAGGATGTCCAGAAGATAGATGAAGTCGCAGAGATAGTCCATGAGCAGCCAACAGTGGATATTTGCTGGCGTCTGGTAGGGGAAAGCCCAGCGTACAGGGATCAGCCAGCAGTTCCAGTTCCAGGCCATGACAACGAAGAACAGCCACAGCACGTACATCAGGTCTGCACACGGGGAACCACACCATGATTACTTTGGCACATGCCCTTGTCCATGTGAATCCATTATGCAAAGGGGTTTTATCCCCTGCCCTGCATGCAAGGAGGAAACCTGTGGGAGACCTCTTATCACCAGCATTGAATTGCAACAGACCAGGGCTCTAGAAGCGAATGGAATGCCTCTGCTTGCAGAGCACATTGCTTTTGATCAGAAAGTTTGTTCTAACTTTGCTGGTTCAGCTAGGTTTGCCTTTGCTTTGCTCCCACAGTACTGACTTTCTTGCATTGATTTTTTCCTCTTGAGACTGTGCTGAGCCAAGACCTGCCTGCCCAAGCCTGAGCTCTTCAAAGTGGAGACAAGAGCTCAATTCCTGTGGGGTGTCCACCAGCCAGTAATATATTCTTTTGTGATTTTTGTTTTTATTCAGGGTGTCCACACCACAGGAACAGCATTTGCCCACTAAAAAGCCTGAAAAGCAGAAGGTGGCTGCCCTTTTCCTGCCTGGTTTTGCTCCTGAAACCCACAGTTCGGAAAGTGTTTAGGAAAGCCTGTGCCTTGCAAGGAAATTTAAAACTTTGGGGTTTAGTAGACAGGTGTAAGCTAAGTTGCTCCTTCCTTACTTGTCATTCCTTCTCTACAAACCCTCATCTTTTACACCTTCTCCCCTCCTTAATCCCCCTCCCCCGGGCCTCACCAGCTCGCCCCCAACCCAAGTGCATGGCCGTGCTCCATCACTCACTGGTGAGCGGGTCGATGCTGCTGGGGAACCGGTAGTTTTTCAGGTGGTCCAGCCAAGGCCGGCACTTGAACGTGCAGCACAGCATCTCGCAGTAGTGCTCATCCTCTGCTGTCTTGTCCTCCTCTGGTTCCCCTTTGGGGGGAGGTACTGGTGCTGCCGCAGGCGCTGCTTTGGTGGGTGCTGGAAGAAACCACACAGGTTTTTTTAAAGGGAAGAAAAATACTCTTACAGCAACTTGTTTTAAAGTCTTTAAACTGTTAATCAAGCAGCTGTGTCCCTAAAAATACCATTTGTGTCGGGACAACACTGCCAGATCCACTCAAACTCACATGACGTAGGGCTCTCATCATCTGAGGTGACATCAGGGTCGATCAGCTTCTCCTTCACCTTCTCGGTCCTCTCTTTGAAGAGCTTCACCAGCTCTTGGAGCCGGGCATTGATGTTGAGGCTTGTGGCTGAACCTATGCGCTCAGGCAGGCTGTGAGGAGACCATCAGGTGTTTAATGCAGGTAGGAAAGGCCAAGAGTTGGTTCATGACCCATGGTTTAACCTACAAGATCCTGAATTAGAATTTAGCCATATTTATTTGGCTATTGAGTAATCAGAAGAACACATCTTAAGGTGTTTTCAGTTAAATACCACTGAGCAACAGCAGTCTGAGCCTCATCCTTGCCGTGGGGGATGAGAAAGCCTCAGAGGGACTTGGGAAGCACCAAGGTCACAGGCAGGATTGTATGCACTTGCAAGAAGATTGTTTTTTTAAGAACTATGGAGTGAAAACGTGCACCGAGCCCTTGAATTTATAAACTACGCAGTCTCTTTTCAGCCTCTTTATTAAAACTAGGTTGAATTCAGACCAGGATGCTTTACCTAGCATGACTGACAAACATCACTATGAGGGAGAACAAAACCAAGTTCATTTGCTGCACCTCCAGGCTGGTTCGTTGTGATAATTCACTCAAGAATTTCTGCCCAGGAAGAAGGCAAAATGTGGAGGTGCAGATCTCCCCCAAGTCTTTTGCTTCTCAGAGAAGGCAGCTCTGAGACTGCTCCCTAGGGTGCTGGAAAGCCAGGACCTGGGGTTTATGATGCACAGCTTGTGCTTGTTTCCTATATAGAAGAAAAAGATTATTTCTCTACAACAGTAAAAACAAGGTGTACCCACAGTGCCATGGCATATGTAGATCAAAGATGCATCTTTTCTGTGGTTAAACCTAGTCTTGAGAATACTTCTACCTGGATACAGGAAGAATAAGAGAGTAGTTTCTGCTCCAGAGAGCATTGTGGTCATTATTTTTTGAGAGGGGATGCATTACTCCTTACGCAGTGCTAGGCTGGCTGCTGGCACGACTCCCTGTTCCTTTGGTATCTCAGCACTTCTAGGATCTTTGCTCTTTCCACTTGAGCCCTGGAATATGAACCCTTGGGTGCTCAGCTGATCCAGAGCCCCTCAGTCCCACCACACACCTTTCCTTCTGCTCCTCGTCCCAGCCCAGCAGTGTCCGGGTGGGTGACTGGCTCACCAGTCCCTCGGCCAGACCATCGGATGGGGCCAGCAGCTTCCGCCTATGGATGCAAACACAGCAACAGAGGCTCAGCTTGTCTTCCATTCTCAGCCAGCTCATACCCTTACTCTTTCTCTCAGCTCTCACCTGTTTTCCACCTTGCCTTCTCCTACCAGGGTCAGTTTTCCCCTGATTTTTTGACATTACCTGCAGTCAATGGGAGCAAACCACCCAGCTCCTTTTTGCCTAAAGCCCTATTTCTTCCTGGGCATCACTGAGCCCATGCAGCCACCCAACCCATTTTGCTACCCAGTTTTGGCATCTGGCATGATACATGGATGGTGGGGACTCCTCCATGCTTTTTCCCGTGCCACACAATCACAACACTGCATTTTGAGAGGCAGGCAAGTAAAATGCAATGCCAGTAAGATGGAGCAAGAAAATGAAATCTAGGAAAAAGGGAAGGTACTGAGGACACTGCCTAGCTCTGAGGTGGCTCCACAGCACCTTAAAACGCTGAGACAAAGAAGGGATTGCAGAGCAGCAGGTACGTAACATGCTGACACCTGCAAAGCAAAGTGCAATGTGCAACAGCCAGAATGGCTCCAGGAGCTACTACAAACTATAAATGGTTCAAGGAGCACTATAGAAGCTGTCCTGGTGATGCTCATCCAGTGGCAGCTGCTGTCTTCCCCCAAAGATGTGTCCTAACACAGCTGGTGGCTCCCTTTGGCACAGATTGGTTTCAGGGACAACTTCCTTACATATGGTCAACCACCCTGGCAGAAAGAGATCTGAACATGAAGATGACAATCACAGCCTCTTGTTTGGGGGTGACACCCACTGCGCACACATCACCCTGACTCCCTGTCCAAACCTGCCAGAAATGGGGTTGCTATGTATGATTGAATAAATTTTCCTGTCGCAGCGCTGTGGTGGGGGTTAAGAGCGTGAGGAGCCAGGGACCACACCTGGGCAGAGCCATACCTGGGGGATGCCAGTGGCGTCCCAGGCACCGCCAGCATATTGGGAGCGCCAGCAGTGGGCACCGGTAGGTGGGTACCATCATCCTCCACAGCATCACCTCTACTGTCCATATCCTTGATGTCCACAGTGGGGTAACTACCTGACGCGTGGAGAAGAACAATAACTGCAAGTGAGAGAGGTGCAGGGCCCAGACTGCAGCCAGAATGAATCCCCAAACCCCATCGCCTCCACAGAGCTGCCCCCAGACCCCAGCGTGCTGGAAGGACTCTCCTTTTCCCTTCACTCTGTTCTTGCCCAGCACTCCTTTCTCCTAACAGTTTGGAGCATTTCTTTATCTTTTTTTTTTTTGCCCAGTTTTGAATGCTATAAGAAGTGCCAGCTGCTTCCCTTCTGCTTTCCCAGCTTGCGGTGACTGCAACTACTCTGGGCAAGTGTTGGGTTCCCGTGGTTCAGAAAATGATGCAGGAACCCAGGATTTCCAGCTGCGAACCTGCCTTCCAGGGTCTAGAAAATCTCCCGGGTCTTCTGTACACAAATATGGATCATACAAGCTCCAACTACATTAGCATTTGCTTTTCATGCAGAATAATGAACTATTTAAAGAAGAATTTATGGCCTCTCTCTTTTGCAGGAGTAATAACTGCTTCCTGCCACAAGCAAGGTTAGAAGCAGGAAGGCTGGATGTCTATTGTGGGTAAGGAGAGATGCCAGTTGCCCAAGGGAGAAATGATGTTGGAGTTATCTTGGCTAGACCTTGCAGCCAGCTATGCTGCGAGGTGTTATCACTTTTCTTAGCTATATAACAAAACGCAATGAGTTCCTGCAGGTTTTCTGCTAAGGGAGGTTTTCACATATCTGAAAGACCCCGTGCATCCTCTCCCATCCCATGCTGATGTGAGAGCCGTGGGCCACAGTGGCTCAATCAAATCGTAAAGAAAAGGCCTGCTTGGGTTGCAAAGTTAAAATCTCACTGCGTGTAAGGAAAAGCAGCAGCATTTGGCTTGCTGGTTAAAAACAAAGCAAAGCTACATAAACATAATTTGTACTTCTGGGTTAAAAGGTAGAGAACTGTAAACAGCAAACCTCCATCTTTTTGTCCGCAGAGTACGAGTGGGTTGCAGGAATGCTAAGGAGAAAATTGTGAGTGCAGCAGATATTTAACCCTCTGCCTGCAGGTCATGTGGGAGTTTTTGGCCAAGCAAGTCAAAACATATAACATATCATTTACAGATATTTGCAGACGCTCTCTAGGAGTTAGCAAGAATGGCACATAGTGATGAGGTGGAAGTAGAAAAAAACATTAATTTTTTTCCCCAGCCTCTGAGCTGCAACACGAAGCATGCTTTTATTTCCCGTCTTCCCCCCCGACAAAAGCAACAAAAAGCAACTACTCCATAAGTAACCACGAGCCGATCAGCAAAGCCAACATCTCTAATACCTATGGGGGATTGCTCCTCATTGCAAAAATTGGGGTTGACAACTCCAGCCTTTGGCTTGCTGGTGACAAGGACAGGGATGCGGAAGGCAGCGGTGGCTCGGTAGCTGGGGACATTGGGGAGCTGCTCTAGCGTGCTGTGGCTGGGAGGGGAGGCATCCCCGCCGTCAAGCGGCTTGTCATGCACCAGCCGATCTAACTCGACGTCTTGGACGCGCTTGGACATGCTGCTAGGCACCTAGGTGCTTCAAGCAAAGGACAAGGCATCTGAAGCTGCAATAAAACACAGAATGGTTTGAGACAGGGTAGTTGTGTCAGCACAGAGTAACGTAGGGCCGTTGCAGTTTTTATTGCTGGTCACCACTCACAGACGTTGGTACCAGCGGTGATGAGCACCCTACCATGGGCTTTTCTAGCATTGCTGCAAGATCAGAGTGCTCTGCAGGGCTGCACGAGCAGAGAAATCTCCAGCATGTCCCAGGGCCCAGGTCAAGCTGTCCCTTGTGCAAGTCCCTCGACGTCAGTGGAGTCATGCTAGGACCTGCCTTTCCTCACTCAGGCTGTGATGGGAGCTCACCACCTAACCAACCCATTACTTCCTGAAATGGTACATTAAAATGCCACTAGTTATTTCCCATATCAAGCAAAGTGGCAGAGAAAATCCTTTTTGTCTCCCACTACGTGCTAAAGAAGGAACTCTTATTTCACATCAGAGATTGCTTAATCAACAAGACTAAGTATTGCGTAGGCACCAGCCCTTCAGAGCTGGCTCCAACTGATGACAATATTGCCATTGCGCTGTTCCCACGGGATGCTTTAAGCCAGCAGTAAGCCCCGACTGCCCATGCTCAGCTGCCTGCTCCCAGACAGCGAGTGGCAGGGAGGGAGAAGCTGCATTTTCCTCTTGTCAGGCACTGGCTGCTTTGGTTCATCCTAATTTCACATTGTGCTGCTATATATTATACCTTCAGCATCAGTTTCAGCGGCTTCAGTTGTCTCCTCTTCCACCTTCAAAAACAAAACAAGCCATTTTAAGGGGAAAAAGACCTGCTGCATCAGTAAAAGAGCAGACTTTGCAGCTTGATTGGTTGCCCATCTGCCCCAACCATTAGCCAACCTGTCAGCCTGTTGTTCAGCACCAACATTTCAGGGTGAATTCTTGCCTCCCTCTGTACGCAGCTACTGCTGTTTTCTCAAGTTCAGAGATGGGTACATCTTGGTGGGCAACATTCCCAGTGTCTATCCCAATCCCTGCTTCTCACCAGGGCATTGTATCCCTCCAAACAAACCCTGAGCCCCTGGCACGTACTGGGTAGCAAGAACTCACTGCAGATCTGAGCCCAAGCAGGGATTGATGTACCTGTACAAAAGCACCTTCGAGGTCATTTATCTCAGCTTCTTCCAGCTGCTCAAACCTGAGGGCCTCTTCTGCAAAGTAGACTTCATCCACACCCTCACCAACAGCGAGACAAGGTGACTGGAGCAAGGGTCTGGATGGCACAGATCAAAAGAGAAGTACCTGAGCTTGATTTTGCCCTTTCGGAGGCTGAGTGCATTGTGATGGGTGGCGTCACGTCAACACGGGGGCAACACATCAGTGGGGATGATGAGTGGCTCTTCCAGTTTCAGGGAGCACTGATCCTCCAGGTGCACAAGAAGCCTCATTTGCAGGTGAACAATACCACAGATATCTTCTATTAACACGGTAACGGTACCAAAAAATTGCTGCGTAGGTTAGTGAGGACTTGGAAAATATACTACAGGGGAGACCAGGTAAGAGGTGCAAGATTTGCATATGCAGAAAGATACAGGCAGTATGTTTCTCCTGCTGTGCATAATAATTTCTCATATAAATACAATCTGCCAAATATAAAGCTGAGAGCCTAATTTCCAGGCAGGGCTGCTCTGCAAGCACCATCCAAATCCCCCATTTGCCTGTGCAAGATACCACCAGGACATATAATTCTCACTTTCCTTCAGCAGCAAGTGCAGACCTCGGCTTCACCATTCTGACAAAAGGGGCTCCCAAAATTGATGTGATTGTTTTTATATAATTTTACAACCAGGGGTTGGGCGTAATGAAAAAATTTAAGACAGCTAACTGCATGAAAATAGAAAAAACATTGTTCTACGTCCTTCGCAGGTCCTAAATCAGAAGATGGATGTAACAAGCAGTGACTGCTTTTTCTCTTTTATCTCCATGCCACGAAAAACTTATTTTGCAAGATCTTTTTCAAATTATTTTCAATAATTTCCACCCACTCTTATTTTGTTCTTAAAATTGGACTTCCCTCAAATCCAATCACAAGTCTCTTTATCCTAATCTAGAAAACCCCTAGTGTCTCTCTTTTCCCGTAAACAAACATATCGAAGGGCGGTGCAGCATCTCATTCACCCAACAACTGAAGCTCAAGTTTCTATAGTAGAGCTCCAGGAACAGATGTGGATGAAATAAGAAGATATGCTTTTAACACTGAACAATCATGTGTTTTCAGCTTCTTCCTAGAAATATGGCTACTTCAGAGGAATTAGGAGAGAATAATATTGTAGCACTATGTGATTAATCCCTATTTCTCTCATGAGAAATCAAAGCAAACTACAAAACTAAACGGGAAGATTTTTCTAAACACCAGCTAGACCGAAGTCACCACCTGCAGCAGCCAATGATAATTCAGCTATTTTCTACAACAGGAAAAAATGTAAAATTGTACCTACTTGTATTAAGTAGCATTTGCAGGTACAACACATAATCCTGTGTTTAAATTCAGCTCTGTAATACACATAATAATCCCAACTGCCTCGAATTAATAGATATGGTTTTAAATAACGTGGATACTCTCCAGAAGGTGGGTGCTCCCGGCTCCTAAGGAAGGCACAAGCCAAGTCTCCTGCTCAGCCGAGCTGCTGGACCCCAGGGGAGGGGACGGCCAGGGATAGTGGTTGCTAGGGGCAGCCGTGATGGAGATGGAGCCTGCGTCACCAGGAGACATTTGCCTGTCACCAGGTACCACGTCAGCAGCGAGCCCTGGGGTGAGCTGCTTTCCACAAGCTTCCCTCCACAAACACACGCATCCCTCCCCAAACGCACTTCTTCCCAAATAAATCCCAGCCACCCACCAGGCTGGGGAGCTCCACTCTGCCAAGAGAAGCTCATCCACTGGTGTTTCAGCCTCTCCAGCTTGTGAATGCAGTCGAAACAAACAAAAAAAAAAGTGTTCACGTTCATTTCCAACAAAGCCATAAAGGCAATGGGAGCCACTCACCCTACGCTCTCCTCCATCTCCTCCTCTTCATTTTTCTGCTCCTGCTCCTGCTCCTCCTGCTCCTGCTCCTGCTCCTCCTGCTCCTGCTGCTCCTGCTTCTCCTGCTCCTCCTGCTCCTCCTCCTCCTCCCCCTCCTTGGCAGTGCTCAGGGCGCACAACCACAACCTGGGAAGGAGAAACTCATTAGGTGGAGTCCAAAAAGTGTGTCTGAATCTGTCAAAGAAGCTGCCAGTCTCCACAACCCCTTTGGCTCAGGATACTCTCCCTCCATCGTCCAGCCAACATCTCCAGGGAATGGACACACTGGGGTACACTCGCCACATGCTGTTTCACAGCACATTTGGGTCTGCAGCCCCAAGTGGGTGGAAGGAAGAAGAGAAAAAAAGTCTGGGAACACAAAACCAGAGTATTCAAGCCTTCAAATTCTTCTTGGGGCATGGGGAGATGATGCTTTTAGGGGTCACTTGCTGCTGATTTTGACCAAAACCTCTTTGACAATGAAATCCACTCTCCAGGACAGGAGTTGCCCACAGCTTTTTAAGGCTTCTATACTAAGGGGGCAAAAATCTGAAAATATTTTTATAACATGTCCAGTGTTTTCTGGCTGAGCAGAACAGAGCTCTGTGGAGTGAACGTGGCTCTGGCCATCACTCGTGCTTAGTGCAGGTAAGCGTTGCCCATGTCAGAGGTGGGGAATGCTGTGCTTGCCCTCCCCTGAATTTATGCTGAGATCATTGAGCATTTTGGAGGGCTCCCAAACACTTCGGAAGCATGCATGGACACTTCTCATCCCTCTGCTGAAATGCAGCCCCCTCCTGGCTCTGAACACATTGCCCAGCCCTTGGGACAGCTTCAGCAAGGTATTTCTTTTGGAAGAAGTAGGATGAATTATATCGAGAAGACTCATTTCCAAATGCCATGACAGCTGGATGCACAGTTCATGGGAACAAGGTCCAAATCTTCTTGCACCTCCCTTCTCCTACCTGTTTTCCTCTTCCTGAGGTTCCTCCTGTATGGTGGGAAGGGGACGAGCACTTGCCACCAGCTCATCTTCACGACCCCAGGCCAACATCTTGCATGTGGCTTCATTAATCCAGTCATCATCGATCTCTTCCAGGACAAGTCTGGTCTCCTCGCGTTCCGTAGGGACAATACAAACTGAAATGGGAATTGGGAAAGGGAGGCAATGAAGTGAGTGGCATGTCTTTTGAGCGGCCAGGAGTAGAGCCAGGGCGGATCTCACATTTTAGCTGCTCAATGCAGAGGTGCTGCTGCATGGCAAAGCTGAAGCACCTCTCACCGCACATAGATCTGTGCAGCCCCAGCGTCCTGGAACGGTGCCAAACAGATGTCTTAGGCACTTTTGCTAGAAGGAACCAGAAAGTTCACCAATTTGTGCCAAGCACATCTAAAGCCCTATGAAAACTACAACCCTTCGCATACAGATACCTGTTGGCTTCCCTACACAGGCAGCAACCTCCACCGGCAGACAATTTGGCCCATTTCCAGGCCACAGTCTGGCTCTCCTTGCGAACAGAAGCAGCTGTGGGAAGAACCCAAAGTCTTCCCCCCTGCGAACTCAGAGTGGAATGCTGCACTAGCATAGCCCGAGGGCCCTGGTTTTGCAGAGCAAGACTCCACCCCAAGTCCATGTTGGAACACCCTGAGCATCACGCTGCATCTGCTCCCAACGCTCCCCGGGGCACAGCGTAGGAAGCACCCTACGTGCCCTGCCAGTTCCCAACATCGCTGGGGGAAAAACCCACGCTGGGTTACTGGAGAGGCTGTTGGACAGGCTGCAAAGCGAAGAGCGTGGGTCTGACCCATGACCAGCTCTCTCCGTGTCCCAGGGCTACCCTTCCTGCCAGGTCAGGCACATTGGAGAAACAAGAGGAGGAAGCGCATCCGTATACTGTAAAAAGCAGTTTATTTTGAGGTCTGCCTGACAGCAAAACTTACACAGCAAAACTAATGGGAAACACTCAAATTCAATTACAGAAAGGCAGGAAGCCCACCCATGGTCGGCTCTGCGCCACATCTACCCATCCTACAGTGCCCACAGTGCCCATTCCCTCTAGATTTCCATTAATTAAGACAGAGGACAGCAATCAGGGAGATAGCTTTTAAAACACACGGCAGCTTTTGGATATATTATATGAAAACGGGGGACGCCTCTGAGCAGGAGATAGGCCCTGAGGTTCCTTCCCTGCCTGGACATTCCTGCAACTGTGGTTAGCCCTGCATCCAAAGAGCTGTGAGATTCGGGAGGGAGCAGCTGTAGTTGAAAGTAAGGAGAATTTGGGGTAAGTTCTCCTATGAGGAGAGCCTGGGTAAAGGCTTTTAACCATTAACTCCTACCTATTCACCTAGAGATTAACCTCACCCATTCGCATTTGCTGCTGCATACCACAACCCTTTCCACTTGCTGGGAGAAAACACTCAGTTAATGGAAGAAAAGCAATAAGAAGCTGACGAGAGCTTAAAGAGCTTTATAATATTACACCTCAGAGGCAGAAGTTGACTGGAGGTCTCAGGGATGAGTGTTCAGATGCTAGGGGTGTTTGAGAGGGCCGGGAATGCTGGGAGGCTGCAGGAAGAGGGTTTCTGCCTCTGAGGTGTCCCAAATGGTGCTTTTCTACCCTCCTATAAATTATAGCTCCCATCTTATAGACATCATCCTGCAAAACCAATAGCTCCAGTTCCCGGAGTCAAGAAGGAGCCGGGATGGGATAGCCCTGGGATGTGGGGACACAGTCAGCCTCTGGTCCCCGCCGTCCAGGCCAGGAAGGAGCTAGAGACCATTTGCAGATTCCCCTTCACTTTTCCTCCCCAGCTAAGCTTTTCTCCTCAGGTTGGTCTCATTTGATTGTGGATGGGGCTGGCTCGCCACAGTCTTCATTTTCCGTTTGTTTCAGAGGCACTAAGCCCCTTTGCCCCCTGAAACAAAAGGAGAAGGAAAACATTAATGACTGTGCTTACAGCTTAGTCTCTTGCTCGACCCAATCACTCCCTTAGTCAGGCAGATTAAGTGACTTTGAGATGCCTCAAGGCACCAAAGCCAGCTGTAATACAAGCCACCTGCCTGCAAAGGGTGCAACTGCCCTGCAGATGCAGCAGCATCCCACTGGCTTTTTCTCTTTTCAAGGTCCACAGCAATGCTCAGGTCTCCAGTTGTTACAAACACGCAGAGAAGGCCTTCCTGCAGGATTTCCCATTCTGAGATCTCACCAAGCAGCAGCTGGCTCAGAAGGAGCAACCTCTCAGCATGTCCCGGGAGGGATGCACAGCCTCCCCGTGTTGTGGTGAGTCCCTGTTCCCAAGGCCCAACCACTCCTTCCTAGTGATAACGCTTGCATGGGGCTGTGTGACATCCTGCCTGGTCCATCTGTGGAGGCAGCTGCAGCTCCCAGTCAGGCTCCTGGTTCTGCTCAGCATCCTGCAACGTGGCTGGCATGTGCAGCCAGGCCTGGCTGTCCACAGAACCTGCACTTGTCCCACTCCCCAGGTGGGCAGGCAGTGATGTGAACTCTGCGATCATTTCCTACCACCTTGCAGATTCATACCCAACACACCTAATCCCAGGATTTCGTCTTCTTGAGGTACCTCCCTAGACATCTCACACCAGGCTTAGCAAACACAGAATCACAAGGTTGGAAAAGACCTCTTGGATCATCGAGTCCAACCATTCGTATCAACCACTAAACCATGTCCCTGAGCACTTCGTCTACCCATCTTTTAAATATCTCCAGGGATGGGGACTCCAGCCCCTCCCTGGGCAGCCTCTGACAGTGCCTGATGATCCTTTCTGTGAAAAATTTCTTTGTGATGTTCATCCTGATCCTCCTCTGGTGGAGCTTGAGGCCATTCCCCCTTGTCTGTCCCCTGTCGCTTGGGAGAAGAGGCCAGCACCCACCTCTCTACAACCTCCTCTCAGGCAGTTGCAGAGAGTAATAAGGTCCCCCCCAGCCTCCAGCTCAGCAGCAACCATTCCAAAGGGGGTGTTGAAGCAGACAGGTTTGAATTCCCCTGTAATCCTTTAATCAAATTCCACAAGCTTTGCCAAAAGTGTCCAGCACAGCCTGAGGACAGACCTTCACATCAGCACTAACCTCCAAACCCAAGTGCCCACAGTGTAGGATGCTGCACTTGGAAACTCCCGTGGCCTGAGTTTTACAAAGCCCGCACCACAACTCCAGAAGATCTGCTCCTGCTACTCAAGCAGCAACAGCCTCTCGTGGCTTCCCCACAGGATTTCAGGGCTGCTTGAGCTGGTGCCCATGGCAGACCTGGGGGTGAAAGCTGTCAGCTGCCCCTCTTCCCAACAACCTTTCCGACCTCAAGAAGCAAAACGGCACAGTGAGACAGAGCCACCACTTACTTTCCTCCACAGGACTCGAGCTTGCTGTGGCCACTCCCTGCCAGGGGGGAAAAGGAAAAATGAGATATTGCCCGCTTTCAGTAAACCTATTTTTTTTACCCTAAATGCTCCATTTTCAGTAGACTTGGCCCTTTTACCCTAAATACCTCATGTAATTTCTGAGGGCATGTCGGATGGCTTGGCCATGGACAGAAGCACCCCCACACGTGATGGTAAAGGGCAGGAGCAAATCAGTGAGCTCGCCTGGGTGCAAGGGAAGGAAAAGAGAGTGGGTAAAGCTGCTGATGCTTCTCCTTAGAGTAGAACCACACCTGTGTGAAATACCAGGGCTGGACACCAGCTGGTGCAGCACAGAAAGGCAAGGAAACAGCAAAGAAAACAGACACTGTGGGCTCTCTTACTGCTCAGAGGCCAAATTCTGGTTTTCATCAACTAAGCAGGCTGCAGGGCGAGGTTCTTGAAGGAGCTGGGTGACAGGCCAAACCACAGCAGGTTCTGGCACTGATCTGGTGGCATCTGCATAGCAAAGGACCCCCTCCCCACTGGGCACATGGTGTACACGCGCCCTTTGACTCTCCAGCAGACAGCATACCTGTGTGTCCTGCTTCTCCCTCGTCACTGGCTGTGGCATCACCTTCTCCAGCCCCTGGACCAACCAGGCAAACACTCTGGTGATCAGAGACTACTGTTAGACCCGGCTGCCAGAGCTTTTGCTCCCACAGCAACCATCCTTCTGGCCGTGACAGCAACACAGAAGCTGCTACTGTGGTTACCTGCTGCCATCCCCAGCCAGGGACCGAGGGATGAGGGTGGTCACTGGTTCCGGCTGCCCCTCGGCTGCTACCGGCTCCACTGCTCTCTGGGTGCTCTGTGCTGCTGAAACATTGCTTTTTAACTCTGCCTGAGTTTTAGTCCCCTTTGTGCCTGCTCAGGTTTATTCAGAAGCAGAAGGGGGACAATTTATAAGGCAACACAGCCTTATAAATTGTTGGGGAAGGGGAGCAAGAGAGGAAGGGTCACTTCCCACAGAGGGACAAGCTTGAGGGACCTTCCTGGGACAAAAAGATGGGTGGTCTGGGGACAAGCATGGTGAAGGGGCAGTGCTGTGATGCCAGGACCTGGTGTGTCCACCCCAGGGCACAGGGATGATGGGCAGCCCCAGCACTGATGCCTGCCCACACCCATGTTCTCAAAGACAGAGTGACCCCTCTGAAAGGGCCACTCGGGTAAGGGGAATCACTCACCTCCCACCATGGCTTCACTCTTCTGCTCTTTTCGTTCCGGCTGCAGACAGACAGAGGGATGGATAGACGTGCCAAAGCACCAGCTGTGCCCCCATGCCACTCTGGATGGGCATATCCCCCACCTCAAGAGGACCCACGCACGCAGCCCCGCATAACCACCACTGCAGTTTCTGCCCCATTCCTTTGAGAAGGACCATTAAACCCAGACACCAGCACTGCCAGCACCAGAGACCCTGAACAGAGGGTCCCCACAGTGTGCAGCCAAATCAAGGAGCACCAGGACAGCATCCCAAGGCCCCCCTTTCACTCTACTGAATTTTCCCTGGGGGTTTCCTCCCCAAGGTCCCAGCTGGGGCATGCAGGAGGATGGGGAGCACCTCTGCCTGGAAGCCCCCACCTCCCCCAGCCAGGCAGTGCTCACCTCTGGCTTTTTCAGCACCTCAGGCTGAGGCACCATCCTCTCAAAGCCCTGCATCAGCCAGTTGAGTACCCGTGCTCCAGACCTGTGGGAAGAGCGCACCGCGGTCAGGGAGGTCACCCTGCACCCCTCCTGCCTGCCTGCATCCCCTCTATCGTACTCCGCAGGGACGCACCACTCCTCTGTGCCGGCCTTAGACTCGCAGTCATCCAGTTCTTCCTCCTCCAGATCAAAGGGGGTTATCTCTGCAAGGAGAGCAGTGCTGCAGGGACGGGGCAGAGCCAGGACCTGCACTGCTGGGAGCTCATGGTGTCCCCATCAATCAGCTCAATGGGCCAACAGCACCAGCATCACCAGCTGGGGAGGTGGGATGGGGGATTTCGGGGTCCCAGAAAGATCTCCAGGATGCTGCAAGCTGTGGGCTCCCAGCTCTCCTTACCCAGAGCATCCTCTTCCTCATCCTTGAGGATCTGGACCTCTGTCTGAAAAGCCAAACAGATCATTACCCTCCAAGCAGCTGAGCGGGGCTCATCTCACCTGGTAGGGAGGGAAACCTGCCCTTTCCCCAGGGATGGTCGAAGACAGAAACCCATGTAGGGCAGGGTTAGTGCTCCCAGTTAGAACTGGGAGAGTGGTAGGAAGGGAAAGAAAAGAAGAAAGGAAAAAAAGGGCTAGAAGCCCAAATACACCGGACCATTGCCCAGATCTGCCACCTACCTGATCAGGAACGTCGATGCTTGTCTCAAAGCTCTTCCCAAGTGCCTGTAGTGTCCCTGGGGCTGCGACTGGTTGGGGAATCACCTTCTCCAGCCCCTGGGAGAGCCAGGAGAGCACACTGCTCCCCACACTGCCAGGGAAGAGAGTGAGTCAGGCTGGGCATTCCCCTCCCATTCCAGGCATCCAGTCCCCAACCAAAAGCAAAAATCCAAGTAAACCACATTGCACACTGAAGGGTGCAAGAGTAATACCTCTCAAACACAGAGCCTGGATCCTCAGGGACTGCAAATCCCACCTTCTTTTTAATTTCTTCAATGACAGCAGGGAAAGAAAAAAAAAAAAAAAGCAAGTTCCCATCACCACTCCCCCAGCACGCCAGTTGGAAGGGGGTGTCTGGTAAAGGAACACTGGTCTGCTGCCCGAGCCAGCATGTCCCTTTGCCGTGGCTTACCCTCGATTTGTGCATGGTCACCAGCATCCCCAGAGCCACTGGCCTTTCCCGTTGGTGCCTTCAGGATGAAAGGCAGGAAGTGTCAGAGAATGAGGTGCAGGGGATAGACTGCACTGCTCAAAGGTGGCTGCAAACCCCATGGACTCCCCATCCTTTCTGCTGGCTCCCAGCAGCTCAGAATTGGGATGCATGCTGACCCCCACCCCTCCCAGGGATGCTATGGAGCATCCCTTGGTGCCACAGTGCCAGGGCTGGACATAGAGGCAACGGGCATCTCTCCACCATGCTCTCAGGGTCCTCAGAACCTCCCAAACTGTCTCTCTGCTCACCTTAGCTGGCTCTGGGTCCTGCACCAGCTTTGTGGGTGTCTCCTCCGTCAGATGGGGCACTGGGGGTTGGGGAACCACCCGCTCAATCCAGCCCAGCATCCTGCTGCCCGCTGGTAGCAAGGAGGGGTCTCCAGCTGGTGAGAGGCCAGCAGCGGCGGTGCACGCTCCCCAGGGAATATAGGGTTCACCAGCTCTCCCGTTGCCCCCAGGGCAGCCCCAAAAGATCGTTGGTGTCCTTCTGTTTCCACGTCCTGCTTGGGAAACACAGCACTGCAGCACAGCCAGAACAACCCAGCTCAGCCTCTGGCCCCTCACTGTTATTGTGCGTAAACTACACCCTCTATTTTAAGCCTGCAGGCTCAGTTAAACTTGCCTTTCCTAAATGTAACCACTCATTTAGGTTTTTTTTTTCCACAAACCTCCACAGCTAGGGTCACACAAGGAGAAGCGCTCGTGAAGCTGTAGTAGATAGATCACAGAAACCACAATAATCTGCTCAGGGCCCTCTGCGCTTACCCTAATTTTTCATTTGAGGGATGAAAAACAACGGTAACCTGAGCAGAAGTTGTTTATGAACAAGTTCCCATCCCAACACATGTATCGACTTGTTCTGCCCTAGGAAACAACTCTGCTCCATCACCTTTCAGCCACAGCCCAGGGCCACGGTGGCTGCTGGGGCAGGCACCTGCCTGAGGCTCTGAAGAGGGCAGTAAAGGCAGCCAGCACTGACTTGCTGTAGCTGCCAAGATGTTGACAGGGTAGATAAAAAAGATGTTGCAGAGCAGGAATTCTGCTGTTCAAGCTCTGTTTGCTCAGTCTTTTTGGTGCAACTCCAGGCTGGGATGCAGCACCAGTGAGTTGAGCGATGCTGCACATTCCCATGTCTGCGCACAGAATGAGGGCTGGTCACCCAGCTCAAACTGGGGATCTATTCTGCTGCCACCCCTCCAAAGAGCTGTGCTCTGCCCAAAATGTCCCTCCAAAGACACCCTACTCTGCTCAATGAGGTGTTTCCATGCTGCTGCTGCAGGAGATGTCTGTAAAGGGCAAGAGAAAGCAGATCCCTGAGCTCCAATCAGCCCAACCAGGAGACTGCATGGGAATTTTGATCCCAGGTTAACACAGGACCCCAGTCCCATAAATGCAGCAGGTTATAGCCTGGAAGCCACTCAGCACCAGGCTCCTTGCATGAACCCCTCACTCAGCTTTCGAGCATTTAGAATGTGTTCAAATTCTCAAGATGTTTCCTTGGTGGTTGCCTGGTATCTTAAACCTTAATGAGCTGAGGGTCCCAGGTGAGTTGACTTTCACCCTCAGTTCTTCATCTGCCCCGCCTTGTGCAAGCCCAGAAGCTGGGTTCGGATGTGGCTGAAACATCACTCCACACGGTACCTCCAGCCCCCGGCACACCACGGGCAGACTCAGCTCTCCCAGAGACTCCCACATCCCAAAGTGGAACAAAGTGGCTGCAAAACACCTCTTAGAAGGCCTGATGACCAGAAACCAATTAAGAAATTGCCTTTTATCTCCCACTGGGTATAAGGGATCCATGAACATTTGATGTGGCAGCATTTCCACCCATGCTTCGGGACCTTCATAGGTCCCAAAGACACCCAGGGCCAACATACACCACTGAGCCTCAAGAAGCCCAGAGAATGCCTCCTGGAGCTGGAGCAAACCCCCTGCAACATTGAGGTCTCCTCCTCCTCAATATTAGCTTGCGCAGCTGTAAAAACCTGGAGCTTAATCCCACCTATGGCCTGGGAAGGAAAGAAGAGAACCAGGGCCATTCCTCCAGCACATCCGAACAAGAAAGGGGCAGAAACATTTATGGGTTCCCAAAAACTCATTGCTGGAAGAAATAGGAATAAGAAGCCAGGATTTGCCTGCAATGGCACTAAAGAGCAGGGAATCACATGCAAGCCCCTGGCATTGCAGGCACCAGCCAGTGCTACTGGCCACTGTGCCAGCT
This sequence comes from Cuculus canorus, assembly GCF_017976375.1. Classification (NCBI taxonomy): domain Eukaryota; kingdom Metazoa; phylum Chordata; class Aves; order Cuculiformes; family Cuculidae; genus Cuculus; species Cuculus canorus. Next base: position 9,492,100 of record NC_071413.1, on the reverse strand, counting down.
TTACAGGGTTCATATCAGCGGGCAAAGGGTCCCAGTCACAGAGAGCAAGAAGTGGGATGCAGACCTTCCATCCCTATTTGGAGCAGAGAGCACTGTAGCCTTTTCCTCCCCTTCCGCATGAGATCAAACTCCGTTGCCCCGCTCCATTGCCCTTGCAGTATCGCTCCCTACAAACCTGCTCCATCGCTCCCCTGCCATGGACCTGCTTCCGCACTACGTCTCATCCTCCAGCTGCATTTTGGAGCACCAAACCCTCCCTGCTATGCGTGGGGGTGGCCCTGCAGAAATCCCAGCCATGTGCCTCACCTCCATTGCTGCCACTTACCCCCTTACACTCCCCTGGATGCCACCTCTGGGATGCGTGGGCTCCCTTCGCCACCACAGCTTGCCACTGACCCCCCCAGACCCAACCAAATCCGCTCAGAGCTCTGCAGGGATTAGCCCAGTGCTGCCTGCAAATGGGATTACTGGCACCCAACTGTCCTGAACGTCCCAGCTCCCAGCAGCCAGCCCTGTTTTGGAGCGGGATAGAGCAAAGAAAACCCCCAAATCAAGCAGGTTTGAGCATTCTAAAAATCCCTGGAGCAGTCAGAGCTACCCCAGCCACTCACCAGCCTTGTGCAAGCCCAGCAGCGCTGTGGAGAAGGCTCTTGTCTTGCTTAGGTGCAGGTGTGTGCCGGGATGTGCAGACAAGCAGTAATGGTGTTGCTGAAACCCCGTGGAGCGATGCAAGGGTGATGTGCCCGAGAATGCTGCACCTGCAGCTCTGCCCAGACCCCAGAGGATCTGGGGCAGGAGAGGCAGAAAATCTATGCCAGGCTGAGCTAAGCCTCCTCTTGCTGAGCCTGCCAATTGCTGCTTGATCCGTTTACCTCTAGCCCTGCAAGACTGCCAGCCTTTCCCATCACCCCTAATCTCAGCTGTGGTCACACCCTGGAATCCTAGTACAGGCTCGGCTTTACTGTGAGACATCCAGCCCCAGCTTCAGTGTTTGGCCAGAGCTCCCTGGAACAGCACCGGAGCCTCCTGGCCTGATTCCTCCTTCCCAAGACCCATGGATGTCCCCAGCGTGATGAGCAGCAAGTACCCCTCCTGCCTGGCCCCAGCCCAGCACCTCTGCAGCTTTGATTCACAGCGGTCTCCCAAATCACACCTTGCTACCCAACCACTGGGCCCAAGGAAGCCAATCCAAAGGCATCTCTGTATTTCTAAGATACTGTTCACTCCAAAGCGGAGTGATGACTGCTTACAGCTCAGCACTGGCCACTGATTTTAATGGCAGAAACATGAATCAAAGGTGTTTGCTGCACTTTCACAGGTCTTGTGGCTACCAAAGCCATTATCCAGCCTCAGCTCTCAGAGCTCCCCCTGCCCCGGCAGGAATTGGCAGCAGACACTCCACAGTGGCCAGAAGAGGGGCTCAAGGCTCCCATCCCAGGCAAGGCAGATCCAATCATCCCATTTTCCCACTCCTTTAGGAAAGGGGCTCAGCCCCTCAGCCCATGGCCGGCACAGCACCTGCTCACAGATCTTCAGTAATGTGATGGGATCAGTGTTGCCCACAGACATCCCTTCTTCTCCCCAGCTTCTCATGCTGCCTCCAGCCCTGGTGCATCTCCTCCAAGGACACTCTGAAGACACTCATCTCTGAGGCAAACCTGCCTACAAAGGTCTTCAACTTACTTATGCAAGTAAATGCCCAGGAGCAACCCCAGGAAGGAAGTGGAAGGTTCAGTTTCTCACCTGGGTGATGCTGCCACCACTCCTGGCACATTTGCTGAAGAACTACTTTCTGTCCACTTCTGCTGTCCTTCCATTTGCATCCCTAACTTTTACAATCGTGGGTAAGGCAGGAGGGATTGGCCATGAAGTTGTACCTGCACAGAAAACAGCTGCCAAGTAGGTAAGGTTTTCTGGAAAAGCAAACGGACCTTAAGGGGCTCTTTATAACATGATGAGAGGATGGTGCTCCCTCCAGCCGCTCCTGGTCCTCCCACAGCTGGATCCTGGCGCTCCAGAGCACGCACAGCTTTGCTGTGATTTATGGAAATCAAAGACTAGAAAGTAGCAGCCTATGTAAAGCACCAGTGGTGCCAATGCACTTTGCTTGCCTGCCCTGAGGATATGGATATATCCTCAAACCACAAAATTCAAACACAGGCACAACTTAGAACTATCAGCTGCAGTTTAACTTTTCATCTTCCCATGGAAATCATCCAGCCAAGAACAAGAACCTGGAGCAGCTGGGAAAGGTATCGCCCTTCTGCCACCAGGCATGATCCAGCTGCCACAGAGGGACTGATGACCCGGAATGAGCATCAACAAAGGTGAAAAGGGTCCTGCCCCTTCCAGGAGATGTAGACACTCCTCCTGAGCACCTCTCCGCTGTAATTTAAGGAGCTCTGAATGGAGCAGTCAGCCAAGGAGGGATAGTGAGACATGTCCCAGATGCAGGATCCTGGGGGAGTGCTGTCCCTACTCTTGCCTCAGTTTCCCATCCCATCCCCTTCCCAAACCTTCAGCCAGAAGCTTTTTTTTCCAGTGATCTGGAAACAGACACACATCTCACCTGGCCTGGGTGTGGGATGGAGCAAGCCAGGTCATCTGCAGGCAGCAGGCTCCTCTCTTGCTATCACAGGATGGAAGGGATGCAAAAAAAAAAAAAAAACCCTCTGGGAAAGCTGCATGAGGTTGGGGTCCTTGGAGCGCAACATGCATTGGCTTCTGCCTCCTAAACAATCTGGCAGGCAGAGAATCCTGCTTACTTCTGCCCTGAAGCCGCAGCAGCAAGCTGTGCTCCAGGGAGGGAGCAGTCCCTCTCTAGCAAGGGGCAAAGCCACATTGCAGACTCTGCCTGCTTTTGCTTTCAGCCCCCGAGAGCCTGCATCTCGACTTTTCATTACCAGGTAGATGAAGCACCATTTCTCCAGTAAAAAAGTTTGAGGCAAAGAAAAAAACACATGGAAAGAAATATCAAGTGGAGCCAGACAGAGTACAAAGACAGACAGGTGAGGCGATGCGCAGCACACAGCCTCTGCTCCAGAAATCTTACACATCTACAGAAATGTATAAATAACTATAAATTTATTAGTAAAGCAAAACAATTTGACACTCACACAGAAGAGCGGGATGTGTTAATACAATATATATACACACATACATGGAGTATCATCTTAGAAACACATGGAGAGCAGTGTTAAAGGCACTGCAAGCCACACAAACCTCATTATCCTCAGCCACAATTTCCCATGGCCCTGGAAACTCTGCCAGAGGTGTGAGTGCAGGCTAGGAGGAGTCCGAGAACTTCACCAGCCATGTCATTCCCTCGGATCCATAGCTCAGAGGCATTCAGAGACAAGACCATGGTCCAGCCCCCACTTGTGGTCCTGCTCTCCCCATTGAGCACCCCGAGCATTCTGCAAGAGCAGCATCTCCACATCCAGAATGGACAGTGGCTGCTGCTGGGAGATGCCACAGAGGGAGCCCAGCAGCTGGGGAGAAGACAGGTTCACCCAGGCCTGGAGGACACCCACCCTCTCCAGACCTCCCCAACCTGCCATTATTGCATCTCAGCATTTACACCTGCGTATGCAGGAACCTTCCCTCAGGTGAACTTGCCACCCAATAGAGGAAGAGTCAAACTCTGAAAAACAAGGATTTTTTTGCTTATTATTAATAGCCAGGCTCTGGCTGCAGCCTGGACTTGATGGTAAATACTCAAAGGAAGCGTAGAAAGTGCTCTCCTCCCTCCTAACAGTGCAAGGCCAGGCTTGAACATCCAGCGATGGCGCTAAACCACTGTCAGAGGACGATTTCCCCCTCTCCACTCCAGTGTGTGGGCCCCAAGACCAGAGCATGTATGTCCTCCCACCCAGGCCGCGGGGATGACATCTGCTCCCTGGAGAGCTGGCCAGGCCATCCGGGCATACCTGTGGTCCCAGGGGTGTCCGTGCCATGGTTAATTCAGCTCAGCCACCTGCCTGATGCACACAGCCGCTCCACAGGCATTCCAGGAGAACCAAGGGGTCCAACCCCACCGCAGTGCCATGACTTCTCCCCAGAAACGTCTGACAGCCCTTCACGGACTTAACCCTCAGCTGTGGAGAAGTGGCAAAGAGACTCACCAAGAAAATGGCCTCTCTCACCACAGTGGCCATTTCCTACAGCTCTGCTCTGGCTCCTGGTTCTGGCTCGGACTTGCTTGCCAGAGCCAGCTGTACCACAGGCACGACACAGCCAAGCCAACCTGTCTGGCTACAGGTATTGCCTGTGCTCAGCAAAGTGGACAACCCACAGGCAAAAGGACCAGAAGCACGCTAGATTCCAGCAAGATTCAGGTCCCAACCACCTGACCTCATCATCAGTGGCTCAGTATCACCTAGATCCAGCCTGGAAGAGGCATTCCATTGGCGTGAAGTAGAGAATTCGCAATCAAAATGGAAAAAGGACTGAAAACCAAACCATTACTTACAAATAAAGAATTGAACAGAGGGCAAAAAAAGCCTAGAAGGTCTTCCGAAACTATGAGCAAAAGAGCTGCAGAGGAGGAGGGGCTGACACACACATAAAGGCATCCTGCAGGTAAGCAGAAGTGAAATGCGAAAAAAGCCCAGAAAACAGATTGCTTTCTTCCTGGACCGAGGGAGCCAGAGGAACAGCAGCCTAGAGAACAGGATTTCTTCTGGACAACACCCACACCAACTTCACTCAGCCTAACCCTCCTTGCTGCCTCCCCAGCCACATCCTATGTTCAAGCAGCTGCCAGAGAGAACAACCCTTTGGGAGGCACCATCCCCAGCCAGTCTGGTAAATGAGTCTTGAAGACATGCACAAGGACTTGCCACAGAGCCAACACAACACAAGCTCCAGCACAGTGACCCTCTCGGGCACCATGGGGGAATGAGTGATGGGAGAGGCCAAGCAGAGGCAGCACCAAGAAGCCTGAAAGTCTCTTGAAGTTAACGTCAGAAGCGAAGTGCAGCACAGGTACAGAGTAAGAACACACTTTACTTCCAAGAGGCTTTGGCCACAACTGCTCTTTGGTTTGAGAAGGAAACACCAGGAGTTCGCAGAGTGCCCTTCACAGTGTGGTGCTCAGGGGACATCAAGGCCCCCAGGCCAAGCCCTGCCTCCTCACCCAGCACCACATTCCTGACACTCACCTGCCTCCTGCTATTTCCATCACCTCTCACCTCACAGTACAAAACATGACCCAAAGGCGCAGCAACAGAGATCGACCTGCTCCTCTAGGTTGCCTGTACGCAACAAAGCCACTTCCTAGACAATCTCCCTACAAAAACACACTCAAGACTCAGCCACCCAGCCGCCTGCTCCGCACAGGCCTTCCAGCCACCAGCACTGAGGTCTAGCGGCACAAGCCAAGATGAAGAGACCTATGGCCAGTCCTCCTTAATGATGGTCTAAGACTGTACCAAGATGTTTTTGAACCTGAAGGCACCTACTCGCAGGCATCGGCTGGCAACTTGGGCTTGTCCTCACTGAGGTCTGCACAGCTTCCCCTCTCAGTGCGCCCCAAGCACACTGCCTTGACGGTTGTCTCTCCACCCAGGGTATTGCCTGACTGTTTCTACATCCTAAGCAGAGCTGGAGCTTCTTGCTGGGACACTCAGGGCTTTCCCAGCTGCTTAGCATGAGGGAAATGGCCCCAAACAGTCCCTGTGCCCAGCTGGTACCAAGGGGACAGTATCTGGCAGCTCCGTGGCCAGTGTGTGGTGTGAAGCTGTGTTGGGACCCACCACCATCCTGTTCTGCACCAAGCACCCGAGGCTGTACAGCCCCTCAGGCCCCTGAGGAGGACAGAGAGCAGGGCACAGCCATCCAAGGGCCATGACAACCATTTGCCAACCCCCTTCCGTAGCCAGCAGCTGCCCCGGAAAGAAATACAGCCCAAAAAAGTCCCCCAGAGGCTCCAGCAGCCTCCATTTCATGCCCTCCTCTTAATAAAGATGAGCCCCTCTGCAAGCTCCTAGAAGCGGGCACTGATCCTGACTGCCTCTGCCGTGCTGCTGAACCCCTGGCGCTGTGGGACCTGCAGCAGCTGTGCTGGGCTACTTCAGAAAAGAGGAGCCTGTGGCCTAAGGCTAACCCAGCTGGCCAAAGTCCCCTGCTCACAGCCTGTGTAACCACCAAGCCCTTCTGTAAAGATAGGATTAGCCTTCCTTGGTCTTACTCCTCATTTTTACTCCTACAGTAAAGCATACACCGAACTTACTACACATTAAAAAGAAAAAAAAACCCCAGCTACCTAGAACCAAAGAGCTCTTTAAAATTCCAAGTTATCACATCCTTTTTTTTTAAAAAAAAATCCAATATGACATCAAGTTAAACTACAGAGTATTTTTTAATGAATATTAACAAACTGCTTTAAAAAAAGGCAAAAAGAAAAAAAAAAGGAAAAAGAAACACGGACAGAAACCTCAGTAGGAAGTTCTACATCTTTGAGGCAGCATGAAGTAAGATAACCATCAGTTCCTCCTCCTTGGGCAGCAGAGAGCAATGTCTGCTTTAACCTCCTTAAAGCTGTGCACCAAGAAGACTCAGCCCCAGGGTCAGACCTATCACTCAACTGTCCCAGCCCCCAAAAATTCACACAGTTCCCCCTCATCATGCTGGAAATGGAAATGAAAACCTTTCTCCACCTTTTTTGATGAGCAACCCTTATCAGCAAAGCAAGCACAGCCCAACCCTCTGCTAATTTGTCCGTATGTGCCATGTACAAAGTTTATTAAACTTGTCCTAACCACCCGTGCAGCACACGGGCGACTTACTGGCTGCTGTTCACTAATTAGAGCTCGTCACCATACTCCTACCTCATCCAAGGGCGAGCCAAGATCACAGAAGGGCTGAGGCTGGCAGGGACCTCTGGAGATCGAGTTGAACCCCCTGCTTGAGCAAGGAGAGCTACAGCAGGCTGTCCAGGACCGCGTCCAGTCAGGGCTTGAATATCCCCACAAATGGATATGTAACATTTTAATACCTCCACAGACAGATAGGGGAAGGCTGCTGGGCAACCTAGTTGAAGCACACCTTCAACCTCCAAGGCATCTAACTGGCAGGGAATGAGTCTCTCGGTCATGAGAAGCCAACAAAATCCTGCAGAGGAAAACACCTGAGGCTACATTGACCTTGCTAGGGGAAATTTATTTTTAAGTGATGTTTACAAGTACTGTGCAAAACCTGAAAAATACAGAAGAGGTAAAGAAAGAGTAAAGGGGTAAAACAGGACTCCCGCAAGAGGGGAAAAAAAATATACTCCTCCTTTAGCCACTGCTAACCTTCACCTCCCCTCAGAGCCGAGCCTGCAGGCCAGGAAGGGTTCTCCTGGGTTACCATTGGTGATGGTAACATCTCTGAAGCTGTAGGTCATTAGTAGTGTTTGCCTCACCCTTTAGTGTTCAGATTGCTGGGGTGGCCCTTTGCCTGACCCCCCAAAGGAATGCTAATGGCCCAAGCGGTGCAGAGGGAACAGACCTGGGAGCTGGTAAGCCTTGGCAGGAGAGCTAGGTCCCTCAGGAAGCAGCTCTTAAACACCAGGCTCTCACCTGGAGAAGGGCATGGAGGCTCTCCTCGCCACACACTCCGGTAGCGGCGCAGCACATGCTGCTGGCAGGGACTGGGGGTGGGCAGGCTCGCTCAGAACTCTTGCAGAGCGTGACAACTAGTGACTGCAAAAGCAGCAATGCCAAAAGTGCTTTTTGGAGCTGTGCAGCCCCATGGCTTTTCCCTTTCTATACTCCAGAAAGAGGGAGAGCAGGGAAGGTTGGGGCAGCCAATCAACACTAACGATCTGAAATGGTCCTCTCAACTGAGCTTGGACCAAGGAAGTTGGGAGACCCCAGCAGCGGAAACCTGCTACTTCCTGGCCAAGCAGCACAACCTGGGAGAACAGAGGGCTGGTTCTGCCTTGCTCCCAAGCCCTCTCCAGGAGGAGTTACCCAGCCGTCCCTGCTGATCCCAGCAGGCTGGGCAGGGGAAAGAGCCTACACACGAAGGGCTGGTGCCTGCAGTGGGCAGCTGAGCTCCCAGCACTGGAACCGCAGCTACAGCATGAGCTACAGTCCAGGGGATGCCAGGTAACTACAGGCATTGTTTCCGCTCCCCACCTCTCTCCTTTCCTCTCTACCCCTTTGAGCTTTTCACGTCGTCCATCACCCCTGCGATACAGGTGGCGTATCAATTGCAGAGGCCAGAGGAAAGTTTACCTGCCTGCCCACCGTACCTCCCTTTTCCCCCAAACTCCCTGGAGGCTGTCTACAACTGAGGAGAGGGAAGGGGAGGCCGAGGTTCAGGAGCATCACATGCAAGCTGAAAGCCACCATGGGGCGGGAGGCTCACGGCAAGCAGGCAGCCACCTGGTAGGCGCCCTCGGCCGTGTGCTGGACACTGTGCTCCTGCAACAGGCCCAAGTCCAGGAACCGCTCCCCGCACCACATGCACTTGTACTGCTGCTCCCGGGCATGCACGCTGTGGTGCTTGTTGAGGTGCTCGCGCTGCTTGAAGGCCTTCTCACAGGAGGGGCACTTGTAGGGCTTCTCGCCCGTGTGCACGCGCCGGTGGCGCTGCAGGTCCGAGGCGTACTTGAACCGCTTTTCACAGTCAGGGCACTTGAGGGGCTTCTCACGGGCCGGGTCACAGCGGTGCTGCACGAACTCGGAGGAGGAGAAGAAACGTCTCTCGCAAAGCGTGCACTTGAGCGGCTTCTCGGCGCAGTGGGCCAGCTGGTGCTTTTGCAGAGCGGACGCCCGCTTGTAGGACTTGTTGCACACCGCACACTTGAAGGGCCGCTCCGCGTTCTGCATGCATTTGTGCCGCAGCAGCTCTGAGGACTGGTTGAAGCCCTTCTGGCACACGTTGCACTTGAAGAGGTTTTCTATGCCGTGCACGTGCTGGTGGTAAACCAAGTGTGAGGGCTGCACGAAGCCCTTCTCGCACAGGTTGCACTTAAAGGGCTCCTCGGCCTTATGCGTGCGGCGATGGCGCATGAGCGCATACTGCTGCTTGAAGCTCATCTGGCAGAGGTCACACTTGAAGGGCCGCTCCTCGCTGTGCGTGCGCTCGTGCTGCCGCAGGTCCGAGGGACGCTTGAAGGCCTTCTGGCACTCACCGCAGCGGAAGGGCCGTTCCCCGCTGGGCGTGCAGGGGTGCTGCAGCAGCTCTGATGACTCCTTGAAGTGCAGCTCACAGACATTGCATTTAAAGAGATGCTCTCCTGAGTGCGCGTACATGTGGCGTACCAGGTGGGAGCGGTGCTTGAAGGTCTTCTCACACACTGTGCACTTGTAGGGCCGCTCTGAGCTGTGCGTCCGTTTGTGGTGCACTAGGTGGGATGACTGGCTGAAGCTCTTGTCGCATAGTGTGCACTTGTACGGTTTCTCACCCGTGTGGATGCGCTCATGCCGGGACAGCTCCGAGAGGTGCTTGAAGGTTTTCTGACATATGGAACAGCTGTAGGGCTTCTCTGAGGGGTCGAGAGGCTGTGAATGCTCTGCCTCGGGAGGCTTGTAGGTCTTCTCACAGATAGAGCACTTCATGGCATTGCCATTGTGGACATTGTGGTGCTGCGCCAGCGAGGTCAGGAGAGAGAAGCCCATCTTGCAGACACCGCACACAAAGGGCTTCTGCTCCACTTGGATGCACTGGTGTTCAAGGAGGTCCGTGGCCTGGTGGAAGATCTTCAGGCACTGGGTACACTGGAAAGAGCGGTCATGGCCTGGCAAGCACTGGTGCTCATGGGGGTTGGGGAGGTGAGCGAGGTCGTGGCCACACACACCGCATTTGTGAGACAGCTCTCCAGCCTGGATGGAAGCGTGCTGGTGGTGCTGCAGACTCGGGTCCGTCTGGAGCAGGATACCATAGACGGCACAGCCCAAGGGGTTGTCAGCAGTGCTGGGTGGGATGGAGTGCTCTGGGAGGGTGGCTGCCCCAGTGTGGTGTTGCTGCGGCGGCGGCGGCTGTTGCGGTTGCTGCTGTTGTTGCTGCCAGCTTTCTGACATGCTTGTGAAAAAAAACTGGGATTTTAGCAGTGACAACTTCAGCTTCTTCGCTGAAAGGGTTCAAGTAAAAACAAAAATCCAAAGTATCCAAGATTCTTATTCCCCGTAGCTTATCCCCTGAAGTGGAGGACAGAAAATCCAGCCGACAGTCAGGATCCTGGGAGGCAAAGGGGTGACTGAGACTCCACAGTCTTCTCCTTAGATCAGCACAAGTTCTTCGTGGTCTGGTTCGGTTTGGCTTTTTCTTTTTTGGATAAGAAAAGAAGTGCCTTGAAGACAAGAGGAGGCCCTTTGTGCCAGCTGTGACGTGTTCACATTTGGAAAGGGCAAGGGAAGCAACCCAGGGAGCAGCACTCTGCAAGGAAGAAGACAGCTCTATGTCACGTGTTAGAAGAAAGAGAGGCAACTCTCTAGTCAACCTCACCCCACAGCTCACTTTGAAAACTCTCCCATGTCCCCGCAAGGCAATCAGGAAGCCAGCTCAGGGGAAGGTTTGCCCTCAGCGTTACCCTGTCTGCAGGCAAACCACAGAACCCTCAGGTATTGTGCGCAGCACTCTTTGGAGATAAAAGAAGCATTAAAGTAACGGCTCAGCTGAACCTCCTACCAAACCACGGCCTAAAAGTATACAGAAGCCAAACAACCTACAGAGGTGCTGCCAGCTCTTACTACAGAGCATCACAGGGGTTCTGGGCACTGAAAAATTCCAGTCTTTCTAGAGGTGTCCACTATAACCTGGTATCAGCTTTGAGAAGACCAACAGCCACCAATGAGCAGCAGGCAGCACCTTTGCCAACACACCTCAAGAAAAAGGAAGGGTCCAGGCCTTGGAGAGAAGGAGCAGTGAGCAGTTGGGCCATAAGCCTCTAACCCCGCATAGCCATCTCTGCGCCAAACCACCCACCCTCGCTCAAAGAAAGTTAAACCTTGGCCTTCCAGGAAGGTATTGGTTGTATTTAAAACTAAGCCATAAGAAGCATCCAAGAAACCCACTTCCCAGCACTCCCACTTCCCCCAGTACTCATCTGAGACCAGACTGTGCTTCTGCTCATGGGGACACTGCTGGACTGCACTTCTGCCCATACGGACATGGCATTACTTTGTCCGCCAGCAGTAAAATGCCCAAAGGCCCCAGAGGCAGCCCTGCAGGTGCATGAATCCCCTTCTCCTGTGTAGCTCACCTTGGCTGTGACACAAAGGTGGGGTTTGCAGTTGGGATACCTGGCACCCGAGTGGATGGGACAAGGAACTCCAGCGCAGGCCACCTGCCCTGTCCCTGTGGACCCCTTCCCCATGGACCCCTTCAACACCATCAATGTCTTCCCCACAGACACCTTCCCCACGAACACCTTCCCCATGGACATTTCCCCATGGACACCTTCCCCATGGACATCTCCCCATGGACATCTCCCCATGGACACCTTCCCCACGGACACCTTCCCATGGACACTCTCCCCCACGGACACCTTCCCCATGGACATTTCCCCACGGACACCTTCCCATGGACACTCTCCCCCACGGACACCTTCCCCATGGACATTTCCCCATGGAAACCTTTCCATGGACACCTTTCCATGGACACCTTCCCCACGGACACCTTCCCATGGACACTCTCCCCCATGGACACCTTCCCCACAGACATCTGACAGACACTCTCCCCACGGACACTCTCCCCATATACAACTTCCCCACGAACACCTTCCCCACAGACACCCTATCCATAGACATCTCCCCATGGACACTTTCTCACATACAACTTCCCCACGGAAACCCTCCCCATGGACACCTTCCCATGATCACCTTCCCCATAGACACCTTCCTATGGACACATCCCCCACAGACACCTTCCCCATAGACACCCTCCCACCCCAGACACCTTCCCCAGACATCTCCCCATGGACACCTTCCCCACAGACATGTCCTCACAGACACTCCCCATATAAAACTTCCCCACGGAAACCCTCCCCATGGACACCTCCCTATCTCCCCTGTCTCCCGAGGGACCCTCCCCGCGGCGCGCTGCCCTTCGGGCCCGCCTCCCGCCCGGATAACGGGAGCAGGGACGGACCCGCGATACCGACCTCGGTCCCCGCGCGCCGCGGCGGCGCCGCCAGCCCTAGCGCATCCCGGGGGTGCCGGGGGGCGGCGGCCTCGCACGGGCAAGTCTTCTCAAAGTGCGGAGCCGGCCCGCCCGGGGCTCCCGCCGCGGCCGCCCCCCGGCCCGCCGCTGCCCATGGCGCCGCCCCGCGGCCTTCCCGCCCGCCCAGGCCCCACACAAAGGGCGGCGGCGGCCCCCGAGCGGCGGGAACGGGAGAGGAGGAGGAGGCGGGCAGGCCGGTCCCGGGCGAGGCCGCGGGAGGAGCGGCGCGGAGCGGCGGCAGCGGCGGAGGAGGCGGGGCGGGGCGCGCGGCTGCCCCCTGCCGGGCGGCCCCGGCAACGCAGCGGCAGCAGGACCGGCGGCGCGGGAGAAGGGGCGCAGCGAGGGGGAGCCGCGGGGCGGGAGGCTGCCCCTGTCGGCCAGAGTCGGTACTGCACCTCGCAGCACCGACAGCGCCCCCGCCAGCACGGCCGGCAAAGGACAGCTATTTTACTGTTGAAACAGTGCCGGAAGTGTTGGGTGAAATGTTTGAGGATGTGAAAGTGTTCTCTTGGGTTTGTACACTCAAATCTATACTAACCCTACATGGGAAGATTTTTGTAACAGAAGTACAGAGACGTAACAGATGTCAGAATTTACGATCTCAATACTAAGTAAAAATAATTGTAATGATGTACAGCGTCTCTGCAAAATAAAGCGTCATAAGATAAGAGAATGGTTTCGGTTGGAAGGGACCTCAAAGCCCATCAGGTTCCATGGATTGCAATTAGATGATCTTTAAGGTCCCTTCCAACCCAAACCATTCTATGGTTCTATGATTGGGAAATATTCCTTCGCCTAAAGGGTGTACATATGCTAGCACACTCCAGCAAATCTATCAAACTGCAAAATGTGTAAGTGTACAATTTTTGCCCTATTGGTGAGGACTTCAGACCTCACAAAGTGGCTGAATTCCTGAGTTGGGAAAAAAGTGTGTAGGTGGGAGGGGGTGGGCAGGGGGGCGGGAAGCAGGGCACCCTGGGGCTCTCTGCTCCCTTAGAGGCGCTGCCTGCGCCTCCCGTGCATCCCAGTTCCCTAAGGCTGGGCAGTGAGCAATCACTTCGTTTCAGATCTAGTAAAGACCTTCCTATAGATGGGAGATCCCACAGCCCCACCTGCTGCTGCGCGAAGCGAACTGTTTCTCAAACACAGCCTTTGGGTTTTCTCCTCAGTATTCCATCCACCAGAACAACTCGTTATTTCACAATGAGTGTATTAATATCTCTGAGAATACCAGTTCTCTGCTCACTGTATCTACTGGAATGAGTATATTCCTTTATGTAAACGCTCAAATCTGTTTCAGAGAGAGAATTAAAATTGCTTTGTGTGTGTGTGTTTGGCTCCTGTTGCTGTGTTTATGCAAACGATCAAATAATAAAAAACTTTCGAACAATGAGACAGAATAAAGCAGGCAGCGAAATCAAGTCGGGAATTCCTCTACCCTTTAAGAGAAACTGGAATAGTGATAAGAAGGGAGCGTCCTGCTGCTGAGGGATGGAGAATTGCCAAAGCAGCATGAAATCTGTGGAAACCAGGGGAAAGATAAGAGTATTAATGAATGAGATAGACAGCCAATTAATAAAAGTATGCTTCGCGGCCTGGGATGGGGCGGCACAGCTCCCTCCAGCACCTGAGCCACAGGCTTAGTTCATGCGGATTGCCTTCTTTCCTTAGGCACCCAAAAAGAAAGCTGCAAAACAAGCAAAAGAGAGTAAAGCTGCAGCAGTGCTGGATAGCTCGGCCCCCAAGGAGATGAGCAAGGAGGAGGTAAGAGATCCCCCGTCTCCCAGCCCACCTCTGGGCCGGTGGACATTGCTGCTTTCAGAACAACGCTTGGAAGCCCTGCTCGGCGCCTGTCTCCAGGGACAACAGCTGTTGGAGCGTGATGGTGTTCATTTACTGTCTGATGCCTGGGCTGTATGTGGGGTTCTCCCTGTTCCTGGAAGGAGCAGCCCCCTCATCCCACCCTCTGTTCCCCTGGTCCAGGGTGCTCTGTTCTCCGGCCCTGTGCCCTTGCTGTCTTCTCCCCAACTTCCGTGACCCAAGACCCCTGCTCAGCCAGGTGATGGCTCAGCCTGGAGCTCTGTCCTTTGCAGGCTGCTACTCTCTCAGTTTTGTTGCTGTGAAGGCAGGAGGTTCCTGTAGGAACAGGGAGGGCGGGCGGCGAGGAATGTGCAGCCACTGCCCCTCGGTTGCTCCAAGTCCCCCTTGTTTTGTCCTATAGATAGAGGGGGAGATGGTCCTGGTCTGGGGGACCTTGCTGCTGGGATAAGGTGCCCAGGTGGCCACCAACATCCTGGCTTGGATCAGCCATGGTGTGGCCAGTGGGAGCAGGGCAGGGATCGTCCCTGTGCACTCCCTACGGGTGAGGCTGCACCTGATATCCCGGGTTCAGTTTTGGGTCCCACACTCCAAGAAGAACATTGAGGGGCTGCTGCGCATCCAGAAAAGGGAACAGAGCTGGGGCAGGGTCTAGAGCCCAGGGCTTGTGGGAGCGGCTGAGGGACCTGCGGCTGTTTAGTCTTGAGAGGAGGAGGCTGAGGGGAGACCTCACTGCTCTCTACAACTACCTAAAAGGAGGTTATAGGGAGATGGGTGCTGGGCTCTTCTCCCAAGTAGCGAGTGATAGGACGAAATGGCCTGAGGTTGCACCTCGGGAGGTTTCGATTGGAAATTAGGGAATATTTAGGTTCTGTCAGGTCCTGGGCAATCCCCACAGAGCCCAAACGTGCACGTGTCAGGGTTCCTCCCCTTCTCTCCTCCTCCTCTCTGTCCCAGCAAAAGCCCCTGTGTCCTGCCACGTTTACGACACAGCTTGCCAAGAGTGTCTTGGCAAGCATGTTGAGCGTCTCCGTGAGGAGCTGGACCGGGAACGGGAAGAGCGCAACTATTTCCAGCTCGAGCGTGACAAGGTCCACAACTTATGGGAGATCACCTACCGGCAGCTGGAGGAGAAGAAAGCAGAGCTGCATAAAAAGGACTGGGAGATGGAAGATTTGGACAAGCGGCATCGAGCAGAGATCAAGGTGCGAGGGGAGGAGGCTGGGAGGTGTTGTGAGTGCCCCGAGCTCTGGGTGAGCCTTGGGCAGCTCTGAGGAGATTGAGGGAAAGGGGTAGACGAGGAGAAGTTGGCTTGATTGCAAGCCAGGAGCATCTTGACCAATACCCCAGCCCCGAGTGTCTTCATGCTGAAGCCACTCACCCGCTCTTGTGGCTTGTCTTTAGGCTTACAAGCAGAAGACGAGGCACTTGCTGTATGAACACCAGGAAAACCTCACTGAGCTGAAGGCGGAGGGCATCTTGTCCATAAAGCAAGCTCAGGAGGATCACTGGGCCCAGGAGATGAGGCTGCAGGAAGGCGTGGACACTTTGAAAGCAAAGTTGAGGGAGCAGCAGCTGGCCCACGAGGCGCTTGTGAAAAGCATGCTCATGGTACGTCCCTGGCCGGGCTGGAGCTGGGCGTGAGGTGGCTCTGTTGGAGAGGGAGGTGGTGGGGCTGCAGGTGGAGTCCTCCCAGCACCGGCCTGTGAGCAGGAGCCTGCCTCCCCGGCTCAATCCATGGGGTGGGATGGGGTTTCCCACAGGCACTGGTGGGCTCAGGGCACTAGGAAGCCAGCACAGTAACAGGGAGAAGGGATTCCTGGGGTACCTCCTGCGAACCCTGCCTCCTGCAGCAGGGAGCTGTGGGAGCAGCTGGAGAACCTATAAGCTGCTGTTTGCACGGATAACATGGGATTGGTGCCATGGTGGGAGCCTTTCCCAGGGAGCAGGAGGGAATCCCTCGGGATGAAACTGCCTCAGGATTTGGTTGTCTGCCTCTAACAAACAGCTTCTCCCTAACAGAAACAAGAAGAGGAGATCACCCAGCTGCGCCGGGACTTCGAGAAACAAGTGAACGGTCAGGACATGCTTGCAGCTCCTGTGTGAGCTCCTGTGCCAGGGAAGGCGTCTCGAGCTCTCCTGCACTGCCAGGCTCCTTGACGGAGCCTCGGGCAGAAAAGGGGGCTGGTTTTGCCCAGGTTCTGTCTGGTTTTCCCCAAGTTCTTGCACCCTGTGCTCTGGGGCTGCCACACCCCCAGCATCGCACGAGCGGAACCAGGCCGGGTGCCTGTAGTGTGGGTGAAGGGTGCGGGCAGGGCGCTGTCGCTGCTCCGGGCCGTACCGCCGAGCGCAGCTGCCTGGCCGTGCTTCTCCAGGCCGCAGGGCGGCTGGCTGGAGGAGCTCTTGCTCCAGTCTCCTCCTCAGGGCTCATTTCAGGGTCTCAAGGTCTGACTTGGAGCATTTCCATGCCCTCTTCCAAGGATGCTCTTTCTGGGCTCTGCTCTCCATGGTCCCAGTGTAAGGAGCGCAGTGTAAATGCTCTGTGCATTGCTGGCAGCTGTGGGGATGGTGCTAAGGAGCTTTTTGTCCTCGAGTGATGCCATGGCGGCACGTGCCGGACTGATGCTGCCTGGCAGAGCTGGGGTGTATTACACAGGGTCTCCGGGAGGTCCTCACTCAGCCTCCTCTGCACTTCCCTAGAGATCGAGACCAAGTATGGATGGTATGGATGCTGTCGGTCTCCTGGGGGCTGTACACCATTATGTGAGCAGTGTTTTTGAGCTTGTTTCTGGATCAACAGGCATTGTAAAAAACCAAACCTTTAAGTCAATAACTAGAATGTCTCTATAAGTCATTGTAGGTGATGGTAATCCTGGTTGCAAAGGTCTCTAATCCAGAGCTGTGTGGTAACGGCTGCTTACAACAAAGCATCTCGTGCTTTGGACCGTGTCCTTCCATGTCAGAGCTGAACCCACAGCATGGGAAGGAGAAGGGTGTCCATGTCCTGGCTCCAGGCTGAAGGCATGACTGAGACAATGAACGGCTCCCTGACCACTCACGTGCCGAACATGGCCACGGGGCTGCCGGCAGGTGGGGCTCCCGGAGGGGAAGGAGCCCACCTGCACCCACCAGTGCACTTGCTGCCTGCCCCAAGAGCTCTGGAGCACTTGCAGGGTTAACATTCATCCACACGCGACACTGTGGGCAGGGAAGGGGACATGGGAGGGGAAAGGGACAGGGACAGGGATGGGGAGGGGGATGGGGACAGGGACAGGGAAGGGGATGGGGACAGGGCTGTTCCTCCCTGGGTCCAGGCCAGCGGTCTCTGCTGTGCAGTGGCCCACCAGGACAGATGGGGGAGTGGGGAGCCTGGCACTGCCCTAGACACACAGTCCTTTGTCCAGGCAGGAACCTGGCAGGCGCCCACGCTGTTGGGAGTGCTCTGCTGCGGGCAGGGAGCTGGCACCGCAGTCCTGGGCTGGCAGAGCTGAAGCCCACAGCATGGGAAGATGGGTGCCCATGTCCTGGTCCTGGGGTGCAAGAGGGTGCTGGGAACATGGGGCTGTGCTGGGACAGCCGTGGCTGCAGAGAGGGGGCACACAGGCAAGCTGGCCATGTGCCCCTCTGGAGAGGGGCTGAATGCAGCTGGGAGGCTTGGTTGTGGCACTGCCCGCTGCAGTGTGGCAGAGGGGGAGGTGGACAGTGCTGCTGGACACATTCCAGCCCCGCTGACTCCTCTGCCACAGGCTGAAGGCATGACTGAGACAAGGAACGGCTCCCTGAGCACCCACGTGCCGAACACAGCCACAGGGCTGCCGGCAGCCGGGCTCGCCATGCGCTTGGCCCAGCTGCAGGAGTCAGGGCTGCAGTGGATGGGGCTGGAGCAGAGGAGGGAGAGCCAGTGGCAGCGAAAGGGGAAGAGGATGCTGCCATCCGACCCCCTGAACCAGGCAGCTGCCAGGAGAGGCTGCCCAGCCTTTGCCGCGGGGGCTGCCGGGAGCAGAGCCAAAGCAGCCACCACAGCACGGTTTGCACCGTCTGGTTTCAGGTGGACGGATGGGGACGGGTGCTGCCATCCCCTCCTGGCTCCAGGGCAGGCCAAGCCCGGCACCTACAAGCTGCACTTTGAGGTGGGGGCGTACTGGCAGGGCCTGGGGCACGTCAGCTTCTCCCCCTTTGTGGAGGTACAGAACGTGGTACTGATGAGTGCTCACTGGGGTTTCTGTGATGGCACAAAGCGCAAAGGGGGCAGAGTCCAGCTCTCTGCCCGGTGCAGTCGGTCCCTTGGTGTTGATTGGCATAAGTTGGGGACCGAAACGAGTCCCGCAGGGCCCTGCCTCACCTGAGGGCTCTCCAGGGGCTTGAAGCCCAGGTTGTCCAAGGGGATGCCAAAGGCTGTCAGCTTTCCCTTGAGCGCCTGCAGCATGTCGTTGTGTGCCTGTAAGGGAAGCACCTTGTGGTCAGCTCAAAGCCCAGCTGCAGCGCAGCTGCACCACGCCTGGGCACGGTCTCCCCTGCATGGTGAGGTGGGACCCCAGCATGCCTTCCTTCGCAGAGCAGGCGGGGTAATCTGCAGCCTGGGCTGGGTCTTGCCCGGCGCAGGGCATGAAGCAGCTCAGCTGGCCTGCTGCAAGTTCCCTTTCCTGTGCTCCATACACGTCCTGAAGCAGAACGTTCCCCTTCCACACCCCACGAGTTGCAGCCACCACCCAACAGCCCACAGCCCCAACCTGGGGAGGCAGGGAAGCCCCAGCCCGTTCCCTCACCTTGGTGGCTCGGGCCAGCTGGAACTGCAGCTCCTTGATGGTGGTGTCCTTGGTCTTGAGCACATCCTGCAAAGGGAGACGGTGTGTCAGGCAGTGGCTGTGCGGGCACACTGGCCACGCTGTAGGGTTAGTGCCATGGCAGAGCGCACGGATGATCTTCTGCGCAAAGCTGAGCTAGCTCTGAGGCCTGGCTCAAGCGGAGCAGCTGGCAGCATGGCCTGGCAGGTGGCCACCACAGCAGGAAGAACTTGGAAAAAAGAACATCCGCTCGTGCGATGCTGGGGGTGTGGCAGCCCCAGAGCACAGGGTGCAAGAACTTGGGGAAAACCAGACAGAACCTGGGCAAAACCAGCCCCCTTTTCTGGATACTCTCTGCCTTCAGCTCAGTTAGGTTTTCGTGCAACAAGTGCCTCATCTTATGCTCGTAAGCCTAAAGACAAGCCACAAGAGCCGGTGAGTGGCTTCAGCAGGAAGAGACTCGGGGCTGGGGTATAGATCAAGATGCTCCTGGCTTGCATTCTGGCCAGCTTCTCGCATTAATGAAGTTCAAGAAGACATAGGACCTTTGTAACCAGGATTACCATCACCTCCAATGACTTATAGAGACATTCTAGTTATTGACTTAAAGGTTTGGTTTTTTACAATGCCTGTTGATCCAGAAGACAGTGAAAGATTTGCCTTTTCAGTACCAACTACAAATAGGCAAAGACCGGTGCAGAGATACCAATTGGTGGTGTTACCACAAGGGATGACAAATTTGCCAACTATGTGTCAACTTTATGTCCACGAAGCCACACAAGGTTTTTGGAAAAAATATCCACACCTATTAGTGTATCATTATGTGGATGATATACTAGTGGCAGGGAAAGATAACTTGGAAAGGTATAAACAGGAACTATGTGACATGTTGCAAAAAAAGCAATTGCAAATTGTACCAGAAAAGGTGCAGCGTGTTGCACCGTGGATGTATTTGGGATGGAAAGTATTAGAACATATCATCGAACTGCAAAAGTTATCACTTCTGAGTGGACATTCAAACACTTAACGATGTGCAGAAGTTGTTAGGAAATATCAGCTGGGTGAGAAATTTGCTAGGAATTGATAATCTGACCTTACAACCTTTGTTTGAATTGTTGAAAGGGGACACCCATCTGACAGCCCGAGATGTCTAACAAAGGAGGCAGAACAAGCCCTTAAGACAGTTGGAACAGCAATTAATAATAGGCAAGCACATCGTGTGGTGTACGGATGTTCACTGGATTGTTTGATCATTAATAGTAAATTTCAGCCAGTGATTCATCATCCAGGCCATCGGCCGATAACCTTTTTGCAGCAAGAATGTCTAGAGAAAAAATCTAAGTGTAGTGCCACACCACTGTGGCACTGACAATTTTTACAGATTGAAGTGGAAAATCAGGAAAAGCAGCTATGACATGGCAGGAAAATAACAAGTGGAAATCACATGTAGTCATTACCACTGGATCACCACAACTTGTCGAATTACAAGCAGTTATTGAACTATTGAAGCGGTGGGATAAAGTCCCAATTAACATCATTACAGATTCAGCCTATGTAGCTGGAGTGGTACAATGTTCAGAAAGATCACTTTTGAAACATATCAACCATGAGATTTTTTTTTTTTTAATTGAAACAATTGTGGTTGTTAATACAACAGTGAGAAAATGAATACTGTATATGTCATCATCGCAGTCATACCCATTTGCCAGGATTTTGTGCAGAAGGTAATGCTACAGCAGATCAATTAACACAGCCAGTTTTTGTATCCCCAGTACCTAATATATGGCAACAGGCTCGCATCTCCCATGAATTTTTTCACCAATCAGCTCAGGTGTTGAAAAGACAATTTAATCTATCAATATCAGAGGCCAAAGCAATTATACAAGCGTGCCCTGACTGTCAGCAATGTAATAAAGGGCCCAATGTTGCACTCAATCCTCGTGGATTGCATTCATTACAGTTGTGACAGACAGATGTCACACACGTCTCAGAATTTGGGAAATTAAAACATATACATGTGTCAATAGATACCTATTCTTTGGCAATTTGTATGACAGCGTTGAGTGGGGAAACCTCATGGCATGTTCAGACACATTTTCTACAACCTTAGGAGTCCCAAAAACAGACAAAAACGGATAATGGAGCACCAAATGTTTCACAAACTAAAGTACAAAAATATTTTTTCAACAATGGGGAGTGCAACATTTCACCGGCATTCCACATTCCCCGACGGGACAAGCGATTCTTGAATGAACACAGCAAACAATTAAAAACTATTTGCAAAAACAAAACCAGGGGGATTTAGGGGAATCACCGGCAAATGGAATTGCTAAGGTACAATATGCAAGGAATTTTTTGCGGCTACCGGGAGAAAGTTTAATTGCACCAATTGTGAAACATATGCAAACCATGTCCACAGGAATGATAAAACATAAAAACCAGATACAGGCAATGGTAAAAACATGGGAAGGACCATTTCAGTTAATAACATGGGGACGAGGGTATACTCCTGTCATTACAGAGAAAGGAACATGCTGGGCACCAGCAAAGTGGACGCGACCGCATGTAGAGAAGACAACGCAGATTCAAGAC
This sequence comes from Cuculus canorus, assembly GCF_017976375.1. Classification (NCBI taxonomy): domain Eukaryota; kingdom Metazoa; phylum Chordata; class Aves; order Cuculiformes; family Cuculidae; genus Cuculus; species Cuculus canorus. The sequence continues at coordinate 9,470,753 of NC_071413.1, read as the reverse complement.
GAAAACGACCGGGACAATACGGGCAGTAATAGTGACCGCTGAATTGTTGGTTGTGCTTTGCGGAATCAAACCCTATAACCCCAAAATGAGTCCTAAAGCAGCTCTGTGTATTCCCAGCGCTGGGGTGCAAAGCGCTTCTCCTCCTCGCCTGCACACCCTGGAACTTAACCAGCAGCTACTGAGAGTCTAAAGCCCCGCAGAGTTAGAAGCCCCTACTACATATTCACAACCTTTCCCGCTTCCATTCAGAATGAGTTCTGGAAGGTTCTCTCCAGTCCCGCGCCTGCATAGAGCCCCCTGGTGGCCGTGGGCCGGGGGGGGGGGGGGGGGGGGGGGGGGGGTCTGAGGGATGAAGTAACAACTCTCCCTCAGGATGAAGGAAAGTTTTTTCCTTGAACTGTGTAGGAGCAGAGTCTCTTCTGGTTGTTTTCCACCTTTCTGCAGTCCAGTGCCCACTCATCGGGAACTGCTCGCTGGCTCCTTCAGGATCAGCTTCCAAGACCTTCAGGCGAACAACGCCGAGCTCGAAGGAGCGCTCCCGCCCCGCCTCGTCCGCTGCCGCTCCTCAGTCGGGTTCGAGAAGTCACATTGCGCGCTGAAATCATCTGTTAATGGTTTTAGTTCTTTCTACTATGCAGCGCCGACGGAGGCAGTTAGAAAGAGCTCTCGCTGTTACAGCCGCAGTCGGAGACCACCACGGGGGAGCGGTGGGGGCTCTCCCCCGGGCGGCAGTGCCCGCGGCGGCTGCGGCTCCTGCAGCCGAGCGGCCGCCCCGCCCCTGCTCTGGGCACCGCCCGCGGCTGCGCGGAGCGCGCCGAGAACCGGCCGAGCTGCACAGCGCCCTGCAGCGACCTTGGAGAAGCGAGAGCGGAGGGGCACTGCCGGGAGAGCACCTGCAGAAAGCACCGTAAACACAGCAACGAAAGAAACACTTGTAGCCTTCGGATGCCCGAAAAAGGAATTGCGACTATTGGTTTCCATACATTCGGTGCTGCTCTGGCAATTCTCCATCCCTCAGCAGCAGGACGCTCCCTTCTTATCACTATTGCAGCTTCTCTTAAAGGGTAGAGGAATTCCCGACTTGATTTCGCTGCCTGTTTTATTCTGTCTCATTGTTTGAAAGTTTTCTATTATTTGATTGTTTGCATAAACACAGCAACAGGATCCAAACACACACAAAGCAATTGTCATTCTCTCTCTGAAACAGATTTGAGCGTTTACATAAAGGAATATACTCATTCCAGTAGATACAGTGAGCAGAGAACTGGTATTCTCAGAGATATTAATACACTCATTGTGAAATAACGAGTTGTTCTGGTGGATGGAATACTGAGGAGAAAACCCAAAGGCTGTGTTTGAGAAACAGTTCGCTTCGCGCAGCAGCAGGTGGGGCTGTGGGATCTCCCATCTATAGGAAGGTCTTTACTAGATCTGAAACGAAGTGATTGCTCACTGCCCAGCCTTAGGGAACTGGGATGCAGGGAAGGCGCAGGCAGCGCCTCTAAGGGAGCAGAGAGCCCCAGGGTGCCCTGCTTCCCGCCCCCCTGCCCACCCCCTCCCACCTACACACTTTTTTTCCCAACCCAGGAATTTAGGCACTTTGGCTTGAGTTGAGATACAGGGGATGGAGGTTGCACGTTAGGCTCAGTGTGAAATTTTCATGGTGTGTGCTGGATTGAGGGAAACCTCCAAGCCCCTGGGATTTGGACAAAACTGACGAGAACGATGTCTCTCTCCATGACGTGGTGATTGGCCCATCACACACCGGGCAATGGAGCCATGGTTTGGGACAGCAGTGGGATGCAGTCAGTTGCCATGGGAGCATTAGCTGGTGGCCAGGGCTATTGTGATGTCACACTGTGGGCTACCAGGGGTCTTCCAGCTCTCAGCTGAGGCAGCATCAGGCTGTGAGGCCACCGCCTCTCCTCGGTGTCCCTCAGCTGATCGGGGCATTAGGCCGCCGCCAGACGTGTCTGTCTGGGCAGAGTTGTTCTCAACTCAAACTCGCACAGTCAAGGTGACGTTGGGGCTTGTCCCTTGGCCAGTTGGGCAACTCCGTTGTCCCACACCCGAGCCCACGTTCTGGGGAGCGTGTCTGGCCGCCGCGTGTGTCTCACCGCATCCACCCGTTCTTCACCTGGAGACCACAACACCAAGCGGCAGCCACCATGGTGAGAGCGGGTCCAGGAGACCCAGGGCTGGTGGGGAAGAAGGGGGGAAAAAGAGCCCCGGGGCGGCTGGGGGCGCTGCTGAAGGGTCCCTGGAGCCGGGGGGCGCGGGCAAGGGAGGGAGCTGGGGCTCAGCCTGGCCCAAGCCCACTCCTGGGGAGAGGAGGGACCCCACAGCGCTGCGGTGCCACTTGTGAGGCATGGCCTGGCGTACAGGCATCGTGTGCCTTGGGGCTTCCCTGCAGAGCTGAGCTGGCAGCGGCTGGGCATGAGCTGTGGGTGTCCTGGAGGGTCTGGGAGGCGTCCAGGCATCCTCCTGGGAACCCTGGCTCCGTGACCCAGCACTGCCTGTCACCATTCTCCTCCTGTCCCCGCCGTGAGAGCACGTATGCTTCGCGGCCTGGGATGGGGCGGCACAGCTCCCTCCAGCACCTGAGCCACAGGCTTAGTTCATGTGGATTGCCTTCTTTCCTTAGGCACCCAAAAAGAAAGCTGCAAAACAAGCAAAAGAGAGTAAAGCTGCAGCAGTGCTGGATAGCTCGGCCCCCAAGGAGATGAGCAAGGAGGAGGTAAGAGATCCCCCGTCTCCCAGCCCACCTCTGGGCCGGTGGACATTGCTGCTTTCAGAACAACGCTTGGAAGCCCTGCTCGGCGCCTGTCTCCAAGGACAACAGCTGTTGGAGCGTGACGGGGTTCATTCACTGTCTGATGCCTGGGCTGTATGTGGGGTTCTCCCTGTTCCTGGAAGGAGCAGCCCCCTCATCCCACCCTCTGTTCCCCTGGTCCAGGGTGCTCTGTTCTCCGGCCCTGTGCCCTTGCTGTCTTCTCCCCAACTTCCGTGACCCAAGACCCCTGCTCAGCCAGGTGATGGCTCAGCCTGGAGCTCTGTCCTTTGCAGGCTGCTACTCTCTCAGTTTTGTTGCTGTGAAGGCAGGAGGTTCCTGTAGGAACAGGGAGGGCGGGCAGCGAGGAATGTGCAGCCACTGCCCCTCGGTTGCTCCAAGTCCCCCTTGTTTTGTCCTATAGATAGAGGGGGAGATGGTCCTGGTCTGGGGGACCTTGCTGCTGGGATAAGGTCTTGCACAGATCAGTGCGAGCGGTGCATCCAGGTGGCCACCAACATCCTGGCTTGGATCAGCCATGGTGTGGCCAGCGGGAGCAGGGCAGGGATCGTCCCTGTGCACTCCCTACGGGTGAGGCTGCACCTGATATCCCGGGTTCAGTTTTGGGTCCCACACTCCAAGAAGGACATTGAGGGGCTGCCGCGCATCCAGAAAAGGGAACAGAGCTGGGGCAGGGTCTAGAGCCCAGGGCTTGTGGGAGCGGCTGAGGGACCTGCGGCTGTTTAGTCTTGAGAGGAGGAGGCTGAGGGGAGACCTCACTGCTCTCTACACCTACCTAAAAGGAGGTTATAGGGAGGTGGGGGCTGGGCTTTTCTCCCAAGTAACGAGTGATAGGATGAAACAGCTTCAAGTTGCACCTCGGGAGGTTTTGGTTGGAGATTAGGGAATATTTCTTCACTGAAAGAGTTGTCAAGCCCTGGAAGAGAATGCCCAGGGAAGTGGTGGAGTCACCATCCCTGGAGGTGTGGTGTGGCACATAGGGATGTGGTTTTGGTGGTGGAGCTGGCAGTGTGAGGTTTATGGTCGAACTCAATGATATCAAAGGTCTTTCCCAACATAACTGGTTCTATGGTTCTAAGATTCAGCAGTATTTAAGCACCTAAGAATGATGTTACCAGGCACTGCGAGACAGAATATATCTGAGCGGAGGCTCCTTACAGTAGGACAAGATTTTGTTATTCATTTTCTGGAAGCTGACAGGTTCTGTCAGGTCCTGGGCAATCCCCACAGAGCCCAAACGTGCATGTGTCAGGGTTCCTCCCCTTCTCTCCTCCTCTTCTCTGTCCCAGCAAAAGCCCCTGTGTCCTGCCAGGTTTACGACACGGCTTGCCAAGAGTGTCTTGCCGAGGTGTCTGTTTGAGGCCACCTCTTCCCCTACCTGGCTCTTCCTCTTGGCTTTGCAGCTGGAGAAGCATGTTGAGCGTCTCCGTGAGGAGCTGGACCGGGAACGGAAAGAGCGCAACTATTTCCAGCTCGAGCGTGACAAGATCCACAATTTATGGGAGATCACCTGCCGGCAGCTGGAGGACAAGAAAGCAGAGCTGCGTAAAAAGGACTTGGAGATGGAAGATTTGGACAAGCGGCATCAAGCGGAGATCAAGGTGCGAGGGGAGGAGGCTGGGAGGTGTTGTGAGTGCCCCGAGCTCTGGGTGAGCCTTGGGCAGCTCTGAGGAGATTGAGGGAAAGGGGTAGACGAGGAGAAGCTGGCTGGATTGCAAGCCAGGAGCATCTTGACCAATACCCCAGCCCCGAGTGTCTTCGTGCTGAAGCCACTCACCCGCTCTTGTGGCTTGTCTTTAGGCTTACAAGGAGAAGACGAGGCACTTGCTTTACGAAAACCAGGAAAACCTCAATGAGCTGAAGGCGGAGGGCATCTTGTCCATAAAGCAAGCTCAGGAGGATCACTGGGCCCAGGAGATGAGGCTGCAGGAAGGCGTGGACACTTTGAAAGCGAAGTTGAGGAAGCAGCAGCTGGCCCACGAGACGCTGGTGAAAAACATGCTCGTGGTACGTCCCTGGCCGGGCTGGAGCTGGGCGTGAGGTGGCTCTGTTGGAGAGGGAGGTGGTGGGGCTGCAGGTGGAGTCCTCCCAGCACCGGCATGTGAGCAGGAGCCTGCCTCCCCGGCTCAATCCATGGGGTGGGATGGGGTTTCCCACAGGCACTGGTGGGCTCAGGGCACTAGGAAGCCAGCACAGTAACAGGGAGAAGGGATTCCTGGGGTACCTCCTGTGAACCCTGCCTCCTGCAGCAGGGAGCTGTGGGAGCAGCTGGAGAACCTATAAGCTGCTGTTTGCACGGATAACATGGGATTGGCGCCATGGCTGGAGCCTTTCCCAGGGAGCAGGAGGGAATCCCTCAGGATGCAACTGCCTCAGGATTTGGTTGTCAGCCTCTAACAAACAGCTTCTCTCTAACAGAAGCAAGAAGAGGAGATCACCCAGCTGCGCCGGGACTTCGAGAAACAAGTGAAAGGTCAGGACACGCTCGCAGCTCCTGTGTGAGCTCCTGTGCCAGGGAAGGCTTCTCGAGCTCTCCTGCACTGCCAGGATCCTTGACGGAGCCTCGGGCAGAAAAGGGGGCTGGTTTTGCCCAGGTTCTGGCTGGTTTTCCCCAAGTTCTTGCACCCTGTGCTCTGGGGCTGCCACACCCCCAGCATCGCACGAGCGGAACCAGGCCGGGTGCCTGTAGTGTGGGTGAAGGGTGCGGGCAGGGCGCTGTCGCTGCTCCGGGCCGTACCGCCGAACGCAGCTGCCTGGCCGTGCTTCTCCAGGCCGCAGGGTGGGCTGGCTGGAGGAGCTCTTGCTCCAGTCTCCTCCTCAGGGCTCATTTCAGGGTCTCAAGGTCTGACTTGGAGCATTTCCATGCCCTCTTCCAAGGATGCTCTTTCTGGGCTCTGCTCTCCATGGTCCCAGTGTAAGGAGCGCAGTGTAACTGGTCTGTGCACTGCTGGCAGCTGTGGGGATGGTGCTAAGGAGCTTCTTGTCCTCGAGTGATGCCAGGGTGGCACATGCCAGACTGATGCTGCCTGGCAGAGCCGGGGTGTATTACACAGGGTCTCCGGGAGGTGCTCACTCAGCCTCCTCTGCACTTCCCTAGAGATCGAGACCAAGTACACAGAGAAGAGGCAAATCCAGGAGGATGAGCTTTGTTCACGGGGGAAGTTGGAGATGTGTGAGGTGGAAGAGAGGAAGAACGTACATATTAATGAGCTGATGAGGGACCACGAGAAGGCCTTCAATGATATCAAGAACTACTATGAGGATATCAAGCACCAAAACCTGCAGCGCATCAACTTGCTGAAGGTATTGCCTGCCCCCACTGCTGCAGCCTGCCTGGTTTGCAGATCCTTCCCCCGGGGACAGGTCCTGTGAGGATTTCACCCTCATCAGGACAGATTCCAAGTGGTGATATGGTTGCTGCCAGTCTCCTGGGGGCTGTACACCATTATGTGAGCAGTGCTTTTGAGCACAGGGAGATGTGTGTTGCCGGGCCTGCAGTGGGAGGGTGTCCCGATGGTGTGGGAAGCTCTGGGGAGCTGGGCAGCCCCCGCGAGTTGGCACTCGTGTTCCCAAGAACAGGAGGAGATGGAGAAGATGAAAATGAGAGAGAAGCAGTGGAGAAAGGAGAGGGCAGAGTTGCTGTCCCAGAACAAGGAGCTGAAGGAGATGTTGGAGTCCACGCAGAAGCAGGCGTTTGAGCTGAAGAAGAAGTTGGCCCGGTGTGAGTACGACCAGGTGAGTGGCCAGCCCTGGCCTTTCCCAAGCCAGCCTGCCTGTTTCCTGGAGGGAGTCACTCGGCAGTGACCTGTGCTGCTCTGCTCGGCCAGATCACTGCGCAAAGTCCTTTGAGTCATCTTCGGCTTAGCTGGGTGTTCCTGAGATCTCAGATGGGACTCCCAGGGCTCTGGCAGCAAGAAGCAAGAGCAGCCCCTGCTGCAGAGGGAGAAGCGGGTCGCTGTGTGTGCTGACTATATTTTCTCGCCTGTATCTCTTGGCTGGTTGCTCTCCTTCCTTGGCAGAGCGCATCCCCCACACCTCCCAGAGAAACCCATGCTCTTTAACTGTCCCTTCCCACTCGCAGGATGCAAAAGGCCATCTGAAAATCACCCAGAAGGAACTGAAGGACCTTCAGTGGGAACACGAAGTGCTGGTGCAGAGGTTCAGCAAGGTGAGAGCTGCGGGTGGGTCTGGGCACCCCATTTCCCTCTCCAAACTCGGGCACAGAGGCTTAGCAGAGAGTCTGCGCTTAGCCGAGGGCTTTTTGAAGCTGATCCAGAGCTGTGTGATAACTGCTGCTTCCAACAAAGCTTCTCACCGCTTTGACGTCTCCACGGTCAGCAGACAAGCCTGGCCTTGTACTTTGCTAAACAGTGATGCACGCTCCGACGGTCCCCTCCTGGCCTGCGAGGGGCTGGCCGTGCAGCGGTTTGGGGGCAGAGCTGCGGGGAGAGATTGTCACGGGCCACCGCAGCCACAGCTGCTTCCCTCCTTCTGCCAGTGTTGGGGGTCGCTCTCTCCACTTGCCGTGTTGGAGCCGCTCAGGAGGAGTCCTGTTGACTGAGTTCTTCCACACTCAGGCTCTCCTCCACCAGCGAGCTCAGATAAATCTGAGGCAGGACACAGCTCATTTGCAATTCGTAGAAATCCCCAGGAACATGAACAGTGATCTGAGGCCTCGTGAAGGATCTGTCATTAAGGCAGCAAGATAGTGCTTTCAGAACTAGTCTGTGGAGGGGAAATTGTGTCCTAATTAGATGCCGTGGGGAATGGCTGGGCTCTCGCTGGAGCAGGCGGGGCTGAGCTGACAACCCTGTTTGCTGCCGTCCCTGGGTGGCCACCAGCCCAGGAGCCCCTGAAGGTGGTGTGAAAGCCTTGCTGTCTTTGGGAGCAGGTGCAGGCGGAGCGGGATGAGCTCTATCAGAAGTTCACCAAAGCCATTCAGGAGGTGCAGCAGAAGACAGGCTTCAAGAACCTGCTCCTGGAACGCAAGCTGAGAGGACTTCACAGCATCCTGGAGGGAAAGGAAGTGGAGCTCAGAGAGGTCTTGGCAGCCTCCAACCTTGACCCAAGCACTCTCTCCTCGGTCTCACGGAAGGTGGAGGTACTGTGGAGCCCTGTGCAGGCTGCACTTGGTGGGCAGAGGCTGCTCTGGGGTGAACACAGACCTTGGAGTCCCCATCTTACACGGCTGTAGCTTCCATATCACTCATTCCCAGCACTCCCAGGGCCACAGGCACTCCAGCTCTCCCTCAAGAATGGAGGATGTGGGTGTCAGAGTTTGGCGTTGATCTTTCCCTCAGGTGGGGCCCGTTTTGAGGAGCGTGGCCCCAGGCTGAGCAGCATAGACAGGCTCCCAGGGGCTCTGCAATGTCTGCTGTGCTAAAAATACATATGCAGAAAGCCTCAGCATGGAGGCTTGGAGACCTGCATTCCTGGAACCTGCCGCAGACGTAACGGCAGAAGCAACGCTTGCTTAGGCTTGAGTTGAGATGCAGAGGATGGAGGTTGCACGCTCGGCTCAGCCAGCATCCCGGTGCCCTCCCAGTCATCCCATGCCAGCCTGTCCCCTTCCAGGTCCCCTCTGTGGTGGGTGGCAGTGAAGCACGTGGACACCTTTTTGCCAGGGTGCCCTGGGGGTGCGCACAGCAGCAGCTGAGGCTCTGGAGCCGTAGGATGGGGCAGCAGATGTGTCATCTATGAGCAGGTGCCACAACAGCAGGAAGGAACACACATTCCTGGAAAGGCATCAGGCACTGAGCTCTCCCGCAGCCACTGGGGTCCTGGAATTGCTTTGCTCAGCTGCCTCCAGCACCGTCCAGGGAGCCTCTCTCCCTGTAATACTCCTGGTGCTGTGACAGCACGGCAGTGCTGCCATCGCTCCCCCCATTGCAGTGGGGCTGACGATGACGGCAGGGCTGTGCTGGCACTTCTGTTGTTGGTCTGGGAGGTCCCTGCTTGGGGCTGGCTGTCCCTGGCATTGCTGGCTCAAAGGGGGCAGGGTGGTGGCCGCCTGCCAGGCCGTGCTGCAGCTGCTCCGCTTGAGCCAGGCCTCAGAGCTAGCTCAGCTTTGCGCAGAAGATCCTCCGTGCACTCTGCCATGGCACTAACCCTACAGCGTGGCCAGTGTGCCCGCGCAGCCACTGCCTGACACGCCGTCTCCCTTTGCAGGATGTGCTCAAGACCAAGGACACCACCATCAAGGAGCTGCAGTTCCAGCTGGCCCGAGCCACCAAGGTGAGGGAACGGGCTGGGGCTTCCCTGCCTCCCCAGGTTGGGGCTGTGGGCTGTTGGGTGGCGGCTGCAACTTGTGGGGTGCAGAAGGGGAACGTTCTGCTTCAGGCCGTGTATGGAGCACAGGAAAGGGAACTTGCAGCAGGCCAGCTGAGCTGCTTCATGCCCTGCGCCGGGCAAGACCCAGCCCAGGCTGCAGATTACCCCGCCTTCCTGCTCTGCGAAGGAAGGCATGTTGGGGTCCCACCTCACCATGCAGGGGAGACCGTGCCCAGGCGTGGTGCGGCTGCGCTGCAGCTGGGCTTTGAGCTGACCACAAGGTGCTTCCCTTACAGGCACACAACGACATGCTGCAGGTGCTCAAGGGAAAGCTGACAGCCTTTGGCATCCCCTTGGACAACCTGGGCTTCAAGCCCCTGGAGAGCCCTCAGGTGGGGCAGGGCCCTGCGGGACTCGTTTCTGTCCCCAATGTATGCCAACGAACACCAAGGGACCAACGGCACCGGGCAGAGAGCTGGACTCTGCCCCCTTTGCACTTCGTGCCATCACGCAACCGCCAGTAAGCATTCAGGAGTACCTGGAGGACCCCTTCTCTTCTTCCTGGTGGACCAAAAGGAGCAGCCCCCAGCAGACCCCCTCACTCCTGGACATCGGCCGGCTGGCTGACCAGGACCAGGAAGGACCATGGCTCATCCCAGCATCCCACCCACTGGACCAGCCTCCCCTGCCTCCTGGGCTGCCCTCAGGAAGGCTATTTTTCACGACAAACATGTTGTTTGAAGCTTTAACAGTGTTGGTCTCGTAGTTTCCTCCAGCGACCTCCATCTCTGGGAAGAGAACGGGCGTTTCCCCTGACTGCCGTTGTATGTTGTGTAGGAGTAGGGGCTCATCAATAAGCTTTGATGAGATCCCCTCTCATTCTTCTCTTTTCTGAGCTAACAGACTGAGCTCACTCAGCCTTTCCTCGTAAGAGAGATGCTCCAGTCCCTTCATCATCTTTGTGGCCTCCACTGGACTCTCTCCAGTAGTTCTTTTTCTTTCTTGAGCGGGGGAGCCGAGAACTGGATGCAAGACTCCAGATCGGGCTTCACTAGAGCAGAGCAGAGCAGAGCAGAGCAGGACGAGAACCTCCCTCAACCTGCTTGCTGAATTAAGGATAAAATTGCAATCCGATTTTTCTCCTCTTTGCAACACTACAGAAACTTTTTCAAAAGACAAAAATTAAAGTGTGGTTCTGTTAGGGAACAGAACACAGCAGAGTCTAGAGAAAGGAGCCACTGGGAGGTATTCACACGTAGAATCACAGGATCACTAAGATTGGCAAAGACCTCTAAGATCACCCATTCCAGATGTCAGCCCAGTCTCACCGTGCCTGCTAAACCATGTCCCCAAGTGCCACATCTACATGTTTTTTGAACACATCCAAGGACGGTGACTCCACCACTGCCCTGGGCAGCCTCTTCTAACGCTTCAGCATTCTTTCAGTAAAGAAATTTTTCCTAATATCCAGTCTAAACCTTCTCTGCCATAACTTGAGGCTGTTTCCCTTCATCCTATCACTTGTTACTTGGGAAAAGAGACCAACACCCACCTCACTACAACCTCCTTTCTGGGAGCTGCGGAGAGTGATAGGGTCTCTCTTCATCCTCCTCTTCTCCAGCCTAAACAGCCCCGGGTCCCTCAGCCGCTCCCACAACCCCTGGGCTCCAGCCCCTTCCCCAGTTCCATTCCCTTCTCCGCATGCACTCCAGCCCCTCAAAGTCCTTCTCGTAGTGAGGGGGCAAAACCGAACCCAGGATTCCAGGTGCAGCCTCACCAGCACCGAGCACAGGGGGACAATCCCTGCCCTGCTGCTGCTGGCCACCCCAGGGCTGATCCAAGCCAGGATGCTGTTGGCCTTCTTGGCCACCTGAGCACACTGCTGGCTCATGTCCAGCCACTGTCAACCGACATCCCCGGGTAGCTTGAGGAGAATGCTTTTGGTATATATCATCACCACAGAGGGATAGAGCTGCATTTCAGGAGATGTAAAAGGAAAGAGTAGCTATTTGGTTCCAAAGTGGATGCCACTCTATTTGCTTAAGCATCTTGGCAATTATCTTCACTGAGCGTCTTTAACAATGGCAACACGTGTTTGAACGAGGTGCCATGTGTCTTCTTTAATGTGTATGAGTGTGCCTGATGTGTCGTGGGATGTGTTCCTTCCCCCATCTCCTGCCTAGAGACAGAGGAAGGGGACTGAGAAAAAATCCTGTGGAGGACGGGGAAAGGAGCCTGAAGAGGATTTAGATGGGGGAATGAGCCTGGGGAAGATGGGGACAGAGGATGGAGACGGAGGAAGGAGCCTGAGAAAAAGTCCTATGGAGGATGGGGAAAAGGAGACTGAGGAAGATGAGGATGGAGGCAGGAGATGTTAAAGCATTCATCACTCCAGTGCTTGCCTACACCTCAGGTTCTTGAAAGAGTATCTTCTTTATCCAGACAGCTCATCTCTTTTCTTACACTGCCATTACTACTGCTGGCAGTCTCCAAACGGAGTTATTCTAAGGTGACACTTCTTGATGTGCGCATTGAAGTTGTTTATAATGAATCCAGAAACTGCACAAAAATACTTCCCAAAGGAAGTATAAATGGCAGGGGGAACTGCCAACACCGAACATTAAAGAGCAGAGGCATCCAGATTGGTTTATTCCATTTTTTTTTAGTGTTTTATTTTAGAAGTGTTTGCCTACACTTGTTGATTGACAAGAACTTCCAGAGTTTGAATTCTCAAGCTTTTCTTTGTCAACACAAAAGTGTGACAACTGCATGTTGAGATTCTCATGCATCCAGTGTAACTTCAGGAGCTGCAGGTGGTATTCCTTCTCCCACAGCTACACAGCAAGATTAATGAGATTTCTAAGGAAATAACTCAACATTTATTTACTGAGATCTCTTCCTAGCGTAAGAGATGAGGGGGGGGGTGTCCTAAAGAAGAGGATGGATTGAGAAGAAAATGATAAAAGAGACATGCATAAAATTATCAGGAAAATAAATTTAATAAAATAGTGTCCAGCAAGGCCAAGAGGAAAAGAGGACTTTACTTGCAACATGTGGGAAAAAGAGGACCTGGGTACGTGGCTGCCAAGGAGTTTCCCAGCCTTCACTTGCCATTTTTTTATTATCACTTGTCTTTGACTTTTAAAGCTACTCACACTTGGCTGCTTCACACCAGAAATGGTGCATGTATTTTGGAAGCAAGTTTGAAATAATAATTCTTGTAATTTATGGTTTGTTCAGTTGAAACTGTGTAATTGCAGCAGAGAACAAGAGCAGAACGAGTTAGCTTCTGATTTTGGGGAACAGAACATTCCTACAAATATTGTAACAGTCACTGAAATTTCACCAGAAGCAAGGATTTACTGTGACACAGGAAACACAAAGCCTGGGAAAAATGAAATTTGGAGGAGATACTGCTTATGGGAAAACAAAGGAGGAAGCACTAGATTGTATTGTGATGCCATCAAGGTATAAAACATTAAATGACGACTGCACTGCTGTATAGTTTATTCCAGCAGATATACAGCAAATTGAATTTACTGAAGAGAAGATTAAAAGGATCACAGAATGCCTTTCTATGGGCTAATAAATGCGCTGGAATGATGCCCGCAATTCCCGCACGGCGGCTGCCCCCTGCCGGGCAGCACTGGGTACTGCAGCGCCGCTGTACCGGTACCGGCAGCACCGGGCGGGGGGCTACCCCTGCTGGGAAGCACCGGCTGCTGAGCCCTGGGGCGGCTGTTCCATGCCGGGAAGCACAAGTTACTGAGGCCCCGACAGCACCGGTACCGGCACCGACAGAGCGGGGCAGGGCCGGGAGAGCCGCGCTGGATGGGGCGCAGCAGCTCGGAGGAGCATGGGCGGGCGGCTGCTCCGTGCCGGGCACACCGGCTGCTGATCCCCCTGCAGCCCCGGCAGCCCCGGAGGAGGCTGCTCACTGCTGGGCACACCGGCTGCTGATCCCCCTGCAGCCCCGGAAGAGGCTGCTCACTGCCGGGCATACCGGCTACCGATCCCCCTGCAGCCCCGGCAGCACCGGAGGACGCTGCTCACTGCCGGGCACACCGGCCGCCGATCCCCCTGCAGCCCCCTGTCGGCCAGCGCACGTCACTGCGCCCTCCCGGCCTCGCTGCGGTGGCGGCGCGGAGCGAAGGAGGCGGGGCGCGGCGCGCGGGCGCCCCTTGTCGGTCAGTGCGCGGACTGCAGCGGCGGCGCCATGAGCGCGGGGCTGGTCGGGTACAGCAGCTCCGAGGAGGAGGAGGAGGAGGAGGAGGAGGAGGAGGTGGGGGTGGCGCGGGGCGAGATCGCGCAGGGAACCCCGCGGGGTGCCAGGTGAGCGCGGGGGGAGCGGTACCGAGGAGGAACTGCGGCCTCCATGGTCCAAACAAGGGGTGGAGGAGGAGCTGAGCTGTCTGTGAGCGGTAATGGGACCCGAGGGAGGGGCAGGGCGGTGCCAGGGTTAGTGGGGCCGGGAGCCTACGGGGATGGTCGGAGGGCTGGAGCAGCTCCCGTGCGAGGACAGGCTGAGAGAGATGGGGTTGTTCAGCCTGGAGAAGAGGAGGCTCAGAGGAGACTTTAGAGCGACCTTCCAGCACCTGGAGGGGCTACGGGAAAGCTGGGGAGGGGCTGTTCACAAAGGCTTGTGGGGATAGGACGAGGGGCAGTGGGTATAAACTGCAGAGGGGCAGATTTAGACTGGACATGAGGAGGAATTTCTTCACTATGAGGGTGCTGAGGCACTGGCACAGGTTGCCCAGGGAAGCTGTGGCTGCCCCAACCCTGGAGGTGTTCAGGGCCAGGTTGGATGGGCCTTGGGCAGCCTGGTCCAGTGGGAGGTGTCCCTGCCCATGGCAGGGGGGTTGAAACTATATGATCTTTGAGGTCCCTTCCAACCCAAACCATTCTATGATTAGGGAAAAGTTCTTTGCTCAGAGGGTGGTGGAGCGCTGGAGCAGCTCCCCAGGGAATCACTCATGGCACCAAGCCTGACTATTGCAAAAGCAATTGGCCAATGCAGTCAGACACGGTGTGAATATTGGGGTTGTCCTGTGCAGGGACCAGAGTTTGACTCAATGATCCCTGTGGGTCCCTTCCAGCTCAGGGCATTCTGTGATTCTGTGTGATTGACTCTCATCCTCCTCCTCAGTCCCTGCAGTGCCGGCCAGTCGCGCCTGCCTGTGCCCGAAGGCCTCCCAGGAGACCCTGACCCTGACGAGGTTGTCAGCGAAGACAGCGCCCAGCACGGTGGCCGCGTGCGCGGCTTCGCCCATGAGCGTGGCAACTGGGCCACCCACGTGTACCTGCCCTGTAGGTAGTGGGGCCAGGGGCGAGGGGTGGAACAGAGCCCCCGGGAACCCTGCAGGGATGGCAGCCCATGGGGTGATGCTGAAAATGCTGGCAAATAATCTCTCTAAGGCTCGTTTTGGAGTTTTAGAAAGCCAGCACCCTTTATCAGCCTGGGCAACATGAGGAGGGATCTCCGTCAGTCATGTTCAGCCAGACAAGAGCTGGGATAGAATAGATTTCCCACTTACACGCATATGGATAATTTTTCCCAGAAATCTTATGCATAGTCTATTCCTTTCCAAGGTCTAATTTTAATGTTATTATGAACTTCACAACAGTCAGAACCTTTGCTAATGCAGGACTGGCTCCAGCTCTGCCTGACCTTGCATTTGAGATGGGGAAGCACTGCAAACAGCGGTGATCACAGAAGATGCACCTGTTCAGCGCAGATCACACTGAACACGAGGCAAAATCATCTCCAAAGAATGAACAGTGTCTGGAAAAACACCATCTGAAAGAAAACACGCTGCCAGAGGGACATTCTATCTTAACTCTTGAAAAATACAATTACCCAGATGAAACTTTAGCTTAAATCAAAAACATTCCACTTTTTGTGATAGCAACTACTTCTTGTATCAGGAGGACCCTGCAGGGACGAGAGCCCCTGAGGACCCCTGCAGGGATGGGAGCCCCAGGGGATCTTGCAGGGACAGAGCCCCCAGGGACCTGCTGGGGACAGGAGCCCCCGAGGACCTTGCAGAAGCCCCCGGGGAACCCAATGGGGACCTTCTCTGACCACCCTGCCCCGCAGACAGAGTCGAGGAGGAATTCCTGGAGCTGCTGGAGCTGCTCGTGTCCCATGCTCGCACCTACGTCTCCTCGCTGGCTGCTGCTGATGAGTTCCACCTTAGCCTCTCACAGTGCGTGGTGCTGCGCTACCACTGGATAGAGCCCTTCGTCCGCTCCCTCAGGGAGCGCCTGGCCTCCTTCCACAGGTAGAACCAGCGGGACCCCTGGAGAGTGTTCCCATATCCTCCTCTCTCCCTCAGGGTCTGCCTTGCACTCCAAGCAAGTCTCTGGCAGCAGAAAGCCCTGGGGAATTTTCCTCTCTGCCACAGGGTCCATCCGGCACCAGATACAATGGGGCTCAGCTTTCAAGGACGAGGCCAGAGCTGTGCCATCCTGTCAACTCTGGATGGTTTCATTGCTTGAATCTAGCCCAGGTGCCCACTGAGCATCAGCTGCTTCAGTGCCTCTGGCACTGTGTGGGCTTCTGGGGGCTGGAAAACAGAGGGAGAACGGATTAGTTTGGGCCCATAGAGGTTCTGGTTGCACTAATTCAGTCCAATTGCAGCATGCATTTGCCTTTATCTTTCTGCAGCTCAGTGGAAATCCTGTCGCCTCCCCATCTTCATTTCTTTTTCTTTTTTTTTTTTTTTCCCACTAGCTGAAATAGGATCTTTTGTATTTCAGGTTCTTCTGCGTGGCTGACCAAGTGAAGGTTTACACCAACCAGAACAAAACTAGGTGAGTGAGCAGCCTGCCCACCCTGGGGAGAAGGCCGGGCAAGGTGCTGGGTGGATGGGGATCATCCTGCCTGTCCCACAGTGACTGGGCTGAGCCATGTGACAGGGCACTAAGCGATCACTCTGTCTCCAAAGATTTCACACCTTGCACAGTTTTTCAGCTTCAGTACTGATTCTCTGCAAGCCAATGATCTCATTAGCAGGATTTCAGCCTTTTGAAGAGAGGTCTGTTCACAACATGACCTGAGGCAGGCTTTTGCGCTGGGGTTAGGTTCGTGCTACGTTTTCATGGCAGCTAAAGGAGGCAGCCATGCTCGCTGCCATCTCCCATCTGGTTTGTTCTGTGGTTTCACAGACTCTTGTCTGTGAGCAGCCTGGGGCAAGCAGAGCTGTGGGCCATGTCTTTTGGCAGCAGTGCCAGTTGTGAAATTGCAGTATAGGTCTTTCAGGAGCTGGAGAGAAATAGCTCAAACAGTGCTAATTCTCCCAGATGTCAGCTCAGAAGCCTAATTCCAATAGAACACAGTTCAATTGTCAAAGCAAAGATGATTAAAATTCAGAAAAGTTGCTGAATCTAGCGGGAATGGCAGCCCACGATTGTCATGGGTGGGACAAAGCAGATCCTGGGTGAAACTTGGTCTTCCCTTCCCCTTCTGGAGTCTAGAAAGCATCATCCAGACAGTCCTTAAGGAGGCACCTCTTTCTCACAGATCTTCAGCTTAGTACTTCCCATTCCCTGCTTCCTCTCCCCCCATAAAACCCCTCTGGCAAGCTCTGCTGTTTGAATGCAGCTCCTGCCTGGGCACAGTGCTCTGCTGAAATACCCATCAGGGGCGTCCTTTGCCTGGAAAATGAGTTTTCATGTCTCAAAATGGTGCTGAGTAAATCTACATGGTGTATCATCTAGTCCTGCTTCTCTCACATGATAGCTGTGCTTTCCGCAGCATGAAGGAGCGCACACTATCCTTGTCTTTCTCTAGGACCTTTATTGGCTTGGAGGTCTCAGCTGGGCATTTCCAGCTGCTGGAGCTGGTCTCAGAGGTGGACAGAGTTCTGGAGGAATTTGACCTTCCCACATTCTACAAGGTGAGGTGTCTCCCACTTACATCCCTGCTGGTCTGGACATGCTGGCTGGTTCCCTGTCGGAGGTCGTTGAAACGTTCACTTCAGGAACAGGAAGCAGGGAGATTAGACTCTGAAATGGTCTTTTCAGAGCTGGTCAGTGATAGTCAGACTTGATCTTGCTGAGAATGGGACTAAACGCCAGTCTATGGCTTCTTTGTCGCACCCTGTGCAGGAGAGTAGGGAGGTTAACTCTGGTGGCCCCTTGGGAATCAGTTTTCCAGCACAAAGGGCCAGAGCATACATCACAGTTGCTGCCCTAATGCGTGTAGAAGCAAGGTTGTCCTAGAATTGAATGGGCTTAGGGTGAGCAGCATGGGACTGAGGGTGATGCTTGTGCCTCTTCCTTGGGCAGTTTCCTGAGGCATCAGTCCAGCCTCTGGTACTAGCTTTGGGGAGAAGTTTTGGATTTTGAAGGACTGAACTCTGTCTCCAGAGCTGAGCAGGGGGCGTGTGTGGGTTACTCTGAAGTGACCCACCTATCCACTCCAAGACCATCTGTGAGAGGTTCTCTGTGCAGTTGGAAAAGCTTCTGCAGAATTGACCACAAGGAGGCTGGGAATCAGGCAGCCTTGCCCACCGGTGTCCAAAAAGTCTGGAGGCGAGAGCCCAGGACACATCTCACCTCCAGCACCATCCATGTCAGCTCTGCAACTGTTGAAATGGCAGAGGCTCCCAGCTTCAGGATCCTCCGACCTCTGTGATCCCAGGCAGGGCAGCATCACACCAGATCTACTGCAGATCCATGCATTGAGCAAAGCCTTCTTTAGTCTTACAATCTGATCCCTGTTTTGTCTTCAGGACCCATCATTCCATATCAGCTTGGCCTGGTGCGTTGGGGACATGTCTGGCAAGCTGGAAGGGCAGTGTCTGCGGGAGCTCCAGGTATGTCCCCACACAGTGTGGAGAGCAAGGGAGGGGAAGAGCTGGTGTCCAGCCTTTTTTTCCCTGCTGAGGATGGAGAGTGGGAAATTCTCTTCACTGAGCAAGGCAAACTTCATTGGACTGAAAGAAAAGAAGCTTACGGGGGGGAGGGCATGAGTTAAATCAGCCTCCACAGGGAAGTCATAGGCTTCCCAGGCACAAACAGCCTCATCTCTGACAGTTCAGACCTTATCTGGCAGGTCAACACTCCTTGTACTGACTCCTGCACCTTTTCCAGGACATCGTGGATGGATTTGAGGACTCAGCGCTCCTGCTGCGTATTCAATGGGAGCAAATTCGTTGCAAGTCAGGGAACAAGTATTTCTCCTTCCCCTTGAGGTAGGAGCCGGTGCGGCTGTGCATCTCAGAGCTTCGAAAACCCTGATGTTCAACCAAGGACTGTTCTCCAAGCACAGCTCCAAGTGCTGCAGGCTGTCACGCACGTCCCATGCTCTTCTTGTCTGCTCAGCATCTCTGAGGTCTTTGTGGCCTCAAGTCAGGCTACTTCCAAGTTTGAGTTGCTGGCTGAAGAAATGTGTGTTTGTAGCAGCTTTTGTCCTTGCTGCTGTATGTGCTGCAGTCAGCACTCGTGGTTCCAGCCATCCCACGGTTGCTGATTTTGCTGATTTTTTTAAAACAAAGAAAAAAAAAATCTCTATGAAATCCATAGATGCCTTATCGGAAGTAGGAGGAAGGTAGCGTGAGAAGCTGTTACTAGAGGGAGAGTGTCTCACACAGTCAGAAATAGTGCTGCCGGATTGTCAGGAGGCTTTGAGTAGCAAGAGATGAGGATGTGAAGCTGGACTCTTACCAGAGCATCTGCCTACTGCAAGATGAGTTCCTGGGTCATGTTCTGTGTCCCTCTCACACTGCTGCTGCCTCTATAGAGGGATTTCCATATCTGATCCTTTTGCCAAACAGCAAAAGATGGAATCTGGAGGGGAGAAGTTGGAAGACCCTTCTGTTTCAGTGCTCCGGGCTGAATCTGAAAAAAGAACTTTGGTTTCAGATTGTGCATGCCATAAGCCCAGGAATGTTTTGGTCGGCTGCTTCTCCTGAGACACTTGGTGCTATGTGTGAATGAGCACAAAGGAGGGCAGTGTCAGCTTTTGCCTGAGCTGGAAGGGCAGTGCCCACGCAAAAGGCAAGGGGTGGCAGCTCTTGCCCAAGCTCCACACTTTTTCCCTGTGGGAACAGCACCTGCAGTGCTGTGGTGACCCTGAAGACAGTGGGCTGGACTTTGTTCCTTGGGAGAAGCTCCTTTTTAATCCTTTTGTTCCTGTGAGGAGGTTGGCTGCAGCCTCTCTGCTATTCAGAGGAAGATGCCGATATGCTGCCCTGAATCTTTCATTCTATGTCTGTCTGATGAAAGACTCCAGGACTTCTAAGCAGTAAAAATCTGTCTCCCCATGTCATAAAATTGTTTCCATGGTATATTTCAGCCCTTCCCATTGAGCTGTGCCGAGCTCCTGCAGACTTCAGATAAGGAGACGCCTGCGAGCGCTTCTGTTGAGCTCGGTGCTGCACAGGCCATCCTTTCACACGGGGGAGTCTGGGGGCTTCGTGGCCGTGGGAGCATCTTGGCAGAGGCCGTGACGTCTGCCAGCAGCCCTGCGAGCGCTGATTTTTAACACCCGTAAAAGACTTTTGTGAAGTCTGTAGTTTCTGGGATGGGGATTCGTGCGATAAGGCGTGTGATTACACCCTGCATTTTCTTTTGGGGAAGGAAGAACAAACAGACATGGATATATTTAGCCCCTGGGGACTTCCAGTGAAACTGGCTCAGGCACAACCGACCGGTTTCACTGTGGTTCAGGTTAATGCTCAACCAGTGGCCCCGCTCCCTCGCTGGCAGGGCCTGGCTTGGCACATCACCCTGTTTTGTAACTCCAGCAGGTGTCGGGGACCCGCTCGTGCCTTCAGGGACAGGAGAGGGAGCCGAGCTTTGGCAGCAGGGCCAAATTCCAGGGATGGCACAGCCCCAAAAGGCGGCTGCGAGGGGGCAGGTGTGGGAGGCAGGGAGAGCACAGGTGAGCCAGGCCCGCCTGTGCAGCTGCGCTCTGGCCGCGCACACCCGACTGAGCATGCGCGGGCGCTGTGGTGCGAGGGCGCCGCAGCCCCGCCCCCGCGCTTTGCCTTGTTGTTTGGACACGCCCCTCCCTGATTTGCCCACGCCCCTTCGCCCCGCCCCTCGGCGCTTTGGCCACGCCCTTCAGCGAGTTGCCCTCTCCCCGTGGCCTTGCCCCTCCGGCTCTGGCCCCGCCCCCGTACTCTGGCCCCGCCCCGCCCCTTGCCCGCTTGGCTCCGCCCCCCGGCCCCGCCTGCCCGCTGTCCGCGCCGCTCCCGGCGGGAAGGGCAGGGCAGAGCGAGCGGAGCGGAGCCGCGCCGCGCCGGCCGCCCATGCTCCGCGCCTGATCCCGCACACAAAAGCGGGCCGGGAGGCGCCGGGCAGCGCCGCCCACGCCCCGGCCCCGGGCCATGCGGGCGGCGTAGCGGCCACAGCGCCCGTCCCGGGGCTAGCGCGGGGCGCGGCATGGCGGGGCGCGGCGGCGGCGCCCCCTGCCGGGCGGGCGGGGCGCGGCGGGCGGGCGGGCGCCCCGCGCTGGCACTGCTGCTGCTGCTGCTGGTGGTGGCGGCGGCGGGCGAGGACATCAACGCCGAGGTGAGAGCGGGGGCGGCCCCGCACCTGCCGCCCGGGGCGGGCACCGCGGGGAGAGGGGCCGCGGGGCGTCGGTGCCCCCCCCGGTATGGGGGAGAGGGGCAGAGGCGCAAACTGTGCCGAGTTCAACCCAGAAACCCGCGTTTCTGAAACGGGAGGTGGCAGGAAAGTAAAAGGGGTGAAGAAAAAGAGGTTTGGGAATGAAAAGGAAAAGCAAATCGGAAAATTAAAGGGGGAAAGAAAGATTCAAGGGAAAAAAAGTTAATTAAAACGAAAGAAAAAGCAAAAAATGGGAATTCGTGCGATAATTAAATGATGAAATGGGTTTATCGAAAATGGGAAATGGAAAAGAAGTGAAAGGAATAAAGAGAAGAGATTCGAGAATGAAAAAGAAAAGGCTAATTGGAAAATTAAAAGGAAAAAGATTTAAGGGAATAAAGGTTAATTGAAAAAAAAAAAGTAAAAATTGAAATTCGTGCAAAAATGAAAAGATGAAACCAGTTTTTCTGAAATGGGAAATGAAAAAGAAGTGAGAGGAATAAAGAAAAAAGATTGAAGAATGCAAAAGAAAAAGCAAATTGGAAAATTAGAAGGAAAAAGATTTAAGGGAAAAAATTAAAAATTTTAAAAAAGCAAAAATGGAAACTTGTGCGAAAATTAAATGATGAAACTGGTTTTTCTAAAATGGGAAATGAAAAAGAAGTGAAAGAATCATAGGGTGGTTAAGGTTGGAAGGGACCTTACAGATCATCTAGTTCCAACTCCCCTGCCATGGGCAGGGACACCTCCCACTAAATCAGGCTGCCCAAGGAATAAAAAGAAAAGATTTAAGAATGAAAAAGAAAAAGCAAACTGGAAAATTAAAAGGAAAAAGAGATTTAAGGGAAAAAAATGTCAATTAAAACAAAAAAAAGCAAAAATGGAAACATGTGCGAGAATTCAGTGATGAAACCGGTTTATCTAAAATGGGAAATGGAAAAGAAGTGAAAGGAATAAAGAGAAAAGATGTAAGAATGAAAAAGAAAAGGCAAATTGGAAAATTAGAAATAAAGAGAAAGATTTATGGGAAAAAATGTTAATTAAAACAAAAAAATGCAAAAATGGGAACATGCGAGAAGTAAATGATGAAACTGGTTTATCTAAAATGGGAAATGGAAATTAAGTGAAAAAGGAATAAAGAAAAAAGATTTAAGAATTAAAAAATTGGAAAATTAGAAGGAAAAAGAAATAAAAATGAAATTAAAACCCCCAAAAAATTAAAACTACAAAAATTGAAATTAATAATACAAATTAAAATTATTCAAAGGAATAATGGGAAGAGACAAGCGGAGGCGGTGCAGGAAGGAAGGGGCCCGGGGCGCCCCCTCTGCCCCGCTGGGCGCCCGTCCTGCCCCACAGCACAGGAGCCCCTTTGTGGGTGAGGCCAGACGGGGTCCCGGGCGGCAGAGGGGCACAGCCCCCCCGGCTGGGGACACCTCGGAGGGGGACAGCAGCGCCCACGGGCACGCTGACCCCCCGCCGGCTGCCTGCTCCGCGGGGCAGGGTGGTGACAGCCCCCCCAGCCGGAGGGTCCCCCCACTTCAGAGCAGGGCTGGGACTCCACGCGTAGAGCCGGCACAGACCCCTGCGAGGGGTAGGGCTGGGTTGGTGGCGGGCACCAGCGTCCCAGGGGTGCCACGCTGGGGTTCCAGGGAGCTCCAGGACCCCCCGTCAGGCTGTTCCCTGCCTGCGGCCTCACGCTCGGCTCTCCCCGCGTAGGCATGGCTGCGGCTCTACGGCTACCTGCCGCAGCCCAGCCGGCAGATGTCCACCATGCGCTCGGCTCAGACCTTGTCCTCGGCCCTCGCTGAGATGCAGAAGTTTTACGGCATCACCGTCACTGGTGTCCTGGACGAGGAGACCAAGGCGTGAGTTTCTCAGTGTCCTCTTGGCCCAGCAAAAGGCAGCTCCGCTCTTCGTGTTTGTCTGCCAGCCCCCGGGCTCTGCCTGCACCTGTGTGTGCCGTCTCCTGTGGGAGTCGCATCTCCCGTTCTGGGAGCTGCAGCCCTGCAGCGAGGACATCCCCCTTGTTGTCCATGGCTGCTGTCACACCTCGGAGACCTTTGCTGCAGTGGGCTGAGCCCTGGCTTGGATGTCTTCCTGGCAGGTGGATGAAACGGCCTCGCTGTGGGGTCCCAGACCAGTTTGGGGCACGGATGAAGTCCAACATGCGGCGGAAGCGGTATGCGCTGACGGGGCGGCGCTGGAGCCAGAGCCATCTTACCTTCAGGTACCAAACACCTCTAGGGCTTCCCACCCCCCCAGCCCATGGAGAACCACAGCCCCTTTGGGGAGCAAGCGCTGCCACGGGTCATTCCCAGCAAGCTCTGTACCCCCAGCATCCAAAACTACACAGAGAAGCTGGGTCGGTACCACTCATACGAGGCCGTCCGCCGTGCTTTCCGCGTGTGGGAGCAAGCCACGCCGCTGGTGTTCCGGGAGGTGCCTTATGAGGACATTCGACAAAAGCGAAAGAAGGAGGCCGACATCATGGTCCTTTTTGCCTCTGGCTTCCATGGAGACAGCTCTCCTTTCGACGGCGTCGGTGGGTTTTTGGCTCATGCCTATTTTCCTGGTCCTGGCATGGGAGGAGACACGCATTTTGACTCAGATGAGCCCTGGACACTAGAAAACGCAGATGTGTCTGGTGAGTTGAGGGCCAAGGAGATAGTGAAGGCAACAAAAGGAGCCTGGTGGGCCCCTGGGTTTGAGGGCAGGGGAATGTGCTGGTGTGGGCAGGAGTGGCAGGGAGAGCAGCTCCACCATGGGTGATGCAGGCAGCTCCCACAGGAGCACCCTCATTGTAGTGTGTTGGGACCAAGGACCCACCCTAGGGCTCGTGTGCTCCATCCCGTCTTGCTAATGATGCCTTTTCCTGCAGGGAACAACCTTTTCTTGGTGGCCGTGCACGAGCTGGGGCACTCGCTGGGCCTGGAGCACTCCAGCAACCCCAGCGCTATCATGGCACCCTTCTACCAGTGGATGGACACAGAGAACTTCCAGCTGCCCGAGGATGACCTCAAGGGCATCCAGCAGCTGTACGGTGAGGAGCTGGGTGGGGAATCAGCCCGGAGGTGGGATGCTGGGCACATGTGTGAGGTAACCGAGGCACTGGCCCTGCTGGTCTGCAACATCCCATCCCTCCTCTTGCTCACTCAATCCAGGTACCACAGATGGGCACCCTCAGCCCACCAAGCCTTTGCCCACGGTGACACCCCGGAGACCTGGCAGGCCAGACCAGAGACCCCCGAAACCGCCACCGCCAGGAAAACCAGAACGACCCCCCAAACCTGGCAGCCCAGACCGACCTGACCAGTACGGCCCCGACATCTGCGACGGGAACTTTGACACCGTGGCGGTGCTGCGTGGGGAGATGTTTGTGTTCAAGGTACCTTCCGGGACCCCATCCTGCCCCTTCACTGTTGGGTCCCTGGGTGGGAGGAGCCCCCTGCCAGATGCTGGCACTGGAGCTTTGTCCCTGGGTGTCCCCCCATCCTCTGACAACACTTCATTTCACACCAGGGCCGGTGGTTCTGGAGGGTCCGGCACAACCGGGTGCTGGATAACTACCCCATGCCCATCGGGCACTTCTGGCGGGGCCTCCCTGGGGACATCGATGCTGCCTACGAGAGGCATGACGGGAGGTTCGTCTTCTTTAAAGGTGAGCGGGGAAGCTGAGTAGCGGGGCCAAGGTGCAGGGGGAACCCCAGTGCCACCACAAGCTGCTGAGAGCTGGTCGGCTTCATCTCATCCCAGTCCCTCTTGCCAGCTGGAGCTCCTCAAAGGGACGAGGTGGCCACAGGCACCATACTGCCATCCACATACTGTATCCACATGAGCACCTGCTGCAGCAGGTGGGCACTGCCGCCTCACCCCCCTTGTCCATCCCATCTTCCTCCAGGGGACCGGTACTGGCTCTTTCGGGAAGCCAACCTGGAGCCCGGGTACCCGCAGCCCCTGGTCACCTACGGGCAGGGAATCCCCTATGACGGCATCGACACGGCTGTCTGGTGGGAACCCACGGGGCACACCTTCTTCTTCCATGGAGACAGGTGAGTGACTCTGGCTTTCTCCTCCTAGTTCTGTTGCCTCCTGGCCCCTGGCAGGGGTGGGCATGGAAGGTGGCAGAGCCCCCTGTGTTCCTCACCTGCTCTCCACCTCCGTCCCCCAGATACTGGCGCTTTAATGAAGACACCCGCTCGGTGGACCCCGGGTACCCGAAGCCCATCTCTGTCTGGGTGGGCATCCCTCCCTCACCCAAGGGTGCCTTCCTCAGCCCAGATGCCTGTAAGTAGAGGAGGAAAAGAGGGCTGGACAGCAGCTGAGGGACCAGAGGGGATAGGGTCACTCCTCTGGTGGCCTGGCCACACAAGATGGGGTCTGGGAGGGTGCCTAGGAGTCAGTGGTGGAGCCCTTTCTGAAGGGTTTCACTAGTCCTGGTGCAAAAGCTGCTGTTCTGGGTATCTGCAGGAGTGCCCAGGTTGGCAGGGGCCTGCGCCTCCCCACTTACCCCTTGCCTCTGTCTTCTTCTCCCCCAGCCTCCACATACTTCTACAGAGGCACAAAGTACTGGAAATTTGACAACGAGCGGCTCAAGACAGAGCCAGGTTATCCCAAATCCATCCTACGGGACTTCATGGGCTGTCACATGGACCCCCCTCCCCGCTGGCCTGATGTGGACAGACCCCCTTTCAACCCTGACGGGGACGGGCGGACAGAAGGCGAGGAGGAAGAACAGGAGGAGGAAGAAGAGGAGGAAGATGAGGAAGATTACAGTGAGGGTGGTCGCCAGCCAGGCGGGGACGTGGACGTGGTGGTGCAGATCGATGAGTACACGCGCACCATGAGCGTCATCATGGTGTTGGTGCTGCTGGTGCTGCTGCTCTGCATCCTTGGCCTCATCTACGTCATCGTCCAGACACAGAGGAAGGGTGCGCCCCGAATGCTCTTGTACTGCAAGCGCTCCTTGCAGGAGTGGGTCTGACCCCTCCCCAAACCACCCCCACCACCATGGTGCTAACAATGGACCTGACCTCCCTCTCCCCTCACCCGTCCCCACGGCCTCGTCCCCTCTTGCCCCATTGTTGCTTGGTGGCTTCAGCCTCAGAAAAGGGGGATGCCCACCCCTCCAGCCCCTCCAAAGCAGCCGGGCTGGGACCGGGGAATGGTCACGTTGGGGGGGCTGGGGGCATCCTGGTCCTGCCCACTCCCCAGCAGCTGTTGCCTTTCCCCAGCTGTGACCCTCAGGTTGCCACCCATCATGTTGCACCCGCCTCTGCCAAGGGGTCCCAGCAGGGTCCCTTTCTCCCGCATGGACCCCCTGTGGCTGTGCCTGTGCTGCGCAGGGTGGTGAGCAGGCCACTCACAAGTGCTGCGAGCTGGCAGGTCTCTGCTGCCGGCATCTGTAATGGCAGAGAAGCGTGAGGGGAAGGGAGCGCTGAGCTCGCAGCTGTGTTTCCTATTGAACCGCGGGCTTACGGAGATGTGGTGCCTAAAGATAGTGCGAGGGGGAGATGCCACCTTTGCAACCGCCTGTGGACCCTGACATCGGCAAAACCTTGGGGACACGTGTTCCTGTGGGCAGGGCAGTGGGCACGGCTGCCTTGTACGTGTATTAAATGGGTCGGGTGCGTGGAGAGCTGTGGTGCTGTCCTTTCTGCTGTGGGACGGGGGCAGGAGCTCTGTGGGACGCGCCGCGCAAGGTTGGGCAGATTTTGTGTTAATGGGGGCTGGTCTTGGGGTGCCCCGTGGGGGGATGTGGGGAAGAGGACAGCATGGCTGGTGATGACCCTGCAGTAGTCCCTACCCTGGGGATACCATCTGGGGGGAAAGGGTGGTCAGCGAAAGTAGCCCCCGCCTGCAGCGGACAGAGCTGCCTTTCAGCAGCTCCCACAGCAGTAGCCACAGCCTCCCTGGGAACACAGCGCGCCTTGTTCTCCCCCAGCCTGCACCGTGCTCCAGCCTGGGGGGGGGGCACCTCCCTTCCCAGGCAGGGGCCGGCGGCTGCGGCAGCTGGGAGACAGTGCTGGTCCCTGCTGGAGCTGGGTGACCGGGTGCTTCAGCTCCCTGTCCCCAAGCAGCTCCAGCGTGTTTCCTGGGGGGAAGGGGATGGCCATATCCTGTCTCACCACTGCTGTCTTGGCAGAGGAAAACGGGAGCAGTTGTGACCACTGGAGACATCAGGGAAATAATCGTGGGAGTGGGAAAGATGAGACACAGGGGAAGTGTGGGGGGGAAGTAGGAAATTGGTTTTATCCAGGGAAAAATGTTGGTCAGCCTTTAATGGGAAGGAAAACCACCCCACAGCGGGCAGCATGCTGCAGTGATGGGGATAGTGGCTCCCCTGCCTTCTTTAGTGATGCGCACCAGGGCAGCAAGCTGGGGCTCAGATTGCTCTAGAGCCGTGGGTGCAGCCTGGGCAGCTCCTCGGCTCTGGCTGCTCCTATCCTCACCTTGCAGCCCTGGTGGCAGCAGATCCCCCCTTTCATGGGCAGGGATGAAGAAGACTTTGTGCCCTGCCCCCCACCATCCTTCCCCCTCCCCAGGGCCCAGAGCCGCTGGCTCAGTGCCCGAGGCTCGGCTGCAGCCACTTCCAGGCACCGAATTATCCCAACCCACTGCACCACTTGTCAGCCACTAATTACTGTAAAATGGAAAGACTACTGCTGGCTCTCGCCCTGCTTTCCCGGGGTGGCTGGTGCGGAGGGCAGAAAACAACCTGTGGCCTGGGCCACCCAGCCTCTGCCCCAGCCTCCATCATGGCCCACACTGGGCAGTGATTCTCAGCCATTTGCTGATTGCCTGGGAACCACGTTTGGCTCGAACTGAGCACATCACTGCAGCCAAGCAAGACGCCAAAATGGGGAACAAAAAAAACATGAGGAACTGTGGAGAGGGGGGAAGGAAGGGTCTCCAGTGCTTCTGGGCTCTTGCAGTCCAATGGCAAGGCTGTTCTGGGTCACATTCCTTGGCTTTTATCATCTTTCAATTAGATTTTGACCATTTTGCCCAGATTTGTGCTTGTGTAAGTCTTCCCCAGAGCCATGGGAAGACCCGTGGTTCTGCTGGAGTGGCAGCCCTGCTGCAGAGCAGCCCAGCACCCCAGCCTGCCCTGAATCAGTCAAACCAGCGTCAGAAGCTACCGAAAGACACAAACGTGACCAAAATGTGAGGCAGGAGGAAAGCGTGGCTGCGATTTGCTGCTCTCCACCCCGGCAAAGGCAGCTCTAGAAGCAGGCGCAGATGCGTTTCCCACACTAGATGCACTTTCCATGGCAGATGCATTTCCGACAGCATTTATTTCCCACGGCAGCTGTGATTCCCCTCTCTCCTGGGGCCACTGAGAGCTCAGTGGGATGCTTATGGCATCCCCCTCCCTGAGCAGCCCTGCTACGGCAGGGGATGGGGTGCTCCTTGCTGATTCAGGGTGGGACAGGGTCTGGCAGCAAGTCCCCAAGGGGAATTAGCAGCGCTGGGAGCAGAGGCCCAGGCTGCTAGGGTTCGGCGAGCTGGGACGTTACTTCCCACCCCCTCCTGCTTTTCCCCGGATGCTGCAGCTGAGCCTGTGCCAGGAGCCTGGGGCCATCTGGAAACGCTCATGGACAGCAGCGAAGGACCCCGCCAGAGACAAAGCCCAGCATTTTGGCAGGGCCTGGGCTCTTTGCTGGAGCCTCCCGCTCTGCCCTGCATGCCCATGGTGGGGCATGACCTCCAGCCACCCACGGACATGAGACCCTGGGGAGGGCAGGGATACCCTTGCTGCAAGGGACAGAGCTTTTGGTGGCTCAGGGGAGCGTAAGTCCTGCTCAGCCTGGCCCCAGCAGGCACCAAGCAGCCCTGCCAGGATCCACCCCCATCAGCCAGCTTCCAGCTTCCCAAAAATAGGCTGGAGAAGCCCGACCTGGAAAAGACCCCAGGAGCTCAGCATCCTCCAGGCCCTGTCGCGCCGGGGCGGTACTGGGTGCTATGGGATAGGGCTCCACACATTGATGGTGTGGTTGAAGTGGGTGTCCAGGCTGGCAGAGCCTCTCTCTGCCCGCTTGGAATTATCAGAGGAGAAACTGCACTTCCTCCTGCCTCCTCTTCCTCTGCTTGCCAGAGCTCGATACCCCATGTGCTGCTGAGGAGAGGATGCGGAAAGCAACAAGGAAGCCAGGCTCAGTGCAGAGGAAGAACTGGGGCTGGGATACACCAAGCAGTGACTGGCCAGTCTCAAGGCTGGAGGAAACGACACTGGGGATGGAGAGAAGAAACACGGAGCCCTTCGGAGGAGTTGAACCTAGAGGCAGGACTGAGGCTCCAGGTGCTGCCTGGGCAGGGGTCAGTGCCAGCACAGCCCTGCTGTGGACAAGATGCACCCACTGGTCACTTTGAGCTTGGCACATGTGTGTGCTGCTCCTGCTCATCAACCCCCTCACTCCCACGCTGCAGCCACCAGCCTCCTGGCCCATTCATCCCACAGAGAGGAAAGTCATTACTGGGGCCACAGGGGCAACGCACAAGGTGAGGGCAGAGCAGATGGTCTGCAGGTCTCCTTCAGCCCAATTTAGCATCCATCATCATACCTCTAGCAGCTCTGAGACTTGCCCATCACATCGCAAGGTAGCTCTCAAGGTGCAGAGCCACTCCCTCATCCACATAAAATCTGGCTTGTGTGGTCCCACTTTGCAGCTTGCCCGGGGAAGCTGTCACCCCTCGCCTCCAGAAGCAAGTGGGGCAGGAAGATCCGCTCTCCCTGTGCGCAGAAGTGGCTGAAGTCCCCAGTACGGTCACTCATTTTTCCTGGGTGGTGGCCAATGGCAAAACTCAAAATAAATATTTCCCTTGCCTCCAGCACCACCTGTCTCACTCTAAACAGCAGCTGCAGAGGATTAGCATCGCCCTAGAGGTGTAATCCCTTCACAAAGATGACAAGATTTGGCCCAAGACATCTAGGGAGATGCAGGAGGCAGAGAGGGCAAGCAGCAGAGTTTGGCCCAATTATTTTTTGATTCCTGCAAATCACTCTAGTGATGGTATCTCTGTGCTTTGTGTCAGGATCCATTTAAAAGGAAGCAAAGAGCATGGGGAAGGCCAGAGGCAGGGACAGAATCCCATACCAGCGTTTTGTCACTCAGCTGGACCGGCCCCTCACTCAGCCTGCATCCACCCCAGCAGCAGAGAAAAAGGAAAGCTTTCAAGGAAAACCCCATTATCTGCTTCTCCTGCCACCTGCCCAGGCAGAGATATTGGAGCTGAGGGATGTCCTAGCCTTAGCTCGCACCACATGGCGACTGCCAGCTGCTCCAGCTCCATCCAAGCATGTCTGCTCTCCAGCCCAACCCAGGGAGGGCTGCTCTCCCAGCCCTTGCTTCCAGGGGCTGCAGCACTCACCGTTTTTCATCGGCTGAGTTTTCAAAGAGCAGCTTTGCCTTTGATGTAAAAAGCAGGCTCACAGCACTTAGGTCCTGATCAAAGCGCCTGAGTGCAGGACCTTGCCCCAGCCAATGGAAGAGGAAGGTGAAAAGACAGTGGAGGCAAGGAAAACTCTTTGTGCAGGCCCCATTCCACTCCAGGTTGAATCCAGGGCTTCCCACAAAGAGATTCCTTTATCTCCCACTAGATATGAACTGCAAGAGGACCTAAGCAGGCCGGAAGGAGCAGGCCACCCACAGAAAGGTGAACAAGGAGATATTTAAGACCTTCTCTCTGCAGGCTGCCTGTACTGAACGAATACTTCCTGCTCTGTTCACTCCTTGCACCAAGCTGGGGCTGCCCTGGAAGCGCAGGCAGTAGCCCTCCTTGGGGCAGATTCTCAAGTCTGTGCCCACGTTCTCCCTACCTTCTTCCACTCTTTCTGTGTAGGAGAACCTTGTGCCACAGCTGGGTCAAGAGTCATAAACAAAGCAGTAAGAAGCTGGGTGCTTCATTGCAGGAGTTTTGCTGGTCCACGTTTCCTCTAGAAATGACTGCCGATAGGATGCCTGTGCCATTTTGGCCTATCCAGCAGCAGCATCCTCTTGTCCCAAAGGGAGAGCATCCAAACTTCACTCACCTTTGAAATGGTTGAAGTTTTGATGAGAGAGGTGTATTAAAAAGAGGAAGATTTTTGAAGAATACCATGTAAATCCACCACTGTCTGTCCCTAAAGGAAAGAGTCAATATCTGATGATGCTCCATTTCGTGCATCATGTAAGCAGGAAGATTCAATATTTTGTTTCATATTAGAATATACAGAGAGTCCACAGGGATGTAAGGGTTTGCAGACAGGAGTTTATTCCAGCAAATCCGCTGGCACTACTCCTAGAAGACAGGCAGGAATTGGCAGCAGGGCCCATCTAATCTCTTCACAGAGACAGCCAGCTCGGGGCCCTGAGGAGCCTGGGCTCTCTTATAATGCATTAAGGTCACTCACCAAGAGCAAGACCAACTGGTTGAGAACAACGGGAGACTCCAACATGGGCCCCAAGGGGGCAGGGGAAAGTGGCAGCAGCTCCTGGCAAGTGCTTGGCCGCCAACAACTGTCAAAAACACATGCTCATGAGTGAGGGCTTGTGGGAAAGGATACAAGCTTTCCTCTGCCTGAGTCTGATGGATTCCCTCAGCACTTTCCCCAGCCCTGGCAAGCTTTGCAAACATGGCACAAAAGCCTCACCATGGACTTCATTAAGGCCAATCCTTGGCACACAATACAGTGCAATTCCACTTCACAAATCTCAAGTCCAGCCAAGCCTCGACAGATGTCAAAAAAAGATTGATGGTGCCTTCCCATGTGGGCTGCTTTGGCTTGGCTCCTTAGAGCTACCAAGCTAATCACCTGCTTTGAAAACAGGAAAGGTCTTCTTGCCTTTTGCAAGCATAATCCAGCACCACGTGGCAGCATGGGGTCAGCACCTCCACTTCAAAGCCCACTAGCTTTAAAGATGCACGTAAGGCAGCTGTGTTACAGGCATCCTGAAACCTGGCCACAGCAGTAAAGTGGGGTCCATACAGAGAAGCAGATGACTGTGTGTGTCTACAGACACATCAAACCTTTAAACCAGGTGGAGAGTCAGGGCTAAACCCAGAATCTGGGGCAGATGTCACCCAACAGGTTCTCCTCTTCCTGGGAGAGACCAGCCTTGTTTTACTGGAAAATAATGAAAGTGAAGTCTTTCCAACTCACTGCCCAGTCCAACACCAGGGAAGGATCAGTAATGGCCTTAGGTACCTACCCACCAGAGTAGCTCTGGGGGCTTGGCCCCAGGGAAGAAAGGCATAAGCTACTCCCAGATTCTGTTACTGGTGGAGGTCTGCAGCCTCCCCTCCACAAGCTTTACCACAACAAAGGCAGATTGGTTTGAGACAGGGAAGGGCAGCTTCAGCACAGGAAAAGACTTCCGCTCCTGTTATGCTGTTTTGCTAAACCTCCCCTTTGATCCCTGGGGAAAGGGACAATTTGGCAGCTAGAAGGCTATTGTGTGTCTCTTGCTATAAGTAGCTGCTAAAGGCTTGGTTGAAAGCTGGAGTGAGTTGTTTAACTACATAGTGAACAGAGCTGTACCCCAACAGGAGGCAAGGCAAATTTGTCACTGCTGGAAAAAGGGCTTCGGGTAAGAAGGGAATGAAAAACCAGTTCTTCAGCACTTTCTGAAGTGCTAAACATGTGCAAGTCAAAGGATCCACCAAGGGAGTAAGATGCCAGCAGGCTTAGAGTCAAATGTTTAATAATCTTCCAAGAGTGAGTATTACAACCATATTTAGAGAATATATAAAATAAGAGATGGAAAACAAGGAAAGAAAAAATAAAACTGGTATCTTGAAGAGGGAACACTTAACCCCATAATTCCTGCTGAATCCCCTCTTCGGAGGCACAGTGGCCTCTTTGAGCAAGCCCTCAGCACAACACCAGATCAGGTACTAGGCCATGTGTAGTGTCCAGGCTCAGCACTTTAGAAAAAGTCTGATTCTGCACAACTTACATGTCAACAACGCAGTCCCACACCTGTTATGTGGTTAATTGCGCCCCGTCCAGAAGAGGGATACCAGATGAATCAAAGTAACCCTAGGCAAGGTGAGCTGATCTAAAACTTGGTCTCAGCCAGCCTTCTCTTCCACCTGCTTTTGTTTTCCTACTGACCCCAAACATTTCTTGTACTTCTTCCCAACATGGTGTTATTGCTGCAGGGAGAAGAAAGGAGACACATCTTAGACTCAGCAGCATCAAGATAACTGTACTGCAAGGGCTCCAAGCATTCCCCAGAGACCCCCAGGAGGCTGCTACAGCCCAGAAGGTAAAGACAGGTTCCCCACAGATGTTACCTACCATTAACAGTGCCTCCACCTCCCACTAAGATCAGTACTCAATATCTTCCCTCAGCTCCTTGAAATTTTGCCCAGGAATCTTCTTTGCTAAGAGAGCATCTGCGCTGGGATAGGCTGGCCTTGGCAAAAGACGTGCTTCCTCACTTTGAGACTGCTGCCAATACGCCAGTGACTTTTCTCCCATCACTTAAGAGCAGAGCTTGGCATCTCCTCCTCATGGACAGCCTCAACCTTGCCTATGCCCCTCCCCACCTCACAGCACCACCATGTGCACGGTGCAGGAAAGAGCTCAGAAGGGAGTAAATTTGAGCTAGAGGGGACACAGACAGCCTCTCTTCTGGAAGACAATTGTGGAGCTGTAGCTCTGAAAA
Organism: Cuculus canorus; assembly: GCF_017976375.1. NCBI lineage: Eukaryota > Metazoa > Chordata > Aves > Cuculiformes > Cuculidae > Cuculus > Cuculus canorus. Next base: position 9,437,483 of record NC_071413.1, on the reverse strand, counting down.
GCAAAGCCACCACACGGAGTTGTGGATGAAAGCTCCAGATAGATGCCAGAGGACTGCGACTCTACCCAGGGTCCTTCAACATGAAGGGTTGTGGGGGTCAGCTGCACAGCTCACCCTGCTCCTAGATGGGAATGACAACTTCCATGTGTTTCGGCAGGAAAGCCACTCAGCAAGGCACCCCCAAGAGACTGCTCACCCTGGCAGCAGTGAGGGTGCTCCCTGGTTGAAGGGCAAAGCTGGTAAGGCAGCAGGATGAAGAGGAATGCTACCCTGGCCCAGCTGCTGCTCCCATCGTCCTAGCCCACAGCTAGCTCACCTTGGCCTTGTTCTGGACAGGCAGATACAGCTTGAACTCAGCCGGGAGCTCATCCTCTGAGTAGAGCCGGTCAGAGAAGTACACCCGTCGGATGCGACAGTTGGCATGGATCTGAGAGTCAAAACAAAGAGTCAGTCCATTTTCCATATGCCCTTTCCACACCCAACTTTGTTGTCAGACAGCAACCTGGATTCTTCAGTTCAGCAGCTGGAAAAGAGTCCTCACTGCCCCTCTCTGAACCTGACAGGAAATCAGAGAAGAAACACTGGCTCGTGCCTTCTGCTTTGTGTTAGATCCTCTCTGCAGCGATGCAAACTGGCTCTAGAGATTCTGCCAAGCTCTGGCATGTCTGCAAATTAAGATCTACCTTAGTAGAGGGTTCTTTGCTGTGAATCCACCTCTGCTTCTCCACTGGTATCAGAATACTCTCAGCCTGCTGCATTTTTAACACTCCCTCTTCAGGGCCTCCCTGAGGTCAGGAATGAGACCGTCCAGCTTGCACCGCCTCCACTATCAACTGGCAGCGAAGGAGTCACTCCAGTGACATGGGTATGTGAAAAGGGGGACATTTCCCAGTCTGCTCATTTCAGGGGCAGCCCACAAGGAATTGCAGCAGTCCTGTCCTACCAAGGAACGGGTGTGCTCAGTACACAGGCATTCCTCAAAATAACGCATGCCACTGGACAGAGTGAACATGAATCCCTAGCATATGGAACAAGTTCCACGCCCTCAGCAGGAACAAATGCTGCAACAGCTCTGGTCCCAGGGCTCAGTGATGGCAGAGTCACTCCACTCGCACTAGAAAACAAGCTTGACCGGGAATATATATGGACCATGACATCCTGGGCTTTACCAGCCAGGGTCCCACTTGTCCCATCGCTGTCTGGCATATCTGGACAGTGAGGCAGTACGTGGCTAATTCACAGCAGACCTCTGCCCAGCAGGATGCATGGCACACCGTAGGGAACTTTGGGTGGACTGCAACTCTTGCTCTATCTGACAGCCAGTAAGAGAAACAAGGCAGAAATGGGCTCCTTCATCCCAGTCTAGTCCAGTAAAGTGAGGCAGCACCAATACCTCTGCTGCCTTAGTTAGCCCTTTGCTCTCCTCCTGCAGTGCTCTGCAAAGAGGAACTGGCAAAGGGACCAGTCGGGTCTAAACCCAGATTCCCAATTTCCAGCAAGGCTGTCCCGGCCAGGACTACCAACCATTGGCTTCTGTGGGCAGGACACACCTGCTTCTCACCTGAACTCTCAGGGTCTCAATGTAATTTGTTCCATAAGCACGACGTGTGAAGTCTGACAGGTTGAACTGGATCTGGTTCCAGCCATCATCCAGCCGCATGGGCATGGTGCAGATGAATGGCTTCACCCGAGTTGTGCTCTGGTAGTTACTTGCCCGGAAACGCCGGCGTACATTCTTATCGTCCAGCACCTGGGGAAAGGAAACAAGGCTGCTGACTCAGGTGTCAGTGGCACCCAGCTCCCTAGGACAGCACTTGTACCAGACTTGGGCTCTAACTGTCTCAGAGAGGGCTTTCCTACTCCAACCCCTTCATTTCACAGCAGAAGTATTTCTAACACAGGAAACGGACCCATTTTCAGGAACAGCAACAAATGTGCTTGTAAGCTGACCGATGCCCCCATAGCAGAAGACCTGTTGCATCATGTGGCCAAGAAAGCAAAATGATTTAGGAATACATGTTGCCTGCGACAGGTTGGAACATAAGACTGTGGGCTCCCTGGCACCTTCCTCCCTGGAGGGGGCTCCCGCTGCACGCTCCTCACCTGCACTTCAAAAGTGAAGTATTTCTTCAGGTTCTTGATGATCATCACTAGGAAAGGCAGTTTGATGCCCAGGGTCTTCTTTGGGTCAGCGGGACACGTGATGTATGTAGTACTGAGAGGGACAGAAAAATCCTTTAGGAGCTCACATGGCACAAAGCACACAGCCCAAGTCTCTCCCTTGACCTAACACAGTCTTGAAGGACAGGCAGAAAAAGACAGCTATGATCACAATATCTTAGCAACAACCAGGGCTTGCTGTAACAGGAGGGAGAGTTTCAGAAGTAGCTGCAGGGAGAACAAGATAAAAGGCCCAAAGAATGCATTCAAATCCCACTTTTCTCACTCAGGGCTGTTCTTGACAGCTTCACTTCCCAATTTCAAGGCCATGAGAGCACTATTTCTTAACACAGCCTCTTCTTACCCTTGACTGAACAGGTAAAGCCCCCCTACCCAAAGCAAAGCTGAGGCCTCGTGTGCTGTGTATGGCTGGGAAAACAGAAGTCATGAGCCCTAGAAGTACACGTCACGCCTGGCGAGTTCTGTATCAACACATCTTGGGAGAAAGAGAAGCCTTGGCTCAGCCTGTCTGCAGGAGAGGAGTCTCCACTGCCCTTATAAGGAGTGCCCTGCTCTGAATCGCCCCTGGAGAAGCCTTGGAGACTCTGAACCCACTCATGGAGCTGGCGTCTCTTTCCCGAGTCGATGGAGATGAGGTCGCTAAGTGAAGCGTCTGCAATGAGCAACTCCCCTCATAAATCTCCCTTTAATCTTCCCACTGTCGGGACAGCAGCAAAGCAGGCCTAAGACAATAAAAGACGCAGAAGGCAGAGTGCTGCTTTCTCAGTAATTGGTGGCACTAACTGAGCACTGGGTACCACATATAGCTTTTCCCCCCCCGCCCAAGTGATGGAAAAATACTGGAACTTTTATTTTTATTTTTCATCCCTTAGCCCCACTGAGGATGATAGAGAGCTCTACAAGCACGTACCGGGAAAGGCACAGTACAGTGCCACAGAGGAGTATCAGTGATCTGACCCCAGATCATATTCTTCACTTTATTGACAAAGAGATTGCAGTAGAGTCTGAAGGAGTCATCTGCTGGGCACGGACATCTTTCACTCTGCTCCAGGGCCAAGCCCCCAGGGCACACTAGGGCAGAAGAAGATGCCTTCTCCTACCTGACATTAGTTCCTTCAATCTCCAGCACCAGTGACTGGATGTCATTGTCAGTGATTCGCTTGATGTGGCCATTGCGCACCTGTAAAAAAAGGGGAGCAGATAGCGCAGATGTTACTTTAGAAAGAAACAAGAAGCACTCAGAGCTCCATTGAGAGGAGAGAAAAAGATCCCAGGAGGACCCATCTAATTTCACTTGGCTCTTAATGTCCTGGATATTGCTGTTTCCAAGGCTTTGATCACCACTAAGGAGTACCAGGGCTCCAAGCAACAGTTTATTGCCCAGCATGCTGCACGGTCACCGAGAACAAGACTTCGATCTATCAAAATATGCTACAGTGAACACAAGTGACCTAACCCTCATGTTAGAGGCTCAAATAAACAAACATAAAAGTGTCAGGCTAAGATCAAACTAGAGAGGTATAAGGGGTAAAAAACCAAGTGTGAGCAATACATGGGCAAGCAAAGGGAGCCACCAGCCACACTGTGGGAGAGCAGCATCAGATGAGAGCTTTATTAAAATTTTCTCCATCATTACAGCACATGCAAGCGCAGAGCCATTGCCTGCTCTCCTGAGGGGCACTGAGATTTAGATGCTTGCATGCAGCCAGCTCCCCACAGAACTCAGGGAGGCCAGGGCCAGAACTGGGAGCCAACACAAATTCATTTTTCTCCACAAGCAACATGGCTGAATACCAAGGTCTGAGGATTTATTTTTTTAATGAAGCACTCCCTTCCCATCAAATTTATCTCCATTAAAAAGGCACTTCTGCTAATGAAGCCCTCTGCTCTTCCCCAATGCTAGATCAGCAAATTGCAGTGCTCCTTCCGGCTCCATGAATTAATTTCTTTACCACCTATCACCGCTGCTAATATATAGAATACATTAAGCTTCTAATGGGATGATTCCAGTCATGAGCTACAAAATGATTTAGAGGTTTAGCAATTCATCTTCAAAGTTCATTTCTTCAGAGGGACCCACCTGGGTGATGTTGCATACCTTTGCCAGAAGAAAGAGATAAGCCCCGTGAGTAGCCCATCCCCTTGCCTGTCTCTACACTCAGCAGTTTCAAGAAACCTAAGCCTGGCTCACCCGGCTGCTGCTGATAAGCACCAGAATGCAGCTTACCCTGCCAGCCTGCTCTTAACAATGCTTCAAGCCCACACAGATACTTCCAGAACACATTAAGCTCCAAGAGAGGATCTTTACAAGATAATAGTATCTCTCCTTTGCATCAAATGCAATTCCCATAGGTTTATAGGTCTGTTCAGCAGAAACCGACTGCACGAGGTCTAGGCGAGTTGCCTTTTTTTTTGTGTGTGTTTCCAATCACCAGCCCCAGCAGAAGACCCATGTTCCTCTCTGTATTTAAAGCAGCGATTGGCATTTGGGAAATTAAATCCTGGAAGCCACAGGGATACAGCATGTGGACTGAACGCTGGAAAATAACCCTGTCTAAGCAAGTGACAATAGTGTACAACAAAGCCTGCTTTCCATCCCATGTAAGAGAGGTCTCACCAGGGGCAGTTTATGGCTCCACAGGGGGGAGAGAGTTCAGGTTTAGCTTCTCTGGAGAGGACAGTAATAGAGAAAACAGCTAAACATGCTTTAAACCAATTAGTCAGCAGTGTTTCTATCTGCAAATCAGATTCCCTTCCTCAGCCTGCGAAGGCTTTCCTTCCCTAGATTACAGGGACAATGAAAAAAAGGAACTCTTCCTCAGCGCTGCTAGAAACAGGATGAAAGATGGAAGAAAAGAGAGTAGATAAGTACAAAACAGGGCTAGACTGTGGAAGAGCCCTTCCTCCCAGTCCCACCTTGCTCAGTAAGTTTTTGTGAACTGCACTACCGCCCAGCTGCAGGGAGATGGTGGCCAGGTTGTACAGGCAACCTTCCACACAAAAGCCAGTCTGTCTGCAGGTGCCTGCCAGCAGTGCTGGCAGGACAGACAGGTGGAGCATGACATCCAGAGCCAGCTGGACCAGAAGTCCAAGCATCCCTGCCATTTCGGTAAGATAAGTCTAAACAGCATCAGAAGCACTCACCACCAACAGAGACTCAAAGCACTGTCCTCCAGGATTCGGTGGTGCCAAATCCCAGCTCGGCCCCTCTCTTGCTCCAGAGCCCAGCTCCCTGCCAGAAGCTGACCTTGCCTCCTGCCTGCCTTGGGGACCTGATGTGTTTTGCTCCCCACTGGCTCAGGGGTACCTTCTCAACAGGCTTGCACAGACCAGGAGGAAACCTCCATCTCTGCCAGGCACAGCTGCCAGCTCTGTGCAGCCAAGGGTGGGAGGGACAGTCCTGTGGCACTCGCAGCACCTACTCAGCAAGAGCCCCCCATTTTCAGGGGCGTCTCCCTACTTCATGGAGCTCAGAAAGAGAAGATTCCAGAAAATTTTAGAAATCCAAACAAAACACTCCACATTTCTACTTGGCCAATATTTTGTAGACATCTTAAGCCTAAGAAGGTGGATTTCTGAAGCTGGAAATAACAGCCCTCTTAGAATTTCTTTAAATGCCCAATATTATCTGAATGGGGATAACTAGGAAGTTACCTGCTGTCTAAAGACACACTGAAAACCCTTTCTTTCACAGATACAAACCTCAAATCTCACAGTGTTTGGAGGGAGCAGAAGCTTCACAGACAATGTTGTCTGAACATATATATTTATTGATGCTGTTGCTGCTAGCAACACTAATCAAATGTAACAAAGACCAGAGGAAAAGCAGCAAGGAACAATCCTCCCTAGGCCCAGCCACCCACTCGCCAGTGGACTGGACGCCATGGGCTGAGGCCGACCTCTGGAGGCTCATTCCTGCATCGTTGCTGGCTGCCCTATTGTTAGGCAATGGGCTTGTACACGCAACAGCAAGTTGAAACATAGACAGGATCTATTGCCCAGATCACCATATGCATAGGTATGGCCTCGCCTCGGGACAGGCCAGCACTTCTCAAAGCCAGTAGCGGGTTCAGAACAGGCACAAAACCCTTGTGCTATCTCTCTGCCCCAGGAGGGTAGATGGGGCAAACAACAGGTGAAAGCAGGAGCTACCTGGCTCTGCTGCGCACAGGCTTGGGAAGCAAGAGGGAGCTGATGTATTCAAGATGCAGCAATCTGGGGCAACCTGGACAGGGACGCCATAGCAGAGAACTAACGAGTCAGAGAAGGCATGCAACAGACGACCCTGCCACAGCATTCACAGGGACTTGATCCTGATTGCACTCATCAGGGAAACTGCTGACTGCATCCTGGTGGCAGAGCATACATTTGACATTCAGACGAGTACTGAACCTTGTGTCCTCCTAACAGCACTTGAAATTGCTAACAACATTCCACATCGACAAGCCAGCAGAAGGAACACAGAAAAATTAGCAAGAGAATCAATGGGTTTGACAAGTTTCATTGGACCGTTCCCATTTGCTCTGCAGAAAAGTGTCAGCAAGGCCCTCTTGAGACCAGTCAGTGTGTCTCCATGTGTCAGCTGAGGGACTACGGTGGTAAGATGCTGCAGGAACAAACAGAGGACTCTGAACAACAAAGTGCTGGAAGGCAAACAGAAAGCACCTTGCAAACAGGTCTCCAAACCTGGAAGGCAAGACTAGAGAGCACAACCCAGTAGTTACCAGCTCTCTGCAGATGAAGCTGAAAAAGGAACCTCTGCCTGCAGGGACAGTGGAACACTCACCATGCTCATCCTAAAGCCTGGACACTTCACTCCTGCCACAGTCTCCTGGGACAGGATGGTGGCAGCCAGAACAGATTCAGGTTGGCAGGGTTTGCTGCTAAGGCCTGCTCAGAACTTCCCCAGTTCCTGGGGGAGAAGGGAAGGACTTTATCCTACTGCTTACAGGGAGGTTACAAACGCTTACAACAAGAAAGGCATCCTGTGCCCCATTTCTACTCTTCTATCAAATGAAGCAGCCTCTACTTCACACTGTCTCCATCAATTCCAGCACTGCACATCCTACTAGGGCCAAACAAGAAATGGTTAATGGTTTTCTTTATGTCACAAAAGCTTGAGATTCCTTAAGGTTTTAAAAAAACTAAATCACATCACAGACTGATGGTACTTTTTGCAAAGATAAGAGTCCACATTAAGACAGTTACAAATTCAGCGATTAGGGCATTCACCTGGGATACAGAAGAACATCAAGTCCCTCCTTTCCAACTCTCACAGGTGCATTTCATCCACTCCTGAAGAAACAAGCGACTACTTATTAGAAACCCTTTCCTGTGGCGATACCAGAGCTGGAAACCTGGGATGTCTGGGTTTGGACAAATCAGTATTACCCAATCAATCAATCAATAATTAAACAAACAAACAAACAAACCCACTCTCTGGAAAAATCCCTCACTGTTTCCAGACATTTACTCCCATCTTGAACACGCTGCCCAAGCCAGACGGCAGCCCCTCTGCTGCAGGTCTGGCAGGTTCATTCAGTGCCCAGCTCCGTGCTTGCAGCAGGCCAGCAACACCTAGACCAACAGCCCCATTTCCCTACGCAGTCTTCGTGCCACCCAACACATGAGTCCGCAGCACAAGCAGGATTTTCTGAAAGGGCTGAAGGGGAGATGAAACCCACACCCCATGGAGGAAAGACCTGAGGGACTCCTCTCTCAGCTCCAAGGCAGCAAGATGCCCTAAGTGCTGCCCATCACCACCTGCTACTGCGAACACAACAAGGGTGACAGATCAGGAATGCCAAAGCTATTAATCCATGCTCACTACCCCAACTCCTTTTCAATGGAAAAGTAAGGTTTAAGAGCAAGCCACACTGATATCCACTGGCAAAGAAGTCAGAAAACTCACTCTGGTTTCACACTACACCTTTGTGAGCAGAGTGACCCTCACAGCAAGCTCACACAAGCTGGCCATGCTTCCTAAGGACAGGCAAACCTCCGAGTGAGGAAGAGCACCCACGCGCAGCCCTGCTGCTTACGGGGACCCAAGGCTATTGCTGCTGGGCAGCTCCAGAGGAGTCCAGCCACATGCAAGCCCTACAACAGGCAACAGAAACAGCCTGTGCACCCAGCTAGTTTTTCATCACTTTTCTGGCCAGTCGAGCAACTATTGCACCTGAACAGATTGCTGCTCATGTCCATCCTGCAAGCAAATTCCTGCTGGCTGCTCCAGGAGCTGCACAATAGCAAGAGTATCCCCCTGCAGAAGACAATTTGGGTTGGAACATACCTCAGGAGGTCTCCAGTCCATCCTTTACCTCCAAGCAGGGCCAGCCCAGACTGCTCATGGCTCTATACAGTCTGAAGGCACACTACATCCCCTTCTCGAAGTGTCTTTAATGTATCCCATTCTCACACCATCCAAATAAGCTGATGATCCTTTTTTTAAGGTCACAAATATTCATGCAGAAGCCCTAATATAAACAGGCGCACACAGCAAGGCTGTGCAAGCTATCCAGTTCTTCACAGAGCTACCGGGGTTCCCTGTTGACAGGAGACAAGATAGGCCTGCACTGCCTGTCCGCCACCCCAAGACTTGCAAGTGCTCACGCAAGCCCACTGAGGTCAAACACCACGACTGCCTGCTGAGCTGCCTTGAAGGCTATCATTCCTGCTGATACCACAAGAAATTCCAGTTAGGTTCACTGAATGCATGTTGTAACCTCAGAGAGGGGAGTCTCCTCTTAGGGACTATAACAAGTGTTTCACAAAATCATTTTTAGGTAGCAACACAATTAGGCATGGTTTGTGGAGGAGAGGAAGCAGCAGGCCTCAACACCTGCAGAATTCCTGATCAGGGCTCCCTGATGCAAGATACCCAGGAGAAGGCCGGTGACCCTCAGAAGAACCACTCCAGAAAGAGGCAGAAAGGAAAAACAAACAGATGAAACATTTATGATTTTCTTTGTACGCCCTAAAAGCCGCCACACAGCCTGCCTTTAAATAGCTTTAGCTAACAAATTTAAAAAACAGGTCACAGACGAGAGTAGGACCCTGTCTCAGTTACACTCAGACACCGTGGGGAAGCTGCCGGCAAATGGTCCTTTTAATTCCCGATGCCTACGTCCAGCACTTGTCATTTTTTGCAGCCTCTTGCAACGCTGTATCTCCTGACTGCAGGCTGGCCCGCTTCCCTGGCTGCTCAGCCCCTGCTTCTCAGCCCCAGCAGAAAAGAAGATACTTTTAGAATAACACATTTCCCTAAAAAAAAAAAAATCCCAAACCTATGAATGTGTGTCTATGTCTGTTTGTCTATGTGTGTACATCTCTCTGTTCTTGCCTGTCTGTCTTCATCTCTCTGTGCATGTCTACGTCTGTGTCTGTCTACATCCGTCTGCCTGTGTCCCCGGCCGGCCCAGGCCCGGGCGGTCCCCCCCGAAGCTCGGGCCCGTCCCGCTGCCCGCGGCCCCGGCAGGCTGAGGCGAGCGGCCGCGCTGCCCCCGGCGCCGCCTCACCTTCTTGTCCCAGATCTGGAGCGGCTTGCTGCCGATGCTGTACAGCACCGAGAGGAACCCGCTCTGGAACGTGTTCTTGAACATGGCGGCGCCGAGGCGCCCGCTCCCGCTCCACCGCCGCCGCGCTGCGCAAGGACACGGCGGCACCGCCGATTCCGCCGCGCGTCGCACCTGCGCTTCCGGGTCAGCGGCGCTGCCGTCACCAGGGAACTACTTTCTGCGCCTGCCCGACGCCGCCGGATCTACTTCTGGCCGCCTCTGAGGCGTTGTGGGGGCGCGCGTTGCGCTGGCAACGGGAAGGGGCGGGGCCAGGACCGGAGGGGAGGGGGTCCATGTTAGGGGAGGGGGTTTGTAGTGAAGGGGCGTGGCTTTGGGAGGGGAAAGAGGGCGTGGTTTGTTGATGAGGCGGGGCCTCAAGACTGAGGAGGCGTGGTCTGCCTATGGCGCGTGCATCGAGGCGCTGTTTGTGGGCGTGGTCATGAATGATAGGGCGTGGTGTGTAATGAGCGGCAGGACCATGGATGGGGCGTGGCCTGTGAGAAGGAGGCGTGGTCTGTGACCAGGGGCCGCGGCCAGACCGCTGGGTTCTGTCTCCGCTCCTCTGTTCCACGGAGGGCCGCCCCGGGGCGGTTGGGGGCCGGTCCCGTACCCGGCCCGATGTAGCGGATGGAACGGCGGGCACTGCGGAGGCCGCACTCGGGCGTTGTGGGGGCACGTTTTTAAGGCATCCCGATCCTGCCCCTGCGGTTCCAAACCCCTGAACTTGGCGTTCCTGTTTCCAGCCGTGCCCGTTGCTCGCAGGGTGTCTCAGCTGGGGCTCTGCTGTTTTCTGCTAGGGCCTCTGCTGCTCTCTGTGCTGGTTTTACAAGGGCAGAGTGCCCAGATGGTGTTTGCTCCACTTGCTGCCTCTTTTAGTCCCTGTTTTCTCCTAAGTTCCCGAGCTTCACTTACCCCAGCAGGTGACATCCATGAATCCCTCCATCCCTCCACCTATTCATCCATTCATCCATCCATCCATCCCTTCACCCATCCCTCCACCCATCCCTCCAACCCTCCACCCATCCCTCCATCCCTCCACCCATCCTTCCCTCCTGCCTGCCTGCCATCCATCCATCCATCCATCCATCCATCCATCCATCCCTCCCTCCACCCATCCATCCATCCATCCATCCTAGTCCCAGTGCTGCTTGGAGCACCCGCTGGATATCCCGGATGGCTGTTAGTGCCAGCAGCTCCTCAACGTGAGTGCGAACTGCTCACAGCTTCACCCTGTGTTTGTGGATCTGCATTTTTGGGTAGCGCTGCCACAAAGTGTGAGTGCCGGAAAGCAGCTCCTGTCACTCCCCAGCCATTTCCTGACTTGGGTCTTCCAAGACATGGCCAAGCCCTTTCCTGTATCTCTGAATAAGGGAAAGGCAAACACCTTTGATGGGAGCGGAAGGGAAGGATGTTTCGGTCACAATGGCAGTGGGCACCTCCCACCCTCTGCCAAGCTGTTTCCCAGCCCTGTGATGCCCCCCAGGCTGGAGCTGCAACCACGTGCTCCAAGCTCTTGGTTTCTGCTGCACATCAATGCAGCATTAACAGGGACACAGGCATGCCAGAGGCTGCTGCCTCATCAGGTCAGAAACCACTGGGATGTCTGCAAATCCAGGCTTTCCAGAGGAGCCTCCTGCACATAGGCTGGGGCAGGAGGTTGTTTCGGGACTTTATCACACTTGCTGTGAGGGTGGCATTTCCTCAGACAACATTTCGAGCCAGAACTGTTCCATCTCCTTGTGGAAATGGGATGGATTCTGCACTCACTGGCACCAGAGATCCTTGGCACAAGGCAGACCAGACTCGTTAGGAGGACGGGTCAGGAAAACTCTCAAATGCAGCAGCACCATCAATCCAATTCCTCCAACTTCTATGTGACACTCTAAGCCCAGCAAGAGGCCAGCGCAGTGTGAGGGTCTCCTCCCGCAGGAGAGGGGCAGCAGCTCCAACCACCTGCCTTGTTTGAGCAGGAAGGCCCTGATCTGTGCCCACTGGAGATCTGGATTTTGGGATTCATGGAAAGAGGCATCTTTGCCCTCCTGGAGAAACACCAGCCCTGGGCCCCGGACCGCTGGTGTGCGTGTGCTGGGAGATGGGCAGCGGCCGGGTGCTGTCAGAGAAGGCCGTGTCAGATCCAGCCCCTGGCTCAGTGCTGCGGTACCAAAACCCAAGCACAAATGTATTTGCTCTAACAGATAAATGTGCCCGAGGAGTGAACCTCTGAAAAAATCTCTTCCAAAGGCAAGAAACCAAAGCAGCTTTCCATGGGTGAGGACAGTGAATACGATGTGGTTGCACACGCTCTCCCTCCCAGGCCTCCACCAGCTGCCACTGCTCCGGCCAAAACGGCACCTCTGCCCTTTGCCGAAACCACTCGGTGAAACCCTCTGCAACTGGGATTCACAAACCTCCTCGCACAGGGGCGGGCAGAGCCCTGTCCCTGATGTGTCTGCTGCCAAAAGATCATTTATTTGTCCAGGAAACCTCTGTGGCACAGGGACAGGAGCCAAACCCAGTTCATCTTCAGCAGCAGCCCTTATCCGAGCACGAGCAAGAGGTGCCAGAGTACACTGTACAGCCCTAATTTTTCATGCTGTTTACTTATACCTTTTGAATTGTTACTGCCTTCAGCCACAGCCTAGCCTCCAGCAGAAAGCTTTATCTGTTGAGTATGTTCACCTTCGTGCTCTGAGATAACTGTGCAGCAACTTGTCTCTTACTGCAGAACTGCAAAGAAATGCTTTTTCCCCCCTTTTGTGAGCTGGGATCAGATGCAGTACCTTGACAATATAAGGGGGGGGGCTGATGTACAGCTTTACTAGTGTGAAAATGCTTTTGAGTATAGAAAGGGCTTCGTACAGCTGAAGAGGCTTAACAGGAACAGCTTGGGCTAGAAATTAATTTTTTAAACTGTAAATACTACGTTTCTTTCTGCTGTATTAACACCTGTAGCATCTGTTTTCAATGTACAGACAGTAAATAGCATAACAATTTCCATCCTGCATCAGTTTTATGGTCCTGCAGTTTAACTCAAGGCCCCTGTGCAGCTTGTGTTTCTAACTAATGACCCATTGAAATCCCACTGACAACCACATCATCTGCTCAGCGTGCTTGTCTCTCCCTTGGGCTTCAAAGGCTCAGACTGCCCCAAACGCGCAGTCCCTCGTAGCACCCGGATTAGCAGCACTTTCTCCTTCGTTTATGATTCCTCACACGAACAAGCGGAGCACAGAAAAAGCAAGGCATTATTTAGAAATGATCAGCTATATTTAGTCAGTGGGTTAGAGCACACTGTATATGGCACGATTAAATAACTTGTTCCCTTAATCAGATGGTAAGAGACAACTGGGACAAATATCCAGCTGCCATTCCTGAATAGCCTGCTCATTCTCACTCTCTCTGCTTACCATTTTAATGTCATGTTTTGCTGCGAGTGATGCACATGGTAATATGTTGTGGTTTCAAATTGTCCCTATTTCTCAATGAATTGTAGGGAAAAAATAATACCTGTTGTCTCTCCTTCCCCAGGTGTTTGTGGGCCAAAGGAGAGGGCAGAAATAGAGAAGCCTAGAGAGATGTTAACACATATTAATAGTCGAGGCTGGCATTTGGAAAGAGGCCTCTGGGAGCTGTGTTTCATCACACACACATCATATCCACCTGGAAGATTGCTAGGAAGATGTTAGCATGTTACATCACCCCAATTTCCAGGGTGGAGAGGGACTGGATTTGGGGGAGCAGGGGGAGGAAAAAGCCCATCTTAAGAGAATAACCTGGTCCAAGAAGTGAGCAGAGATTGCCTGCTCCAGAAATAACTGTCCACTAAAGCATTTCCTGCCCTTCACAGTTCCCAGCAATCCGATGCCTTAAGAGGAACGAGATCTTCAGGAAGCTCCCAGAACATTGCTCCTCTGAAGTTGCACGTTTCTTGGTGCAGTTACAAGGGCAAAACATAGCAGCTTTCTCTAGTATCAGCAAGTCTGTGGTTGCCTTAGAGCATACAGTCCAGGTTCATGGCCTGGGGAAATTCTAACCCAGACAATCGCCCTCTTGGCTTAAGCCATTGCTGGAAAAAAGGTGCCCAGGGGCAGCTGCACGGCCCGGCTGAAAGGACAGTGCTTGGACCAGTAAAACCAGAACCCAATCCAGTCAATACCTTTGAGAGCCAAAAGCCTTCAGTGCATGGTAAAATCAAGACAAAGCAATGACTTCCGCAAGGAGCGTCAGATCCTGGGATTTGTCCAGGTGTCTCAGTCATCTCTCCCAGCTTGAGTTTTCCTACAAGAGTAGGACTGGATAAAGGGCAGCTGTAATCAGGAGACCTAAAAGGAAACTTTTAGGTTTTAGGTTTGGGCAGGAGATTCATAGATACTACATTCATGGTGCAAGGCAAGAGGCAAGGTGCAAAAGTAGCTTTGGGTGCTGAGGAAACCCAGATGAAGGCTTTGGACCTCATGTGGACTGAATTCCAAGCAGTGCAGAAGGAGGAGGAAGAGGAAGCTGGACTGCTGCCGAGGAAAGGATGAGAAGAGAAGAGGGGAGAGTAAACACCAGTGGGTGCAGAAGGAGACAGCACCAGCGTGTGCAGGAGGTCTTTGGCAGAGAAAATCATGGGAGCAGGAGACCACTGCCTTGGTGGGACCACCATGCAATGGATGTCACAGTGAAGCAAGACACGAGAATGAACAAAACCTTTCTGATTCTGGACAAACTGGAGACTAAAAACAGGCAGGCAAAGAAGAGTTTATTTCTGACAAGCAATAGTTAACAAGAGTCATTGAGAACATCCTTTACAGACAAGCTGTTGACTTGAGAGGACCTGGGCTGCAGCAGGTGGGAATGGGGGGCACGACCCAACAGTCTCAGAAGAGGGATGGATGAGGTAGCAACAGCACTTGGATGTGCCACCATGCTGCAGGGACCTCAGTTTGGAGTATGCTTGCAGTGCTGCTCCTGCCCAGCACATGTGGACCTCAGGTAGACACCGCCATGGGCTCTTCCCTGCAGGGACAGCCTCTCACCACTGGCCAGATCTACACCAGCCAAAACAAAAAAAAATAAAAGTCTTGCTGAATTTAGGCTCTGGAGACCAGCACCATCCTGGATACAGGAACAGGGCTATCATTACAGTGTGCCTTGGCAATGGACAAAGCCCTGCCTTACGGCACGAGCAGCTTGAACTTACCTGATGCACAAGTCCAAATCTAGCCCCACATCGGTACATCTCCAGCTGTGATGCATGAGGGCAATTTGGGCAAACTTGCACCTGTACCACTCACAGGCCTCGTGTGAGGACTCACTCCTGCATTTCCACTTTGGCCACTGCCAAGCGCTGGGTGAGAACAGCACTGTCTGGTTCTGTGCCAGCAGGAGCCCACGGCTCACCTCACCCAAGATCCCCTCCCTGCAAACCAGCAACAAGTCTATCCATCCCAGCGAAGAGCCTTGTCTAAGATGTACCCTTAGCCTGGGCAGCTTCAGTATGGGGGAAAACTGTGGGGAAAAACACAGGGAAGTGAAGGAATGGGACAACGGCAGAGAAATAACTGTGTTCAGTCATCTAGAGTCCAGCTGGGAGTTTTTAGACTAGAGTTTCAAGTGGTCTGTTCACACCTAAACCAAAGCACAGCTTGCACAAGCACTGGCTTTGCAGCCAGGCTCTCCCAAGAGCCGACACTAAAACACCACATCTGTAGGGCAACTCCTGTGATGCAGACACCCATGGGCAGGAAATACAGACTCAAGGCTTTGCAGTGATGGTGCTGGGAAAGAGGAGGAGAATCTCAGCCCAAGAAAAAGGAAGAGACGAGAGCTCCTGGGATGCAAATGCAAGCCCCACGGCCTGGAAAAAGCAGGTACCAGCAGTAGCACGCAGGCAGGCACCTCCAGAAGAGTGTTGGGGCTTAAGGAGGGACAACCCTACAGTTGGCAAGTGGCTCCTTTGCCTCTGCCTCTGGTGATTTTGTAAAACACATTCCTCCTGCTCTCTTCACCCAGCCTGTCCTAGCAGGGCACAGGGAATGGCTCACGGTGCCAGCATCCTTCCGTGTAGTCAGTCCTGCCCCACAGCTCTCTCCCAACTGAATACTCCTCCTCATATGCTTCTTTTAAAACTTTTATTCAACAATATAGAATTCTTTTAATTATAATATAGAACTGTCCATCATGATACTACATTCCCTGCCACCCCCGTGCCCTGGCAGAGACAGGCGCAAGCTGGCTAACCATGGTCCGTCAGAGGTTAGGGGGAACAGCCAGAACGGAGGAAGGAACAACTAACCAACAACAGCTTTGCACACCCTTCACATTTCCACACTTTCTGGGTCAGGAAGAGCTCAACAAGGAACCAAAGGCAGAAGAACCTTTAACACTTGGAGGGAAGGGCTGTGGTCATAAAGAGGCGAATGCCGTCCAGCCAGGCGTGCTGCCCCACTCTCAGCCCTGCCCATGCTGCGCAGTCTGCCCGCCGTCACTCTACATGCGCCGATAGGATGTTTGATTTGGTTCTCATTCTGCTTATGGAAAATTGGGAGCAACAGCATCGGACCTGAGGAGAGATGGGAGGAGGGAAGTGAGCGTCATGGGGCACTGCCAGCTCGACACAGAGCTGCTCTGGCCCTAGGTGACAAGGAGATGGCTGGACACGCTGCCCCATATCCTGCCATCCTGCTCCCAGCCAGGCCTGGCCACACCCTCTGGATGTGGGGACAGCGGGAGAATCCTTAGCCTGCTTTAAAAAGAGTGGCAGGGTGAGCGGGGAAGGCAGGGCTGAGCAGGGCAAGGAAGAGATGCAGGCCAGCCAAGTAGTGCTTTCACTGGCAGCCAAACACAAGTTTGTCTTGTTTTCTCCACACCTTCTGTGTTAAGTCTCCCTTCACTGCTGCAAACATCTCCTCTAGTCCTGCTAAAGGCTCTTGTCATGCCACAGCACACCTGCAACAGGCACGGACAAGCTGGAGAAGTTGCTTACCACATCCCCCTCCTACCTCAGTGGCTGCCGTGGCTCTGGATTTTGGCCTTTCCTCTAACCAAACCTGTGCTCCTCTGCTAAAAAACTGGGACCGGGCCAGCTGAAAGGCCAGGATGTGCATCAGGACTCTCCCTACTTCCTCCAGGAGAAAGCATATGAAGATGCATGTTCCCCATCGTCCTTACTTCCTACAGACAAGACACTGTCTTTTCCAGCTTCTGGCTGTCCCTTCCGGCAGGATGGCACCGTGCTAAGGTCCAGAAGAGAGAAGAGGTTTTCTGAGTGCTGGAAGGGCTGATGGGTGCAGCGAGGAACTGGCCTGAGCTGCAGCCAAGCACCCACACTGCCCTAGGATCAGGAGACTCCACACCCTCCTCACTGCCAGGCTACACACGCTCGGCTGCCGTGTTTCCCCTCTGGGATGACTGTCACAGCTCAACCTCCTCTAGAGCTGGAGGAATGTGGGGAAATACGGGGCAGGTTGTTCCAGCCTCTCTGGTTACAGCAACCACAGAAAGCCACTTCACTTGCTTGAAAGTGAAAGCATCTCTGTTCCTCTGCTTGAGGGTACCAGGAAAGAATTCTGACTCAGGTTTATAGAACTGATACTTCCTGAAGCACCACCTTCAAACTCCACCAGCAGGTTTGGACACTGTCAAGTACTCAAATACAACAATCAACATTTTTCACTTATTCAAGTTCCCACACTGAACTGGTCTTCCCCTCCACACTTCTTCTGCCTTGGCTCTCCAGAAGCTGGGAATGCCAACACTCAAGAGCTGGAAAACAGGCAAGTTTTCCCTATAGTAACTTGGATAGGCCATGAGAAACATCCACTCCTGCCTCTTCTCAATGGAGCAATTATGTTTCCAATCAGTTCAGAAATTGATATTAAAACCCCACACCAACCCCACTAGTATTAGCACAGCTTAAGAGCATAAGAGACATCCAGGCCTCTCAGACCAGGCTGTAGGTCAGGAAGATGGAAGGACAAAGGGCCAGAAACACTTGCCAAAGCCTTCTCAGCATCTGCAGGAGAGTTACTGTTAGTGAGGGCCCTGTAGCACGGCAACACCACCACAGATGACTGCTCAGCCCAGACACGGACAACTGAGCTCATGCACTGGTCACATCCACGGATGGAAAGAAGAGCCACTCCCTGCTCAGCACATCTTTAGAAAAAGCAATCCGCCCCAGCTGAGAGGAGACAAGTGTGGGGGCATGCACACAGAGAACCCCCAACTCCCAGCCACGCATCAGTGACTTCTCCTCTGATCAGCCATGTAAGATAGAGAGACCAAGACCTCTACCTCGGGCACCGGCTGGGCGAGTCCAATGTACCACAACAGCTGACTCCCACGCTGTGCACCCAAACCCTTACACCTCCTCTGTGGCCCCGTGGAAGTGGAGACAATCTGCCACAGTGAAATTCTCAGACCTGACAGCATGAACTGCAACCAAAGTCTAAGATCCCAAAATACTCAGACAAGAGGTGCTGGAAGAGCCAGCCTCCTCAAGCAGACAATGCCTTCAGCTCTTGACTTTTTCAGACTTTTTCTGGCTATCCCATAGATTTGAGACGGCAGACATTCAGACGTATAGATATTTATTGGTTTCAGTGAATTATACAAATGGATTGACCTGCTATCGATGCCAATAGAACTTTATTGGAATATGGAATGTAAACAGATGTTTCAAATAGAAACATTGCAACCTTATAAAAAATTAACTATTTCAACAATGCCGCAGAAGGAAATTCTGTGTTTAGGTGCTGGTGGGAAAACACTATCTCCAGCTTCTAAGTTTGAGTGTCAGCAGAACCACTTGATGAAGTTACACACAGAACAAGTAGAGGAGGCAACTGTGAATTGTGGGGCTATAAAGCCATCGAGGGATCTGATGAAAGAACCCACAAGACGAACCCCCCACCCCCCGCAACAGGATCAGCACCCCAGAATTCAACAAACGGCTGACTTTGTTAAAACACTACGTGGGATCCCAAGTCCTGGATCAGTAGCTGCACAGCCCCCTCCCCAACAGACAATGCTGCTGTTTGCTGATCCTTCCCCCTCCCCGCACTCTCCTCCCTGGCCTCTTCTCCACTCCTCCATCCTGCGGTGCTGGATTGAACCGCTCCAAAGCTGTGCTCTGGCACAAGTCTGCGTCTGGCACGAATTCTCATGGGAGCCACGTCATGAGGTACGTGGTTGCACACCTATCACAAGAAGTCTTGCAACACTGACTTTCCTGAGCTCGGTGGGAAAGTCTGGATAGTCCCTCCCCTCTCCTGTCACAAGAGCAGCCCTCGTATCCACAGGTTTTCAAAGCAGGTCTATTGAGTTTCTTCTCAGAGTGAGCCTTTGTCAAACACACCCAGAGGGTGGAATCTCACCTCTCCCCAGCAACTCGGATCAGTGCCTTCATTTTAATGCTCCAAACCAATCCCATGATACTGCTGGGTTTATGGGCTGTTTTTTGTTGAACCTCCCCCCTCCCCACAACCGCTCCCAGCATCTGTAATTGAAACTGGAACTCAAGGGCCAAATTCAAGCCCAGAGTGAGCAGCAGGACTTGGATCTCAAAACAGAGTTGCACCTGCTAACCCCCAGCCTGAATTTGGTTCATCCAGAGTCTACAAGTCAGAAAGGCATGTTTAGAAAGAGGCATGCTAAGGGCTGACGGCGGAACGACCAATTTGTCCCCACCAGCATGGTGGGGAAGGCTGGACTGAGAAGGAAGAGAAGGATCCGTAACAATGCAAACCAGAATCAGTTGTGTTGAGCCCTGGGGATATCACTACACGTTTAGCTCTTGCAAGACCATTTGCCCAGGGCTTTGGTACCACAGGGTTAGAGTTACATTAACCACAACCACCAGAGAGGAACTGAGGTTTATGACCCCCCCAGGGTTAGATTTCTGCTGAGTATAAAGGGGAGGGGAAGGAGGGGGGGGTCCTTGGTTCTTTTCCCTTCACTGTGTGACCGAAGGTTTTGCTTTTATTTGTAAACATCTTGAATTACCCGTTGTTTTCCAGTCTTCATCGCGCTGTTGTCAGGCCACTGGAGAGCACAGCATTTTCTGAGCTGGGCTGGGACTGCTCCTTCACCACTGGATCTGCAGGGGACAAAGACCAGGCAGGAAGGGGAAACAGCATTTAATGAAGCGGAAGCTCCACCCTGACAAACCCTTTCAGAGCAACTGCCCTCAAAACCCACAGAGCTGCTAAGGCTTTCACAGAGCAGGGAGCCAAAATTTGCCTCCACAACCCAAGACCCCTCTCCACCCCGGCTCCTCCACAGACTCACAGAAATAGGGGTGCTCCATTGCCTCCTTGGCAGTCAGCCTCTGTTGATGGTCATATCGCAGGAGCTTGTCCAGGAGGTCTAGGACTTCAGGACTGACCAGGTGTCTGTTCTCACTGTGGATGAAGTTCTCCCAGCGCTTCCGCGAATGCCTGCAAAGGGATGAGTTGTCACTATGCAGCTCTGACCAGCAGAGCAGAACCCAGAGGTCCCAGGGGAGCCACCTGACACTATCTGCTTCTGAGAAGAGATGGCTGCAACACACACTGCCTACAGCTCCTCCTTGCTCAAGCTACTGCTCACCAAGCACCTGCCAAAGGGGAAAACACTCTTCTTCAAGTACACAATTATGGATGTCCTACACCTGGGAAAGGCATAATAGTGCACATTCCCTCCTGTCTACAGGGACTAGACAGCAGTATGCAGCAGGCAGGGTGACACCCCAAGGACTAGAAGTGCTCTGGCTTGCCAGCCAGCCTCACTATGCCATCCACCTCCTGTACTTTTCAGAAATCTGAACTGGAGATTCTGAGCTCCTCAGCCCACACTCAACTCCAATGTCTACATCTCCACTTCTAGGATGTCAACCAGCAGGAGGAGGAAGAAACAGGGAAAGGCAAAAGCAAAGAGCTTGTGTTTCAGTGACTTCCTGAGATGACATGAGCAGCCAGATAGGAGGCTTGCAAAGCAGCATCGTGACCCAGAAGATCAAAGTAGGCCTTTGCTGAGAGTTCTTCCAGGGAACAGACATCAGCTTATCTCTCTCTCTATGTTACAAGGTAAAAAGCCTGCATTTCACTTTTCCACTTACTGGCCCAGGATATCATTGAAGTGCGGGTCCAGTTCTATATGGTACTTCTTGAGATACCCATACAGCTCATCTGTGCCCAGGACCTTTGCGATGCGAACCAGCTGGAACAAAAGGCATGTTGAGACAGAGCAGAAGAGCAGATCACCACTCTTTTGCAGAGGCAAAGCTGCCCAAATCTAAGAGCTCTCCTTCTGGAAACACCCCAAATGGAAGGAATATCTCCCCTGAAACTTGTTTTTGCAACATGTGCAGAAAACAAGTCTCCTACACAAGGCAACGAAGCATAATCCCAGATGGCTTAACAAAGCACACAGCAACATCCTCCCAGCCTGGTGGTCCAATCCCCAGAACCTTCCCAGTATACACACTGAGATGAGGCGGTGACAAACATCTCATGAAATAAGCCAGGTAGCGAAGTCTTTACTTGGTCATAATTGTCCTGGCCGTGGAAGAAGGGCTCCTTTCGGAAGATCATGCTTGCCAGCATACAGCCTAAACTCCACATGTCTAAGCTGTAGTCATACATCTGAGGGGAAAAAGGAGAAGCTATCAGAAAAAGCATGCTCGCCATGGCCTGGCTCCCCAACCGCACAGGCAAACTCAGCCTTTTCACATCATGGCCAGCCTCTTTCCAACCCAGGCAATGCCCTGGCAGGCGAAATCAGACAACCCAAAGGTGGCCAAAGTGCAACAAGTGGTATCACTGGCTAGAAAGGAGGAGGCAGACTCTTACTTGGTAGTCCACAAGAAGCTCCGGTCCTTTGAAGTACCTAGAGGCCACACGTACATTGTATTCCTGAGCTGGATGGTAGAATTCGGCCAGACCCCAGTCTATGAGCCGCAGCTGAACATGCGATAAAAAGAAATGGAGTCAGGAACCTCGGTATGAGCAGGTTAGATGAAGCCGCACTGGCCAAACCTCTCAATCCTGTGATGCAAGCGTAGAGCCTGGGATGCAGAGAGTCGCTCTAAGGACAGGAGATGTTTTCAGCAGTGCTCTGGTCAGACAAGGCCCAGCTTACAGAGGTCCTCTGCCTCCTGAGTCCAAGCACACTGTTACTGCTGGGCAACTGGCTCCTAGCACCAACCAGCCACAGTGGAAAAACTGTTGCACACTAGGGAACAGGCAACACCCAGCTGCCTTATCACACTGTATAGAGGGGCTGGACCGAAGGCAGTGTTCATTTTAACTGGAAGCTGAGAGCAGGAAATGTGGTAGGAGTGGGGCCCACCACATCCTGCGAGGCAGACTTATCTCCCCCATAGCTGCAGGGATGGATGACCTGCCACGTTACTAAAAGGCAAAGGGTCTAGTAAGAGATTTCCCTCTCCTTCTAAATCTTGCCTTGGCTGTACAGCCACCACTGTTTGACAGGGAGGGACTTGCAGACCAGCACATAATTCACTGTTGTAAATCCCAGGTCCCGGGGGAGACAGTTACACACAGCACCTGCTGAGATACAAGCACCACGACAGAGTCGGAAGCTCCCTGTGCTGCTCATTTCCATGGTTGCGAGCTGGGTACAAACACTTCCTGTGATCTAACTAGCTTGCCTCAGAAGTGAGGAAGCCACTGTGAGACAAGTAGGCTGTTATACAGGTGGAGCTTAGGTTTCCTAGGTAAAAATACCCACGTATATTTCAGTTAAGGCAACCCTTCTTCTGTCCAGGGCCTCTGCATCCTACTGCCACACCTCCCAGGTGGAGATTAGCAGCCCACACCTGCTCCTCTCAGCAAAGAAACCCAGTGTGGATGGCTGGGGTGAAGAGCAACCTCCAAGCCATGGACTCTCACTGCAGTGCTCCCCAGTGGGACTTTGGCCACCTCCTGACACTGGCACAGGTGGAGGGGAGCCACTAAAGATAGGTTAAAGGGGTAAATACAGCTGCCCAGGCTATAGTTACAGAGGCAGCAGTCTCAAATTTCCCTGGAAAAATCCTGCTTGTAAGTTCTGGAGCCACAGTACCTTTTTCTGTTGGTGGTCTATCATGACGTTGTGGGGTTTGACGTCCCTGTGCATGATCCCCATGCTATGACAGTAATCCAGGGCCTGGCAGACACACACACATACATTAGACGTGTCTATAACTACAGGCACAGCATTAGCAATACAACAGACAGTTCTCAACCAAGAGCAAGAGTGCCCTGTTCACAAAGAAATGCTGCAACCCAAGCACAACAAACTGGCATTTTCAGCTCTTATGCTGCATGTGATAAAGTGACAAGTTGGCAATGAGGCTGTACTCATCTCTTGTCCTGCTGCCTTCACAGGTCCCGAAACCATGTTCCCTGCACAGTCTTTGAAGAACACAATGCAGAGAGGCGTCCTACCTGCTGACAAGCCCAATGCTCCAACCTGGGTAGCCCTGTGCTTCATGCTAGGTCATGCTGTCTTCCCCAAAAGGGGAAGATTCTGATATATATATATACAGTTCTATGGCCTTCCAGCACAGCTTTCCATGTGTGTCCCAAAACACACTTAAGCCAGAAGGCCAACTCTCTACTGCTTACTTAAAGGCAAACTTGCATTTACAAAAGGCAAGTGATGGCACATGAGTGAGAGTGAAGCTGCTTAAAGCTTGAAGGCAGGAGCACACGTAAGCTCCCCAGCTCTATGACCTTGCACCATTCGCTCCCCCTGGCAGCTGTTCCCTTCAGCAAGAGTGAGAATGTTGTTTTCTCATCTCCAAGGGGAAGGGAGATCCATCCATCAACATCCATCAGATGCTCTGAGATCTCCAGCAGCACAGGAGGAGGGTACAGCCTGCAGTCATTCAATACCCAAAACATCAGTGCCAGGGAAGTAACACTGTTCTTGGGCCCCTGCCACAGTGGGAAGCAAGAAGGCAACAGCTTCCATCATAGTAAGACCTCAGGCAATATCCCTGCAGTGACATGTGGCCTTGCAACCAACAGGAGTCACAGAAAACGGTGGTCCTGGGATCTCCGGTACAGGAGACGTGTAACAAGTTGGACAAACTGCTTCCAGGAATGAAGCTGATCTAGTGTCTTGCTTAGGCTGGACAATCTAAACCTCATCAGCCCTCCCACCCTAATCCCAGGCTGCCTCAAGCTCTTTCCAGCCTTCAGTAGGAAGGTCCTTCCCTTGCAGAAAAGTGCAGAAAGTCTTGAGGGCACAGAGAAGAAAGCCTCCCTCTAGCCCACTAAGGATGGGGCTGCTGTTCCAGCAGGTCAGCAGAGAACAGCCCTGAGATGGGCTCTCCCTGTAAGCTCTCCCTAATGCCTGGCCGCCTCCTGCATCCTGCAGCCAGGGACCCCAGAGAGGCAGCGCAGCAGACCTCACAGTACAGCTCCATGAGCACTTCCACAGGGAGGAAGGCTAGTTAAGAGCGGGTATTTAGGGTACTCCTCACCCTTCATCACAGGGGCAGGAAAAGCTGTGGCTGGGAGGTCTCAAATAAAAATACCAGTGTTATATAAACATGTAACAGCCAACACAACCAGAAGCATCGTTCCAAACCCACATCCTTAGGGTTCTGTGACCACAGGGCATCGAGCTAGCCAGCTTGTTCTTGAAGCATCCTAGATGCCCCACCTAGAGATGCAGGGTGGTTCTAAGACCACCCTGTGGGAAGAAGTCACATTCTGGGACTGCACTTGAATACTGTGGCAGAAGAAAGCCTGGAGCTGGCAATCCCTCTCTTCCACTCTCCATAGCATCCTCAAGAGTCCCCTGATCCCCAGGCCCAGCAAATGCATCTTGGTGCTTGTACTGGGCTTGGCTGAGAGGGAGTTGATTTTTCTGATATCAGCCCAATGGTGCCAAAGGGAGACCAAGCACAGCCCTACCCGGCCACTTAACAATCACAAATGCTTTGCAGGGGAAGAACAGAGCCCAGAGAATGAGAGACTCTTTGGAGCTGACCGGATGTCTCCAGTTTGGCTATAATACCTCACAGCAACAAGCCAAAACCTAAACCTTCCTGGATTGTGAGATGTGGATTTTGCATTGAACACAAGAGAAGTAACCACTTAGTAGCACTGCCCCATGAGCCCCGCTACTGCCTCTCTCATCCCTGGTCTCCCCATCCAGACTGCCATACGCAACGCCACTCACCTTCAGCAGCTCATACATATAAAACCGAATATCAAAGTCTGTCAGGATCTGGTACAGTTGCTGAAACAGATTTGGGGAGGGAGGGAAAAAAAGCAGAAACAAAAATAAATACTCAGGATTTGAATTAGTTTTGTTTCTTGCACCCCACCTGCCTCCAATCAGTGACCCCATTCCAGATCCTCATGAATACTGCCACTCCCAAGGGCTGTCCTGGTCTCAGACGTGCCAGGGCCACGTGCTAGGAAACTCAGAAAGGATGCAAGAGCTCCCATGAAGTGCTACTGAGATAATTCAGACCTGTCATTTCTGTCCATCAGGAGACAGGCAGGCTGTCTGTCCAAGGCAAAGACAGCAAGCCCATCAGAGCACACTGGAGTTGGCACAGATGATCTTGACTCTGTTCACATGCAAAGTCATCACAGTGACTTGAGAACACTGATAACAGCAGTCAGAGCAGGCAGGCTGGGAAAGACATGGGCAAGGCTTCCAAGTGCACAAGTTGGGGCAGGGAGAGGAAACCATCAAGCTAAAGGAGCATGGGGTGGGGAAGCACAAAGGGTAGAGACCACCTTAGAGCTGTGGAGGCTTCCCTCTATCCCAGGATAAAGGTTAATGCAAGTCAACAGCACAGAAATGTTTGTGGGGCCAAGGAGAGCACAAGCTTGAAGCCTGAGCGAAGCGCTTGTTGCCAACACAGGTCCGCCACCCTCCTCTCCTCTGTGTCCTTCTGCAGCTACTCACGTGGAAGTGATAAAGATCTACGGTGCACTTTAACCTGCACAATGCCAGCAGCATGATCACCAGAGAACTCGTCATCCTGCTGCTCTCCCATGCCAGGTCACAACTGGCCCCAGATTTGCCTTCTGCTCTATATCTGTCATTGGCAGCAGTGCCAGCCTGACCCATTTGGGCTGTGCTCTCGTCCAGGGAAGGCAAGGCGAGACGCCAGGGCAGGGAAAGGAAGGACATTCACAGGGCAACAGTAGGACCAGACCTCTCTGCCCTTTCTAACAAACAAGGATCATATCATAGCTCAGTCAAATCACTGATTGCATCAGCACTGGAACCAGCTCCCCATCACAGACACCACTTGGCAGCTTCTGGAAAAATCCCAGAGCAAGGAATTAAAATTCACATTCCAAGAAAGCAGCTCTGGCCTTGGATCTCCTCTAGGCCAAGGCTGAGAACCTCGTGATCCAGCGCCAAACAGCCCTACCACCCCTAGTACTACTCCGGAAAATCATTTGAGAACATACAAGTGTCACTTACGCAGAGTTTTAACAGCCTCCAGGACACAAGCTGCATTGTATTCTCATGAGCTGGGATGATCCTAATACTTCGGAGCAACCCACTGAAGCAGACAAGTGAGCAGGGAGCAAAAAAGCCATAGCCACAAGCTACAGCAGGGATAGATTTCCTAACTCGGTTGCACATGGCTCTGATGCGCAACCCAGGGCCAGCAGAGGACAGCTGAACCCTTCCAGGAGTTTGTTTAAATGGCTTGCTTTGGTAAGAAACACTATGGAGGGGGGAGAAATGCTTAAAACCTGTCTTTCTGGGAATCACCACCCTGTTCAACTTCACCTGGCAACATCAATGCACCTGGGGAAGGAGGAGGGCAGGAAAGGCAATGGCAAAACAAGGCTAGACCCCATTTTCCTCATTCCCTGGCTCCTCTACCTCTTGCTGTCTGTAAGCAGGGAAGGGATGGAAGAGAGGTCGTCAATGCCTTTCTTCTCAGGCTCGGGATGCTGTTGCTTCTCCCACTCATAGCCTTCAGCAGAGGCAGCTGTTGGGCAATCACCTTTCAACAGACTTCCCTAGAAGAGCTTTCTGTGAAATCCAGTACCTCTGACCCTCTCGCTGTGTCAAGGCCAACAGTGTGGCCAGTAGTGCCCAGGCTCCACTTGCTCTGGGGAACAGTCCCTGCAGGAGCACACTCAGTCCCACGGCAGACAGCCGGTGAACGCAGGCAGGTCTGAAGGATAGACCCAAGGTCTCCCCTGCAAGTGGGTCCACTCAGCAGTTGCCCCAAGAAGTCTTTGACAGTGGGCTCCAAATATCCTTTGCCCAGCCTAGCAAGAGAGAGCAGACACCTCCCTTGCAGACATGACCAAATCTCTGCTCTTAATGGTGGCTCTTTGGAGTAAAACTATCAAAAACATCACTGCAGGGATAACCCAGACCAGCTGAAACACCTGCTCGCCTAGCTGCCAACCACTCAAGATCACACAAGGCTTCAGAGACCTGGGCTGGTTTCCTTTCTCCATAGAGAGCACGAGGAAAGGCCAAACTCGCCCATCAGCAGCCTACATCTCTCTCCAGCTTTCAGTGGTACTTTGACACACATCACATAACCAATCATAAGCTAATCCCATTAGTGCCCAAGGAGGCACAGGCATGCTTCCCCACTCCACGGGACTGGCAGGAGCTAAACACGTATTCTTCTCCCTTGAGTGAACAACACAGCTGGCTACGTGCAGGAAGCAGCATCTGCAAAGCAACAGGGTGGCTGCGAGGAACTGTCAGAGGAGAGAGACACTGCTTTGGGGTGCAGGGCAGGCAATAAAGCAAAGGAAACAGCTCCCAAAGCATCTCAGCCTCGTCAGCCACTCAAGGGATGAGAATCTTTCATACTTCTACATCGCCTATGCAGGCAACAACTATTCTTTTAGACGAACCTTGCATGTAAAAGGATAAAACACAGACACATACTTCCTTCATAGCAACTTGGCCTGAAAATTCACCAAGGCGCATACAAAGTGGAAGATTTGACTTGAAAGCCCTCTGTCCCTACAGCTCCAATAGGCTGAACATCCTGAAGCAACCTTTCATTGCTCACCTTTCTTGCCCATCTCCTCTTCTTCAGCTGCAATCCTGCTAGTGTGTTTGCTAGTAGCGAATCCAACCCAGCACTGCTCCTGGAGGCGTGGCTCTACCTCTTTCTTTCCCAAGGGATTTGCCTCTTTGGGGCAATGAAAGGCACAGTACTTAGTATGCTCACGGACTACACAAAATACGTGACAGTTGATGTCGGCTAAAGGACAGGCATCCCATTTTGAGTTTGAAACCAATTGGTGAAAGACATTTAATTTCACTGATGTTTACTCAATCAACTGCATAGTTCTGCAGCACAGCTCTCATTTAAGGCAGATGACGGTGGGTAGCTTGTGTGCTCACAGGCATCGAGTAATACAGCAGGTCTGAAGAGAAACACTAGCCCCATACACAAGCTGCCATCCTCACGCAGCAGAACATGCATGTAGTCTAGCTCCAACTCTTCATCCCTGTGAGTACAGAGCTGCCACTTTCAGAAGGGACCCGACTGGGTAACTTAAGAAACCATAACCAGCTCTAGGGAGGTATCACCTAAGTCTTCTGTTTATATTGTCATTTAAAATATAGGTAAATGATGTGGAATACAAGCCTGTGCCTCTGAAGTAAAATCATCCACAGCCATGGCTTAGGCCCTTCTGACCTGCAGCTTCTGTTGTGTACAGAGAGCTGAGGAAACTCAGCAACCATTTGCACAGCTGCACAGACGTGAACAGTGTGCTGCCACTTGAATGGGGAGAGGGGTAAAAGTATTCACAGTAAGCAAAAAACTAACAATGTTGAAAGAAAGAACTTGCCAGCAAGGAGACAACTTTGGAGATAGCCAAGCTTGTGAACAACTATTGCCAATAGGGCAGAGAAAACCACAATCCTGCAAAGCAGTTAGCAATTGTCTGCTGTACAGGAGCTGCCCTGGGAACCCCTCACACACCCTGGAGATTTGCCAGTCAGACGCGTGTAATCCATCAGTACTGCTGAATCGAGAAGTCAGTGCAAAGGTGGGCAGATTAGCAGCAGCCACCTCAAAAGAAAGAGGTTTTTATCACCATGATTAGTTCATGTGGCACTTAAATTCAGCAGAATTTGGCTGCCCAGGGAGATCAGGACTGTGGAGCAGAGGGGACAATGACTGGGTGCTCTTCGGCTGCTTCATGTATAGAGGTATAGAACAAGCCAATACCTCCAACACAAGTGGTCTCATCTACTCTGTGTTTTCTGTTTGGCAAGGGTGCAAGGGAAGAGACAGCTTGGCAGCCTCTGCACAGAAGATATCCAAAGGTAACTGTAAGTAGCAGCCGCTCTGTAATCTGCCAGCTAGCTGCAGCCCCAAGAATCTACCCAAACAGGCAGCAGAACTCATGGGAGTGCAGCTCAAACAATCCACATACCCCATACATGGCTAGTGAAATTCAGGTTACAAATAAGCTCTGAAGGCAAACAACCATAGTGGATGCTCTGGGGACTTGCATTCCCAAGACAAGTTATTCCTGCTTTGTACCAATCGGCATCAAAAGCATCAATACTTTTTGTCTTGGACTTGTACAGCTGTGAATCTGGATTTCCTCCAGGAGCCAGGCTGTCTCCTAGGAGCCTATAAATGATCTGTTGCAAACACAACCAGAGCTGAGCACTGTTATTTGTCCTGTGGTCAGACCAATGTTGTCTTACTGGCTTCAACAGTGTCTGTGACACTGCCTGTGACAGCTCTCCGTGTGGCTGAGACAACTGACCTACCACGTATTCCGAGACCTGTATTTGTCAGTTAAGATTCCCTGTTGGCAATCACCCTCAAGTTACTACTTAATACTCTACTTCATGAACATATTTCAATTACTAGGTGATACCTTTGATGATAATTTTTTCCTCTAAGGAAAAGACAGAGTGGCATAATCAGATTTTTACTAGGAAGCACAAAAAGCAATCCTCAGCAAGATGTGCTGCTGCCCTAGCAACCTATGTTATCTCAAGCCACATATTGATAAACAAACAAACAAACAAACAAACAGAGAGTTAAAAAACTTCCAGGATCAGCCTTATGAAGAGTCCCTGGCTCATCAGAAGAAGCAGGGGTGCGTTCCTAACACACATACAGCACTGGAATAGCCCAGCTGATGTCAAGGAAGCCCAGACAAACCAAGCCTGCTTTAATTAGCCCTGAAAGGTCACCACATATCATTCCTCTCATGGCTGTTTACTTGATCGAGGCAACACTCATCACCCTGCCCAGAGCTGTCAGGGCAGATGCTGTGGCAAGTTACTATTATTCTAGCCCCTCTAGTTAAGTCTCTACCTGAGATTAAATAGCACCAAGACTACCATCAGCAGCATGGCTACAGCTCGGGCTATGCGCAGGGTACAGCCAGCAGGATTCAGCTTGCCAGATCAGCCGCAGAGGGACAGAAACAATGCGTGCTGCCTCAGAGTGTGCAGGGCTGCCAAGTCGATGGTCTGTGGGCCAGCCGACAAGCTGCCTCCTTTCCACCAACACCATCCCAGGGTCCTTCTCTGCGTGTTTGGTGCATCTGCTGAAGCTGTATCCTACGAGGTGTGAACCTACAGAATGCTCCAGCCAAGAGAGGAAGGAAAAGGCACTGACCCATAACATGGCACAAAAGAGATCTCTGAAGCAGTGCAGGAGGGGATGACTGCTGGCTTTCTAATGGCAACTGCTCAATTAATTCTCCACCACTGACTTAATGACTTAGGGTAAAGATACACATGGGAGAAGCAAAGATACTATTAAAATAGGTGTGGTGGCTAATTACATATCCCTTTTGTGCATCAGCTTGCTGCTGCCAGCCAGAAGCACTTCAGTTGCACAGGCAGTCAGAGCTAAACTAAGACAAAAGGACCCCTTGTTTCGGGAAGGTGCGATACCACTTGGAGCAACCCAGAAATCAGAAGAGACAGGGAACATGCTGCAGCCTCAGGCAAGCAGAAAAGCTCTTAAGATGTATTCAAGACTGCTCAGTCCCCCACTACTAGGCCCACTGGCAGCGGGAGACATCCTCTCCAGCCTCTGCCACCCCACAGTCCCCAGGTCTGAAGGATTCCAGCACAAATTAGTGCCACCTGCTCTAGCAACTGCACTGCTGTAAACAGAGTATCGCAGCACAGGGATTAACACAGCCTGAATATGTAGCACAGCAGCACTTACTAAACTGAGAGAGGAGCAAGAATATTTAAACTGTTGAACTTACTCCTCAAAGTTGGGAGGCAATTCAGCACATAAGGTTTTTATTCCTTCTCATCTAGAGCCTGTTTACAGGTTTCTAAGTTACATAGGGAAAAGAAGGTGAAGCTGGCGTAAGTGAAAGCCCTAAACTCCTCCCTCAGATCTCGAGGAGTATCTGACAACCCAAGATCACAGCATTCTTAGGATACATGGGAAGCCTCCCCCCTCCACACCCCGGCAGACTCACCTTAAAATCTGTGTTATTGATGTACTCAAACACCAGAGCAGGGGTCTTTGACTGCAAGAGAGAGAGAGCCATAGTTTAAAACACCCTCTTGAACTTTCTCTTCTCCAAGAGAACTGAGAAAGCTTTTATTCCTGCCCAACCCTCACTGTGGCGAGTGGGGCAGGAGCAGGACAGAGAAACACAGCCCTGCTCCCACAGCACACAGAGGCAAACTCCGCTCACACTCCACGCAGCCAGCACCCACATGGCGTTTTGGCCAGTGCTGCTCCTCCTGCTGCCATGGAGCAGAGATAGCACTGCACAAGGCAAAAGGTGTCACCAGGAGCTAAGGCCTTGCAGCCCATGGCAAGAGGAAGGTCAGCCAGGACTGCCAGTGCTACAGCAGCGTCATTTCCTCTCTGTGGCTGCCAGCAGGCTGAAAGTCACAGACCTCGGCCAGCTGCTAGTCGGAAAAGACTTCCCAGGAATGGAGTAATCATGGCAATGCAGGCAAAGGATATGACCTCTGGTCACTGGGCAGGACAGAAATCAGAAGGATAAAAGTGCTTAACATCCAATTGCCCTGGAAAATACGTATGTTCAAGATGCAGGGCAGAAGCTGGAAGGCTACAGGCTCTGCTTTCTTACAGAAAATTTGTAGAGCTACAAAACTTCCCCCCCCATCAGCCATAGGAAACACATAGAAGACACAGAAAAGGTGTAAAGGAGTCTGAGGAACATGAAGAGGAACATGAGCCCATCCGAACCAACCCACCTCAGGAGACGCTAATGGGCTGGACACTGCTTGCCCCTGGCTGGCTCAAAGGCATGGGGACAGGCAGCACCTAACCCACGCTGAGGGCAGAAGTCATGCGGCAGTGCCAGCCGCGCGCCTGCAGCCGGCGGAGAGGCAAGGCAAGACACACACCACGACACACAGGCACCTACCACTGGATCCTTGACAGTGTCAATCAGATTAATGATGTTGGTGCCACCACGCAGATTCTCCAGAATCTTAACTTCGCGTTTTATCTTCTTTTTCTTCACTGGCTTAAATAGACAAAAGAAATTAGAAGTGAGAGTCCTTTCATAAATTAACACCAATTTCTGCCACCGATTTGGACCGGAACACATCAC
This sequence comes from Cuculus canorus, assembly GCF_017976375.1. Classification (NCBI taxonomy): domain Eukaryota; kingdom Metazoa; phylum Chordata; class Aves; order Cuculiformes; family Cuculidae; genus Cuculus; species Cuculus canorus. The sequence continues at coordinate 9,405,211 of NC_071413.1, read as the reverse complement.
CTCCGCTCCTCTCTCCCACCCTCACAGGGGAACATTTTTAGCTTCAAAGATAGACACCTGGCATGAACTAACATTTCCTTCTCATCAGTGAAAGCTTTTCACTCATCAGAGGAAAATCAAACCACTCCAGACAAACATAACTGTAACTCCAGTAACTGTGGTTAAAAGCACCTTGGACTGCTATGTGGAAATATCAGCACACTCATTCCATGTTATGCATTTAGAGATGTAGGACAAGCATGGTGGACCTCACATCTCAGCTTCTGTTCACCAGCACAAACCAGTTTTTCACTCCTTAATCCTAACCCATTTCACAACAAATAATTTAATCCAAAACTACAACCTGAAAGCCTCCAAAACCAAGATTTCTAGTATGCTCAGACACTGGTACACCTAATTATGTGCACGCTTCTTTCGCAACCACCCCAAGAGCATAGACCCAACTGCATGCCATCATATCCATATACCATGATTATTTTTAAAGCCTACAGACATTTTAAACAGTTTTTGACTCCTCCTCAGATCTGTGCAGTCCCAGGAACTCCCTTTGCAATGTAAGCTTTTCTCTGGACATCACCCAGCAAAGAGTGACAAAGAACAGCTGCTCCCAAGACAGGAGCTCGGAGGCTGCGTTAGCTTTTACACTTTGCTGATCCAGCAGCTCACTTCAACGCAAAGGAACGATTGTTTCTGTAACTCATCCACTCCTAGGACAACTCTAGCTCTGTGCCTGCTTGAAATGAAAGCCAGCTTAGAGCAGCTAAGAGGTAAGACTTTTTTAACGAGCCTTGACTAATGACCACTGTGGGCATCACCAGTTGCGAGTCACTGAGTCTAAAACCTGGAACACTCCCTCCTGCACCACGGGTATCACTGCAGATCGCTGCAGAGACATCTTGCAGGGATTGATGAAGCCTTGGCCCTATCTGTGAGGTTTGCTGATGACAACACTCCTTTCCAGACATTTGGCTTTCTAAAACATTCACCACCCAGCAGAGGCCAGCGTGCGAGGAGCGGAGTAACAGCAAATGGCAAAGACGTACTAGGCGTTATCAGATGGCTACATGAAGGACAAGAAGCCATGAGAGCTCAACAGCTCACACTTGCTGCCTCACCACTGCTGCAGCCTCCCACTTTAATGACGGCTGCAAGAGTGCCGATGGGGCAATTCACACTCTCGTTATAGGCAAATCCAAGGCAATTCTTGGTTTCAGACCTCTCACAGGAACATACGAGCAGACGGAAGAAGGAATGGAAGCTTTTTATATAGTGGGAAAATATGGCGTTTATATAAGTGATAAAATATGCTGTCTTTCTAGGCGCTTCAGGTGGCTGAAACCTTCAGATCTGAATCCTGCCCTTCTCCTCTTCCAAGTAAAAAGGCAGGCGCTAAACTTCCAAGCCAAAAGATGAGAATCTCAGCCTGAAGCAAAGTGCCAAAAATAACACCCGATGCCGGCACAGGGAGCGTCAGCACCTCATAAAGCCACAGTAGAAAACAGCAGCAAGGCCACCACAGCTGTCAGCCAGTGCTGGAGCAAAACAGAGCAGGGGTTGCTGGAGAAGGGCAACCAGCAGCCCCAGGAATGTACCCAGACAGGGCTGTAGCTGGTAGGAGGTTGGACAGACAGGGAAAAGCAGTCAGAGTAGGGCAGTGGAAACCAGCACAAGTGAGGGCTACATTTCTGCACCTGAGAGGAAGATGCTTCATTAGGGACTAATTTCATTTATGTCAGCATGGGGACAGACACCATCCTTGTGTCGCCCACATGCACTGATCTTACCAGAAGGCCAAGACGGAATTAGAGGACGTAATTCTGTTGCTCTGCTCGTCTAGCGAGGCAGATGCACACACAAACTGTTTTCCAAGACAATTCAAAGAGGAAGCTGAGCCACTGCCATCCTGAAGGTGCTCCCTGAATGGCCTGGCTACCAACAGAAAGGCATTGTAGCCTCTCTGCTGTGACACTTGCACCTGACTAGGAGCTGAAACAGTCCCTGAACACAGCCAAGAGGACCCAAAGACCACTTTGAAATGCCTTTCCTTTGTATTGTAGTTATTTCAAAGGCCTTTTGCATCAGCCAGGTGATATCCCTCCAAGACTTCTTTTTCTCCTACCATAGCAACCACCACTCCCATTGGGGCAGAAGATGATGTCTTCCAGTCACTTCCCCATGTTTCCACCTTTTTCAGGATGAGAAAATGATGTCCTGTGTGATCTCCACCAGAAATTTACCCCTACCCATCACACACTTACTAAGAGACATGAGCAGACAACCAGTGACTTTTGGGAAAAAAAGGAGAGAAGAAAGTTGGTCTGTTTGCCATGAAATGCCTGCAGATAATTGCCAAAAGCAGCATCTCTGACATCGCTGAGGGAAGACACTCTAGCAAACACTGTCTCAGCAAGAGGGAGAGTTAAAAGCTGCGCATGTTTGCACGTTTTCCTGCTATGTTGCAGGAGTGCAGATCTCAGGCCAGGCCGTCTACACATGGCTACAGCACCCTGGCTGGGCAGTGAGCCGGGGCTGGGCCTCACAAGCCGCTGGGCAGGGTGGGGGTACAGGAAGACCTGCTCATTGCAGAGTCATGCATTGTCAGAGCGCTGTCTGGTTGGTAGCCAGTGGTCAGGATAGGGTTTTCCACCACTAGGTAAATAGGGATGAGGTGGGAAGAAATGCTCCGGGCTGAAATAATTTCATCTTAGAGGGAAAAGCTATTGCCTGTAAGCTCCTCGGAAAGCATTGTGGCATTTCAGATTTGCAGGAGCAAACAGTGGCAACTGCTGGCCTCCACCCTGCAGAGCTTTCACCGTACGAGCCTACCCAGCCACACACTACCTCCTACCCCCATGTTGTCCCATGCTGTTTCTCCAGCCACAGCTGCAAACACTTTCTACTATCCAAAAGCACAACACTGGGGCTCAGTTTTTGCCCAGTAACTGATTCCAAGCCAAAGCTCTTGCACCTGGCACGTCAAATACCTTTGGGCAAAGCACTCCAGTGCAAGGCCAGTGGTGCACTGGAGCCAACTGTTCACAACCACAGAAACTCTGCTGACTTCCCTCTGTCCTCAGGCCCCAGGCCTGCTGAAACCACAGGCAATCAACAGCACATCCTCCAAGCACCAGGATTAAGTCTGGGTTGCTACAACTGTCTCTCAGAGTCACCCGATCTGTCTCTCCAAGGATGTTAACTCCAAATGCACATGGATTAAATGTGAACTAACTGAAGCTATTATGGCCTCCAACCATCTGCCTCTCCCAGCAGGAATAGCTTTCAAAAGACCAGCCCTTGCAGCCAGAGTATTTTAACAATACTTACTCAAGGCTATTTTATTAAACCAGGCAATGAACAGCAGCATTTCAGTCTGTGTTTCCCAAACAACTCACTCCCTCTGCCCTGGATGGGAGATTCCCAGCAGAGAAACAGAGCAGGCACCTAGATAAAATTAACTGCTCCCCAAACTGCTTCACCTGTGTTTGCAAGGCAATGTTTTATACAAGTGAAGACTCCAATTCCACCTGTTCGCACTACAGAGGCATTTCAAAGCTTTCTTCATGCTGCGATTCTCCAGTGACTTGTATGAGCCAAACCCTCACTGCAGCGTTTCCCTATAAGACAGGCTCCAACAGTCCCTCTGCTCTACACTAACACCTATTGCCATGGAATTTGTAGAAACCTGACAGCTTGGAGACTTCTGTTGCATTTGGTTGCATTTGGTCAACCAGTGTAAAAACTACTGGGGGGAGGAGGGAGAGAAGGCTGACAGACATCAGGATTGCATAAGGCTCGTTTCCATAGGAAACCAGGCTAAAAGACATGTCTCAGTTTAACCGTGTCTACACTGGGAGGGGTTTAATTACTTCAACTGCAGCAGTATCCTCAGAATAACATCACTGTCTAGCACAAGCCAGTTTTCCAGTTTCCCAGGAAATTGCTTCCTTCCTCAGGCAAACTGGAAGCAAGGTGGCTGGAGACAAAATATGTAGCTCATGGCTGTCCACTACATGGAGCACCCAAAATAGAGGACAAGGTGACCTCCAGTCACAGGAGGATCATCTCTGCCGGACCTGGCAGCTCTCACTTGACCGTCCCCCAGCCGGCTACCAGCAGGTTTCCCATGCTACCAGCCAAAAGGATCCCGTGAGGGTGCTTCAGACCACTTGAAAGTCAGGCAGAAGAGGCAGTGAGAGCGGCCAGCACTATCTCAGCTGCCTTTGCCCAAAGATTGGGTAGCGTCATGTGATGCCATTCCTCTGCAGGGGTGAGAAATGGCATGGGATAAGTAGTTGCTTCGCAGCCAGGTAGATGCAGAAGAAAACACTTCTCTGCAGAAGAAAACACAGAGATCAGATTCTTTGTTATTTTCCATGAGATCACATAAACTTGTAAGCAGGGAAGGAGTCCGGCTGCAGCAAACACCAGCTGGGAGAATTAACATTGTTTGCTAAAATACAAGGCCACAACCATCACTTCCTGTCTTGAACAAATACATGGCTGCCTGGTTGGTTTCTAAAGCAAAGGGAGTACATTTCTCTGTTAGATGCTTCAGTTCCAGTCTTCCCCAACAACCTGGGGACCCATTGCTTGAATTTGAGCAAAGAGAGAAAATTAATTTGCTATACAAAGTTCTGCATGTATTTCCACACCGAGAAAGAAAAGCAGCGACCAGGAAGGCATATGAAATATGAGCTAAATCCAAAGCATAAAGCCAAATGCAGGCAGCCAGGCAGTGCACACACACTGCCAGCTGAGGAGTGCATGTGCTGCTTTGAAGGAGTCACAGAAGGTGCTAGGTTTTGCCCAGCAGGTGCTCTGAAAATGAACTGGGGTTAGCACAGCAGGGGAGAAGGTTTAGCAGTCAAAAGATACAAATCTGCAAGAAACCAAGTAATTTATTCCACCATCCCATAAAGAATAAGATCTATACTTTCCTCACCAAACCTGAATAACCTGGAAACAACATGATGCTTCCAGTGAACGAGCATGGAAATCTCAACATGCAATGTCCAGGACCAGCAAAGTCTTGAGCAGCATCCTTATGACAGGCTTTAAACATTTAAAAGCTGGCACTAGAAGCTCATTCTTCTCTAGCAAGTATTATCGAAAGGATCACAATAATCATCCTATAAAGCCCAACGCCAATTGCTCAATAGGAAAATTGGCTTCAGAGCAGCAGTGCTTATTTTGCCAGACATCAGCTGGGAAACCAAATAATCGTGTTCAGAAGAGCTACAAAATCAAGAAGCCCACTTCTGTTAATTTTCTGTCAGTTGTTAGTGTCTTACAACTTCCATTACGGGAATTCAAACTTTCCCGAGCTGCTCCTGAATTTTAGAAAAGGAGAGAAAAAGCCAACCCTGAAACTAAGTACTTTTGGTTTTTTATCTAAGTTTGGTACAATAGACCAGCATGTGTTTTACAGGCAGCACTGTTCTTTCCTTCAGAATGTCTTTCCTCCCCCCATAATGCACCCCGAAACAGCTCTCATGCGGCTTCAGGACTGCTCACGATGCGTCAAGACTTCAGCAGCCAGCAAAAGGGTAGACGCACGGGGACGAAGCCCCAGCTTACACAGGATGAGAATCATTCATTTAGAATTTGCCCTAGGACACTGTATACAGACACAGCGCTGTAACTCGCCTTCCTTTTGACAGGAGCTGCAGCTTTGCAGCTCACCTGTTCCTTGGTGCTAGAACACCACCACGAATGTTATCAGCTGCATCTTCGGGCCTCTGCAAGACACCCAGTATCATCTCAGTTGGTGTTAGCTCCAAAGGAGGCTGGACTCCAGCAGCCAACTGTGCCAAGCTCAGTGTGGGCAACTGGTGTTTAAAAGACAAGAGCTGTGTACCCAGCTCTCTTGCAAAAGGGCTCGTTTCAAGACTGCCAGAGGAGGAAGTGGGCCAGGGAGAGCTGATTCAGTGCATGCAAACGCAGGAAGAACAAGAGACACACATAGCTACCAGGAACAGGCATTGAACGGCTTTGGTAGAAGGTGACCGATGCAGTCAAAAGCTCCAGCCTGAGGGACCAACATCATCCAATCCTATTTCCCTGTGCAGTCCCTTCTGCTCACCAGCACGGGAGTAATTTCATCCCCCATCTAGAACATGCTGACAAGTGTGGGCTATAAAGCTTTCAGAGACACAAGAAAATTTACCAGCCACAGTGCTATCTCCCCTAAATGATTCTTCAGCCACTAGAGTGATAATTTTAGTTCAATACTGCAAGGACCTTGCTGCAGTGCCTGGTATGAGCAGCAGCTCTGGAGGTTCACACAGCCCAAAATGGGGAACAGAGGAAAATCAAAGCCAAACATACAAGAATGCACTTGTGAAACCATATATATGGTTGAAAGTTCCGGTGCATGGACTCAGCACAGAGGGACAAAAGTCACTAAAGGAGAAAAGGGTTATTTCATCACTGCTGCAGCACCTCCATTTTACTGGTCCCTCTCCTTCTGACTGTGTTCTTCCTCTAACCTCTGTCTGTATGCCTATGCAGATAGTAACCACACAAGGAGACAAAAGAGTCTCTTTATGTGATGGGCTTAATGCTTCACAGGCAAGCAGAGTGTACATAGACTCGCAGGTGCTCAGGAAAGCAAGACTCCTCCTGCGCAGAGCTGGCAATATGGATGCTGTAATTTCCACCTTGAGTGGAACTCAGATGGCAATAATCAGTACAAGAGAACAGGCTGTGAAGGATGCTGCAGTACAGCTGATGCTCACCAACAGCCACAACCGTACGTAACTAACAGCAGCACCTTCACCACAAACAATCACCCACAAAAGTAACAAGCAACGTAGAAAGCTTGTTTTTCGGCTTTTAGAGTGGCAACCTGCAATGCTGTTCACATCCTCCAGGAACACTGTCAGCCCAGCATGGACGATTCACTTTTAAGGCACACAAGGAGACTGGCAGACACTTTGAGCTGCATTAGCAGAAAAGCAAAACAAGAAGTTCATCAAAGAGACAGCAAAACGCGTGCAGACTGACCTCAATGGTCCACCAAAAATCTGTGTCTACGTAGTTAGATATGAAAGATCAGAGCTACACTATAGATACCTGCACTGGATGTAGACGATACGTGACTCACTGGAAACAAAGATGTCTTAAACTTCTTTTGTCCATGCCAAGGAATGTCAGAACTCATCCCAGCAGTCAAACCTTAGCATCAAATTTAAGCCAAACACAGAAGCACGTACAGGACATGTTCACACATTCCCTCTCCTTGGTCTGGCTCTCCCCTAAGCATGTGGGAAGCATGCCCACAGCTGCACTGAGGCCAGACAGATCAAAAAGCCCACAAGTGCCTCCTACACCAGCGAGGGACTGCAGGAGCACATCTGACTTATGCCCCGTGGCTTTTTTCACTGAATCTTTGCTCTCCGAGCAGGCTGAAAAAGTGAGGAGAGGTGTCCTCTGCCTCACTTTAAGATAAAAAGTTTTTAGAGAACACTTGACAGGGGGTGTCTGTGCCACAAACTAAGGCTCTGGCCTCACTGTCTTGCACACACTGTCTTACCCAACATGTCCCAATGTCTTGCTGCAATGGATTGAGAAGCAACCTGCTGGCTACATTTGCCTTTTCCTTAAAGGAGCTGCAGAATTTTCCTGGAAGTGACATTAAGAGCATCGTATTTGCAAAGAAAGGCGCTTAACCCAGGAAATGGCAATGTTCCTAGTCATCTGCATGATCTTAATTCTGCTCTTTTGCTGACACATGTTATGACCACAACTAATGCCATGAGCACATCCCATTTTCCTGCAGCATTATGCCTGGTCCTGCACTAGAGGTAGCAGAATAGAATGTCACTGCTGTGTACTGGCCAGAGAAACAGGCCATCTTGCTTTATGCAAGCCCAAAAGGCCTGGGGCACTGTGATACCAATCAGCCAGCCATTAGCTCCCTAGCCTTGTCCAATGCAGAAGTCTTCACAGGGCACTTAAATAAACAAGGCAAGTGGCTGCCAGAAGAGGAAGAGCAGTTATTTCATCTATGCAGCACTAGACTAGGACCTATGCTCTAGTCTCAGCTTTATTGAGGCTAAGTAAGGGACTTGCCCAAAGTCATACAGGAAATCTCTGTAGCTCAGTTCTGCATCAGAGAAAGGGTGATCAAATTTCCTGACCTCTCTGGAGGAGGGTACAAGATGTTCAGGTAGCACAACACCACAGAAGAGGATCAAAAAAGGCAGAGGAAGTACTTGCTGCATGCTAACTTGAGCTCAGTGAGGATAAGCTGCTTCAAAGAGCAAGGTTGGGAAGAGACACCAGGCACTTCCCATGAGGCACAGCTATTAAAACAGCGACTCTTGCTGAAAATCACTCTAATGCATAACATAAATCGTCATCTCAAAAAAAAAACAAAGAGAAAGGAGCAACTGTGTTAAACATCCATTGCCCGGCAACAGTCCTCTCCTTTGTCCCACCCTGTACAGCCACACAAAACCCTGAAGACTTTTGGTTACATTTCCTACATCACAGGATGCAGCCTGAATTAGGAGAAACAGAGACCCAGCCTCTTTGCTAAGGTTGCACTGCAGATATATGTAATTACATTTGCAATTAAGTTTGAGTCTAGCTACAGGAAACCAAACTTTCCACAGATCAGAGTGACGTTATTGCCACACTTCACAGGTCTTCATAACCTACACAACACGGTGCTCTGAAATTCACTTTTCACTGACCTGCTTCCTTCTGAGAAAAGTTCATCTTTATTTATCTGGACTTTCTGCTTTTCCTTGCCCATTCGCAGGAATGCCGTCTGCATGTTAATGCAAGTAAGGGGAGCCAGGGCAACCGGTGGCAACACCATCCGCTTCAAATCTGGGACAATCCAGTCCCCTGCTCGCAGGGCATTAAGGCAACATATTCAGGCCCCAAGGAGCAGAAGCACCCAGCTGCCCTCAGATGACTCTTGCCAGCTGACTCGCAGTCCAGTGCTGACAGGCTCCCTAGACATGACAAGAGTTTGTCTGCCACAGGGAGAGGAGCATTGCTCCGGGGGAGGCTCTGTAGGCTGGGAAGAAGCAAGGAGGAAGATTTCTGATGACTTCCCCTGCAGTGCCTTCTCAGCCTCGTGGTGCCTTTCTATGTGGGTCAATACCTACAGTCTCAACAAACCACAGCAGCCCTGAAGAGACCATCAGGGGCTCCAGAGCAGCATACAGAAGCGCAGTTTCCCCAGCATAGACACAAGCCATCAAGCCATGAAACCAAGCTCTGCACTGCCTACCTTTGACCATCCTCTCATAGTAGAAACTCCTGTCTGCCCCTGCTTAAAAAAAACCAAACTCCAAAACCACATAAAGCATTCAAAGGAGCGGGAGGCCCACACAGCATGTCAAGGACATGTGGGCCTCACCACTCTGCCTTAATGTCAGGCTCAGCCACAAGGGCTCTCCCAAATCACACTGTTGATCACCACCTTGACCACAGCCAAAGCAGAGGGTGTGGACCTCATCCCAGAGGCAGACAGGAGATCACACCTTGCCTAGGAGCAGTGACCAGACAAATAGTGACAAGTCCCCCTGGGAAGATCCCAAGGAAGCAGGTGGAGTGAGCAAGTGGGGAGATGACCAAAGACAAAACCAGACAGGCAGCCACACTGTTGGAGTGGATCTAGCAAATGCCTTAAAGCAGGTGAGACGCATGTCCCAGGTAGCTGTAAGTCTAAGTGGCTGCAAGGGTGGGTTAAGCTGAGACCTCCCTGCACGCTGTGGATCAACATGTGCCCGAATTCTTAGAACACCCATGGCCAGACATCAGCTCCCACGTGCTCCTGGGGAACAAGTGACAAGTGTTGCTGGTCCAACAAGTGACAGTCATAAGAGTCACCCAAGCCAAAACCAAAAGCACCTCTACTCTAATCTTTCATTTCTTTTTTTTAAAGCCCCCGTCTACTCCCAGATCACCAACATCAATGCTGCCAGGACAGTAGCCACAGCTCACTGTGAGCACAATGCTTCAGTACCAAACACTGCAGCAGCTCACCTCTGCATTCACCCATCCCAAACCACAACCTCTTACTGCTGCACAAAGGCCTCCACAGCCCAATCCCACTAAGGCCAACTCAGGAGAATACAGGTCACCAACACTGCCAGGCTTCAGGTGGCCTCTTTCAGTCTCCTCAAGTTTCCATGATGTTTTTGGTCTTCTTGTAGAAAAGTTCTTTTCCACATAAGATCCTCTAAAGGACTGAATATAAAATTTTGCCCGTTTTTTTTTTGTCTGCAGAGCATCCCACAGCCTGACTCCAGAAAGGCCACATGCCAGCTCTCTAGAGGTTAACAGAAGGATTCCCCCACCTCCAGGCGTCACATTCCTGCTGACATGGTAGTCCCTGGCTGTTTTAGACACGCATTGCCAGATAAGATTTACCAAACACAGGCCACACACGCTATACTGTTCAAACACCAGGACTCACGGCTCTCCTCCCCCAGAGCTCTCAGCCCAGAGATGTGCTGGACAAGAGACATGAAAATATCACTACAGCACATGGAACACATAGAACAGCAAATCCATTTCCAAACCCACCGTCCCAGTGTCCTCAATGAGACAAGAGTTTTGGGGTAAAGGAGGAGATCCAACAGTCCTTTGGCCCTTCCCATCCAGCTCCTTGCCCCCTCATTTCCAGCCACCACAAGCCCCTTACACCACCAACGGGACACTCACCTTGAGGATCTTCACAACGACCCTCTCGTTGTTAGTTATGTTGATGGCCTCGAAGACCTCACTGTACTTCCCTCGCCCAAGCTTGCGGACCAGCTGGTAATCGTCCTGATTGCTGTGGACACAGAGGAGAGAGGGGACAGAGGAAGAGGATCACTGACAGGGCAGTGGGCTGGGGACGGGGGGGCTCTCACAGCCTCTCTTAGCTACCCGTGTACACCCCAAAACAGGGAGGGGGAAGGGAATCACTAACAGGGCAGTGGGCTGGGGAAGGGGGGGCTCTCCCAGCACCTCGCAGTCTGGGACACTCCAAAACGGGGAGGGGATCACTGACAGGGCAGTGGGCTGGGGAAGCGAGGGTCTCTCCCAAATTCCCCCCAGCCCACCTGGCACACCCCAAAACAGAGGAGGGGGAGAGGATCACTGAGGGGACAGTGGGCCGGGGAAGGTGTGTATGGGGGCCTCTTAGCCCCTGAGGACACCCCAAAATGGGGAGGGGGAGAGGATCACTGACAGGGCAGCGGGCTGGGAAGAGGGGCTCTCAGCCCCTGGGGGCACTCCAAAATGAGGAGAGAATCACTGACAGGGCTGGGGGGGGGGGGGGCCTCTCCCAGTCCCTCTGGTACATCCCAAAATGGGGAGGGGGAGGATTACTGACAGGGCAACAGGCTGGGGCTCTTCCAAATCCCCCTCAACTCTCCTGGCACACCCCAAAACAGGAGGGGGGAGAGGATCGCTGACAGGGCGGTGGGCTGGGGAAGGAGGGAGCTTTCAGCCCCTGAGGACACCCCAAAATGGGGAGGGGGAGAGGATCACTAACAGAGCAGTGGGCTGGCAATGGGGGGGCTCTCCCAAATCCCCCTCAGACCCCGGGGACACCCCAAAATGAGGAAGAGGGAGAGGATCACTGACAGGGCTGGGAAGGGGGGGTCTCCTAGACTCCGGAACACACCAAAACGGGGAGAATTACTGACAGGGCTGGGGGGCTCCCACCCACTCCAGGACACACCAAAATGAGGGAGGGGGAGAGGATCAATAACAGCACAGTGGGATGGCCATGGGGGGCTCCCACCCGCTGAGACACCCCAAAACAGGGAAGGAGAGAGGATCACTAACAGAACTGGGAAGGGGGGGCCTCTCCCAGCTCCTTGACACACCCCAAAAGAGGGAAGAGGAGAGGATCACTGACAGAGCTGGGAAAAGGGGGCTCTTCCAGCCCCCGGGACACCCCAAAACGGGGAGGGGGAGGATCACTGACAAGGCTGGGATGGGGGGGACTCTCCCAGCCTCCGGGACACCCCAAAGCGGAGGGGTGGGGGGAGAGGATCCCTAACAGGGCAGTAGGCTCCCACCCCCTCTGGGACACCCCAAAACGGGAAGGGGATCACTAACAGAACTGGGAAGTGGGGGGCTCTCCCAGCTCTCCGGGACACCCCAAAACGGGGAGGGGGGCGATCACTGACAGGACTGGGGAGGGGGGTCCCTCCCAGCCCCCGGGACACCCCACAGCGGGGCGGGGGGTGGGGGCCGGGAAGCCGCCCCGAGGTGCGAAGGGAGGGGGTTCCCCGCGGGGCGCTTTACCCCCAGCTCGGGACGTGCGACTCGTAGTCCCAGTACTCGCGGCTCCTCAGGCTGTTCACCTCGGCGTACACCCGCGCGCGGCTGCCGGCGGCCGGCCCGGGCATGGCGGCGCCGGGCGGCGGCTGCGGGCGGAGGAGGAGGGCGCGGGGCCGGCGCGGGAGGCCGGCGAGGCGGGGCGCGGCGCGCAGGAGGGCGGCGGCGGGCGGCGGCGGGGCCAGGCCGGGGCGGCGCGGGGCGGGGCCGGCCCGGGGGCGGCGGCGGGGCCAGGCCGGAGCGTCCCGAGGCCCGGGCCCGGTGCCGGCGGCGGCGGCGGCTGCAGCCTGGGCCGGCCCCGAGCGCCGCGCACCAACCCGGAACGGGCGCCGCCGCCGGAGCCGCGAGGCCGCCCGCAGCGCCCCCTGGCGGCGCGGAGGAACACCACGGCGCCGCGCGGCACCTGCGGGCGGCTCCCGGCAGCGCTCGCAGCGCGGCGGCGGCGGCGGTGGAGGGCAGCGCTCGGCACGGCTCGGCACAGCTTGTCAGCGCTCGGCACCGCTCGGCACGAGTCGTCACCACTCAGCACGGCTCGGAACGCGTCGTCAGCGCTCGGCACCGCTTGGCACGTGCAGGCATCGCTTGGCACGTGTAGGCATCGCTCGGCACGTGTAGGCATCGCTCGGCATTGCTTGGCACGTGCAGGCATCGCTCGGCATTGCTTGGCACGTGCAGGTATCGCTCAGCACCACTTGGCATGTGTAGGTATCGCTCGGCACCGCTCGGCACTGCTTGGCATGTGCAGGCATCGCTCAGCACCGCTTGGCACTGCTTGGCATGTGCAGGCATCGCTCGGCACCGCTTGGCATGTGTAGGCATTGCTCTGCACAGCTCAGAAAGGCTCAGCACGGCTTGGCACGTGTAGGCATCATTCAGCATGGCTCAGCACATCTTGTCACCACTCGTCATGGCTCAGAACGTGTGTGCATCGCTTGGCATGGCTCGGAACGGTTCGTCACAGCTCGTCACATCTTGTCATCGCTCGTCACAGCTCGGAACATGGCATTGTCGTCGCTTGGCATGGCTCGTTACAGCTTGTCATCACTCATCACGATCTAGCACGTGTAATCATCTCTCAGCACGGCTTGGAACGTGTCGTCAGCGCTCAGTACTGCTTGGCACGTGTAGGCATCACTTGGCACATGTAGGCATCGCTAGGCATGGCTCAGAAAGGCTTGGCATGGCTTGGCATGGCTCAGCACGTGTAGGCATCATTCGGCATGGGTCGGCATGTCTTGTCACCACCCGTCACGGCTCAGAACTTGTAGGCATCGCTCGGCGTGGCTCAGAACAGCTCGTAACTTCTTGTCATTTCTCATCACGGCTTGGAACACATCATCATCATTGCTCAGCATGGCTCATTACATCTTGTCATTACTCGTCACAGCTCAGCACATGTAGGCATTGCTCAGCGTGGCTCGGAATGTGTAGGTATTGCTCGGCATGGCTCAGCATGTGTAGGCACCACTCAGCACGGTTCAGCATGTCTTGTCATCACTCGTCACGGCTTGGCACATGTAGGCATCACTCGGCACAGCTTGGAACATGTAGGCATTGCTTGGCACAGCTCAGCACATTTAGGCATCGCTTGGCATCGCTTGGCATGTGTAGACATCGCTCACCATGTGTAGGCATCATTCGGCATGGCTTGGAATGTATAGGCATCACTTGGCGTGGCTCAGAACGGCTCATCACAGCTCGTCACATCTTGTCATAGCACGTCACAGCTCGGAAAACGTCATTGTCGTCACTTGGCACGGCTTGTTACAGCTTGTCATCACTTATCACGGCCTAGCACGTGTAATCATCGCTCAGCATGGCTCAGAACGCATTGTCAGTGCTCAGCATTGCTCGGCACGGCTTGGCACATATAGGCATCGCTTGGCACAGCTTGGAACATGTAGGCGTCACTCAGCACAGCTCAGCACATGTAGGCATTGCTCGGCACAGCTTGGAATGGCTCGTCACGGCTTGTCACATCTTGTCATTGCTCATTATGACTTGGCATGTGTAGTCATCGCTCGGCACAGCTCGGAGTGTGTCGGCATTGCTCGGTAGGTGCAGGCATCGCTCGGCATCGCTCAGCACATGTAGGCATCGCTCGGCATGGCCCGGAACATGTAGGCATCACTCAGCACAGTTCGGCACGTCTTGTTGTCACTCATCACAGCTCGAAACTTGTAGGCATCGCTCAGCATGGCTTGGAAGATGTAGGCATCGCTCGGCACAGATTGGCACGGCTTGGCACGTGTAGGCATCACTTGTCACAGCTCATTTCGGCTCAGCACAGCTCATCACATCTTGTCATCACTTGTCATAGTTTGGCACATGTAGTCATTGCTCGGCATGGCTCGGAACGCATTGTCACTCCTTCCAGCTCATCATGCATCGTCATTGTGTTTCATGGCTAGTCCTGCGCTGTCACAGCTAATCGCAACTCGTTATGCCTTGTTCATGGCTCATCACAGCTCATTATGGCTCGTCATCCATCGTCATGTGTCATCATTTCTCCATGGCTTGTCATGGCTCGTCATGGCTCATCAGGCAAGACTTTTGCAGGATCTTTGGAAAACAAGTACGATGTGTTCAAAGTGCTCTCTTGCTCTCCCAGGGCACTTGGCACTGGCGGGAAAAGGCAAGCACAGCACCGACTCCTATGAAACCTGTCTTAGTAAAGCAAGAGGAAAATCGCCTGTCCTTAGGAAACTCTGCCATGTCCAGAGTCCAGCTTACTAGCCTCTTCCCACCAGAACCACAGGACAAAGATGAGCATCATCTCCTAGGATCTGGAGGCGATGCAGAAATGCACAAGCAAAGCAGTCAGTTCTTGCATAAACCAGAATTTATGACAGCAAGGTTGAAAGCGGCACCATGATACCGACGTGTGCTTTTTCACAGAGCTGCACCCCTGCGCAGCTGAGACATTCATCTCTCCCAGCAAATTCACGAGCCCGGGGCAAAATCCTGCATTAAAAGGGAGATTTGCATTCTTCGGGGTGCTGCTGTT
Source organism: Cuculus canorus (assembly GCF_017976375.1). Classification (NCBI taxonomy): domain Eukaryota; kingdom Metazoa; phylum Chordata; class Aves; order Cuculiformes; family Cuculidae; genus Cuculus; species Cuculus canorus. The sequence continues at coordinate 9,389,907 of NC_071413.1, read as the reverse complement.
TGGGCATAGGTCCTCAAATGTTGACCTGGCTGAAATTTTCCTGAAGGATCATTTTCCCAGTGGAGTACGCCAGGTTGTCAGCAGTTTCCTCACTGATGACATCTTCCTCGGTGCTTTCTGTGGGACACAGACAGGCCACCAAACTATCTTGCCAGACCTGATCTTTGCTGGAAAGCCAGCCAGCGTGCTGCCAGCTGCTCCAGCTGATGCCTCGGCTGCCAGGCTGAGGAACCAGGGCAGCCTATTGGTTTCTGATGCTGTCTGGCACTTTCCACAGCAAAAAGTCCTGTTTGCACTTACAGGGAAGTTTAGCAAGCTTTACCTACTTTCTCTGAAATGCTAGTGAGCCGCTTTCATTATTATTGATACTATTTTCAAATCAGGTCCAGCTGTTTCCCAGAGCAAAGTCAGGGAAAATATGGTTTTGGCAATTGAAAGCACCTGGACATCTTGTCCTGAAGGTACTTGAGAGCTCTGGAGTCTGGTGTTTGGCAAGGGACAAATCCTCCTGCAGAGACATGCTGAGTCTCTCGCTGACCTCTGAAAAGCTTTGTGCAGCTGGACAGAGGTATAAACTTATTGAAAACTGCACCCCGCATTCCTGCAGCTGCAAAGCCTCCAACACAACATTGCTGGATGCTCCAGAGATGCCGTCCCTGCCCACCGGCCTGTCACGGCTTCCTGGGGTCACTCAGTTGCCTCTGCCCATCCTACTGAACGAGGAAATACTGGCTGGAACGAGGAAATACTCTCAGGTTAGAGCATCACAGAACGTGGACCAGTGCAGAGACTGATGGTCTGGTGTTACAATTATCTCTGTGGTCTTAATCAACCAGCTCACACAAACACTGTTTTTAACACAGCTTCTAATTCATGACCCCATTTTAAGCTTTTTCATGGGATCTCTATCCCACCCTGCACACAAAGAGGACCTCCAGGCTGTGTCACATACGTGCTGTCTCCTCCTCATCTCAAAACGCTTGATTTTGGCATCAAGTTCTGTATGTGATGAAAATCCGTCAATGAGAGGTGTTCATCCCTGCCGCTGACAAGACCAGGACGTGTGGTTCTTCCCATGGATCGAATGCAGTTGTGACTCAAGATGCATTTTGAAGATGAGTTTTGACATGCTCTGGCCAGAGAAAGGGACCAGCATTGCCAGGGCGCTGATTTGTCTTCTGTTAATGCAATTAGGTTGACTCGCATCCCTCATCCCAGAAAAGCTACAGAGATGCATCATCGGCCACGTCATCAGCTTTCGGGGGAGAGATGCACTTTTAAGCAGATCTGCCACCCACTGCTGTTGGTCCTGAGCATCCAGCCCAGGGAAGGCAGAACATGTCGCTGTGCCGTGGTCTGGATCCAGCAACAGGGGCATTTAGAGAGGATGCTCCACACCTTCGCCAAGCTCCTAAAATTAGGCATGCCTGTGGGGGCGGCTGCCTCCAGGACTGATGCTACTGTTCCCCCTGGTTTTACAGCCAGACCATGATAAAGCAAAGCCTCTAAGAGGAAGATTGCAGCGTCACAGGCAGAGAAACCCCACTGTGGTGCAGATGCACCCCAAATGTCAGCTGGGGGATAGAAGCTTTGCTGCCCAGCTGATGGGCTGCATCCCACCTGGCATGTCTGGTGAGGAGCAGTCAGGACACAGTGCCTCACCAGGGGCCTGTCCCTGTGCCCATGTCCCCCTGCCCCCCATATCCCATGCATGGCTGTGTCTGTGTGCCCATGTGCCCTGTGCCCCTGTCCCCGTGTCCCCCCTGTCCCATGTTTCCCCATGTGCCCATGTCCCCTGTGCCCTTGTCCCTGTGTCCCCCTCATCCCATGTCCCCTCGTGTCACATATATGGCCATGTCCCCATGCCCGCTGTGCCTCTGTCCCTGTGTCCTCCCCATCTTGCGTCCCTTCATGTCCCATGTATGTCTGTGTCCCTATGACCCCTGTGCTCATGTCCCTCTGTCCCATGTCCCTGTGCCCCCTGTACCCCTATCCCATGTCCCCCTTGTCCCATGTCCCCCATGCCCCCTGTGTCTCTGTCCTGTGCCCCCATGTCCCTGTGCCCCTGTCCCATGTCCCTCTGTCCCATCCCTGTGCCCCCTGTGCCCCTATCCCATGTCCCCCATCTCATGTCCCCCTGTCCCATGTCCCTGTGCCCCCTGTGCCCCTGTCCTGTGTCCCCTTGTCCCCTTGTCCCCTTGTCCCCGTGCCCTCTGTCCCCCGTCCCATGTCCTCATGTCCCCATGCCCCTGTCCCCCCATCTCGTGCCCCCGTCTCGTGTCCCTGTGCTCCCTGTGCCCCTACCCATGTCCCCCTGTCCCTTTGTCCCATGTCCCCCTGTCCCCATCCCCTGTCCCCCTGTCCCCGTCCTCTGTCCCTATCCCCCTATTGCGTGCCCCCGTCCCGTGTCCCCATGTCCCCCTTGCCCCTTGTCCTGTATCCCCATGTCCCCTGTCCCGTGTCCCCATGCTCCTATCCCGTGTCCCGTGTCCCCTGTCCCCTGTCCCGTGTCCCCATGCTCCTATCCCGTGTCCCCTGTCCCCTGTCCCGTGTCCCCATGCTCCTATCCCGTGTCCCGTGTCCCCGCAGCCCCGGTCGCTGCCGGCAGCGGGCGGTGTCGGGCGGCGCTGCGGTGGCCGCGGCTGCGGGCTGGGCAGGATCCCGAGCCCCGGTGCCCCGGGTGGCCCTTGTCCGAGCTCCGCCGAGCCCCATTGAGGCTCAGCCCGCCCCGAGCCGAGGGGGGAGCCCGAGCATCGGTGCTGCGGGCGGTCCGAGGCGCACGATCCCCCCGGAGCTGGCACGGTTCGGCTCTGGAGCGGGGACAGCGGCTGTGGGGCTGCAGGTGCAGGATTTTGGGGTCTGGCTGCTGCTTCGCTGCACGGAGACCTGACCCTGCTCCGCTCTGACCTCCTGAGGTGGGCACTGAGCTGGCAGGAGGTGAGCAGCCAAGCTCCCCAGTTGGAAATGTGGTGAACAAAGTACCCCAACAGCCTCCTGCACTTGGGCTTTGCAGTGGCGATGTGTCCAGAAGAGGCTATGAAGATGATGCGAGGGCTGGAGCACCTCTGCTATGAGGGCAGGCTGAGAGAGCTGAGGTTCAGCCGGGGGGAGTCTCCGGGGAGACCTCAGAGCAGCTTCCAGTAATGAAAGAGGCTACACGAAAGCTGTGTGGGGGCTTTTTACAAGCACATGGAGTGATAGGACAAGGGGGAATGGCTTTAAATTGGAGGGGGAAAGATTTAGATTAGACATTAGGGAGAAATTCTTCACTGAGGATGGTGAGGCACTGGCACAGGTTGCCCAGGAAAGTTGTGGCTGCCCCATCCCTAGAGGTGCTCAAGGCCAAGTTGAATGGGACTTTCAGCAACCTGACCCAGAGGGAGGTGTCTGTGCCCATGGCAGGGGGGGTTGGAACTGCATGATCTTTAAGGTCCCTTCCAACCCAAACCATTCTATGATTCTATGATGAGCTTTCAATCTAGACACCAGCTTGCAAAAACATGCTGCTGGTCTTATAGGTGTAAGAATGTGGGCTGCTTTGCCATTCCTGCACTCAAGAGCAAAGACCAGGCTGCTTCCTGTTCATCCTCCTCCAGCTGCGTGACAGCACTGTGTTCTCCTGAACAGCAAGTGCCAGGGAGCTCTGGGATGAGTTAGCCCACATAATGCAATTTAAAGTAGAAGTTAAATATGGAGGCTGGTGCCAAAAAAGCCGGAAACTTGCCCAAGGCTGTGCCAGGTCTGTGACAGGATGCTCTGCTCTGCTCCTCTCCTCTCTCTTGGGGAAGTTCACGTGGGCTCAGAGTGATGTGCACCCACACTCAGGTACCTTGGCTGAGTGCGTATTGCTCTCTTCCTTCTTGCTGGAGCTGTGAACAGGCTTTTGGAGCCGATTTTTACCTCCTGGTGTGAACATTGCCTTTTCACAAGAGCCACAGTGAACAGAAGCTCTGGACCCTTTGAGGTGGAGCTGCTTTCAGCAAACATCCTGCACTGGATTTTAGCGACTGCCTAAGGAGCTGCTTTCCACTTAGTCTCAGACTGAGCCCTTAGGAACTTTGCTTTAGAACGGGCAGGCACTTGCCCTCTGCACAGCGGTGCCTGCCTCGCTGTGTCCCCACATCACAGTGAGCTGCTCCCAAGGGCTGGCAGCTCTCCTGAGAGCATGGTCCAACCTGCCCGTGCTGCAGTGAGCTCAGCTCCTCAGGGTGTCTGACCCAGGCAGTGGTAGGAGACCCCATCTGTCCTACACAACAATTAGCATCTTTGCTACAACGAGGTGTTTTACCTGCCCACGGGAAGCTGCCACGTTGGCTTTAACCTCTAGCCCTGAACTGAAAGTCCTTGCGTAGGAGGGCTTTGTGGGTGGATGGGAGGACAGATGAGGTCAGCCCATGCATGGCCCTGAGTTACCTCTGCTCCGGAGAGGCCGCTTGTCCTTGGTGTAAGCTGGAACCCTGCTAACGTGACCATTGAGATTATTTTCTTTTCGAATACAGAAACACGTAGCAACACTTGGCCAGTGCTGGCTTTCTAACAGCGTGTGTGTTGTTCTTTGGTGGTTGCAGAGGTGGCAGGTCCAAATGCAAGTTGCATGGTGCAATGGACTGTTTTGTAGGGCTGGCAGTGGAACGGAAATGTGAAATGGCTAAGTGGGAGCTGACTGAGATGAAGGATGAGATTCAGAGGATAAAGGAAGGCTTGGAGCAGACCTTGCAGCATCTTGAGGTGTGGCTCTCCGAGACCCTTACAATCACCAAGGTGTCAAACAGTTTTGCTGCTTTCCACACCTCTTTCAACATGCTGTCCCTCAGGCAGTGAGACAGGCTTGCTTGGTGAGGGCTGTTCCTAGCAGAGCATTGCTGTGAGTGGTCCTGAGTTGACAGTGGGAGCCAGAACTGTCCTCTCATCTCACTACTTTCTTGACGACAAGTAGGTGAACAGAGATCAGAGCCTCCCAGTCTCTAAAGATGGGCATAATAATACAGGTGAGGTGAAGATTTTTGGTAGAGAAGCTTAAATCTACAGTGTGAGATGAAGAAGTCAACACTGGAAAGAAAAACCTCCTTTTTGTCAACTTCCTGAAGGGGTGCCTTTTATGCCAGGCATATTTTTCATTCTAGCAGCTCCCAGAAGCTTCCCAATTTGGCTGGGCTCCATGTAGTCCTCTCCAGGGGACCCGTCCCTGTGCCCATGTCCCCTGTGCCCCTGTCCCGCCGCGTCCCATATCTGGGACCAAATACCTCTCTGCCTTCCCACTAACTTAACAGTTCAGCTGGGAAGTTGGCCTGACACACCAAGAGCAGCAATGCCCTCATTAATGTTTGGCTGCTGCCTGAAGATGGGGTTCATGCTTTGCATTTTACACCCCAGGGAAAAAAATCCAGTAGGAAATAGCTTTGGTGCCAACTTGCACAGGCAAATACCTTTCTGACATAACCTGTGACATTTGAAAAGATGTATGAACTGCAGCCGGTACTCTGAGTCTCTGCTCTGATTAGTGAAAAGTGCTTCTCAGCTGAGTGTATTTGCTTCTTTCCCATCAGCCTTTCTGCCTGGGTCAATCCCAACCTCTGGCTGCTGCGCCATGGGCTGTGCTGCAGTGTGACACACAGGATATAGCAAAGCAGTAGCTGTGTGACCATGGCATGATGCTGCCTTCTGCAGGGGACAAGTGGTGCCACAGAATTCCTTTGGGAGCAAAGTTCCCGTACCACCAGCTGAGACCAAGCTGGAGAAGTAGAAGGGTTGCTTTGCAGGCTGGGAGCTGTTGCTGTGCACACTGATACTGTCCTGTTCTCATGTTCCAGGAGAAGCTGCAGAATGCCATGGCAACAAACACGTCTCTGATGAAAGACATCTCCCAGAGGAAGAAGCTGCTGAAGAGAACTGAAAGATAAACTGCTCTGGTGGAGAAGGTAAGAGAGAGAACTGGGCACCCCTGGGACTTTGCTAGGGAGGACTCTCTGGAGGTACTTCTTGCAGTATGTCGGATCACGATGCCCATTCAAGACCAGGTGCTGGTGGAACCACGACCAGCCCGTGTCCTTGACTCGTGGGCTGTGGGTCAGCTAGCTTGGTGACACCAGTCCTTTCCTGCTTTGCTGGTCGCAGAGGAAAGCAGCACTGCCAAAGAAACACAACCTCTGTGGCAGCTCTCACGGACAGCGCGGAACCCTCCCCGAGTCCAGCCTGAGCCTCTTCCTTTGCCCAAAGGACCAGCTGCCCCCTAACCACTGCTGCTGGGAGACAAGCGCCTCTTGGGAGGAACTGCAGCCTCCCAGCAGACTGGCCATAGCCTCACAACTAATGAGTTTTAAGCCCCATGGCTAATGAAGCCAGCCTGACTTTGCACGGAGACAAAGCCCGATGCCTGCTGCCAGCTCTGCCCACAGCTGAACATGGAGCTCTATGAGCTTGCACAAAGCCTCCCTTGTGCAGAAGGAGATCCAACCAAACAAGCGATCCCCTTGACTGCATGTTCCATCATTTATATTATTTGCTGAATTGTTCCCACTACCTGGGAAAATCTAACAAGTAAAAGCATCTGATAAAAATCGATTGACTACAGTTAAAAAACCAGTGCAGCCAGACCAGTCTGTACAGCGGTACAACCATGCCCTGTTCTGTGGGTGTTACAGCCTTGATAGTTTCTTCCATATTAAGGATAAGGATACTTCAATCCTAAGGCTGTATCACCAGCTATGTTTTGTGTACGAAGGAAGGCAGGTCAGAGGACAAATAGTCTCTAAGCTGAGTCCTTCTAGCAGCGGATGATGTAGTAGTCCTGGAAGTACAGCCGCACTGGTAGAGAAGGGCCCAGGACCAAGATGATCCCACACTATCGTGTTACTGTAGCAGCCATCAAAAAGCTGTTTCCACAGGCAGGGCAGTGAGATCTGTCAGGAAAAGCAAACAGCAGTTACTAGCAGAAGTCTGGTCAGTTGGTAATACGATTCTGAAAGAGATGTGCATGCCCTTAACTGGAGGACAGATCCATATTGAATTAGCTTTTCTATTATAAGGATGATGACTCAATTTATTTCTAAAGGGTGCCCTTGCTAAAGGGTTCTGTGTCTGTGTGCTTCATAATAAAACAATTAGAATGCCCGTTAATGCTAAAATCCTACAAAGCTAGCACAGAAAGTAAAAAGAAAGGGTCCTTCCATTCCCACAGAGCTAAGAGCTGCCACATATATAGGCATTATGGGAATGGAAAGAATTTGGAAGAGATTAGATGGGAAGGATTACAGATGGCCACAGGTTTTGCGCTTGGAAACCATCACTGTTTGACAGATCATTACACTGGGAAACCTACCCCCAGATAATGCTCAAAAGCTTTCCAATTAGTGGCACTCTCATTGGAACTCAGGTGACCTGGTGCAGCCTCACCAGGCTGGTTACAAAACCCTTCCAGCTCTGGTCTTACTCTCTGAGACTGGAAGTTCAGGTATAAATGGCTCAAAGATCTGATTTATGTTTTCTCACCCCTCCACGATGTGTTATGTTGGCAAAGCTTCCAGAGAATGAGAAGGTGCCTTCCTGATGGACTTAAAAACAAGGATTGCTGGATGCTTGGCTGGTTTTAGTGATAGAAATTAGGGATGCTTTATGCGACACAGCAGGAATTATACTGCCACAGAGCACTCCATCCTGAAACCGATCCTTTGCAGTCTCACCTGTTTTATTCATGTCAGAAAATCAACACCAACAATTATAATTACCAGCCTAAAAGTACAATTTTTGTGCTTGAATTGTTAAGTATCATTAAAATAACAGTAATGAGAGCTCTGTAATCAGTGCCTTGATAGATTTATGTTTGCTGGCAGATTTCTTATTTTAATGTCAATCTTCCCATACCTGAGATAGCATAGCAGTAAACATCCCAGACCACAACATCTTCAGTGAGATGGCAGTTAGATACTGGAAAAAACAAGATCAAGAGTCTGACATGAACTGTCCTGCGTGATCATGTTTTGTATTGGCTCTATACAATAGCAGGTGAGACGTAGGTGAGTGAGCATGAAGGAGCCAATACTAGTGGGACATCATTGACAGTTTTCTTAAGTTAAAAGGAATTCAAAAGGGGAAAGAAAGCTTTTGGATTCACAGCTTCTGCCAGGCCACCAGTCTATGGCACTGTTCTCATTAAGTGGAACAAAACTGAGCTGGTCAGCCAGGAGGTCTGTCCTCAGTATGATTTTTCCTGCCTTATTAATCTGTTTTTCTGATGGTCCCATCATTTTGGTTTAAACAGCAAGGATGAGGAGTATACGAAGAGAAGTCTCCTTAATGCCTGGGCCCTGTAGCACTACTGGCTTCACTGGAAGTCACAACACAATGTTCCTAGTTTAAGTGATGGTGTTATCTGTGACACACATTCTTCTGTCCTAGGAGCAGACTGATGGCTTTTCCAGTTTCTGCTTTCATCCCTGCGTACATCCAGCTATTCTGCCTCATCAGTGTGAGAATATGAGAACTCCTCAAATTTGCATGTGTAACATATCCCTGATCCCTGCGGGAACTGAGCTGTTCTACCACCTGCAGAGCTGCGGGATGCCTGAAGACATCAATGACTGGTAGAGCTTCCAATGACTACTGCAATAGTTTGCACTGCAGAACAGGGTCATACTTAATGGCTTCTGAGAGAAAGCCGGCCAGGGCCAAAGTGTAGTGTACAGATACGTCTACGAACAATTCTGTAGCCTGGCACGGCCTATTTATATTTGCTGAATTGCCTCAGTGCCACTTTCCTTCAGGCATGCTTACCTTTTCTCTGCCCCCACTCTGTTTCCTAGCCACTGTTTCCTAGGTCCTGGGAAACTAAAAATTTTCTTCAAAGGTCAGCTAATGGTCCCTCCTCTAACCATTGACATTTCTAGCTTAATCCAAAGCTTACTTTGAACCCAGCCTAGTAGATTGTCAGCGTGGGCAGAAGGTCAAGAACTGCAAGAACTCAAGCTACTAATGCAGTGGCGACCTGGCCACTCAGCACTGCTGATACAAGCATGCTGGAGTGCTAATCTAATCAGCTTGTGAAGCTGGACTGTTATTTTGCAAAGTGATTCCTTTCACTAGGAACTCACATCAGTATTTAAAACCTTTTAACTAAGTCGCAACTCCAAACCTTTTTTATTTTGGTCTAGATGCTGGTCTCAACACATGGCACCCAGCTTGGGTTGGGATGTGTAGGGAAGTAGAGCGGATCTCCAAATCTTAGCTGCTTCAAAAAAGCTGAGTTTATGTGACTGAGAACTCACTGCCATGATGAAGATGGCCACTATTGTGACCTACCTCACAGAAACACACCGAGAGAAGGAACACAGCCAGCAGGGTTGTAGTAAGGGCTTGTCAACCTGTTTGTTTACAGAGCACAGAAAAATGGGAAGAAGCTTGATAAATTGTTCCCGGTGCATTGTTAGTAATAAACATCATGATTAATTGCACACAGCAAGATAATGTGTTTTATACCACTCAGCCCACCAAAGCCAAAGGAGATGCTCCAAAAGCACACACAAATGAGTGAGGGGAGCATCTTGTACAACAGCTCAAGTGACTTATGGTAACATGGTTCATTTCTAAGACCCCGGCACTGAGTGATGGAGCTAGGGAGGAGGCTGCTCTGAACTGCTGCCTGAAATGAAGTCTAAGCCTTCAGACACTGCCCAGATCTGCATACTTTGATACAAGGTCTGTTTTAACCCCTCCTTTGCATCTTCTACTCTGCATACATCAGAAATCTATTCATACAGGAGTAGAACTTTAAAAATGGCCTTCTTAAGTCAGACTCTCTGACCACACTGAGGGCACTGAAAATAAGCAACTTGCTTCTGGTTTTCATGAGTGCTGAGTGCTATCAGATGCCATAAAAATATATAAGGCCATTTACTTGGCTCCCAATGTGTTGGCCTAAGGAGCCTGACTTAATGATTTTATAGTTTTATGATTTTATGAACTACTTTTTTTAAGCTCAGCAAAAGCTCTTATCACCAAAAGATTGACACAAGGGTCCTTCAAAAATGTTTGTGATTTTGTAGGGTGTGAGTCATCATCGGAGTGTCACAGTGCTGCCAGTCCTGACCTTTTCACTTAAGAGTCTTGGTATTTACACTGCTGCCTTCTCAAGCAGTAAAACTGCAGCAATCCTGACTTGTGTACCCACTCGACGGCTTTCACTGGGTGACAGGTGACCATGTCTCTCTCCGAGAGGCTTTTGGGCTAAAACACATGATTATTCTTTACCTTTCTGAATATGCATGTGATGATGAACAACCTCCCAGAGGCACTGATGGAAAGAAACCTATTCTGGCTATTTATAGATATAAATAAGATCCAATTTCCAGCTGAAATAGTAAGCAGTGGTTTGGAATCTGCCTTCTTCCTTGACAGCTCCTGGAGATGCTCACAGTCTGGGTTTCCTGGACCTTCCGAAGATTTTGGGGTGAAGGAGCAGAGCTGGTGATGTAAAATATATTCCCTGATGGGGAATACCAACTCCTGCCCTCTGTTTCCTGCAGTCTCCCCTCTTCGATCCCTCCTTATAGAATGGACAAGATTTAGATTTGCTGAGGCTACAGTGCTGTTTCTGAAGAGATTGTTCCCAGCAATACAAACCACATGCTTACAGAAACTTTGACGCTTTTAAATTAACGAAGTTATTTCATTTCTGTCAGCACCTTGCTCTTCCTTTGAGACTATGCTAAAATGTAAAGCTTGCTCATTAATTACTTCAAATGTCAAGGTTTAATTACAATGCCTCCAAATTAAATTTCAAGCCAGTCAGATTTCAGAGCCATACAGGAGACAGACAGACATACTCATAGCAAGTTAATCCTTCAAAAAAGATGATGATGATGATTAATGTAATTGATTTCCTGGCAGCAGTATTTCGTCTTTCAGACACAGAGCACATTAACTGGAGTGTGAAGAAGCCAGTGTTGTACCTGTCTAGCCGTCTGTGGGCTGGGGTATTCCACTTGGATCACAACTGCAAAAGTGAGTCTGTGTTCCTGCAAGAAGAGGAGGAGTAAAATCAACCCTCATTGCATAGCTCCAGTGAAAACACGCACCCATCCTGTTGGATGGATGTCCGTCCCTGTGGGTGAGGTAAAGGTCCATTGAAAATCAAACCGCATGGGGGCTGGTTGTCACAGCAGAGCTGAAAATTTTCCTGTAGGCACATTGGATTCCTGGACACCCTCGGAGCCAGAGATGAAGGCAACACCTGCGGTTTGTTAGAATCATTCTAATGTGAATGTCAGTGTTCCTATAGCCATATCCCCTATTTTTTCCAGATTCAGAATTTTGAGACCATGACCTCAAACACAAGATACCAGCTACAGTGTTGATGTACTCACTTAAAGCTGATAAATAATTTTTGGCCCTTGTCAGCCATGAAGGGGTATCAGGCTTAGTTATGAAAGCGTGACTGTAGTCCTGGGTACCAAGAGAAACCTGCTAAAATCTGGCAGCTTTAGATTTCAGCAAAATCAGGTGTTGGAAAGTCTTATGGAGATTAGCTGCTAGCTGTAGGTATTTCCCTGGAGGACAAAAGGAAATGCCTTTCTACAGCCCCTGCCATGCATATTCAGAGCCCAACATCGGGCTGGAAGCTTCCGAATCTGTAATTTAAATGGCACCAGTCCCAGTTTCCCTTTTAAAGCTGTAGTGGTCTGAAAGAACTAGAATGTTTGGTCAGTCAAGGTGGCAAGTGTCTGCTAGGTGACAAGTACAGCAAACATTGCCTTGTCACTGACTCCACTAGAATGGGAAAGTTTCATCTTCCTGACACTTTCAGCAGTGAAAAAGGATGAAGCATCTAAGCAAAGTATCCTCTGATTATATTCTGGCAACTATAATCTTACATTCCTCTTAGCTGCTGTGTCTGTATCAGAAACTTACATTTAATTTAGACTGTCTTAATATTGAACAGTCAGGTTTCAAAAGACTGTGGTATTTTTCAGCTTGCAATATTTACTTGCTTCCTTAGACCTCCAGTTCTGGAGCCAGATTTCAGTCGGGGGAAAAATTAGTACAATTTGGAAACTTAAAAATTGCTAAGACTTAGACATCAGATTAATGCTAGGAAAAAATCTAAGACCTGCCGAAAAAAACAACAAACTATGACTCCTAAGCCAGAATCATGACTTTTAGGGCCCAATCCATTATTATCTAAAAGATATTGTTGTCAAAGCTGTGGTTTAGCTCATAAAAATATTTGTTGTTCTAGGGTTAATAGCACATCCTGGGGTTAATGGATTCTGTAAACTCCTGTGTTTTGGTTATTTTTAAAAACCAGTAAGCTGGAGAGTGCTTTGTTAATGAACTTCCCTGGAGAGCAGACACGCTAACACTTGATACCTTTTTGGCTTAGAGGATACGACAAGGACACAAAGCTCCTCAGTGCACCTTGGAAAATGAGAGAACAGCAATGACACATTCTAAAGAGTTCTGTGCAGCATCCTGCTGACCGCTCTTACCTTGGCAGAGGACTTTCGCCATCATCCTTGTGCCACTGCCACCACCAGGCTTGAGACTTGGGACAAGTCTAACCTGCACCCTGCCCTGATGGATCCCCTGCTGCAGGGGCAGTTGGGTTTTATTTTTCATGTAGACTAAAACTATAATATCAACATTAAGTATTAACACAAATTCAAATGCTTCCAGGGAATTCACAGTCATTCCCCTGATGCGTCTCTTGATCAGACAGGGATTGTCTGGGTGATTTCTTGAAACTTCTTTTGAGAAACTGCCCATGCTGAGATAAGGATCATGCTTAGAGAGTGATCTGAGCATATACACAAGCCACCTTCTTTCTGGGAGTCATATAGCCATGTAAGTGTGGCAATGAATCATGGAATAATTTGGAGGTGACTGGGCTCAGCATCCTACCCAAAGCAGGGCCAGCTTTGAAGTTAGAGCCAGACCAAGCCAAGAGGTGACATTATCCTGAGCTCAGTGCTGCATAATGCAAGATTAACTGGAACTGGCGTGTGTCTGGCAGGCTTCAGGCATGGTTGGGGCAGGGGCATTGTCTGCACCTCACTGTGCTGATACGCCTGCTATCTCCTAAGATTGCACTGAAGGGTTTTGCAATTTTCTTCTCCCAGCCTAAACAGGGAAAGGTCTTGGCACTGGCAAAAAAAAAAAGAAAAAAAAAAAAAAGGAACAGAAAGGATGCTTTTTACACAAGGCGCGAGAAGAAAACGCCAAGACGAACTACCTATTTGGAAAACAACTTTAACAGCTGTCATTAGATCCTGTGATATCCTGGTACAAACAAAAAAGGAAAAGATGTAATTAAAAGGTTAAATGCTGTGAAGCAAACAAGCAGAGATACGGAAAACTTGCCATGATTAGGAGAATGATAACCATCACCTAGTTTTTCTGCAGAGAGATGGGAGCAGGAAAATTCTTCAGACAAGGCAAAAATGCCAATAAAATCAAACTGCAACTCTGAGGAGAGTGTTGGCCTTTGCGGGGCTGGGCAGGGTACTCTGCTGGTTGTCTCAGGCAGAGCAAAGGAAGAAACTGAGCCAGAGCTAATGAAAAAGCCAGGTAAATTGCAGACAGAAAATAGCTGCCAAACCCTCCATGTAAGCCTAAAGGTTCAAGAAAGCAATAAATGGTAAAAGCTACTTCTCACAGCCCTCAGAAAAAAGAGCATTAGATATCTTTCCTGTCACAATCTACTCTGGAGCACGCTGAAGCATTGTGTTGGGGCAAGGAAAATAACTAACCACATCAGGGTGCAATGTCAAGGTGCGCTTTGCACTGCTGAAGTAAATATGCACTTAGGTGGATGCTGTGAGAGAAACCCTGATGTCAAACAAGGTCCTCTCACTTCTTTTGCCCGACATTGTCATTGACTATGCTCTCAGAAAATCCACTGATGGAGCCAGCAGCCAGCAGCACCTGCCTCAACTTTCAGACAAAGAAGGTCTGGATTTTTTTGGCCTTAGGATTCACTGTACATGCACAACTTGAAAGGCAAAGATAGGAAAACACATGAAGCCTAGCTATGAAAACAGAGAGAATCTCAGTTCCTTTGAATTCCACCTGCACATTAGGGCACACTGATACAAACCAATTCTCGTGCCTTGACAGTGGTGTACAAGGTACCGGGGTAAAAATGTACAAGCCAACAGTGGCAGCTGCTTCCTGAAGATTAGAAAGGCTTGTTCCTTCAAGATCTACAGCCCTCTAAGGCTGTGTTCTATCTTCACGTCTGGAGGTAAAAGCTGGAAATACCCTGAGAGTCGGGACAAACACACTGGTTCCCTCCAGTCCTCCCAGTGACTAGTATTTCATTTTGTGATGGGGATAGCAGGCGGTGGAGGCTGATCCAGGGAAGCTGCCACATAAGAATTCAGTGTCTGACTGCCCCCACAGAGCATGCAGTCTGAATGCCATCCTATATGCTGTCAGAGCTAGACCCTGAGCACACTCCTAGCTATTAACACTCTTTCACAGATATCGTGGAATTTAGCAAGCTGAAGGGTGTGCAAAGAGCACTGTGCAACAAGCAGAGATGGCAGAGCTGTGCTTATTCCCCGTATACGCCGGACAGAACAGAAAAAGTTCAGATCCAGAAAGGAGCAATGAATGAATCACAAGAGATAAATCCCACTAAAGCCAATATGAATGTTGCAGCCCATTAATTTCAGCAGGAAGTTTGGAGATTAAATTGGTTGTTGAGTCTGGGCCCAATACCACTTAAAATAAGACAAATGATTGGGAGGGCAATCAGCTGCCATAAAGGTCACTGGGGCTTAGAGGTGCAGCAGCAGCAGATCCCCTGCTCCTCCTGAGCAGCAGCTTTGTTCATAAATTACTGTGCAACGGTCGCAGACCCACAGAGAATGGTGCCAGCAGCTGGGGAACTGCCAAGAGGCTTTGCATGGGGGAAATGACATGGTTGAAGCGGGGAGACTAAAAACTGGAGAAGAAAGTAACATACACAGTTCCCTCAGGTATGGGATGGTTCATTCTGGATGAGTGTTTGAAGAAGAGATACGGCTGCTAAATAGTGCTGGAATTTACTCTCCAGCACTAAGAAATGATGTTTTTTCTTCTCAGCCCAGACTCTGTGTGTTCCTCTCTTGCTGGCTTTGTCACAAGTTACTGCATGCAGCTTGGCTGTGCAGAGGGTGTGTGCTCCAGCCAGTACAGCCCACAACTGCCCAGCTAACACAGGGTGGTTTAAAGTCTCATTTTTGGGATAATCATGATGCATACGATACTGCTGAATCAGATACTGCATTTTGATCCCTAAAACACCAGTGTTATGCTTTCAGGAGACAACAGCCCAAAAAGGTGCCAAGGAAAAGCTGTAAAGTAAATACTCTCCAGATAGGGAATTAAGCCAACACATTAAGTTACTGCAGCTTCTAAGTGCAGACAGTGCAAGAATTATAGAATCATAGAATAGTTTGGATTGGAAGGGACCTTAAAGCCAATCCAGTTCCAACCTCCTGCCATGGGCAGGGACATCTCCCACTAAATCAGGCTGCCCAAGGCCCCATCCAACCTGGCCTTGAACACCTCCAGGGATGGAGCATCCACACGTCCTCTGGGCAACCTGGGCCAGTGCCTCACCACTCTCATTGTGAAGTAATTCCTCCTAATGTCCAGTCTAAATTGACTGTTGATTCTAAATCTGCCCCTCTCCAGTTTATAGCCATTGCCCCTTGTCCTATCACTACAAGCCTTTGTAAAAAGCCCCCCCAGCTTTCTTGTAGCTCCTTCAGGTGCTGGAAAGTTGCTCTAAGGTCTCCTCGGAGCCTTCTCTTCTCCAGGCTGAACAACCCCAACTCTCTTAGCCTGTCCTCGTAGGGAAGGGGCTCCAGCCCTACGATCTTCTTTGTAGCCCTCCCCTGGACCCATTCAAACAACTCCATATCCTTCTTATGTTGAGGATTCCAAAACTGGACACAGCAATTCCAGATGGGGTCTCACAAGAGAGGAATAGAGGGGCAGAATCACTTCCCTCACCCTGCTGGCCACGCTTCTTTTGATGCAGCCCAGGATATGGTTGGCCTTCTGGGCTGAGAGCACACATTGCCAGGTCATATCGAGCTTCTCATCAATCAGCAAGCTTCTCATCTGTCATCTATGTTTGCTAATCAGACAGCAGATATTTCTGTTTATACAGCCTGCCGGCTGCATCCAAAATAATCTACAAATTATTCTCTTGTCTAAAATGAGATGCAATGACACTCAGGCGTGCAGGTATATTTTTTACGTACTTGGAACTAAAATCAGCCCAGTTGTGTGTCCACACAGATGCAGTGGTGCCATGAAGGATCCTACTAGAACAGAAAGCATGGGGGCAGTCAGCCTCATCCCAGTCCAAGCTCATGAGAAGCACACCCTGCACTGGAGAGGACAGTTGGGGTGTGTTGTCAGCTAAGACATCAGTAACACCACTGAAAAGCAATCATTTGGCAACACATGAGCCCATAGGTGCCAGAAAAGCTATCATCTGCCACTGTATCTAGAATAGGAAGTAACTGTGGTAGGGTTTGTTTGTATTTTTTAATAGTAGCCAGCAGAGATGTAGAAAACCATAGAACACAGCAGAAAAAATCTTTCACTCTGATTACCTTTCTTTGTTTGCAGATATCACTGTACAGTTTAGATGGTGCCATTAAATCTTTGCTTGCACACGGCAAGCCCTACTCAACAGCCCATATAAACACAGGGACACTCTGAGAAAGTGACTTAATTCACTACAATTTATTATTCCACTGATCAAGTGTCAGCCACGTGCCTGCCGATCTCACCCCTCTGTTGTGTGGGCACACATACTGTAATATATTCTTAAGTCTCTTTTTCAGTAGCCCACCCTAGACACAGAGGGCATTAATAGCACAGATGACAGGAGAAAGAATCCCATTCGCTGCAACTTTCTGAAGTTTCCAGTGATTTATGAGTTGTTTCAGCAGATGGAGCCATTGCAGTACATACCATGATCGGCCAACTAGGCCAGATCGGCGTGTTCAAAGGAAGAAAAAGCTCTGCCTGCTATTTCCAAAAGAATCCAGGCAAATGTGTGTCATCCAGGCAACTGTACACTCTTTTAGCAAATGGATTGGCCCACCCTGAATCTCCTAAGACTGATTTAATATCTATAGCATTACTAGTAATTATACATTAGTATCATAACATGAGCTTACAGTTTCAATATGCCTTTGAAAGCTGACAGGTCCTCAAATCATGCCCACTCAGTAATTCTGGGGCATAAAGACCAGCCTTTGCCACGATAACCAGCCTGCTCTCCTTACTGATGTCAAAATCCATTTTTTTAAAGGTCAGATGTCACTACCATGGAAATGTCATATAGATGCAACTGCTGAATTGTTCCGTTGCAAGATAGTCCTGGCTGATGGAGTGAGGTCTTACACACACACACACACACACACACACACATATTGAGGAAAGTAATACAAATAAAAATACAACAATTCAAGTTTCCAGAAATAGATTTATTTATGAGTATGACTCTTTAAAGGTTCTAGGAAGATAACGATGATCATAAACTTAGAAACAGCGAGCAAGTTCACGGTACAATTAGGATGTGAGATAAATGGATTAATAAATCTCCTGCTTAAGCATCTAATTAAGAAGAAACTGCATTCATCAAAGGCTTCTGTTGACATTATACATTACTGAAGGGGAACTGGGATTTAGTGTCTCCTTGGTATGCAAACTTGTTACCATTTTCCCCAATGGAAGCTACACACATGCAAAAAGCAGAGATTATTACACTTAATATAGAAAGAGAGAATGCCTTCAAGGACCAACCCCTTTCTCTTTGCATGCTGCATAATATCCGCTTATAAGCTACACAAGTCATTTAGCAAGGCCGCCCTATATTTTTTCAAATGATTTGTAATTCTGAGTGTTAAAGATAGTACAGCAGCTCTTCTACAGTGACAATCACATCAGTTCTGGGACATGTCACCATTGTACTGCTGGGCTGACGGTACATCAGGGTAACACTTCCAGCCCAAAACAAATCTCTTACATAGAGTTATGGCTTTTGCTCTGCAGACCATCACAGCAAGGCATGTTACAGTGAAAGCAAGTTAAGTGGCCACAAGGCTAAGACTATGCTTTCAGCACTATGAACCTATGAAAGACATGGGTGGTATATTATTGCATTGTCCAGGGACAGCCTGGCCTTATGAGCAACATGCCGTAAATCATGGGGAATTTAACGAAATCGAGCTCACAGAAGGGCTGGACAGTGGCCAAAGTCAGGCATGCAAGGAATTTCTGCCATGCACTTCCACTAAAGGCTGGAGGTCTAGCTTCTGAGATATAATTCAGTCCCAGGCTCCAAATCAAACCCTCCTCATTGCAATAACTCCTGTGGTAGTTTTGGATTGAAACAGCTATTGAAATTGAGGCCACAAACCCCTTCTCCTTTGGGAACAAATCTAAATTTAGACCCTAAACTTCAAATGAACATATGAAGCTGATCTAACTCACTGCATTACTAATATTCTTTACAAATATATGATGTCTTAAAGGCATTTCATTTGCCTCAGTGTATATGTGGCAAAAAGTCAGATTAAAATTATAGATTCTGCTAGAAATATCCATTATTATTCACAGCAAGGACAATTAATAAAGAATCAGTTCACCTACCTTTTTAAAACACCTTTCTATAAAAACTGCAGGAAGTGCAGGCAAAAGAGAAGCTGAAAAGAAGGAAATAACAAAACATCGAGAAATAACTGTATTATACATTGGTGTGAAGACACTGTTGGTATGTATGCTCAGAGACTGGGCTAGGCTGAACTTGCTGGCAGCAATGGCAAACTAAAACTCCTTTGAGGATCATCAGCCAGTCTGCTGCAAATCAGGAGTTGCATCTACGTGGCTGAAGCTTCTGAGTCCATGGGCTCAGGAGAGGTCACCTAGAACTGACACAGAGAGATGATGATACTGCAAATAAGACAAAATATATTCACAGCCAGCTGCTATGACATCCTTCTGGGGAGGTCAGACCTCTCTTGGAAGGAACTTTCTGTGGATGAGGTAGCTTGCACTGACATTGAAAAAGCTGGGCAGAGAGTCTATATGAATCTACCATTTTAAACTGCCCCTGTAGACTTGTCTGTGCAGTCCAGGAGTGGCTCTTCAAAACTTTCTACACTAGCCTGCTGAATTAGGGAAAGGAATCAATACCATCTCTGTGGCATCTCAGGAGGCTAGATTTCCACGAGACATTAACTCTGAAACCTAAGAGCTAATTTAAATTTGATGTCTTTAACAGTGCCCTTTCTAATCAGCTTTACAGAAATAGCCAAGTGTTTTGGTGTGGACAATCAGAGCGAACTGTGATGATGCCATTACCTCCTCAACTCATTATTCAGAAGGAATTTGAATGCAAGGGAAAGAAGGTTTCAGTCTCTTTTAAGAACTACTAATTATAATATTGAATCACACTATCAAACAAAAATCACAACCGGTGAACAGATATAACTGCACTTCATAGTGGATTTATGCCATGGAGTTATCTAGCCCTGAAATTCTGTAAGAAGAAGACAGTTTTTTGAACTCCATATTTTGAAAATAAGGTCTAAAACCATCACTCATCCTAATGCGATTACTCTGGGTTTGCCAAACCTCCCCCACTGAATGTGCTTTTCCGTTATTTTATTAGCTCTGCTTGTAAATGCAGGATTATAAGAAAATGAGAAAATCAAAAGATAGGCAGTCTCCCTTAGAAGAGGTTAAAACCCTGCCAAAAATACATGTCTGGGTTTGTGTGATAAAGCCTGCCACTGAGTACAAGCCTCAAAGTCCAATGAAAATGCATTTGCTTTTAAAATATCTCATGGGGTCTTGCCTCTTTGGAATATAACATTCCTGCATATTTAGCTGATGACATCTGCACATTGCTGACTTACCATCAATGATGGCCACTGGCCACTTACAAGGGTGTTTCATGAAAACCAACATGAACTTTATTGGATCAAAGCCCACTCCATGCCTAAAAACGAAAAGCTGTCAGGTTTGAGGAAACACTGCGACAGGATGTTCTCAGAACTGCTGAGCCACTCAGCTGTCAGACAGTACAAGCCGCCTGTCTTGTCTCTTCTTCGCATTCCTCCACACCGTGAATCACTATGCTTCCTCCAGAGGGGATGTTCAAAATGAACTGCACCATCCTCTTAATTCTTTGGCTCCAAGAGTGACTATCTCAAACTCTCCCCACACACTGCCATCTCCCACCACCTGGGATCACTTGCCTGGTCTAGCTAGTGATAGCAGCTAGGCTGGGTGGATCCTGCAGGACTCCACAGGCATCCTTTCAGCAGCTCCGAAAATGCTACGCTCAGCCCACCTCTTAGACAGCTTCCTCTCACTCACAGCAGCCGCCTCTCTGTCTCCCATCGATGCCAGGAATGCAAGCAAGAACCTCTGGTTTTGCTCCGCTCCTTGTGGACCTCCTAGTTATCATTATACTAACAGTGTTTCCCACTGGGGCATAGAATTTTTGGTGTTGCTAATCCTGACTATAATCACATTATATCAGCCAAATTCTCAGTAAGTATTCAGTATAATGTGACATTTCTACAGTATTTTTTACACTGAAGGATGAAAAAAACCCTCTTCACAAGCTCTGAATATGATTCTCTACTTTTTGACATGGTGCAGATTTCCCTTCTCGTAGGCGATCAAAGAAGCAGCAGTTTGGATCTTTTCCTGCTCTAGCATGCCTTTCAAACAGGTCATCAGTTTCTAGGTTTTATGTAATTTCTTTTAAAAAAATGCTTTCTTCTGTGCACAAAGATCGATTCATTAGATGTTGTTTGTCTCTGAGCATTGAGTAGCCTTTTGCTGAATACAGTTGGAATGAGTACATGCAACTTAATTAGAAGAGCATGATTTCCAACATCTCCCTTGGATACTTACTGAAAATAGCGAGACATAAGAAAAAGGAAATTGCTGATATTTAATGGTTTATACCACGGAAAGGATTCATTGTTTTGCTCAGCAGCTTGAGTACTTTACAGGTACAAAGGGTGTTCTTCTCAAGAAGGAATGCAGTACTTCTCTTTCATCCATGTCATGTGAGTGGATGTGAATGAAATAAAAATACATGTAAGTTTTCTACTCACATCATCACAGTCACCCTGAGACACCAAAGCCTGAAAAATCTCACCTCTTCTGAATTTACTGCAGATACTCAATTATGAGCAGCAATCAGCAATTTCCTTAATTTCTTGCTGAAGGCAGTTATCACAATTACCGTTTTCCCACACTTCTAAACAAAAATAATGGTAAATTGCCATCTAGGGAATGCCAAATGCAAGAAACATCAACAATTTTGGCTGTATTCTCATATATTAGTCATGAAAAGTTTTAGGAACGTGGCACTGCTTCTTGAAACAAGAAAGCTTCATCAAGTGCTTGCTGCTGATTTAACTGAGGGTTTCCCGTTACCAGCAAAAAAACAACACAACAGTTAAAAATGCCTTGGAAATTGCTGAATCCACTCCTGCATAATAACAAAGATTCACACAGTGAATGACAGCTGGGGAAAAAATACTGAAGCGTTCTAGAAATGCTTCTCTTCACTCTGGTTGTCAAAAATGCTGTTTGCAATACCAGCTACAGCATCCGGTTCATTTTGTCACTTCAGTTCTCCATTTTAGTAGGTCTTAAAAGGTCTTAAAATCTTAAAAGATTTTGAAATCCATCCTACAAGCTGGCCAGAGTCCTTGCTGACATTGCTGACTTCTGGCTAAAGACCCTTGGCTAGCAGCTGGTGCCAGAAACCCCCTCCTGTGAGATTCTTGGTTACTCTAAATCCCTTCACTTATTCTATCATTGTTCTCCTATCTGGAAAATGTGTCACAATCCTCCTCCCTTCCTCCACGGGGAAAGAAATGATACTTTGAGATGCAAATACGAATAGGGCGTATTGTTAATACTGTTGCTGAATCTCTGACATATGCAGATAAACTGAACAGGCAAGCGCTTATTTCCTTAGTTTAACTACTGGCTTGCGCTTCCAACCCTTTTCCTTCAAAAAATACAGTTGTACTGGACTGTAGAATCCATCTCTTATAGAGCAGCATTTATTCATGTGATATAGCACTTAACCCTGTTATGATAAACCTACTGAAGCCAATCGCTTTAGTTGAGTTATATGCTTGTTATTTGCACAACAAAGGAGTTGCATAAGCTTGTATCAAATATACACTACAGCATTACTTATAAATAAGAACTCCCACTGCCACAGGCAAGTTAACCGATTAGGAAATGCAAATGTGTTGAGTGAAAGTTCCAGAAGGGAAACAAATTATCTAAGTACTATCAGAAGGGATGGAGATGTGGGCAAAGCATATATACTACAATATGTAGCCTTCTATCAGCTGGACACCATGAAACAGAAAGCTTGGTTCTCAGAAGCCTCCATACCACATTCCTGAGTTTTGCCCATGCATTCAGGATCCTTCAGTCAGGATTAGACAGTGAGATTCTGGCTTCACTGAAGTCAGTTGGCTTATCTACCATACTTGGAAGTTAATTTAGGTTTTACCCATCACAGCTCAGACATACTTCTGTAATATTTTGCTCTGTCATTACTCAGCTGTTGGAACATGCTTTTGCCTCCTACCCCTCTTACTTTCTCCTTTTCATCTTCTTACACACTTTTGTTCCTTTCTTTACTCTGGTTATTGAGAGTTTCTGTCATTCTTTGCCTCTGTAAAACTACAGAGTCAGATTCCCCTCTCAGACTGCTTCTGCTAGTGTGACATATTGGGTTTGACTTTACACAAATGCAGGAGAATGTCTCCAGTTCACAAATCCTTCTAGTACAAACAGTCTCAGTTATGACACAGGACATCTCTTTCAGGAAGGTCTTGAAATCATACTTACGAAAATACAATATGATTTAGGATGTTGGGCTCAGTATGCATTTTTTTATACTAAGATTCACACAGAAGCGTTCAAGAAAAAGCAACTTTCTCATGATGAGAAGGCAAACATACTACAGAAAGAGGCGACATAACTTTGATTGGCAAATACATAATTCTTTAAAATTCTCACAAAAGAACAATTCTTCAACTGATTTTACAGTAAGCATAACTTTGCCCAGTATGTTAGGCTTTCCGGACCTCCGTGCCTTATTTCAGCATCACACGCTACAAGCTGAGGCATCTTGGGACACAGGGAAACAGTACTTTTCTTCCTTCTTTTTCCAGATGTCTTACTTCTGCACCCAAAAAAAAGAGCATATTCCATTTTAATAGTTCTCTCTTCTCACTCCTCACTCACAGTGCAAGTTTCCATATTTAGCATAGATATTTGTTTCCTAAACCTGATTAAGCAGGGAATATTTTTACTAATCCAATTCAGCAAATTATAATTCTATCAGAACTGCCCTTCAGAAAGACCTTTTTGAAATTGCTCTGTAACTCATTTGGAACATGTGCACAGATAGAAGGATTTTTTTTTTTTTTCTGAAGAGAAAGACTTACTCTCTCATTTAAAAAAAAAACCACAGAAAACCCACAGGACAATAGTTAACATTGATAACTCTTATGCAATGCCTGTTTTCTGTGCCATAGAGAAAAATATAGCATCTTACATGAAATGACCTTTTACATTAAATATGTTTTCAGGACCATGCATTTTCCTTACAGCTGCTGTGAGGATTTTACATACCTGACTAATGGGAAAAAGGGACATTCTAAAATAAGAGGTTTGCAGGACTCACACTGACAAATTCATGTGGACACATTTCTCCTGTTCCTGAGTTCTAGTTCTAATCCTTTTCTAATAAACTCACGGCATTTAGATTTTTGCAAATTCAGAACGCCACAGTTCACAAAAAGCCTGCATTTCATTATTGGCTGTATTTTTAGAGCATATCCTGCCTTGGTACCTATAGGATGTGTAAGTGATGGTAGTGCGTTATCCGAAGGTCTCAGTCTCTCTGCTTTATTTTTCCTATAACAAAACAAAATAGTGCAAGATTTAATAGACCAGTGCAAATTTGATTACATTTGCCTACATTTGACTTTAATAAAGATATTAAAGTACCAGCACGCTAATTAATGCAAACTGTATCAAATCACAATGGATCCAGGTTGAGCGAACAGCAGCACAAGGAATGCTGAGGTCTTAAGAATTAAAAGATAACTGAAGAGGCATTTAGACTGGACAAAAAGAGGGTGGTGAGGCCCTGGCACAGGTGGCCCGCGGAAGCCGCGGCTGCCCCATCCCTGGAGGTGCCAAGGCCACGTTGGAGGGCACTTGGAGCCCCAGATCCACCGGGAGTTCTCCCTGCCCATGAGACAGAGCCTCTGCGCATGCGCAGAACCTGCGGTTCGGGTCTCTCTGCGCATGCGCGGCGCCCGTGGGCGGGGCTTAAGTGGGTGCGCGGGAACTAGGTTAGTGGTGGCTCGTCCAGCCATGGCTGAGGCGTATTTCCCGGTGGGCCCCGGACTGGGGGCCGAGGAGAATTTTTTGTCGCTGGACGACATCCTCATGTCGCAGGAGAAGCTGCCGGGCCGCGCCGAGACCACCTTGCCGCGCCTGGCCTTCGCGCTGGGCCAGGGGGCCGCCAGTGGAGACTCCATCCCCGAGGTGACCGGGGGAGGGAGAAGGGGGGAGAGCTACAACTCGCAGCAGGCACCGCGCTGAGGGAACCTGAGTGCGTGGAGGCCATGGGGGAACTACAACTCCCAGCAGGCACCGCGTTGGGGGAACCTGAGTGCGTGGATGCTATGGGGGAACTACAACTCCCAGCAGGCACCGCGCCTCAGATGTAGGCGCCGCCTGCATCTCCTCCTCCGACCCAGGGACCCTCTGCCCTGGAGTCGCTGCAAGGAAATTTGTGCTTCTAACTACTTTTTCACAAGTTGTTTTCACTTCTGTTGTATGCATTGGCATGGCTTTTTTTTTTCCTCTCCTGGTATTTAATAAACTGAAATGTTTACTAGATTATTTAAATGTTATTGTATAGCCCGCTAGGTAAAGAAAGAGTAATGTTTTCAGCATATACAGCTCAGAGGATAGCATGAAAACTTGAATGTGGTGAAAAATGAACTAATTTTCAAACAACAAATAAATGAGGAAGAAGATATGTAAGGTTAAGTTCTAATATTAAGTAAAATTCAGGCCACATTGGGGTTAACCACTCTCTTCATGCTTATACAACCAAACCCAGATTTTAGCACAGGTTATTTGATTCTGCCATCAAAATACGACTTTTTTTTTTTGCTTTACGTGCATTTTTTTGCTTTACGTGCATTTTCATGGCAAAGACAACTACTGTTTTTTCTCATTCATGCAGGGATCAAAGCTGGAAATACCTCTGTGGCTTGCTAAAGGTCTACATGATAGCAAGAGAAGAATCATTTCTGTGGAGCCACCAAAGATTTACAGGGAAGCCTGGAGGACAGTGTTCAGCGCTGATGCCAATGTGGTTGATCTGCATAAGATGGGACCATATTACTATGGATTTGGCTCCCAGCTCCTGAATTTTGACAATCCAGAGAATCCTGAGATAGCTCAGACTATTCTGCAGGCAAGTATCTGACCTAAGTTTTGAAATCTGTTTTTACATTTTTCCATCTTCCTCCTTTTCCTCGCTGCTCCGCAATCTTCAGGAAAAATATCCTGCTTTAATCCAAATGACTCATGGATTGAATATGGATTTCCAGGTCAAGCTGTAGGATGACCCTTTTGCCAACTACACAGTCTGGTGGTGGAAGCCTTAAGCATGTATGCAGGAGTTTAATTTTAGCTTGGAGTTTCCAGTCTGTAAATGTGAGATTTCATAATATGCTGTAAAACAGGACTAGAGGAGATGTCATATTGTTTAATCATGCCCATGCTGCATGGCAGAATTAATTCACCCTCTATAATTTCTATTTTTCTATTCTGTTTTAAAGCTCTGTGATAAGACTTCACACTGCTCTGGCAATCTGTTTCAGTGCTTTGCCATCATAATCTTAGAAGGTTTCCTCTAATGTGTAAACTAAAGCTCCTTCACAGCAATACAAGCTCTGTTTTGTTTGTCTCATACAAAGTAGACACTGAGGACATATTATTCTCTTCCTGCAGCAGTCCCAAATCATTTGATGTCTCTTTGTGGGTCATGCTTTCTAACCTCTGATTGTCCTTCTGGTGGACTGCTGGGATCTTTCCAGTTGATCTGCATCCATTGTGATGTGCAGTGCCCTGAACAGCATACAATCTCCTACTCAGGACTTGTATTGATGAAAACAGAAAGATTGCTTTGTGAATTTTGTAGGCATGATGCTTTTTGCTCAGTGTGGTGCAGCATTGTGCTTTACACGACAGAATGACATTGATATGCGTTTGGTTTGCAATCCACAGTAAGATGTGCAGACTGCATATGCTGACAATCGTTTATCTCCTGTATTTGTCTGATTCTCTGTTTCTTCCTTAATGTAAAACTTTACATTAGTCCCAGCTGAATTACATCCTGTTGTTTTCACACCGTCTTTCTAATTTGTCAGGATCATTATGAACAAAGAGTTCTGCTCCCCGATGTGTTTGCAGTCATCACTCCTTCTGCATGTTCACTAATTTAATAAGCATAACTTCTGTTCCTTTAGTAAGCTTAATAATTAATAGGTACGAAACAGTACTTGGTTCCAGGTAGGCCCCTGTGAACTCTGCATGTTCTTCCCTCTTAACAGGACATATGGGTAATTCTCTTTACCAACCACGTACAGATGGTTTAGTTAAGTCTTGCAGGAATGCCCTGTGGCAGATACTGGTCTGCTGCGCTTCCTCCCTTTGGAAGGCCTAGCGTCCTGCCACAGGAGGAAACCAAGCTGGTCTCAAAGCTCATTCTTGGCAAGACCATGTTGGCTGTTGCTCATCTCTGTATTTTCTCACAGAACTTTATGTATAGTTTATTTGTTCCAGTATGTTTCCAGGAATTTATACTAATGGATTTATAATTCTTGTCCTCTCTCTCTATCTCTCCTTTCTCTTTGAAAAAACAGATAACCATCTTTGCCAGGTTCCAGACTTCTGAGCTCCTTGAGCTTTTAAAGATAACCGCTAACAGCTCTGAGATTTCTTCAGCCAGCTCTCAAAGTAGTCTGAGATAATTGCTATTGGCTTTTCTTTCTCCTGTCCTTTTTTTTTTTTTCTCCTATTCTTTAAATGAAGGCTGATGCAGAGAGACTTTAAAGCACTGCTGATTTCTTGGAGTTGTCCACTGACAGCTTGCTTTTTGCATTGAGGAGGTGACCACATCTTTCCTTGTTTTTTCCCTTTCTGCTAGTGGACATCTGGCGTGCTAACATGGCTTTTTCCCCCCCCCATCACTTGTTGACAGTAAAATCAAAGCACATGAGGAATGGTTTCCGTTTATGAAAAGCAAACAAGAGGGGAATTTTGCTTATTTTTTTAAAACAGCACAACGTCCTCCCCTCCACCTCCTCTGTTTGTTGATAAGGCCAAAATGAGAGTTGTTAATTTATAATATATTTATTCTATTAGTAAATATCTAAAATACTACATTTCTGATGATTCTAAAATCAGCTTCTGAAATAACAAAGCACAGTTTTCAAGGAGTTTTGACCCCCTTTTTTTTTTTCCCCAAAAGCAAGGAAAAGGAAGGAAATAAAAGATCCTTAAATAAGTCTTGTAGCTTAGCTTTTAAATATTATTTATTAATTTTAGTTGTAGATTTGGGGATTTGACTTTTCTTGTGGCTAAAGTGTGTTTTTCAGCACACAGAATGCTTCATAGTGGTGATTTGGCTTAACTTCTAGGCCATTCACAAGTTGCAACTTATCTGCTCCTGCAGCAGCTGCTGTGGCATAAGATTCATTCCGCTGTAAAGCAATCATTGCTGGTGAAGTGGGATGAAATAGATCGTAATTGTGTTAGAGCCTGTGTTCTGCTCAAGCCTGTCATTAGGAAGCAGCCGAAAATCTAATTCCATGTTCACTTCCCATCCAGTGATCGGGCAGATCTCTCAGCTTGGGCAGGAAATGGTTTGTCTTTGTTTCCAAGGTTAATGGGTGCTGCCCTGTTTGCAGACACTTGACTAGTTTTGATCTAGGGCCTGCACCTTTGGCTTTTGAGTCGTGAAAGCTCCGCCTCTAGCATTCGAGCTGAAGAAGCCTCTGTGTTACTTGTCAGTAATTCTGCTTATCTTCTCTAGACGTTTATTAGCCGTTTTCGTCGTATCATGGACTCCTCTCAGAATGCCTACAATGAAGACACGTCAGCACTGGTGGCTCGGCTGGATGAATTGGAGCGAGCCTTATTTCGAGCTGGGCAGAAAGGGCTGAATGACTTCCAGTGCTGGGAAAAGGGACAGGCTTCACAAATCACGGCTTCCAGTCTGGTCCAGAATTATGGCAAAAGAAAGTTCACAGATATGGATGATTAAACCTGAAGAACATGCAGCTGCAGTGGATGACACCTCTTGTCTTCTCTGTCATAGAAGAGAAAGATGAATCTGCTTCGGGGAATGACTGGTTTCCTGTCCATTAACAGGAATTCTTCTCTGTAACATCTTTGGATTTAGACTAGTGCAAACATTAAAGGCAGGCAGCAAGGTTATGAAAAAATAGATTGCATCACATCACTTGATAGCTTTATAGCTTACTCATGCCACTCCTGAGGATTTGTAGTTGAAGTGTTTGCTAGGTCACTGAAAAGCTATGAGAGGATTTTCTAAAAGGGTAATTAATATTTATTATTCTCTTCCAAACTGATATTTACAGTTCTGGATCTGTTTGGAAATAAAATGTAGTTCTATGTATTTCAACTTGCCCTTCCCATTTCAGCTTCCTGGGAACAGCTGTTTCTGGGTTCTCTGCCCTTTGGAGAGCCCCGATGATGTGGAAAAAAGTGTGGTACAAGCTGCATTGAGTTTTCTGCATTTCTTATATGTTGAGGTGGAACAAGTTCCATTTGTGAGGCAGGAATGTTTTTCTTTGCTGACTTTTGTAACACAGTGTTAATGCCCCAGAAAAAAAGTTTGGACTCTAGCCCATGTAACCAGTGCAGTGGCTTTGCAGATCTTGTGTGCTGCCTCATCATCTCTCTCCCCCTTTCATAACTCGTGGGCTTGATGCTGCACGAAGTGGAGGGTATTCTTGTTTGGTGTGAGTGGCTTTTGTGATGGATTCATTTCTGGTGGGTGTTAAGCTCCTCTGTATTACAGAGGAGGCAATAGAAGGCAACAAAGAGTTAGTCTGGACTGATTCAGAAACAGCAACTTTAATGGAAACTCTCCCCCATCATTAACCTCTGGGACACCTGTTTTCCTGTAAGCAGTTCTTCAGATTGCTAAATTTGGTTCATAAAGTGGACAGAGCAAATAAACTGAGTTTCCTTCCTTCTGATACATATAAATAGTCCTAGCAAACTGATACTAGTAAGTGTCCTTCTTGCCAATAGGAGTAAGAGGAGTTGGAATGTGCTAAACAGCACAGTGGTTATCATCCGGTGTGGATGCCCTTAAACCTAGATTATCTGTGGGTCCCATTGGATTGGAGATGGAGAACACAAGATTATCTCTGCAGGTTGTAGTTCCCGTGATCATCGGGATGGTTGTCCTTTGGAAGCAGGTGCTGGACATCATATGGGTGGTTCTGAGCATCTGTGGAAGGTGGACCTTGCAGAGCACCGAAGTGGAGGAGCCAGCCTGTAATGACAGTGTTTTCTCTTCTGTGGGAGCTGACAGCAAGATCCAGATCATGGAGGAGTTGTTACTGGACTTGGAGATGCACCAGGGTATCAGATAATTCAAACTGGAAACCTCGAGTACAAAAGTGTGCGGCCATTCCTTAGCCAGAGGACTGAAAGCTGTGCATCTGGAGGGGGTGAGAGGGGACAGCGTGCTGGCTCCACAAGCACCTTGGCATCTCTGCCCTGTCTGCACAGGGCCAGCTCTTCTGCTGCAGGAGACTAATTGGAAGCTGTGCCTTACAAACTATTTCAAGTATGTACAAGATGAAGTGCTGCTCCACTTAATGACTTAATGGCATATAATAGCCTATGTCTTTTTATGAAGCTTTTGTCTGTTTTCCACTTCTGCATTTTTATCTTGAATAAATATTTTGTAAGGGGAGGTCATAATGTAAAATGTCTGTTGTTAATTGCTCTTGAGCAGAAAAATTAGTTGTAAATTGGAACGTGCAGATCTCGGCAAAACTGTGGCTGTGATAGATAATGCAGTCCTGCTTATATCATTCTTCTCTTGCAGATAATGCAATCAGGAGCTACATTTATATAGTTATGTGAGTGTAGAAGTAATTCCTTTCTGATTTATCCCACATGGGTAAGAGCTGTTTGCTGTTGTGGGAGAGACCCCACAAGCAATCAATAAGCTATTGATTTTATAAATTGCATTTTTATGAAACACGAGATGGATGGAGGCAATTCCATGTTACTCCAACTTTGTTGTAGAGTCGTGGGTAGCTGGTAGAAATCTGCTGTCTCTGTGCTTGTACCCTGCTGCTCCAAGTGCTGTAGCATAGACTTCATGTAGCATGTCAAGGCTGTGTTCTGCTGCAAAGGAAGCAAGTTTAAGTTCATTGGTGATACGAAGCATTTTTGAACTGGAAGGATTATTTTAATGAGATGGTGGCTCTGCAATCTAGTTGGTTTATAACCAGAATCGCTTGTTCATCTATTTCTGGACTGGTTTTGGTGACTATCCAAATTGATTCTCCTACATATAAGAGCATTTCTCTTCCTTGCTGCTGGGTGCAAAATCCAAGCAGGTGGTTGCGTATTTGCCAGCATTTTGTGCAGCTGCTTTCGGAGTGGGGAGAAAAAGGTCCCTGAAGTAGTCCTCAATGTCACTGGTTTTCTGTAAGTAGGCAATGTCACTCTGAGTGACCCCGTAAACACCAGTAAGACCCTTAAAAAATTGGATCTTGCAATTTTAAATTATAATATTTGGTTAGTAGATTTGATCTTCTGTTGATTTGTTTGCTTGCTTGCATTGTTCTTTTCCTTGCTGGCTGGAATGCTTTTTTTCTGTCCAGATAGAAACAAGAGTGTTCTGTACTTCTTATGAACACAAACTGTCCTTTATGATTGCACAGCAGCAAGAGTTGTTTGAACCTGTGTATTTTCAGAATGGCACAATAAATGCTCATTCCAGAACTATACAAGAGAGGATGGAAAAGGACTTCTAAGTGCAACTCCTCCCCATGTCCCTCAGCATTTAAACTGAAGAACTACTGATGTTTGGAAAAACAGTGCTTAGACACGTTTTATAATATTACTACAAGGGTTTTAATTGCAAAATAGGTAAAATTTGAGATGCTGATTAGTTATGCATTCATATAAGAATATAAGTTTGGGTTTTAGTGGCCTGTTTTTTTAAAGCAGGTATGAGGTTACCTGGCCTAGTCCTTCTCCTAAAGCAAGGAGTTGGACTTGATGATCCTTATGGGTCTCTTCCACCTTGAGCTATTTTATGATTAGCCCCTTCCAATCTGCCTCAGGATGATGTTTCTCCAGCCAGTTAAGAAGCTGTCTCTGCAAGAGGACCCACAGCTTCCCTAGGTAGTCTGTTCCTGTGCCTGGCTGCAGCGTATGGTGAACACAGTTGGAGCAGTGCATTCACCGACACAGCAGAAGATGCCATCAGTCACGCTTCCTGGCAGTGAATTCCTGTTGGAGTGGTCGGTAAAACTGAAAAATGTTCCTCACCTAAGTTTTACATCATTTCTTGTAGAACTCTTAGCTTTTCTTGTTTATGTCTTCTGTGTATCTTTTCAAGCAGGTGTGAAGGGTTGACCCCCAACTGAATACAAATAGCTTTGCGAGCAGCACGCAGGTTTTCTCATCTATCTAAATTACTCTTTCACAAAATGCTCATGTTTCTTCCCTGGTCTCCTTTGCCCTAAACAATGTCTTAGTTTGTCTTTTGGCACTGATTTATTTTTGGTCAGCAAAATGAAGCGATTAATTGCTTCTGGCTGGCGTGGAAGCAGTAGTTGGTGTCCTTTGGACCAACTGCAACCAGGAGGAGCAGCAGCAAGAAATGCTTTGAGAACTGACGTAACTGTAACACCATGTATTATTTTTATGAGAGAAACAGTGGCACCGAACTGAGTTAGGAGCACAAGCCTTTCTGATCTTGATCAGTGATTTTCTGTGATATTTTTTTGGTGAGCAGCTATTACAAGAGCTTCATTCAAAATTTAGGTTGAACCAGTTGCTTAACAGAGCTGTGATGTAATTCAGTAGAGGCACACAGGGGGAATGCTTGCTCCACAGAGCTGCTTCTGTCCCCAGAAGTGCTTTTTTATAAAACACATTGTCTGAGAGCACAGCACATGGTTCAGGAGTTCATTGTGTTATTTAAAAAACCTAGCCATTTGTCTAGCACTGCCTCTGCCTGGTAGGAGGTGACTCAAAGCTGTTCCTTGCCTCAGTTTCCTTTTCTGACAAATGATTGTAACAATCCCTTGTTAAGAGTGTGTTTTGTTCTTGGGATCGTAGGCAGCTTCTTTGTCACAGCAAAGATGCCAGCCAGATTTTCTCAGCTCTGCTGCCAGAGCTCATGAGCTTACTTGGTAAGTGCTTGTCAGAGCTGAAAGATTCCACTTTTCAGAAATCACTCTGGTTTCCTTGATCAGTCCCATTAAACCCTTACTACTGAGTTTCTTCAAGACTACCACATATCTGATTGCTTATAAGAGCAAGATAAACTCTTTTCCCACTCTCTACCCTTCTCTCCTACCTGAATAGCCACTTGGCCCTGCAAAGTGTCCAAGTGTGCAGTTCCAAGCTCATGCTGCTCCTCCGTTTTCCTGATCTTACCAGCTCAGAAGCACTTTCACTAGAGCTGATGGCAGCCTGAGTGCCAAATGCTGAGCAGAATTGTCAGTGGGCATTTGTGCAAAAACTGGTGGAAGAATAAGAGATTGTCCTGGTTTTATTCCGTCATGTGAGTGAGTACTGGGAGGAGGCCATGTACACTTCCAGCTTCTGTCTTGTGGCTTTGCTTTGCAAGCTTTTTGGGAGCTGAACTCTGGTGAGTGTAACCTGGGTTTCTGTGTTTGGTGCTGACAAGGCAATGTGAGTTGAGTCTGGTCAGATGCTGCTTTTGAAAGAAGCTGTGCCAATATGGGGTCCCTTGAACATGTCTCCTGGGTGAAGACCATCTGAATACTTGCCTTGAGTTCTATCTTCTGCCATGGTGTTGTTGACTGAAAGCTGTTTCTTACATCTAGGCCTGGAGGCTTTTGGGTGCGGGAACCGCCTGATGGGCCTTTTCTCTGAAGCTAAATCTGAGTGCTGTCAGTAGGACCTTGAGGATGGTGTGAACCTGTTAATGTCACACACACATTGCTATGGAGAGGATGCCAACTTACTGCAGCTGGGCTGGAGCTGAACATGCACGTTACATTGTGTTTTCTGCTCAGACAGTATCATGATCTCATTTTATGTTAGGTACACAGTTGGGCTGGCGCTTTATACCCTTCTGGTGTTACACAATTTAGAGACACCATCTTACTCCTTTTCTGGCAAGGTCTGCAGTAGCCTTTTCGCTGACAGAAGTGCATGTTGGGTTTCCCAGTAGCTACTAGGGGAATTCGAGACTATGAGTGCAGGAGGGCCTGTGCATGCACTGGTTGCCAGTAGCCAGGAGAGGGGGCACTGGGCTTAAGACGTTGTTTTTGTGCAGGTCCTACAGTAATTGCTTTAAGTTATAGGTAGTGAGATCCCCATTTGGCCTATGGGATCAAACTCTGTGTCTTAAAAAGCTTTCTGTTTTGTCTGACAGGTGAAAGCACAAGTCAAGTGAGATTCGAAGTAGGGTTTAGGATGAGCTACCTTGTCCTAGATTTAAGGATATGAGTAGATGTCATGCTGGCAGAGGCAATGAAAATGAGGTACTACTGATTGCTGTGTGAAGGAGGGAAGTAGTGGGAAATGTGCTGAGAACGAGTAGAAGAGGAGGAGATGGATAAACAGTTGGCCGTGCCACTTCAGTCAACGTGAGATGTGCTGAGCATGCAGCATGCTGTATATCACCTGAGTGGTGAGGGACTTGCCTTCTGCTGGAGTGGTCAGTGCTCCAAGGGGTCCTCTGTGTGTGTGTGTGTGTGTGTGTGTTTAAATCTTTGATTCGCAGAGATCGGGAAGGGAAGAGACTAGAATTTGTTGGGACAATAAAAGACATGAAGAAGTAAAGTTCCACCTGCCTTCTCCTCACCAGTTGTTGGAGAACTAGGTGCCAAGGAGCAAGAAAGGCAGCCTTGAAGAAGCTGCCACCCATGGTGGCCCTGGGAGCATCTGGCTATGTGAGCAGCATGCCTGGGAAGGCAGCCAGCCACACAGAGCAAGGCAGGGGGTGGCAGCTGCAGTGGTACCTTTGGGTCTGCATGGGCAGGAAACAAGAGGTGTGAAGAGCACAGGAAGCAGAGCAAGCAGGGAGAGGGGTAGTATCCGGAGGCTTTTGGGAAGCAGGTCACACTTTCTCGTTTGAAGGGGTCCTGAAGTGCTTCCACTTACCGTTGTATACAGTGTAACATCTCAGGACCACCCCCAGGCTGCACGTCATTGCATGTTTGTCTGAGACCAAAGACCCATGTGAAGAGACCTGGACATGTGTGGTGAGGTAAACGTCAGGAGAAGGAGGGGGAGAAGGAGGATGCAGGAGCTGGAGAAGGGACCTCATGGAGTTAAAGAGAACCCAGAGGGGGCTTGAGGCAAAGCTTGAAGATGAGAGGGAAGAAGAAGACAGTGAGCTTCCACCTTCCCTGGGAACTTTTCCCATTGAATATGCTTAATGAGCTTCGCTTCACAGAAGAAGTTGCTCCTGGGAGCTTCTTCTTCCCTGGCCATCGAGAACTGGCCAGGCTTTCCTGTGCCAGTGCCAAGCTTGCTGAGAGCCTGGCAGAGCTGACCCTATGCCTCTGCTCTTGGGGGAGCCATGTGCAGGAGAGCAGAGCATGCATGAAGAGCAGCGGGCTGGCAGGACCACTCCTCAGTGGCTGTTGTGGAAAATT
Source organism: Cuculus canorus (assembly GCF_017976375.1). Lineage (NCBI taxonomy): Eukaryota > Metazoa > Chordata > Aves > Cuculiformes > Cuculidae > Cuculus > Cuculus canorus. The sequence goes on along the minus strand of NC_071413.1, from coordinate 9,354,895 downwards.
ACAAGGGACGGCACAGCCCCAAAAAGCCAAGGCATTTGTTCTGGTTTTCAAAACACTTCATTAATGTCATTGACAATACTAGCAGGTTCCTCAGATTAGCACGCTTCTATTTTTGAAGAGTTATTTCTCATGGCAGGCTGCCAAGCAGTGCCAGTGGCCTTAGTGTCCTTTCTATCTGCATTGGCAGGACACACTGTGGTGTTTTGCCTTTCGTTAGCCTTTGTGAAGCCGTATAGCTGCAGCTCTACTCAATGCTTCCCCACACCCTGGGGGAAATGGTTTTCCAGCGTTTGGGGTGCGAGGACCACATAGGGGCTTAGGTGCAGTTTGCAGAGGGCAGTGTGTACTGCCTCGGGTTGCTCTCTAGGTCAGGATGTGGCATCACTAGAGCCACGGAGACAGCAGTGGGCATTCCCCGTGGGCGGGTGGGGTTCCTCTGCTTATCAGCTCAGCACCCCTGAAAACACAAACCACGGCGCCTGTTTCTCCCGAGCTCCAACTGGAAGGCATAGGAGCACAGCAGCACCCTAGGACCAGACCCATATTATAGTGGTATTCTCTCCTTTACTGTGTGATGTTGTGCTATCCGAGCTGTGCTTGAGTCATGGCACTCAAAGGCATTGCAAACTGTTCTTGCTCCTGTTTCAGGCTCTGGTTCTTGTTGACAACTACATATTCGAAGCATTCTACTTTCCATTAGCCTGTGAAATGGAGGGGAGACCCCGAAGGTGAGGACTGCTTTAAGGCTTGGAAGCCATCTTCTGTTTATGCTGGGATACTCTAAGATCAGAGAAAAATAGCTTCACTGTAAGAAATTCCAGTTTGCCTGCAGCTGAACTTGAGAAACTGCAGCCCTGAACAGTCCCAGCCTTTCCTCCGCCTCCAGACTTCTCTGTGCTTAGAAAGAGAAAGTGATAAGGACATGCCTCCGGAGGGTCGTGATGGTATAATTCCATCTCTGTTATCGTGCTGTGATACAAAAAAAGCCCAAGAACAACAAAAAACAAGTGAAGGTTGCAGAAGCCCAACCTGTGCTCTGAGCTTGTGTGGCTCATAAGGCTGGGCCTCTCTCTAGCTGTCCTGTTGGTCCTTCAAGGGCTCTGGGTTGTCCCTAGAAAAAGCAAAAGCACGAGGAGGATTATGAGAAACTCACAAATGGGAGGCTTTTGCTGGAGATAAAAGGCATTTTTTTCCCTGACTTCAGACCAAGAAACTGCCAAATGCTTAGGATGCAATCTGGCTTTTTTTTTTTTTTTTTTTTTTTTTTTTTTCTTGTGTGTAAGAGCAAAAGGGCAGCGAGGAGATGAGCATATGACAACACTGTCCTGTGGCTGGGGGATTTGGCAGCAATGCACTTGGGAGGAAGCAGTAAAGCAGATACAGAAATCAAGGCACTATTGAAACAATCCTCAAGTGTGCCTGTTTATCTTGCTGTATGCCCCCTCTGTGGGGCAGGTGTATCTTGGCAGGCAAGCTCCCATCACAGCAATGGTATAAGATGGGTTTCTTGCCTTCTCTTACAAATGCGCGAGTTAGTTTGTTTAGATGTTTGACACCTGGGTGAGTGGGAGCTGATGGATCATCTCGCCCTTTTTCTAAGTGCTTTTCATGTTGCTGGGTGGCTGAATGGACACTTCTGCTGGGGGTCAGCTCTGTGGATAAGGTCAAGGAGCAGAGGGCTCCTGGGCTTGGTGAGGAAGACATTCATAGGCCCTGGTCATCATTAACAGAACAACTGTTGGAGTCACACCCTTTGCAAAGGCTTTTAGAGAAGACACCCTCCTCACTTGTCCTGGTGGAGACCAGTGGAGCGCTGGTGGAGTAGAGCAGAGCAGAGCTGAGCCAGGTGCAGCCTGTGTTTTCCTGTGCAGGGCTGTACTCTCTTGTATTGCCTCTGTGAATCTGGGCTGGCTCCAGTGAAACCAGCACAGTTACTCCAAGTTTGCACCAATTTGGCAGGGTTTATTATAGTCATAGTGGATTTATCAAGCCCTGCCTGGAGGCTGAGCTGTGAGTTTTCCTCTCAGTTTGAACTCTCAGGTGCACAGATGCAGCTCTGGCTGTGAGTCTGTCCCATGCTGATGCAGGCAGAATGAGGTGAACAGATGATTGTCTCCCTGGATTGCCAGGCATTGTGGTGGCCACACTGCTTCCCTGATGAGCACTGCTCTGGATTTACATGGTCATCCTCCAAGTGAGGTCTTCCCTGTGCAGCCCTGAGCATCTCTGCAAAGCGACTCCCCCCATCCGGCGCCCTGGCTGGCCAGGCTGCACCCAGAACCCTGGATCTTGAGCTGAGTCAACAGGGCAGGATGGCACAGGGAAAGGAAAATCACTGAATCAGGCCTTGGGAACAGCATCTGCTTCATGACAGAAACCGATTTAATCTCCTTAGCAATTGCCTTAATCGTAGAATCAGCAGGATGCTAATTAATTGAAAGGCTCTCAACGACAGATATTATCCCTCCTGGCTTTAAGCAGAACCCTTTTGGGTTTGGCAGTTGTAGCTGGCTGTTCTCCCAGTGAGTGGGTCTGCCCTGGGGCTAAACCCCTGTGTGGGGTGTCTCAGCACCTGCTATTCTGCATCTCCTGTGGCTGAGTGGTCGAGATGATGCTGCACCTCTGCCCTGCCAGGGAAGCGTTTGCATCGGCCTCCTGCTCCTTCCTTTCTACTGAGGGGGCAGTCTCTACTGAGACAAGGGTAGCTATGACTCACCAGACCCCTTGCCCTGCCTCTCCCCAGTCCCTCTGGCCTAGACCCAAGCCCTCACCTCCACCCTGAAAAGCCCACAATCCTATTAAGTCCAGCATGTTAATTGGCTGTGACAGCTCATTTTGTCATCTTGCATTTAGCTATTGATGGAGTGCATATGACTGGATTCACAGTGGACGTCAGTGCCGGACTGGGTCAGAGCCCGTTGTTTGGCCCATCCCAGGACGTAGGATGGGATTCTAGAAGCTCTGCCAGGACCAGCTGTAAAACAGTGGTGCGCCCACCCAGCCAGCACCAACAACATCAAGGATGATTTTCCCCCAGGGATGTGCAACACCCTGCCTCAGGAGAATGTGGACACCGGCAGACAAGGGGAGTTTGAATGGGTATTTGGCACCCACTGGTGAAAACCACTCTTTCCAGGGCTGTTCAACACAAGGATTGGATTTAAAGACTCGGAGGATGCACAGGACAGTGCCTGGGTACCCAGTCCTCCCCAAACCAGATTGATGTGTTCATCTCAGTTTTTTCTTGGGCTTCTCCTTTAAGGAACAGGGCTGAAAGGGAAGGAGAGGATGAGTGGGCAAAGAGGTGTGTGCTGCATGGCTGGGTTGGTCCTCCCCAGCACTGCTCCTAGTGCCAGGAGGGTTCCAGGCTGCTCCTGAAAGGAAGCTGCTGAAATTTGCTGCCTCCAGCTTGGGCAGTCACAGCAGGGGCTGGAGGGGCAGCAGGCTGGCCACCAGGAGGGGCTGGCCACCAGGAGGGGCTGGACCTGCAGGCGAGCTGGCTGGTGGCTGTGTGCAGGGCAGGTGGGTATGAGCAATTCCCCATCACTACCCAAGTGCCTGACTTTCATCCTGACTAAAAGCTGGGTGCCTGAGAAAAGGATATGAGAAATATTGTCTTCTGCTTCCCGTCACCCTTCAGGGAGTACTTTAGTCCCTCCCATCTCCAGACAAGCACAGGGAGTTTGACAGAGACTTTCTAGAGAGGAGCAGTTGCCGAGTGAAGAGGCAATGAGGACACATTGGTGGGTGTTGGTTCAAAGCTCCAAAATCCTGGCTGAGGAACTCAAACATACTGAATGTGCCTTTCCATGGAGCTGAAAAGCTGAGCAAGGAAGGTTTATGGTCCTCCAGAGAGCCGCGAGCCGTGGGAGGAAGGGCTGAAGAGCTGCCTTAGTGGTGAAGAGGGTTGTGTTGCCAAGGGGTAGTGCTAAGAGTTAACCTGCTGTCCTGGGACAGCACATGATGGTGCCTTTGGCCAGCCCTTTGCCTCTCTACCCAGCATCTGCCAGGCCCATGGCTCAAATGCGTGGCAACAAGAGAGTGCATTAGTGAGAAGTGGGATGAAATCGTTAGGATCGATGGATCCCCCCAGAGCTAGAGGTATTGATCAGCTGTGGGCCAAGGAGAAGGTCAGGGACAGAGCTGGTGGGGTACAGTCAAGGGGAGCTGTGTATTTGGCTGCTGCTGTGGAGGCTTTTTAGATGAAAAAGGAGGAAGGGCTGTGGGTGGCTGCTTCAGGCCCCACCAGACGACTCATACCTGGGCAAGTATGAGTGCTGCAGCCCTTCCTACGTCTGCTTCTTTGCCCCACTGCATCTGCTTCCTGAGCAAGGCACCCTGGCAGGGAAGCTGGTGCCTGGAATACCCCAGATAAGTTCCTGGTGCTCCAGGCTCCTCTCTTTTCATGACTGTGACCCTAGGGAGCCCCCTGCCCTTGGGGCAGAGCTGGCTGCACTCCTGCCAGCCTCCCGCACCCAAGTACAGTGGATTCACTCCCTGCTGGTTTTGCCCAAGGCTTTGCTGTGCTCCTTCCTGTGTGACTGCCCCTCCTTGGCTCTGCCACCCACCCAGGAGCCTGGGCCAAGGGCCCACCCAGTCTGGCACTGTCTCAGATGTGCTAAAGTCAGATCCTGGGAGTTTGGGCAGCGCAAATGCAGGAGGCTTGACTTACCTGGATCAATCTCTGCCTGCACAAGCAGAGGAGCACCAAAACTACCTAGGGCTGCTACAGCCATCTGTGAAACTTCCAGAGAGCCCCACTGAGGACATATGTATCAGACCAGGCTTAGGTTTGAGCTAGAGCAGCTTATTTTTATGAGCAGTGTGCTGATGTGTCCACTGCAGGCAATGGGCATCTGCCGCCTTCCAGGGAGAGGAAGTGGGTATCCCCACTTCCAGCCCAGCCATCCCACCAGGGCTCCCTGCAGCTTCAGCACAGAGGGGAGAACCCAGATCTAGCCTTATGTAGGGATTAGCAGCATCTTGCTGTCTCAGCTCACTTGAGCTTGGTTCTTATCTTTTCAGTGTTAGAAGCCAAATATAATCTGCTTTAAAAAATCTGCTCTGCCACCCTGAGGACCTCTATGCCCCTAGGAAAGTGGTCTGTGCTTCCAGACCCAAGCTCCCTCAGCTGCTGGCACGTCCTGGTCTTACCACGATGTGACCTTGGTATGTACTTGTGAGGTTCCCTGGGATCCAGGCAGGAGTGGGACCCCCTCCCCGTCCCCTGGCCAAGCTGCACATAACCAGCCTGCAGGAAGGTACAGCCCATGCTAGCCTGGTCTCTGTGTCCCCAAATGCAGTGGGTGACAAATGGGGAACTGTGGAGACTCTGAAAACTTCTTCCCACTCCATCACCTTCCCGTTAAACTGTTGTGGCAGCTCGGAGCCAGAGAAGCCAGCCCTTGGAAATAGCATTATCCTGCTCTTTAGGGGAAGATGCGAGTGGGCAACTTTGCTCCATCGTGACAGGTGCTACATAATTGAAAATGTTGATTAATGCTGCCTTTGAGACCGTGCCAGTCTCTGGCCTCCGAGGAGAGAGACCCTGCTGTCACTGCTCCGTCTCATGCCTATCAACTTGCTAAATGCATCTGCACACACGCAGTTGCTCGCTGAACTGCTCAGCTCTGCTCTGCTGACAGGTGTTTATTTAAAGCCTGGCCTGACTCGGCAAAGGGGCTGTCTCAGCAGCAGCACAGCAGGGCCAGGCACTGCTGCCGCCTGCTCACATGGCTGCAAGGAGGCAGGGAGGGATGGAGGGGACTGCTCAGGAGAGATGGGCAGGAGTCTGGCCTGTAAGCCCAAAGGCTTTGGCAGTCCAGCGGGTTACAGAAGGATTGCAGGTGGCCTCTGCAGGTGAGGACTTGGGAAATGGTACCTCCTGAAGGAGTGTCTACTGCTGGTGGGAGAACTCATGCACCAAGCCTGTTCCCACATTGTATGTCTCTCCTGATGCCTCTCTACGCTGGTGGTGCTAAGACACCGTCACACCACATAAAGTATCCTTCATTTTGCAGTTTTGCTGTGAGTGCCTTTCTCTGTGATTTTGTGATGCAGCTCTGAGGGGTGTTGGGACAATTCAGTGAGGGTGGAGGTTGCACACGCTTTGGTGCTTGCAAAACCCAAGGGAGATGGATGGACCCTTCTGTGGTTTCCACGTATTTTGATCAAGGTTCTGGTGCTCCTGGAGGTGATTTGAGACTTTTGTGATGAAGACTCTTGGATGCTCAGCTCCTCCCTGGCCACAATGGGCTTCCTGTAGCACAGAGCAGCAGAAGGATCGCCTCGGCACCCATACCTTCATCTTCCTCTCTGACCTTATTGGGGTGAGCTGTTCCTGGAGCAGTCAAGAGGATGTATGTTTGTATCCGTGCTCCCTACTGATGCAATCTGGTTCCCCCTGCTCTAGAAAGCCATGCGTTGTCCCCTGTGTGTGGAGACAGGAATGCAAGTGAATATTGGCTCCCGAGGGGACACCAACATCCTCTCTGTGGCTCAGGTGTTGGAGCAATGCCTGGTCCAGTTGGCCCCACTGGGGTCTGCCTCTCCACCTTCTGCTCACTTAGGAAATCTCTTTCTGGTTCTTCAGACCCACAAAGTGCAACACCTAAGCTGAGATCGGACTTGAGCAGCTTCGTTGCAAGGGGAAAGGAGTTCAAGGGAGATGGTGCTGCATGCAGTCTGTGTGCACACTGAGCTCCAAGGCCAGATACCTCCCTGTCAATCAACTTTGCTCTGCTGTGCTTGGCCGATCAATGCAGCTGATGGACCCAGACCTTCAGTTCCAGGCAGCAGTGCCCATGCAGAGGCAGCTTTGGAAACAGCTGACAGCAAAGTCCCCAGGTCTGCCTTGTTCCTGGCCCAAAAGTGCAGCTGAGCCATGGGAATTTTTCTTGGCAGGTTGCTAGGCTTTTTATGGCTTTTGGACAAAATCCTCCCATTTCCCTGAGGCAGAGGGGCTGTGAATGCAAGGAGGAGCAGAGCTTGGAAGAGCAGCCACCCGGCTGAAACGGTGGGCGGTTCAGGCAGCAAAAGGAGGGAACTAGGGTCTGAATGAACAGAAAACTTGAACGGGTCCCAGGCCTATTAGAGGGACATCCAGGAGAACATCTCGTTAGGGCAGAGCCTGCAGCCGGGATGGAAAACTACTGGTAGCCCTGCGTTGCAAGGGCAGGAGGCACCCAGGGAAGACTGGCCGCTCGCCAGCCCCAGCACATGCTTTGTGCTGCGGCGATGGAGCAGACAGGGCACAGCTCCTCTCTGCCCTGCACCAGGTCATAGAGGCAATGCTCCCCATCCTGGGCTAACGGGCTGCATTGCAGGGAGAGGATGCTGAGCTCCCTGCAGGATTGCATCTTCCTAGGCGGCTGCAGTGGAATGTGTTGTGTTAGGCTGGAGCACAGCGTGGCTGGCTTCTGCCTGTTGCTGCCTGCAGCCCGAGCTGTGAGCTCAGCCATGTCGCATCCTCTGCTTGGTCTGCACGAAGCCTGACAGTTCCGGGGGGCCTGACCTGTTCTGAGACACATCTGGAGACTCTGGGCAGGATTTGAGGGGTCTGTTTTGAGGTGGTCAAGGTCTGATTACCTTGTTGTCATTCTGGCCCTGATTATTTTGGAGCTGGGAAGCTGTGGGCCTTTTGCTGCCCTGCGGATGCATGGATGGGGCAGATCATACCTGCCTTAGGGTGGGCAGGCAATGAGATATGGGATGAGGCCCATCATCAACAGCCCGTGCTCCAGCCCTGCTGCCTCGAGCCCAAGCCAGCATGGTAGGCTCCTCGCTCCAGCTGTAGCTCTGCAGCACACGGTCCTGAGCCTGTGGAGCAGCTCTGCCTGGCACATACCTCGGCCTCAGCATGTCCCCATGGCCACTGAGGTCACCCTCTCACTGCTTTGTGTGTATTGGTGGTTTCTGAGCCATGGCTCCTGGGCAATTTTGGGAAACAGGCCCTCGGGCTTTGTCTCACCAACTGCTAATTCTCCTTGTTTCTCCCCATTTTTAATAGGTTGACCAAAACAACCCATCAAAGGTCCAAGGCTGAGCAAGGCAGGGACAGCAGCCACATGATCCAAACAATGTATTTATTTTAGGGCAGCAATAAAAACATCACACTTGCGCACAACCAAGGCTAAATTTAGCTCTGACTCTTCTGTGCATTGTCACTGGACTGCGTGTGCCTCAGGGTGGTACCTAATCCCCGTGAAACCCTTCAATACAGGCCCATCAACTGCACCAATCCACTGCCCCGCCAACACGGGCAGCCAGCACATCTGCCACAGGCGGCTGTTCTTCCTGCCCTGAGATTAGCCCCGTGTGTGGCACAAGATGCAGCCTGGAGCTGTCAGCCGTGCATCAAACTCTGCCCTGCCTCAGAGCTTGGATTCAGACCTTTGCTTCCCTTGCTGGTCATCTCTATGGTCGCTCTCTGCTGGCAGTGGCCATGTGCTCTGTCCATCACCAGCTGTTCTCCACAGAATGGGTCCTTGTGGCATTGCCAACACTGAGTGCCACTGTGGGAAGAGTGGCCAAAGGGGTGGAGAGGTCCAGCTCCCAGACGGGGGGCTTAAAAATGGCATCTCCAGCTATGGGGGGACAATAGAGGCTGACTAGGGCTGAGGGGGTGAATGGCCTTGGGATGGTGTACTGTTCTCAGACCTGCTATCCTGCAGTGTCAGGGCAGAGGCTTGGGTCTGGCAAGTGGCACCATGCTTCTTGCAGCCTTTCCTATGCCACTTATGAGCCTGCAGCACCCAACTTCTTCCTTCCCCTTCCAGCTCCTGTCCTGGGGCAGATGCCAGGCACACCATGGCATGGATGAGGTGGCTTCCAGGCTGCTTAGGCTTTGCACGAGCCCTGTCAGGAGTCCCTGTGCTGCTGGGAGGCCAGTGGCTGGCTGCCAGCACAGGTGGAGACCTCAGCCCTGAGCAGCATGAGGACATAGCTCACTGTGGAGTGTGTTTGGAATTTGGTTTGGCCCCTTGAACCCACTTGTTTTGGTGGATGAAGGTTCAGGGTGTTGGGCTGATGGCCAGCCTGAGCCTGTGTCCATCACCACTCAACTGCTCTGATATGTGTGGCAGCAAAAGAAGGTGGGAATCTGGCCCCAGCCCCAAGAGACCATAGGAAAGCCCAGGTAGAAGAAACTAAGCGGTTCAGCTGTGGCAGTATTTGGTGGATACCCCTCTCTGTGCAGGCCCTGAGCACCAGGGAAGATCCCCTGTGCTTGGCATGCCTCCAACATGATCCCTTCTATTTTGTGCAAGGGATGGGACACCGCTCAGACAGCTGCAGTGCAACTTCAACATCACCACTGACATCTCTGAGCAAGAGGGCTTCTCAGGTCCTTGGGAAGTGCTGGTGCTACAGCAGCTTCTGGATATGAGCATCAGAGGTATGTAACTAAACATTGAGAGATGAACTAAGTCTGTGAGCAGCATGCTCAGACTCCCAGCAAGGTCCTGGGGAGTCCCTGTCTGGGGCTGTGATCTCCCTGGTGCCAGCTCTGGAGCCAGACCTCTGTTCAGCTGGCTTAGTGTCGCATGGCTGAGCTAAAAGCATAGGGAAAGCCAAGTGGAAAATGCCACATTGACCTGCATTGAAAGTGCAATGAAATATAATGTGGAAAAGTCTGTGCTGTAAAACTCCCTTGCTTCCCTTTAATCATGCAATCAGGGTGTGGATGGCTCCACGTGCAGGCGATTTCTGAACCCTCACATAGTGACACCCCAGTCCCTCCAACTTAAAGCATGGAGAGCTTGTGCTCTTCCCAAGCCTTATTAATTGTGCAGTTATTTCAGCAGCCACATGGCCGTGCTCCTTTGGCAAGGCAGCCATCCAAAAGCTGTTATTTGATAAAGTTGGACTTCATGTGGAGAAGATAAATCCCTAGTGTGAAAAATCATTTATTCCTGTAGAAATCTCTCCTCCAACTGGAGGAGGGGGAGATTTAAATTTGCACAATGTCAGGAAGGTCTGACTCCAACCTTGTCTCATCTCTGACCTGTTCAGAGGAAATCCTTGGCTGCTGGACCTGCAGAAGGGTGAAAGGCAGCCCTAAAGGCAGGGAACATCTGACCCCACTGAAGTGCTGGGCACGGGCTCCTAGTTGTGGGCTTAAAAGGTCCCTGTGTTCACTGACATCCCAGGTGTTTTCTCACTTCAAGGTGAGAAGGAAAACAGCCTGAATGCAGAGCTCCTGGTGACTCAGCGGGAGAGGCTGAAATCAGCTGAAAGCTGGTTGCCATCCAAAAAGCCTGGGACAAGCTGTTAGAACAGACATACCTGGGATAGAGATGAATGTCTGTATCAGCGGCCATTCCTCCAGCCCCTCAGCAGACATTTGTAGGATGAGCTGCCTCATCACACTCAAGGCACTCCATAGTCCAGCAGTGGAAGGTGCTGGGAGGCACAGAGGTACGTTGGCTACCGTGGCTGGCCAAGGCATGATGTGGCTGAGGTCTGGGATGCCTGGTTCAACTCAGCAGCTGAAAGCGGCTTGTGGGCACTCACTGCCGTGCTGGGAATTTAAGGTTGGGGGTAGACTTGGATCTCTGTATGAAGGTGGTCCTAGCAAGACCCTAGTTTAAGCTCCTTGACATGCCAGCACTGCTCCCAGGGCCCATGGCTGGTGACTGCAGGGACTGCTGAGAAATCCCTTTCCAGGGCCAGACTAGGTCTGCTGCCAGCTGGTCTCTAAGACCTCCCAGGGCAGATGTTGTCTCTGAGATACCAGAACCCAAATCCTGATCCTCTTGGTTTAGAAGAACCTGAACCTTGCGTGTCCTACAAGAAACCTTGTCTTTTCCATGCTGACAGGTAAATAGCACTGAAACATAGAATGAAGCAGCATCAGGCTCTGGCTCATGCATGCCATCTTTGCAATGGAGATATGAAATGTTTTGCCTGGAGTCTCCTGGCAGAAATACCCAGAAGGGAAGAGGAACGAGTGAATGCCTGGATACCAGACCCAACCACAGCCCTGCCCCTGTATAGCAGCCTGAGTCCTGCCAGGTGAGCATCACAGGGGGCTAGGTTCAGCAGGGATGGGGTCCTCAGCAGTTTTCCCATGGGGGTGTTTTGGTAAGGGCCAGTGTTGAATGGCATGTCCTGCGCAGGTGCCTCAGACAGCTTAGGAGTGGAGTGTGCTACATCTGTAACTGTGAAAAAATTGAGTTGAAGAAGTACAGAGGAAGGAACAGTAGCAGGACAGGCTTGCCCAGCTTGGACACAAATGAGAATCACCCCCTGACATCACACTCCATCTCCTGTGTAACCCCTGGGCATTGCTCCATCTCCTGCATGAACCCCAGCATTGCTCTATCTTCTGTGTGAACCCCAACACCGTTCCATCTCCCGTGTGAACCCCAGCATCGCTCCATCTCTTGTGTGACCCCGGCATTGCTCCATCTCCAGTGTGACCGCCAGCATCGCTCTATCTCCCGTGTGTCCCCAGCATCGCTCCATCTCCCGTCCCTTCCCCTCCTCCCCATTGTGCTCCTGTTCCCAGTCCTGTCCCCTCCCCTCGGGCCCCGGCGAGGGGAGGAACCGTGCCCGTGCCCAGCCTCGCCCCTGCGCCGCCCTGCGCGCCTCGCACCGGCACCGGCTCCGGCTCCGCTCGGCGGGGTCCCGCCGCCCGGGCATGAAGGTGCTCCGGCACAAGATCGAGCTGCTCACAGGTACCGCCTGGGTGTGCCGAGGGGGGTCGGGGTCGGGGGGCGAGGGGGAAAGAGCCTTCAGCCCCTGACTGGGAGATGCCCCCCCCTCCTCCTTTCTCCCTCGCCGCCTGCCTTTTCTCCCGCAAGTCTCGGCTGGTGGTGGGAACGATGCTTTTTGGGGTACGGGAGGGGGTGGCAAAACTCGGCTGCTGGTGGGAATGATGCTTTTGGGGGTACGGAAGGGGGGGGCAAGTCTTGGTAGCTGGAGAGAACGATGCTTTTTGGGATATGGGAGGTGGTGGCAGGGCTGCAGGGGGGAAACCCAGCCTGCTGGAAGAGAAGGGAGGGACTGAGCCGGCAGCCTTCAGGCACAGGGGTCCGGCAAGCAGACAATACGGTGTGTAGGGGTGCCTGTGGGACTGCTGGAGCATCCCTTCAGTGCCAGCTCTGCTGCCAGCCTCTCCTGGGAGTCTCCCCACTGCCTGGGTGCCCTAAAGATGAGGCTAGGGGGGAGCTGCTCTTAGCAACAACCACTGTGAGAGAGCCCCCCGCTGCCACCACTGTGTCCTGAGCCCAGGGTCCTCACCTCCTGCCTAAGTGGCACCCGATGCCCCAGCCTGGTGAGTCTCACGCTGTGGCCTGCCTGCTTCTGTGCTCCCCAGTTGGACCTCATGGCTAGGCTGGCTTGTAGGGGCTGCTGAGGTGCAGACATGTGCCCTCCCCAGGGAGGCAGAGCAAGCTGTGGGTGTTTACATTGCACTGGTGGGGCAGGAGGTGGGCCAGGCTGTGTCACACTGCAGTTTTCCTCCACCTCATCACAGCTCCTCAGCTGTCCTGCTCAGGGGGCGATCCTATGAGCACACTTCTATGTCTCAGACTTGGTTGCGGGTTCCCTTCCTCCCTCTGATCACCTCGCTGGAGGTTGCCTTGGCTTCATTGCCTGGCAGGGGCCAGCCCTCGCTCCTCTGGATTTGCCTCTCTGTCTTTCAAGCACTGCTCAGTTAGCATTGAAAATCCATGCTGACATCCCATGGGCACCATGTCCATGCCAGGGCAGGACGCAGATGGTCAGTGGGAAGATTCCCATGAGGCTGGTGCATCGTCTGAGGGACCCTTGCCTTCTGACCGGACATACTGCCCAGTGTCAAACCCTTCCCACAGCCTCTTGATGATGATGATATTATAATAGTGTATTTCCTTGACACAAGCTGATTCTCCTCCAATAAGCCAGCTCCACGCTGTGGATCCCTGGGGAAAGCAAGCCAACGCGGTTGTTTCCATCCCAACTATACAGGCAGTGCCAGGGCGCTGGTGGGGAAGAACACTGGTCCCAAACAGAGCTGGGTGTTGTATTTAGGACTAGAGGGGAGGCATGTCCCATGTAACGATGGCACTGCACTGAGAAGGCAAAGATGGGTGTATTTTAGGCAGCACCTTGGGCATGAGTGCTATTGGGAAGCATTGGGATGAGCTGGAAGGAAAAGAGCTAATTGCCAGCCACAGCGTGCGATGGGAGCCAAGCTGTTTTGGCTTTGAGACCCAGAGCCGTGGCTTCCTCACCAGCCATCTGCAGTGACAGTGGCCCAGCCAGGCTGGGTGATGCCGCTTACAGCCCCACTGCTGCACTGTCAGGAGCAGGGCTGAGGGTACCTGTGTGGTGGCACGGGGAGCAGAGCACCCACGGGACGCTGGCAGCACAGCTGTGATCCTGCTCGCAGGCTGTTGCACCCATGTGGCTCCCTGGCATACTGGTCCCCCTCCACTCCTGTGCTCAGCACCATTTTAGGTGACTGTCCATCCACACTGAAGATGCTGGTTGGCACAGGGCTCTGCCACGTCCCTCGTGAGCCAGCTCTCCCCCCCACCACCCCAGCAAGGTCACAGGGCCTTTCCTCATTGCTCAGCCACCCTCCCTCCCATATTAGCTGGAGGCTTTAATTAATAAAGGCATTCACCATACACTAAGTGCTGTTCCCCGCCACCCTGGGGCTGCGGCCACACGGTGGATTGGCACGGTCAGCGTGGGACGCTCCTGCTCTCTTCCCAGACCCAGCTACCGGTGAGGCTGATTTTTCCCCCATTTTTTAACCCTGGGGTTGTGCCCCAGGGGGTTGGGGCATTGCTTTGTCAGTGGCTCTGCAGGCTGCTTCGCCTCGGCTGTGCTGGTGGGCTGCAGGCAAGGGCATGCCTTGTGCAAAGCCAGTTCCCCAGTGGCAGCCCAGCCTGGAGCAGCGTGCCCTAGGCATGCACCTCTTCATGGGGCTGTCGGCACCTTTCCCTGCTGAGATTTTTACATCAGCCCTGGCCTGGCAGGACCTTCTGTGCAGGGGGTGACATGGAGACCCCTGGCTCTGGGCACCCTGGGACTCCTGAGAGGCTTTGTGGTGGTTTTTCTCCCTCCTAACAGTTCTGATTTGTTGGATGGCTCCCAAGAAGCAAAGTAAAGTGTGGTGTCTGCAGAAAGCAGCCAGGTGGCACAGCTTGCTTGATTTTCGAATGGAAAACCCAGTCAGATGAGCAAGAGCTGGCTTTGGAGGGGAGTTTGTGACTAGCTCCTGTATTCCTGGTGGTCTTGCAATGCCCACAGCATTGCTTGGCCTTTCCACATCGCCAGCCCGGGCTGACCCAGGTTTGGAGGTGGACTCAGCATGGAGCAGGCTTGCCCGAGGCTGTGGTTGAAGTGGGGTTTGTGGCCGCTGCAGTGCTAGCGTGGCCCCGTGGTATCCTTGGGGAAACTGCAAAGGATGAGTAGCAAATGAAGGGAGTGTGGGACTGCTGCTGGCCGGTTCGAAGCAGCAACGACGCATCTGAAGGCTTGGCCTTGGCAAAGGGGTGAAAGTGGAGGCTGCGAAAACAAATACCTGAGGTTGAGATCCTTGCCTCAGTGCAGATAATCCCCTTGCACTGGGACCTGCCAGTTACCCACCCCATCTATACACAGAGGAGCCTGGAGGGTTCCCCTTATCCCCCACATCTGTCACCTCCCGTATGCAGCCAGCTGCTGGGAGCACAGGCATCCTCTTGCTCCCTTCCACTTTCTGAGCTGTGCTTCTGCCTGAGGATGTTTTTGGAGATGCTACACTGCAGGGTATGAGGTCCTGGTGCCCTGGTCAGCACCATCCGGTCTCACATCCTGCTGAGTGGCAGCTCTGTGGTGAAGTCTAACTCTGTAAGCCCTGGGGCTGGGCTGCTGGCTGGCTGGTACTTGCTTCATGATTGCAACACAAACTTCAGGCTGTCCCTCTGCTTTCCTGCACAGCTGATAAACATTAGCCCTCATTCTGGCTCCCTTTGCCCCACCTGTATCTGTCTGCTTAAACCAGCCAAAATGTTGGATTTTCATTCTCTCGTGGAAGCTGGTAAGGGAATTGGGATGTTCTTGCTCTGGACTGAGTGTTTACAGGGGTGACCAGCATGGGCAGACCAGGTTGGCCTCCTAATTTACCTAAGATCAGGCCTGGAGACAAGTTTGTCCTTAACTGGGAGAACTGGACCTGAGTGGGAACTGGGATTAAAACTCCTCCAGCCACTGCCTGCCTTATGCCTGCTTCCAGCTCCCTGTGGAGGGGCTCACTGTGGCCCTCAGAGAAGCTAAAGCACCAAGTCCGTGTCATAGACGGGTGGAGTGAGGCTGGTTTTGACCCTGTTCCCATGGGCAGGGAGGCTCTGGGGGAATGGGATGAAGAGGATTGAGGCAGGTCCCTCAGGGGCTGACATCTCCTTTGTCCTGGGCAGGGCTGCTGCTGCAGGAGATGACCATGGCTGGGCTACATGAGCTGCGCTTCACTGAGGAGAAGCCGTTGCTGCGTGGGCAGGAGGCCGAACTGGTGAGTCCGGTGTCCACACTGGCTCCAGCTCCTGCCTGGGGGCTGCCAGGGTGTGGGTGCCTGAGTGGGAGGGTAGGAGGGTGTGTACTGGTAAGGGGTCCACACATGTGGTGCTTGATGCAGGTGTGTGTGCTAGTGTTGGGTACACATGCGTGCACATGTGTTTTTTGGTGCAGGTGTGTGCAAACGTGTGCCGGTATTGGGTGCACACGCATGGGTGAGCACAGGTTCTGGTTTGTTGTGATGACGTCTGTGTGTGAAGGTGTTGCACATGCATGTGAATACACACTTGTGCGTGTGCACATGTGCAGGTGGTGTGTGCACATGTGTGTGGGGATTGTAGATGCGCGTGCATGTGTGCTCATGTGTGGGCGTCGTCCTCCTGCAGCCAGAGCTGCGTGAGGGTGTGGGTACTCATGGTGTCAGGGGGATTCGTGAGTTGGGAAGGAGGAAAGCATCTTGGGAGTTATGGATGTCAGGGGATGCCTCTGTCCCTAATGGCTCCTTCTCTCCCCAGGAGAACTCGGATGTCTTCCTCTCCACTGTGGACATGGACTGGAAGGTAGGACTGGCCATGGAGGGTGCCCCCTGCCCCTGGGTCCCATATAGGACAGCAGCCTGTGGCTGCGGAAGGCTGCAGGGCGCTGAGTGGACCCAGGAGTGTTGCTGTCCCCACATTCCATGGGGACACTGCCTGGTCAGTGTCTGGGCATGGGGCTGCACGTGCGTTGCGGTCCCCGGCAGGAGGGGGCGAGGGGACGCTGCCAGGCATGCTCTGTGCTGGTGCTTGGATGTGGCTAGCAGACACTTGGCAACTGGCCGGGGACAAAACCTCTTTAAAACAGGCAATTTCTTCTCAGGAGGGCTGAGCTGCTTTTCCAGCCCCTCTACCATTGCCATGGCAATTGTTTCCTGGGTGATGCCAGCTACCCACTTACATAAGGATGTTTGAAAGCCTCTTCCTTTTTTTTTTGAGGGCTGGGGCATTGCCCCCTGTACCACCCAGCTCTCTTGGAGAACAGGACCCCTCCATGTTCCTGGCTGGCACCTACCTCCATGCTGCCTCTTCAGAGGAGCCCCACAATGTGGCACTGGGGCTTGCAGAGCCTAAGCTCTTGTCTGGTTCCCATGTTGGTCTTCATCACTCTCACACCTCTGCCCAAGCTCATTCCACACCAGGATGCCCCTGCAGAGCTCAGTGTGCTGGTACATGGCAAGGGAGAATAGTGGGACTGCTGGAACCCAGCTTGCTGCCTGTCCCTCTCCTAAAACATCCCCCCTCCCATGGGACATTAGTGACTGACTTCAGGTTCTGTGTTGCTACTTTGCTAGTTGGGGCCACTTGAAGGGTGGGCTCAGGTGGTACTGACTGAGCCCTGTCAGGTCTAGCACAGAAACAGCAGCATCTGCAAGGATAGAACAAATCTGGATTTTGTTCCTCCTGGGAGAGAGCCAGGGGAGCCCGGGTCCCCATTTTGGCAGACCCAGAGTGGTGCCCAAGCTTTTGGGGCTGGTCTGGTTGGTCTCCATTCCTCTTGGCGGTGGCAGCGTGTAGCCAGGCAGGGATCAAAGACTTTTGTCAGGATGCTGGGCAGTGGCTGCAGTGGTTCACAGAGCATGAGATTTCTGGTGGGCTTTTTGGAGGCCACAGAATTATTAAAAAATGGCAGTGGTGGGAAAGAAATGTTGCTCTTCCCAGCAGCTTCAGAGCCGGTGGGATGCTGGGGCCGGGAGCGGCAAGGTGTGTGGGTCTTGGCTGCTCCTTGCGCTGTTTGCTCAGGGTCCTTGTTGACCACTGGAGGGGAAACCAAACCTCCTGGTGTCAGCCAGGGGAGGGCAAGGAGGGAGAAGGAGGCAAGGAGAGAAAGACAGGTAGCAGTTCCAGGCTGCCTGGAGTGCCTGGTAGCGCCATGGACACCAGTATGGCTCTCACTCAGATATGCTGAGGTAGGGCTTGGTTGGCATGCAGGAGATGTTAAAAAGCAATGACTCTCCCAGGACAATATTTGCCAGTACTTCAGGGACTGGCCCACAGTAGCGCTGAGCTGTGTCCCAGGTGGTGCCCAGATGGAGTGGGTCCCGATGGCAAATGCCACAGTGATGCGCCTGCATGCCCTTAGTACCTAAAAAATAAACTGGACAAGGATCAAAGTGGCTTTTCCCAAGCCAGCCAGGCTTTGTGCCCCTAGGTTCCCCTCCCAGAGCCTCTGAATGGGGATGGGATGGGATGGTCTTCCCAGCCTGTGCTGGGGCAACTCCATCCTTTCCCCTACCCCGGCACTTCACAGGTTGGCTCCCAGCAAAGGCTGGGGGTGGCTTGCCCTTCCTTGGTGAGATCTTACCCCATTTTCTGGGCTCACCACCTGGGGGTAATTTAATCCAGTGCCCAGTTTAGCTCTTCCCTGTCCTTCTGTCCTCCCTGAGCCAGTCACTGCTCACTTGCCGAGATGCTGAGATGCTCTGGGTGGGAGCAGGGATCCCCCACTGCCACCACCGGTGAAGTGAAGCCCTTGGGGCTGTGGCATAAGCCAACATGCAGGAGTGCAGAGGGGCAGGTGCCTCTGCCATGGGAGCCTGGCAGGAGGTCTGGGCCACCTGCCATGCAGATGGGCTTGTAGCCAATGGGGTGGTGATGCCATTCGATGCCATTCAAGCAGAGTCAGCCTTGCTCAGCCCTCACATCTCCCTGCTTCCCTTTTGCATTCATGGCTTACTTTAGTTTGGCTTTTCCACCCCCTCTCTCCTCTATTTTGCCAGCTTCTGTCTGTTTTTGCCTGCTCATGCGCCTCTGCGTCTCCTGCTTTTTCCTGGAGGCTGTGGCTGCTCGTGCTCCTTGGCTTCACAGGCAGCAGGGCTGAGGAAAGCAAAAATGGCACCCAGACCCACGAATGGCTCTGTACCTGTGCCAGGAACCACCTGGGAGCTGGGATTCCCAACAGTTCTTTGACAGCAGAGATGAGTCTCTCTGGGCTTGGGTCTGAGCTCCCTGCAGGACAAAGCAGAGCAGAGGAAAGCCTCTCCAGTGGAGGCAAGGTGGATGTCATCCCGCTGCCTGCCTGTCTGTTGTTTCTCCCACATCCAGCCCCCCTGGCTGCTCAGCCTTGACTTGTTTGCAGGACACTGCTTTCACTGGCTCTCCAGCAGCTCTGGGTGATCATTGGTCCCTGTCAGAGAAAGGGCTCTCCCCAGGGAAAAGTGATTCAGCCCTGTTATTAGCCATCAGAGACTCCACAGGAACAAGTCTGTTGGGTGAAGCTGGGGGCTTTGCTGGGGACTTTGAGCTTTGCCATGTGGGGAAGCCTGTACGTGTGCTGGTGGTGGGGGCTGGGTCCCTGCTGCCTATGGCTGCGGTGCGTGCCAGGGCACGGTAGAAGAAAACTGTGGTGAGACGCCAGGGTAGGGATGATGCGGAGGTGATGGCGGTCTCCAGCTGATATGGAGCTTTCTGTAGTGAACAGGGAGACTGACGGGTCCCCATTGCATGTTGCCTCTTTGGGCCAATGCTGGAGGGACTGTAGAACTCTTTGTCTATCCATGAGCTTCGTGCTGTAGTTGCTCAGGTGCCAGTTGTGCCAAGCCAAGCAGTGGTGCTGAGCTGGGGCAGGCAGGGTGCAGAGGGGGTTGAGCCTGCAGAGGGTTTTGGGGCCGTGGTGGCATGAGGCCATCCATGGGTGCAAGCAGCAGGCAGATGGACTCGCTTTCTCACAAAGCCCCATTGGAATCAGTACAGAAACCATCTGCCTGTGCGCACATGCACCCAGGAATATACATACGTGTGTGTGTACACAGCACACGTCAGCCCAGGGATAGGATCTGACCCTTGGGACTGCTGGGCTGTCTTTCCTCCTGTCTTATTTACCTACAACTAGTGACGTCCAGGCTGGGGCTAAATCCTGCACATCCCCTGCTTGCTGGCATCCTGCAGCAGGTGGGATGATTCTGCTACTTGGTAAAGTGACACAGGCTTCCAGGCAGTATTCACATGCGGACACACATGTGCACAAGGTTCTGTGTGTGCTGGTTGTTGTGCAGCCATGGGCATGAGTGATGCCGTGGCGCACACCCTAAGGACACAGGAGAAGGATGCAGCAGGCTTGATCCTTTTATGCACATGACCATGCACGTACAGGTACAGGACCGTGTACCAACATAGACATACAGGGCACAGCCCCGTGGAATTATGCGTGAGCATAATGTGGGATGCAAGAGCTTCAGTGTGGGTTATTGTATTTACTTTTTCAATTTTTGCATGCACAGACATGTGAGGGCACATGGTTTTGCTTGGCCCCTGTGTGTCTGTGTTGGTACGTGTTCCTCTGTGTGTATGTGCATGGTCACATGTGGAGCAGGCCTGCTGCATCCTTCTCCTGTGTGTTTCCTGTGTACCCATGTCCATTCATGGGTGTGTGCGTGCTTCCTGGGACATTTGCGTTGGTCTGGGTGGCTGCAGGCTTGAGCATGATTCTGCATATTTGCGTGGGGCCAGAGCGTGTGTGAATGCGATGGATGTGGGTGAGCATTGATGGGCTTTGCCATGACGATTATGTGTCTTGCAAGGGGTGCAAGTGCAACCCTGTCAAGGCACCCCTGCCTGTCTCAGTCTGACATCTGGGAAGATGGAGCAGGTACCGCACTGTGCCAGGCTTTTTTCCTTCATAAACAAGGGTATTTGAGGCCAATTGGAGCATGAATAATTCCCACAGCAGCCAATGGCTGAGTGCTGGCTCCATCAGCGCTTGCCTGCAATGGCAGCCAGACCTGCTGGGGCTGCGCGTCGCGTCGAGGGGGAAGGGAGAGGGAGGGCTTAGCGCAGGGCTGGGGCTCCGCTATAAATCCAGACGAGGGGCTGAGCCAGAGCAGAGCTCTGCTTCGCTGCTGCACCGCTGTGCCCCACATCAGGACCCTCGTGCTCAGCCCACCTTGCCCTCGCATCCTCGTCCACCTGGTTCCTCACCATGCCTGAGTGCTGGGATGGGGTAGGTACCGCCCTTCCCGTGCTTGCTGCCTTCCTTTTTCAGGGAGTTTTACTCCAGTACCTCCTCTGCTTGCCCTGACTGGACCTTTGCACCCAGCAGGGCTTGGCATGGGCCAGGCGGGCACTGGTGCAGGGGAGCTCTGCTGCTGGGGAGCCTGTCCTTCCTGCGGCCCCCCTGCTGCATCCCTGACATGCTGCAGGTTTTGGGGACGCATTGTCCTTGAGTATGTCCTCCACAAGCCCAGTGGAGATGCTGCGCCGAGGCTGAGGGGGAGCGAGTGCAGCAGCAGCAGCTGCAGGCTGCACTGGGGCTGACTGCTGATGATGGTGGGGGGAAGCTGCCTCTTTCTCACCACCAGAGTTGCAGAGGGAGAGGGTCTTGTGCTCTTTTGAAGCAATCCTTTGGATGCTTTCTGGTCTCTGTAGAAACGACAACATCTGATGGCAACAGGCTGGTGTGGGGGGGCGCGAATGAGGTGGGAACACTGCAGCAGCGAGCAGGTAAACTGGACAGGGCTGGGCTCTCTCGGGCACCTATGGGTGCTGCGACCCCTGCTCCCCTCCTTGCTGAGGTCAGGGGTTGTGACTGCCCACCCCCTCCTTGCTGCCTGCATCCCCTGCATCCCCAGCCTCTTCCCGCCAGTGAGCATCCCTGCGGCAAAGGGCAGGGCTGTGGTAGCCAGCGATGCTGCAGAGGCTGCACCACAGGCAGGGATGTGCCTGGTTGGCGGGGGCGGGGAGGGTGGGGGTAGCAGTGCTGGAGATGGAGCTGCCACCCTGGGCATGTGATTTTGGAGTGGGATTGCAGGCTGAGTGGTTAGGGCTGTGATGGAGCCTGTGGGCACGGGGATGGCAAGGAGGCAGCTCTGTGCCCAGGATCAGACCACATGGATGTTTCCTGCTCTGTGACCTTGGACCAGGCCCTTATTCTGCCTCAGTTTCCCCATCTGTTATTGCAGGGGGATGTCCCCACTCATCGCCTGCTGCCTGATACAGCTTCGGGGTGTGGAGAGATAGCTGTGGATGAGGGCTGGGGTCAGGGTGTCCTTGGGGAGCCAAGTGTTGTCTCCACAGAGCCCTTAAGCTGTCTCTGTGTGCTGTGTCCCCTCAGGGACAGCAGATCTCGGTGAGGGGAGGCACTGCAGTGAGGAGAACCTGTCCTCAGGCGGTTCCTCCCACCTGAGGCCCGTGTCCTTCAGAGTCCTTGGTGGCATGCGACCCACTCGAGCATCCATGTACCTGCCTGCCTCCCACCAGCCCATCCTGCCAGTACCCGCAGTGAGGACCGTGCCGCTTGGGCACCTCGTTAGTGTCCCCTCCCCGAATCTGCTTGGTGCATGATGCTCCTGCACCTGCCACATCCCAGCTTCGAGGTCACTGGGCTGGCTGGCAGGGATGGGCATCTGGAAGGGACCCTTGGTCCCTTCTCCCTAGGTGATGCCTTTGCCAGCACCTGGGCTCCCAGCCTCAGTTTCCCTTGCTGACTAGAGAATGTCGGCCATGAAGGTGAGGCTGGAGCCCTCCCAGCCAGGTGAACTGAGGCACGGGGCAATCCTGGTCCCTGTGTGGGGGCTCAGCCATTTCAGACCAAGGCCTTTTAAGATTACTTTAGCTGTCATTTTGGGATTGGGCTGAAGCATTTCCCAGGTTGGTGTCTGATGTTTGACCTCTGCCTGTTTGTCCCAGGCACAGTGAATCCAGGTCAACTGCACCATGCTTTGACATCCCACCCTGTTGCCATGCCCTTGAAGATCTCCATGTTCCATCCTGTGGTCCACCTGTCCTGTCCCATGATCCTACTCACCCAAGCTCACTTGGATCATCCCATCCCATCCCAAACCTTCATCCCTTGATCCCATCCTGTAAACCCATCCCATCATACACCTGTCCAATCCTAAATCCTATTATCCTATCCCAAGTCCTCTCTTCCCTTCCTTTTCCTTCCCTTCCCTGGGGAATTGCTGGAGGCTGGGATCATTTGTATGTAATTTATCCTGCCTTCTGTCACTGCCAGGATACCCAGGGCTGTTTGTTTGGTTTTTTTTGCCCTGGGATGACTTTTCCATCTTTCCCTTGTGCTCCCATGGGACTCAGCCACCTGGGGATGCAGTGGTGAAGGGTGGGATGGCAGAGCAAAGAGAGGATGTTTCGGGGCAGGCAAGTGTCACCCCTCCTCTTCCCTCAGGAACATGACATTGAGACCCCCTACGGGCTGCTGCACGTGGTCATCCGGGGCTCACCCAAGGGGAATCGCCCGGCCATCCTGACGTATCACGATGTGGGCCTCAACCGTGAGTGCTGGTCCTGGGACTGTGGGGTGCAGGGGAAAGTGGAAGTGAGCCTGGGACTGCGTGAGATGCAAGGATGTCAGCCAAAGCCCATGGCTCAGCTCCTTTGCCTCCTCCCCTGAAGGGCCCCCAGGCTGCATTGAGTCTCCTCAGGCATCTGAAAGCACCAGGAGGGTTTGGGTGCTCAGCTGAACACAAAGCCCTGGCCAGGCACAATCAGAAGTGCTTGGCCATCCTGGCGCTGGCTGTCTGCCTGCCCATGCCAGGCAGGGACAGGATGTGGGGGATGCCAGGTCAGTCCCCGGCCCATTAGTATTCAGAGCACGGACCCAGCTGGTGGCAGGGCATAGCGAGGGCTGAAAGAGATGGGCAATATCAGGAAAGGAGGGACCCCAATGGGTGGGGAAGGACAGACTCCAAGTCAGGACTCTGGATGCGGGGATGCTGTGTTCTCTGTTAGCCTGAAGCCTTGGACTTGCACCCCAGATCGCTTGCCAGCTGAGCCGCGATGCCCAATGCCCTGTGAGTGGGGAGGAGCATCTCCGTCTCCATTGGAGCCTGAGGCTGAGTCACTGGCAAGCTACATGAGCTGCCTCGACATCACAGCAGCACTCTTGTGTCCAGGGATGCGTCATGTTGGTTGTGATGGGCCTTATAACCTGCCTTGCCCACGTGTTTTGGGAGGGACGTCCTGGCACTGATGCCCTGGCGCAGGACCTCTCAAAACCCCAGCGATGGCTGTATCCCACTGCAACGGCGGTGGCCTGACCACAACAGCACTAGGGCTGTTTCTTCGGCTGTTGCCAAGCAGGGAGATTTGCAGCCATTTCTCAAATCCCCTGTTTTCTTGAGCCCTTTCTGGGGATTTTGGATAGGGCCGATAATACCTTGGGCTGCTAATCCTGCTGCCTGCCAGGTGGTCCTGCAGCTCCAGACTTTGCATCCCCCAGTCCCATCCCTCCAAGCAGATGAGGCTGAGCCCTAACTCCTCATCCTCCTGGCTGTGTTTGTTCATTCATTGGAATGGTTGGACTCGATGACCCAGTGGGTCCCTTCCAACCTAGTGATTCTATGATTCCCATGCCTCCCAACTCCAGTACCGATGCAGCCCTTGCTAACAGTGGCTGCAGTCTGGGCTGTGGGGATGAGGACCCTGGAGGAAAGGGCTTTGGTGGCATGTCACCTCTGGATTGAAGGGCAGCGGGAGAGCAGTCATGCTCCCCTGGCCCACCAGGCCCACATGCGGGGGTGTTTGGTTTCTGATCCCTCCTTGCCTTTCGACAGACAAGCTTTGCTTCAACACCTTCTTCAACTATGAGGACATGCAGGAGATCACGAAGCACTTTGTGGTGTGCCATGTGGATGCACCAGGCCAGCAAGCAGGAGCATCGCAGTTCCCCCAGGGGTAGGTGCCAGCATCGCGGGCTCGCTGTGCCAGGATGTCACCTCCCTGCCCACTGGGTTGCTGCTGCCTGGGTGGTTGTGCCCTGCCTGTGGATCTCTCCAAACCATATCAAAGCCTGTGGCAGTCGGCTGGCCCAGGGTGGGTGATGGGGTGGTTTGCATGTGGGTGGCATTTCTTTGCCCTCTTTGGGCAGCCCAGATGCCCTGTCTCAGCTTCCCTGCCCTACACGGGTCCCATAACTGCTGTCCTGTGCCTCCCTGTGCTGCAGGTACCAGTACCCATCCATGGACCAGCTGGCTGCCATGTTACCCAGTGTGGTGCAGCATTTTGGGTGAGTCAGCCTCTGCTCCACAGTTGCCAGCTGAGGGTGCTGGGCAGGGAGATGGGCAGGAGGCTTGGGGCTGGGGGAATTGTCCTGGTAAGTCGGCACCCTGCTGTCTTCTTGTGCCCTGTGCTGCTTGTGGAGGGATGCCCCAGGGAACTTGTGCTGGAATCAAGTGTCCCTCATATGCACCTCTCCATTTTACAGGTTCAAGTACGTGATCGGGATTGGTGTTGGGGCAGGAGCCTACGTGCTGGCCAAATTTGCGGTGAGTTTGAGGCTGAGCTGGGCTGGCCCCTATTTGCCTGTTCCTGCTGTCAGCCCAGGCCATGGAGAGGAGCAGGAGCTGACACCTCCAGGCAGACTGTGCTGCAGTGAAGGCTCCTGGAGGGACGAGAGGGCTGATGAGATGGCAGTACCATGGCCACGGTGGCTGGATTGCCACCAGTCTGTCATAACTTCCAGGACAGGGCTACACCAGCCCAGTGCAATGCTTGGGCAGTGGGCAATAGTGCTCTTAGGCAGCTGCCCAGGTTGCATCTTCCCTTTCTGTTAAGCAACGTCCCTCTTGCTCACTGCAGCTCATCTTCCCTGACCTGGTCGAAGGACTCGTCCTCATGAACATCGACCCCAATGGCAAAGGCTGGATTGACTGGGCAGCTGCCAAGGTGGGCAAGCTGTAACCCCCTGCCCTGGTCTTGGTGGCTCCCTGGGGCTGGAGCCAGCCACAGCAGCACATAACTCCCTGTGCTCCCTCCACAGCTCTCTGGCCTCACCAGCACACTGCCGGACAATGTCCTGTCCCACCTGTTCAGCCAGGTAAGGGTTGTGCATCCTGCAGGCCCATGCCACCAGCCCCCTCAGTGCTGCAGCCAGGTCACCTGCGCTGTGCCGTGTCCTGCCTGCTGGGTGCCGTGGTGCTGCTGGACCTGCCCTGTGCCCAGGGATGGGGTTGGTCAAGTCCTGTATCCCTGCCTGATCCGGGGCCTGTCTGAGTGCCACATCCTGCCCGAGTGTGCTGCCTGCAGCACTGCCATGCCCAGTCCCATTGCCCAGCATCCCCCCCTCTGCCCCGCTGGCCGACATGACGTGGGCAGACCTGGGGAAGCCGGGTGTCTCAGCAGCACCCACAGCACCCACCCTGATCTCTGTCCCTTGCTGGCACAGGAAGAGCTGATGAACAACACAGAGCTGGTGCAGAGTTACCGGCAGCAGATCAGCAGCGTGGTGAACCAGTTCAACCTCCAGCTCTTCCTCAACATGTACAACAGGTGAGCGCCCCGGGTGGCGCTGCCAATGGGCTGCATTCCCGTCTGTGCCAGGGCGAGGGGCTGCAGTGGTGGTGGGTGGCCACGAGGGCACCATGTGAACCCTGATTCCTGTTGGGTACTGCCTTCTCCTGTGCTGGGTGCTGGCAGAGGCCTCGGGAAGGCGGCAGAGATGGTGTCCCATGCGTGCAAGGGACTGGGAGCCTTGCTGCTCTGCTGGGTGCTGCATCCCATGGAGCAGGCTCTGCTCAGGTCATGGCAGAGATGCCCGTGGGGTCCTCCATCCACAGGGTGCTGGGACAGTGGTGCTGGGTGCTGCTTCCTGGAGCTGGCAGTACCCCAGCCTTTGCACTGTGGCAGTGGTGGCAGCACCTGCCCATAGGCTCATAATGGCCCTTTTTCTCCTCCATCAGCCGCAGAGATTTGGACATCAACCGGCCTGGAACTGTGCCCAATGCCAAGACACTGCGGTAAGAGTCACACCGGCATGGCGTGGGAGGTCCCAGGGCAGGGGAGTCCACTCAGGCCAAGCCCTGATGTGCTTCTTCCTCCCCTCGTTTCAGCTGCCCTGTGATGCTGGTGGTTGGAGACAATGCACCTGCTGAAGAGGGGGTGGTGAGTGATGGGGTAGTGCCTATAGGGTGACATGGTGATGGTGCCCACACATGAGCATGTTTGTGTTCACTGCCTGCTCAGACACGTGTGAGCTCCCCTGTGCAGGAGTGTGCTCATGTGCAAACCTTCCTTTTCTGTGGGCAGATGTGCATGTGTATCTGTGCATGGTTACCACTCCTGGAAGACCTCCCGTTCCTCATCTGCCCAGATGTGCTCACTTGGCTGTGTCAGCACACAGGCACGCTGCCTGCTTGACTACATGCACTCAAACAGTTGCTGCACATGCTTGTGCTTGCACACATCCACATGGTTGTCCCCACTTGCACAACCAGCCACAGGTGCCACGAGTGGCCACATTTCTCCACAATTGTTACTGCACTGCACATGCACATACATAAGCCCCAGCACGTTCACCTCTATGCATATACGCAGGACACACAGGATGCCTTACCAGTCCTCCTCCTCTCCCTGTCCAGTCCCCACTCTTGCCCAGACATTGCCTGGCAAGAGGAAGGTCCCCCCTGTCCCACGGAGGTTCAGCAGGATCAGGGCTCACCTGTCTCTACCTGGCTAGGGTGGGATGTGCCGACTGGGGCGCCATGGGCCAGTGGCAGCACCCATGGGCAACTTCTGTAAGGTTCAGAGCATCCCAGGGTGCTAATATCATCCCTCTTGCCCACAGGTCGAGTGTAACTCCAAGCTGGATCCCACCAACACCACCTTCCTGAAGGTAGGCAGGTGGCAGAGGGCAGCTGGGCAGTCCCTGCTGCCTGTGTAGTGCCCTGTTGCCCTTTGCCCCACGGCTGCAGATTGTCCCTCTCCCCATTCCAGGTCTGTCTTGGCCATGGGGCTGGGGCTGGGTGGGGAGAGGGGTCCCCAGCAGTGGCATCCTGCCAGTGGGTGCCAGGGGAAAGATGGGCGGCAAAGGCACCCTCATAAACTAAGCAGGACCTTCTCTCTGCAGATGGCTGACTCTGGTGGACTGCCCCAGGTCACACAGGTGAGTCCTCACGATTGCCCCAGGTCACTGGGCATGCTGCGCCCTGAGACATGCACTGGTGCTGTCCCTGGCTAGCAGGGCATGGGCTGAGGCAGGCACGGAGGGTCTTGGACAGGGGCTGCCAGAGGTGGCTTGGGGCTGGGTGGAGATCTCGGCCCCAGTGCTGCCTCAACTCAGTCTGTTCTCTCCCTGCAGCCCGGCAAGCTGACCGAAGCCTTCAAGTACTTCCTGCAAGGCATGGGCTACAGTGAGTGCCAGGGCTGGGCATGGGGCGGGTGCGTGCCTGCGTGTGCACATGTGTGTGTGTGTCTGTGTGCACGTGTGCCCGCCCTCCTGCAGAAGAGGAGCATGGCACCCCTGTGTGTCTGTCCTGATGGAGAGCTGCATGCGTCTGTGGTGATGTGTGTGCAGGTGTATAAGATATCTATGTATTTGTAGGGGTGTGGGGCGAACACACTCTGAATGCACACCAATGTGTGTGTGCGAGGGCTCTGTGTGGACAGGGTCTCTGTGCATGCATGCACACTTATGTGTGCAAACAAATAGGAGCTGCGTGTGTACACACAGATGTGCAGAGCCCATGTGGAGGTCCATGTGCATATGTGTCTGTATGGATCCATGAACACGTGTGTGTGTGTGTGCAGGTCTGTGTGCACGTGTGAAAAGGTCCATGTATGCACCTGTATGTGTTTGCAGGTCCATGTGCACATGCGTGTGTATGCGTGCCTAGGTCTGTGTGCAAACGTGCAAGTCCATGAGTACATGTGCAAGCACATGTGGGGCTGGGCAGGCACTCCTGGCCCCGTGGAGCAGCCAACGCTGCTGACACTCTCTCTCTGCCCTTCCTACCCTTTTCCCACTCCCCCACCTGCCAGTTGCCCACCTGAAGGACCGGAGGCTGAGTGGAGGCTCAGGTACCCCTCAGTGCTACTTGGCCCGTGCCCACCGCTGCATGGTGCCCGCCTGGCCTGTGCCCTCGAGCTGCCTGGGCACCTTCGGTAGCAGCCTGGGTGCGGGGCTGGCCCTTCCCGGCCGGGTGCCCTCTGCCTCACTCCGCTTTGCCCAAGATGGCACCCTGAGCAAGGGCTGGGGGCTGAGAAGTGGCTGAGAAACAGCATTTGCAGAGCTCACCCTTTCCCCGGAGCGTGGTGGCCAAGGTCCCCACTGCCTCATGTGCAGCGGTTGCATGCCCGGGAGATGTGCCCGGTGTGCAGCCTGCCGGAGGGCGCTCCGTCCCTGCCCCGCTGTGCCTTGCCAGCCTGGAGCCGCTCATGTGGTCACAGCAACGCATGCTGCAAGCTTGTGCCCGGAGTAATTTACATTGGGGAGCGGGAGTGGTGGCTTTGCTTGCGTGAGGCAGTGTTTGCTCAGGTTATGTTGGCTTTTGGGAGGAGCTGAGCGCCATGACCATCTCTCTGTGCCTGTGCAGTGCCGTCTGCCAGCATGACCCGTCTGGCACGCTCTCGCACGGCCTCCCTCACCAGCGCCAGCTCGGTGGATGGCACTCGACCACGCGCCTGCACCCACTCGGAGAGCACTGAGGCCATGGGGCAGATCAACCACACGATGGAGGTATCATGCTGAGGTCCACGCCTGCCGCCGACATCTCCTCCAGAGCCATCTCCCATCTGTCAGCATCCCTCCAGCACCCACTCGCCCCTTGGACGTCCTCCACCAGGACCCTTGCTCCTTTGGGATCAGTTTATCTTCTTTGCCATTGGCTTCATCCCCTTGTCTGGTACCGGAGGAGAGGGGCTTCTCTTCACTGCCTTCTGGCTCCGGCTCCTGGCTTCACCCAAGTCACACGTGATTCTGCATTGGTCTTCACCCTCCTGAGCAGTGGCTTGGCCCTGGCTTGGCAGGCTGGATGGCAGGAGGACAGGGCCAGGATGAGGGAGCAGGGGCAGGATGATGACATGGGAACAGGATGGTGGGATAGGGCAGGACAGCAAGCTGTGGGCAGGACAGCAGGATGTGGAGAGGACACAGGAGGTAGGTTGGTCCTTCAAGGTCAACCAATGACTGGCCAAGCTAGAAGAAAGACGGAGCATAGAATGGCACTCACTGGGAGGTCACTTGGCCCTTCCTGGGGACGCAGCTCCCATTTGTCCCCACCGGTCCTCCCTGGGGACAGCTTGCATGGGAGCCCCCACCAGATCCAGGACCTGCTGCCCCAGAGCTTGCTGAGCATTATGAGAAATTGCACCCCAAGTTGTCCTCTCCCCCTGGTCATGTACCCCAAGGGCTGCCCCAGGGAGGGGCAGAGGGCTCAGCCCTGCTCCAGCAGCCATCAGGACAGGAGGGTGGCATGGGGGTCCCCCTGCCTCTGACCACACCCTCGCCTGTGGTGGGGCTTCCTTGGTCTCTTGTTGTAAGAAGCAACAATCACCACCTGTCACCGGAAATACACTGAGGGTAGAAGGGAGGTCTGTGTGCTGTGGCTTGCTTGGTCCCTGCCACACGGGCAGCTCTTGGGCTGAGGCTGCCAAGGCTCAGAGGCCACAGGATTTGGGGATGTCACACGGCAAATCCTCCTTCCAGTTTCACCACAGCCTGTGGATGTCACTGCAGTGGAACCATTAGCAATAAGATGAGACACTCCCCTCACTCACAATGCTGTGGAGCCCTCAGCAGCCTCTGCCCCACAGAGTGCATCACCACAAGGTGCTGGCAGTGTGGGGCGACCCATGGGACACGTGGAGCACCTGTGCCTGGCTTTGCCCACAGAGCTGGCCAGACCCACCATGGCCCCCCCAGATCCACAACCCCCAGCATCTCGCCTGCGCACTGAGCAAGGCGTCTCTCAAGGGCTTGGCTCCCCCTGAGCTGCAGGGCCCCATCCAGCCACTGGCTCCAGGTGGATCCAGCCTCTCATGCTTGGCATGGAGAGCCGCATCATCGCGTAACCCCGCCGCTGGCCACCCAGCCTCTGCTGCCATTCCTGGCCCACCCTGCAGGCAGCAGAGCCCAGCTCCTCCTGCACCTGGGGTAAGGGGACCCCCAGCTCTGGCAGTGGGTGCTCAGGTCTTTGTGGGTGGTCTCTGAGGGACTCAAAACAGTGACCTGTAGGAGACCCATCAGGTGCCACCATCTGGACCAAAAGAACCAGCCCTCTGGGAGCAGGTCCAACTCAGCCCCCCAAAAGCACTCGCCCCCAGACCCCATCCCTACTCCCTAGCAAGAGACGCAGGGGTCCTGGGGCTCCCAGTGGGTGTATGAGGGATTTTGGCCCCGAGACCCGCGCCCCACCCAGCCCCTCCCATATGGAATAGCCCCCCTGAAACACCAATGTCCCCATTTGTCCCCTACTTTGTTCTGCTGTGTGCTTCCTTCTCAGTGTGACTCTGAAAGCTATGTAGCTCCTTTTTATTGTAGATACTGCTGTGATCTCTCGTTTTCTTGGTGTGTCCTTCCAGATAATATATATGAAAATACAATACATAATATATATAAATCCGGTCCCTGACCTTTTTGGGTTTATTTTCCCTTGCATTCTTGTCCAAGCAGTGCTCCGTGGTTCCCCGGGAGGTGGTTTGGTCATGCTTGCCTTCGGTTCCTCACCTTGGTTTTGTTGGTCAGTTTGGTTTTCCCTGCTGTTTTTTTTTTTTCTATTTGCGTTGGTTTTCTTTCTTTCCCAGTCACAGCGGAATTCAATGCATTTTCCTGTCTGAGCGCAACCTGGTTTTGTCACAGTGGCATCAAGGCTGCAGCACTCACGAGATGGCAATGTGTAAACCGGATTTAAATAACCTGTTGCTGTAGAAGAGGATTTACTATGTTGGAAAAAAAAACCCAACAAACTAATAAAGACATTAAGAACCTCCTGTGCTCTTTTCAACATGCTGCAGGGAAATGGGCCCGAGCCCATCCTGGGCCTGCATACAGAGATCTGGTGGGCAGGGAGGACAAGGGGGACACCTTGGCCACCAAGCCAGCCAGGGGCTGCACCCCTGGGAGAGGGGCACTAGGGTGCCCACGACCCCTGGGTGCAGGTGGAGGGGAGCTGTGGGGTTCTTTTGGCTTCAGGGCAGCCTTAGGCAGGGTACCCTGTATGCTGGGAGTGGATGGAGAGTGGAAAGCTGCCAGTTGGGACCCAATGAGGATCCAAAGTGTGCCCACTGGGGAAGATGCACGGCTGCACATTTTAGGGATGACCAGGGTCCTCAAAGATCCAGTCTCCCTACCCTATTCCAGCCCTGCAGGCTCCCTGATTGTTTCTCCTCCAAGATCTGGAAGTTCCAGGTCACAGCCCTTTCCAAGTGTGCAAAGTCTTCCTGGGAAGCCCCCTCGAGGGTCCTATTCCCCTGATACCACCTCAGAGCCTTTCTACGTGGGCCAGGGCTGCCCCAGATTCCCATTGCCTGCCTTTCCTTGCCCTCCCTGTCCTGCTGCTCGGGCAGTCCTGCCGCTGGGGTCAGCGCAATAGAAACAGGGTCCAGCCATCAGCAGGAGCAGCAGCTCTGCCAGGGTCCCCAGAGACACGCTGTGGGGACTGCCGATGGAGGTTATGTCAACCACACAGGCTGTACCTCATCTTATACTCCCTTGGGATGGTCTCTTAATTGACTGCTCATGGTAGGTTTGAGATGTTCTACATTATTTTTTTCAGGGACAAGTATGATGCAGAATATATCATCTACAGACACCTTTGTCATCATCTATTTATAAAGTGCTGGTCTCATCAGGAGTTCTGCAAGGATCCACACTTCCACATCAAGCGTTAATTGTTCTGTCTCTTACCTTTTCCTCCATTCTCATTGCTCCTTCTTGCAGACTCTCCCCTTCCTCCTGCAGAAGATCCTCGAGGCTCTGGACTTGACTGCGTGGGTTTTCTGAACAGGACGCTGGGGCTCTGGAACACAGGAGGCTGCATTGGTACACGGAGCTCTTGGTCTTTGCCATTGGCAAGGGGGGAGCACAGGTGACAAGCTGAGGCTGGACACCTCAAGTGATGGCAGCTGCAATGTGGGGCAACTCATTCAGCGTCATGCGACTCTGCGATCTGCTTCTAGTTGCCCCTGAAATAACTTGGCTGTGACTGTAAGCTAGGAAATACCTACATGGTACCACGGTGGAGAAACCCCCAAACCCTCTCCAGGAACTCCATGTGCTGAGATGCCTCTCTGCGGTGCCTGTAGGCCAATGCAGGCAACCTGGGGGTGAAAAACATGAGGAATGAGATATCTGCATGCAGTTGCAGGGCTACGATACCGTTGAGAGATCACAGAGATATGGTGGGATGACTCCCATGAGTGGAGTCTTGCAATGGAGGGACACAGCTCTTAGGGAAGGACATGATGGGCAGATGAGGAGGAGGTGCTGCCCATTATATAAGAAAGCAGCAGGAGGGTGTGGAGCTCTGCCTGGGAATGGACAGAGAACTTATGGGATACGATTAAAGAGAGGACAGGTAAAAGAGACAGGTATAGTGGTTATCTGCTAAAGGCCACCTTACCCGGAAGAACAAGTGGATCAGGCCTTCCACAGGCAGACAGGAGCAGCCTCATGTTTGCACGTCCTGATCTTCACGGAGAACTTCAACCACCCCGTTATCTGCTGAAGGGACAACAGAGCTGCACATAAGCAATTGGTGAGGTTCCTGCAATGCAGGGATGATAACTTGGAGGAGGATCCAAGTGACAGAGGAGACGAGGAAGAAAAGTGCTCAGCTGAACCTCATCCTCACTGACCAGGAGGGGGTCATTTGATGATGTGAAGTCAAAAGCAGCCTTGTCTGCAGCCACAATGACACAGCAACCTCAGGAACCCGAGGCTCCCTCAGGGCTTCCCTGGGTCCTCCACTATTTTTTCTAAAAAATCTAGGAAAATGCTTGAAGGATGCCATGTTTAAAAATCGATACATGTTGGTACAGTATATTGACAATCTGTTGGCAGCCAAGGAATCTTGTATAGCTGACACCCATGCCTTACTGTTTGGCTTCACTGAGAAGGCTTCTCCAAATAAGTTACAATTTTTGTAAGAGGAGTGTAAAATATCTGGGTTGCATTGTCCAACAGAGTGTCTTTATCTGAGGATCGTACTAAAGCCTTCAAAATCTTCCTCAAGTAGTTACTAAACCAAAAGTGAACTCTTTCAGGAGCCACCCCTGGACAGCTGCTTCTGGGGAAATGGCAAAACCAGATGCAGGCAACAACTCAAGATGCTGGAGAACCCATTCACTGGACAAGAAAAAAGGTAAAGCCATCTGAGCTTCTGAAGCTCCAGGATTGCCAGACTGTGGTGAGCCATTTACCTTGTTTGCACATGAAGAAATTTAAACTATCCCTGCCCAAACCAGTCCGGTTTGGTAGCTGAAGGATCTTTTTTTGCAACACTTCTGGTTGAACGGTGACAGCGTGGTGCTCGGAACCCTCTAGTGGTACAGGTACCACACGGAACCCAAACATTCCTGCCACAAAGCCATCCATTCCCAGGCACAGCGAATAATACATCTCTATGCGCTGATTCTCTTATCAGCAGAAAATTTAAGAGGTACATGATGTAGTAGTTATATTTCCTGTCTATTTTTCTTTGTAATTTTCTGTTTGTCTTTGCAGTGTGGTATGGCTTTATGCACTCAACTTAATACAAAATAACAGATAGTATAATGTGACCCTGACAGTCAAAATAAAACCAGGGACTGTTAAGAAAATCCCCTTCCTTACCTATTATATCAATAAGTCCTTTTAGTATCAAAGTGTATTAATGTTCTTAATATGTATTAGGTCACATTATACACAGTAATGTAATGAGGTAGTGGAATTTTACTGGACACTGTGGTATTCTTCATACTTAAGTAAAACAAATTACAGGACAGGCTGGCCATGGGGAAAAAGGCTTTGCTTTGTGGAAGCTTGGAGCTGCCCATGAAGGATAAAGAGTACCCCTGGACTACCAAAATAATGCTGGCATCCTTGCCCCTCTGACGCATATCTGAAACCTTCCCGGTATCATCTGGCATCACAGGTCATTAACTCTCGCCAGACTGACTTCAGGGATAACCGGATCAATAGACAAGCAGCAAGAATCCTGCAAAACTAGAGTTGCTTTGCAAAGTTTGACTAGGATTAGTAGTCAGTAATTGTGTTAGTGATTAGTCAAGTCATGTTGTACCTGAACGATCAAAGGGTACAAGAACCCTGTCTAAAACCACGCTTGGGGTGGCCCGATGTGGCTGGGAAACAGCACGCACATGAATAAAAATTTGCCCTTGTTATCCTATACTTTGTGTTCTGGCCTCTTCTCGGCTGGCACAGGTCAGTGGTGAATTTTTGTGACAGTGAACACTTTTCAGCAATAACTAAAACATGAATGTGTTATCAATACTGTCGCCATTACAGATCCAAAATGTCATTACAAATCCATACAAACTACCATGCAGAAAATTAACTCTTATCGCAGCCAAAACCAGCAGAGGCACTGCTGTAATTAAAGACATACACACATTCAGTTGCAGATAAATGCATAAAATTATATATAATTGGAGTCACAGATACCATAACATCCACAATTACAGATATAAGAACAGTCACACATACAACTGCAGAGACACGTGGAGTCACAGATGGAAGCACACATTCTGTTACAACTACAGCTACAGCCTGTGATAAGACTGCCAGCAGAGGTGCCATTGAACCAATGCAATTGAAGATACACATATAGGAAGGAGTCCAGATGGAGATACAGGTACATATAGATACCCCTACAGACACCAAAACAAATACAGGCAGAGACACAGACACCATCAGAGCCCCACAGGCAAAGGCAGACAGGTGGGGGAAGCACCATCCCACTGCGCCCCCGAGGATGAGCATCCCTCACTCCCTGGACTCTCGACAGCCCTGCTAGAGGCCCGGACTCCTCACCTGACTGTAAAAATACAACATACTGAATATTTTCAGGCACAAGATACTAGTCTAGAACACTCACAGCTCTGGCCCACTATTATGGAAGCGCTGATACTCCCACACACTAAACAGACCTCTAAGACAGGAAATAAAAATACTGAATTTTAGCTGTTGTCACCAGTCACCTCAGCATCACTATTGCAACACCTAATAGAAAATTATAGCTGAACTGTGGACAGACTGCTGTTACGCAAAATGAAATATGGCCAATGAGCAGCTCTCTAGTCTATGAAGAATACTATAGGCTTTTTAATAGTTTAAGAGAAGTACTGCATCTCACAAAACAGAAATAAAGAAGCACCTTAAATTATTTATCTGGAAAAGGCTAATCAAATTTTGTTCAGTGTGGTGAAAATCTAAAATGCAAAGTGTCAACTCCAAGGGAAATGAAGTTTTAAAATGCAGTTCTGTGGCTAAGGCTACGCTTTTATGATCATCTGAAAACACCTTTGACAGACAAATGTCTTACAAAGATGGGCGAGTTCTTTCTTATTCATACAAAGGACACAGTCTACACCCTTTGGCTAAATGTAAAGCTCTGTTATAACAGAGACTGGATAGTTGGTCCCCTTCCCGGGTTATGCTCCTCTGTTTTTACACTTCTGGAGCCCAGTGTTTCCGTACAAATTAATCACAAACACAGCCCCTGCTATCAGCAACAGTACTAACCTCAGAACGATTCAGCCATCAGTAGAGTCTTTCTCTAAACTCTTACTGCTTCAGTGGGTATTTCCTATCAGGCAGGACTATGGATCATTGGCAAATACAGCACAGCATCCTCTTCTGTGATCCCAAATTCTTTTTACTATATATTCACAGCAGACCACACAATGCATCACTTTAGTTCACCAAGAACTCAGGAGTATTACTGATAAGCTGACGTGCCTGATCTAACTAAACTTCACCTGCTGCAATGACCAGGGGAGCAGGGGAACGGCTCCCTTAAGAACAGAGGTGACAACGCAAATGCAGTACAGCAGATTCGCACACCAGCCTGAAAAACCCTGAGCAGATTGTTTAAAAGCCCAGGTAGCAGTATGCTCAAAATTCAGATTTCGCTTAACTACTTCACTACAAGAAGAGTTAGAACATACAAAATTAATCTTGATGCTCTGCATAAATGTTCTGCAATTACCAAATAAAATGCTTCTACAGCTTCTACCTTAACAGCTGAACGAAGGTTAGTATCGATTTGCCCTTGATATAAGATGTACTTACATCTGCTCTCGAAAACGGTTTGTGATGTTTCCATTAGCATACAAAAGCAGCAACATCTGCTGGGAGTTTTAAGAGGCTTCTTGTTGTCACTTACTCAGCACCACAGGGTACAGCTGACCACCTCTGCCCTCACCGGCGCTTCAGGTACGGTTTCTGGAGATGAGTGGATAATTTGACCACACAACAGCTCCTGCAAAGCTTCTGTACCTATAAAAATAATGATCTACTCTTGTTTAGCTGGAGAGGTAATCCACCTAAGCTGAACTGTCCTTGCATAAACCTGCAAATAGTATCGTAGCTGAAATAATTAATCCTTGCCATGTGTGACTTAAGTGAGGTGGCATTTTAACAGGCGAGACACAAAACCTAAGCAGGAGTTCACTCCCTTGTACTGTAGCACCATCTAGAGGATTTGAGCTAGAAATTCCTCACACAATGGGCAAAAACCTGGGAAACTGCTCTCAAAACTGGTGAAAAAAGAAAACTTCTACACACACAAAAAATTTTGAGAGAGTTTTCATACTAACATTCATCTACAGAGTAACTTTAAAACTGTTTCACACACGCCTACATGACATGCAGTTTTTCTTAAGTAAGTTTGTGGTTTATGATGTTTGGATTCATGAGAGGTAACAGAAGACAAGAACATATATAACTTCATCAACAGTCAGACTGGGAAAGATCTTGATCTCAACCACTCTAGGGCACAGGCTTGCTACAAGACCTTTTTTAGGTGGAGAAAGGCAGGACTTCCCCTATAGTTTTGTTCATAACCTTGCAAGGATGACGCATTTTACTCAATTTTTAAAAGGAGTACTCTTAATAAAACCAAAGCCAAATTTCATTCAGAGAAAGGTAAGAGGGTTTTAATTGAATAACAGAGATTATCTATATTATTACGTTTCACACATAGAAGGAGGTGCTGACAACAACTGATGGCTCATTTCAGAGCTATTAAAAGAGGAGGAGATGGACGGGTACCACCCTAGAGCCCTACTGATTATTTTTCCCATCCACAGACACTCCAGCCCTCACTTCGACTAATTTCAGGTTGGGAAACTCTTCCCCATAACTTAACTCTGCTACTGCTGCAAAATCACACTTTTGCTCCTGAAGCCTCTGGGGATAGGAGCAAATTCAATCCTTTTGTTACTTCTGTGAAACTCTGGGCAGCTCATCAGAGAGAGAAAGACCAAGAATTAATTGAGAATATTCACAATGTGAGTGCTCCGCAGAGTTTGTGGGCAATAAATCCAAACCATAGCTCCCATTCTGTGGTCGATAGGTGACACAGCAGCAGCATGATTCATAGTAATATATCTGCATGGAAAATTCAAACTTTTGTACACCTAAATATGATTTGTATTTCTCTTTCAGTATTGTGTCAAAACATTTATGTAATACCAGATAACCAGTCATTTATTTTAGCATGCAACCCTTACAAATATCTAGGAATGGACTCTAAACTTCCAACTACTATGCCACATTATCTACTTCTACCAAATTGCCTTGGAGACTCTGGCTAGAAATAAAAGCATAGAGGCAAAACTGAAAGAATCAACTGCATAGTCATCACCAGCATCATTACTGGTCATGCATGAATTCACGCCAATTTATAGGCCAACAAAACTTAAAACTTCTGGAGATATCCTACAAGACAGGCAGAGGAGCTATCGTTAACAGCTGGCAGACCTTTACTGTTACTTGTAATGAAGATTACTGGTTATGAAAGGCAAAATTCTTCCTGAAGTCAATTGATTTATACTATTTCATAACGGCAGGCAGCAAATCAAGACTGTTGACAGCACTTCAGTGAAGCTTAAATCCTTCAGTGTGTCCCTCCATGTGCTTCACTCTCTCCCTTCCTCCTCCTGGGCCTCCAGGTTAAAGCAGTAAGGAAAGAAGGAAATTCTCATGCACTTACCAGCAAAATCCTCTTCCTAGCTTCCACATGGAGGATTATATTTTCTGCCATAGCTTGGAAAAAAAATGAGAATAATCTTAAGTACTTTCCATCTTTCGGTTGTTTTTTTTTATCCTCAATCTTAACTATAAATGCAGAAATTTATTCAAACACCAGACTACAAGTGCAAGTGCTTGAAGTTTAAGCTTCTCATTTGCTACTTTTACCAGCAAATATTTAAATTTATTCACACAGATAAGCATTTGCAAGATCCCAGTCCTAGATTATGCAGAGTTTTTGGTACTCAAGCAGTATCACTCTGTTCCTAATACAGCATTCACTATTGTATATCAAAAGAACAATTATGTTGCTTGGAATCTGAATTCTTAGTTAAATTCCAAGTAACCAAGAAAATATTTTCATTTGTTGTTATGTGAATGAGACAAAGCCTATCTGAGTGTCTGTAAAATCTGCATGTTTCAGTCTTTCATGCTGAGCATAAATAATGCTTCCAAGAATAATCCTGCATCATGCTAGCTGTCATTCTGGCTCCAGTTCAGAATTATTTTGCAAAGCTGAGCTGATATTTTTATTGGTTTTGAAAAGACACATAGGCATCTTGCATCTATGAAGAAAAACAATGGCCTTCAAAGAAGCTTTAAAACTAAAAATAGCACTGGAACAGCGGAGTAAGTGGAAAACCTCCTCCTTTCCAGTCTTCTAAATCCCTGGAACTGCTAGTCCAGTTACTGGGGGTAGGATCACCCTCTCCATTACAGTACAGTATCCTACAGTGTGCTGACTTTAATCAGAGTGTAATAGTAAGGATCACTCCTGTGACCTACAGTGTGCTGACTTTAATCAGAGTGTAATAGTAAGGATCACTCCTGTGACCAACACCAGCACTAAGACCTGGTTTATATCATATAATCCATAAGTTTTCATTTAAAAGCATCTTCTGGCTGTATTAAAACAAAATTGCCCAGCAGATGTTCCAGTCAGATTCAATAATCATGCACCAGTGCTTCCAATTGTTCAAAGAAATGAAACAAATATCTGTAAAGATACCTCATTTCCAGAAGTTCAGCGCACCGTACTTCTTTAACAGAACTGCAGAGGTGAATCCATGCAGATTTCACTGCTGGGTGAACTCTTCACAGGTGAAACACATTCACAGAGCTGATGCAGCACTCAGATGGGCCACTATCAGCTGCAGGCACTGTGCTCTTGATTGCCTTCCACAGCACCTCAGCGGATGTTGGAGTAACTCCTAACACAGTAGCTTTGGAAAGAAATATATTGGTATCTTCTGTGAAGATTTTTCTCCTAATGTCCAATTTAAACTTCCGCTGGTGCAGCTTGAGGCCATTCCCTCTTGTCCTATCACCTACCACTTGGCAGAAGAGACCAACACGCACCTCTCCACAACCTCCTTTCAGGTAGTTGCAGAGAGCGATAAGGTCTCCCCTCAGCCTCCTCTTGCCCAGGCTAATCAACTCCAGTTCCCTCAGCCGCTCCTTGTAACACTTGTACGTATTCAAGGCACCAAGTTAAATTCCACAAACTGGACCTCAGAGTAGGAGTGTAATTGAAAGTTTTTGTGACATCTCCAAATATCATAATTAGCACTGGTCAGTCTAATTACTTCAAATTATTCTGTAGAAAACTAAATTTTATTTCTCTGTAGCCCAAAATATTTAAGACACGTTTGCAACTTTAATTAATTAATT
Organism: Cuculus canorus; assembly: GCF_017976375.1. Taxonomy (NCBI): domain Eukaryota; kingdom Metazoa; phylum Chordata; class Aves; order Cuculiformes; family Cuculidae; genus Cuculus; species Cuculus canorus. The sequence goes on along the minus strand of NC_071413.1, from coordinate 9,314,779 downwards.
ACAGTAAAAATACTCAAACCAGTGGTGAAGTAGTGAAGTTTGTTAGGCTGCTCAGGTTCCCTGGAAAGACGAAATGCACTGCTCTTCACCGACATAAACCATGGTCTTTAACTTTAAATTAACTTTAATTGTAGTAGTGTAGGTACACTTAAGTGTAATGGAATGCATGTAAACTAGAAAATCAAAGATTCCTGATACAAACACTGCCTGTCATTTATTTTAACGCTTAAAGTTGATTTGCAACGTTGAAATCTCTGCTAAGTCTACATTGTTTATTTGGAAAATCTCATCAACTGTTGCTATTCTTTGCAGTAGAGAAGGATCATGCTACAGCATTTCTAATGAAGGATTTATTTACCTTTCTCTAATTTGGGTGGCAAAGGCAAAGAGAATTTGCCCTGAAGTAAGCACAACTCAGCTTTAATCTATGGATGTCACTAGTGCCAACTCATTTCTGTGTTATTATCAGATCTTGGAGGATCATTTAACATTTACAGTTTTCATTAAAAGTGCCATATTTGTTGAAGCAATCATTTAGATACAAGGTCATATAAACTTGACACTAATTCATTGCTGTTTTTAAGTGACTTACTATTTAATGCTGTAATTATTTAGCTACTCTCATGCTAATGCAGTGCTTGGGAACACCTGCTTGTTCCATTAAAACATCAGTTTCAATCTCTGTGTAATAAACAGTAGACACAAAGGGTGGACTGGGTCATTCCATACACTCCCTACACTATGCATCCTGCCAATGCAGAATTATTTCACAAGTGACTACACTGATTTGAAGAGATTCAAATAATGCTTTCCTAGGAAAATTATGGAACAGTCTAACAGAACAGTTGGTTCTATCCTTTCCCTCTAGTTCTTTACCTGGAAATCACAATTTTTATATTAACTATTAATTTATATTAACTAATTAACTATTTTAATGTTAGTTCTTCTTTCATAATCTTAGAATAATAGAATACTTTGGGTTGGAAGAGATCTCAAAGATCATCCAGCTCCAACCACCCTGCCATGAGCAGGGACACCTCCCACTGGATCAGGCTGCCCAACGCCTTATCCAACCTGGCCTTGAACATTTCCAGGAATCCATGACTTCTCTGGGCAATCTGTGCCAGTGCCTCCCCACCCTCATAGGAAAAAATTATTCCTAATGTCTAATCTAAATCTCCCCTCTTTCATCTTAAAACCATTCCTCCTCAACCTATCCTGCACTTCCTGATGAAGAGCCCCTCCCCAGGTTTCCTGTAGGCGCCCTTTAAGTACTGGGAGGCTGCTCGAAGGTCTCCCCAGAGCCTTCTCTTCTCCAGGCTGAGCAAGCCTAACTCTCTCAGCTGATCATTATAGCGGAGGTACTCCAACCCTCGGATCATCTCCATGGCCTCCTCTGGACTCACTGTAACTGATCTACACCCTTCCTGTGTTGAGGATTCCAGAACTGGACACAGGACTCCAGGTGGGGGTCTCACAAGAGTGGAATAAAGGGCCAGAATCGCCTCCCTCAACCTACTGGTCATACTTTGATGCAGCCCAGGATAGGTTTGGCTTTCTGGGCTGCAAGCACACATTGCCAGCTCAACCAAACTCTTCAATTTAAATCATATTACTCTATTTTTATATTCCTATTCTGTCCATGTGGTCAACACAAAAATGTACGCAAAGAGAAAATTGCCTTGCCAGCTTGTAATCTCTTGTCTTTGAAGTAGGTCAAATCAATTTTTTGTTTGCAAAGCAAGCTTATTAAAGCCAAACAGTTTTACACATGTAGGATTCTGTTTTTAGTCTCACCTCACTGCTTATTAATACTAAATGCATGATTTGACAAATGATTGGTAAACAATGATTCTTACATCTTCAAAAACTAATCTTGACTTCTGTGGGCATAGTTTCAATAGTTGCGATCACTAACTGTGCACTACCAATTGTCAATATTTTGCCGCTAATTGGAAGGGATTGTTCCAAGGGTGGTTTTGCTTGCCAAATGCAAACATAGCACTTCTGCCCTTTGATTATTCTTGGTGCTTCACTGCGAATGTGTAATTTCTGTCACTGCACGTGTCAAACGCTACAGCTAGAGCGGGGGTTAGATTCTGGCAGCCAGGACTCGGTGACAGTGTTTAAACTGATGAAGCACTGTAACTGGTTAAGTATTACAGAATAGAATTTCATAGGTATTTAAGAGACTTAAACAGCAATTAGGCTCTTTCAGAAGTCTCATAAGGCAATTCAATATTTAATTGCCACTGATGAATATAAGTCAGAGTTTAAAAAACTTTATGTATAGATACCTGAAATCTGCATAAATCCTTTCTGCTATAGAACAGAAGAAACTATGAAATCCTTTTTTTTTTTTTTGTCCCTCATGATGAGCTGTACATGAAGAATATGCAATTAACTGCATAATTATTAGAAAATTATTCATTTGCAGGAGTTCCAGTAAGAACAACTCTTGATTATGCTACAACATCCTGGTATGAAGATCTTGTTTCTCCACTCACCATGATGGCTAGGAATGCAGTGAGAGATCTCGATCCTCAAAATGATCTAAGCTTTCTCAGGCGCAGATCAGACTTAAAATAACAATAGAATTGTATGTCCTTTTAAGTTTCAGTCTTTCACAAATAAGGCTACTGTGGAAAACGCATTTTGAAAATACAAGTATGAAAATGTAACCATACTTTCACCACGTAACCAGATGTGTTAGAATTTTAAGGTACAGATTTTGCAGTATTCAAGCTTGGAGACAACGTAACAAGTATAGACCTGGTTAGAGTTCTGGTTTCTGTGGGTTTTCACAAAAGAAAACGGGACAAATTTATATAAAGTAGTGTGTTCATATATATAGTATTAAAGGCAGCTCTGGTTTTGCTCAAAACTGATGCAAAAAATCTTTTTTCCCTAAGAATTCTTTCTGAATAGTCAGTTCTCATGACTCCCTATCCATAGGTGGGGTTTGTGTCACAGAGGTGCAGTAATATCACCAACACAGTAACTGGGATATAATTATTTCCCTTCAAACAGCCAGGGGAATACAGCAACCTGTTTCTCACTCATGTTAAATACAAATACATGTTAATTTTTAAGTTGGGTCTGTGAAATAGGTAACAAGGCCAGATGAGCTGTGGTGAAGCTGTGGTCAGTTACCAGCACAAGGTGAATCGGCAAAGTGGAAGTGATTGGTTGGGGCTGACATCCTAAAGAGCGTCCCAGCTAATTGAGGGATGACTGATATGCAGGATTTCAACAGAAGCATCCACTGAAGATATGCAGGGCAGAAGGGAAGGGTCGGGAATCTCCTCGGCATAGCCGCTGGGGAGGGTGTTGGCTGGGAGCTTGCAGTGAGGGACAGCCTTCACTAGGGTGGTGGTCCTCTAGCTGCTTCCACGGGAAAGGCAGAGCAGAGGTACATCACCAGGTGTGCATGACCTTGCCTTGCCGGAATTATTTATAATGCTGTAGTGAAACCAGGAGGTGTGACAGAAATCTGGCAATGTTGTCAAATGTTTACATTAGTCATCAGCTAATCGGTTAAAATTTTACTTTAGTTTCTATTTTGGTGTATAAACCTAATACATTTTTTAAATCACATTTTTTGCTCATGGATCCAAACTGATGCACTTGATTCTTACTTTGAACTTGCCCTTCACTTAGGTTTTAAAGCTGACCTTTTGACCATGAAAGCATGTTGACCTGAAAATAAGTGGTATAAAATGTGAAGCTTTTTTTGCCAACAGGGAGGTCAGATGGTGAAAGGCTTGATTGTATTTTACTATAATAAAAGGTGGCAAATGAACCACTCATGATTTATATCAAGTTGCTTTTGGATGAAAGTGACAGCGCAGGAGTGCAGCTTCTTAACTTTCCAAAGCAAATATGACCTTACTAAATTCACTGGATCCTTTCAAGAAATGTACCATTTAAAACAGATAATGTGAAATAGCAATCCAACTGAATTGTTTCCAAAACCTCCCTGGGCTTCTAGAATTAGTAAGCTCAGTCCAGCATGCTTAGAATTTATTTATAGCAGAAGTCTGTTCAAATTTTTCTGTTTTTTTCACGTCTAAATGCAGTTCTCAATTTTGAATAAACCAGTTAGTGAACTGAAAGTCCTCTGCACCTGCAGAAGAGACTGCAGATGGCAACAGTTCTTTATTACAAGTGCTAGTAGCTTCCAGGTGCTTATCTTGTGACTTTTTTCATCTTGTTTAAACATCTTTACAGCTTCTTGAAAGCAAATCTACTGCTTACTGAAACAGTTTCAATATGGTATAGTTAAGCTTTGCAACAGTTTTTTTTAATCTCAGATTTTTGTACCAAGCAGTAACATTTTCTAAATTTTTTTTTTTAATAAACACCATTGCTTTTGCTTTTATTTTATAAATAAATAAAAAGTTGGTGAGAGATAGATGAATAAAGAATATTTATTGGGAAATAAGGTAAAATATTTTAACTAAACATTTTTATATCTTTTTGCAGAGAATGAGTATGCCTTGATCACTATTCAAGAACCACGCAGTCAACATGGCAATAGTTTGAGTTCCACTTGCTAAACTAATTACTTATTGATAGTTAATGATAGTTCTCCATTGTAGCTGTATAAGTTTGTGTTTGAGAAAATTGGTTTGCATGTAACAAAATACTGTATGTTTATCTTCATGCTCAGAAAAGCAATAATAAAGAAAAATGCTTAAAATATTCTTTAATACATATACAAGCTATTCTTGCAATTAAATCATCCTCTTTACATTTCCAATGACATATTGGAGAAGAACTCCTACCTTGTGGGAAGCTGTAGATCGTGTGTATCTGTACATGTATAAATGTATAAAGCTGCCTTCAAATCCATTCTTTTTGGAAGATGTGCAACGTTAGTGGCTAAGGATGAGTCTTGGGGGTGATGCGCCCTCCTGGCTGTGCAAGGGCAATACAGAACTGGGTGCAGCATTCCTATTCCGCGCATGCTGTATGCCTCTGGAGCAAGCTTTCCTCCCTCATGATCCCAAAGTCATGCTAAGCTTTGCACTCGCATATGCACTCAGACCCCCTGTGAAAGCGCAGCGTGTTTCGGCTGACCCTGTGCTTGAGAAACAGCCAGTTGTCCTACAAATCATCTCAGGCTGTGTAGATTATACATACCTCTTATCAATTAATTATTTAAACTTTAAAACTTCAGATTGTCTTCAGTTGGTCACAAGAAGGCTTTCTTTCTAGGGAGAGGAAGGAAGAACAACAAATGTATAGAGTGACTATGAGGATGAAAGGGAAAATGAATCCTGACTGCTGCTCAGGGATCTTTGTAGTACATCACATGAATTCTGGTTGAGGTGATGAAACCAATAGATCACCACATGTCTCAGTGGATATGGAGTCAGCAGTTTGCCGTTAGGGCTGTGTTACGCATCACTCAAAACTGACACAAGGAGAGTATCAAAGCCTAGTGTTATTTTTTTTCAAATCTGAGTGTTTGCTTCGACTTTGTTGAATAGCTTGGAAAGGCTTTATTTCACTGAAAACTCTGGGAGGTTTGGTCCTGCTTCTGGGAGTTGAAGGTATCTGAGTGCTGAGATCTTGAAGGCAAAAAGACCGATTCCACTCCCAAGCAGAAGACTGAGTGCTGTTGTGTATTGAGAGGAAGCAAGCCCAAAGGCACAGAGGCCCATCGTGCTGGAAATTAAGCACAGTGATCAGGCTGGGCAGGGCTATTCCAAATGTTAAGGCTGCGTAAATCCACGAGACACTATTGGTGGCACTTACTGTAGTCAGTGCTGTGCTAGAAGAATTTCCTTACTGCTGGAGGGTTTTTGATTGTGCACTGGAAAACAACCAGTTCTGGTTGTTTGTAGTGAACCAATACATGGACATGTGGCAACACTTAAAAGCCTAGGTTTTTATTTGTTATCTTCTCTGCTTCTGTTGTGACGATTTTAAAACCCCAACTTTTTATTGCTATGTATTAAAGAACATGTATTCTAATATCCTGGCACACCAAATACCTACCAATTCAAAGCCCAGAATTTTCACTTCAGCAAATACCAAAAGTATTCCTGAATTCCAACTACTAGTAATGTGTATTTGGGTCAAATAGTTTGGTTCTGTAGTTTTCTCAAAGAACATTTAATTCTGTGGAGGTTTCACTGCATACATCCAGAAACTGCCAGAATTATAGTCTCTGTTACACTTTTCTATTGCCAAAAATAATACTAGAATTGCAATTTCCAGCATTATTGGAAAATGTCCTTCAGCCCAAAGAACACAGTAGTGCACTGCAAAGAGAAAAGCTTAGCATCTGGCAATGTTCTTCCATTTTTGTCTTTCTGATGCCTGTGTCAGTTCCCTTCACAGACTTTAGTCCAATATTTATTAAGCAGCAGATGATTGCTGTAGCTTAATAAAGCACTCAAAAAAGACACTTAAGACAAACCATTAAAATTAAACACATGCTAAATAATTTTGCTGAAAAGTGTTTTTATGTGGAAAAACGACCTTAAGCAGATGCATGTAGTTCTCCAAGGGTCAAACACTGCTCACAAATTAGTTTCCTTCCCTGTCCCTGTGAGAGGCACAGATGCAGATAAGAGGATGAAGTTTGCTCCATTTATAATGATAAGCATAGTAACAAATGCTACGCAAACACACGGGCTGAGCTGTGCCACTGCAGCTCTTACCAGGCTGGTCTCTAACCGAGTTTCCTTGAAAGCACAGTAGTACTACACAGTTTGGGCAACATCTTCACTAGGGAGCATTAATTGAAATACTCTCTTTCATTCCTTGGTAATTTGTTCCTATTTTCCACTAGCAAAAGCAAGCTGAACATGTGTAAACTTTTCATTTAGGTCTGTCAGTAGGAAATGGAAGTAACAATAGTTACTTCTCCAACAGGTCTAATGGAAACCCCTCATCAGCACATTGATCAGAACAAAGCTGGGCTACTGAAAAAGAACAGAGTTGTCCAGACAAAACACAGGGAAATACATTTTTAAGTTACTTGAGCACCACAAAAGTGTTACACCAGTCATTTAAGCTGTCGTTTCTGTGAACCAGCGGAGACTTTACCAGTTAACAATTAACTCGGGAGAAGCTGAGGAAGAAAGGAGCGTGAAAGAGATGGATTTCATACATGATCATTTTGTCAAGGAAATGTTGAGGATGTTAAGAATGGCTCTTGTTCATAGGAAGGTAGCGTTTGGTATGAGCTATACCCTGTGAGTTAGGGAATCAGCCAAGGAGTGAGTTATGTCAGCACCACGTGTTTGGGGACCTCAGAATAAAATAAAATAGAAAGTTCTCAGAAGCCTTCTACTTAAAAATAAAGAACCTTGGATTTTTCTCAGTATAGAGTTTTTCAAAATGCATGGTCCCCCATGGGAGCTTTGGGCAGCAGATCCAATCAAGGCATTTGTTCATTCTCCTGCCACTTAAATACTTGTAAATGTTTTATTTAATGCACATTCAGTGCATTTGGTAGTCTGGCTTTCTATGAAGCTTGGTTTTTGAGACATACAATTATCGTTTAGTCAACATTACATAATGCAGATAGAAGTATCAAACAGTGTAGCTTTCAGCTATACTTTCAGCTTAATTCAAGATGTATGGAGGTCGGTGGTCTTCTGTTTGTACCTTATTTGATTGAACATAACTATGGGGTACAATGAGAGTGATTCACCAACTGTGCACATGATAAAGCATTTGTTAGATAATGAACTGTGAACTATTTGTCATTCGTGCAGACCCGGAGGGATTTATGTATTTGTATTTTGTCAAGCGTAGTATGGGCATTGTTGTGATGGGATTCTTTGAAGAGAGTGTAATGGTGAGAAAGGGGCTATTAAATATTGACTCCGAAGTGGATGGTATTCATTAAGGATGTTCACAGTTCATCTAGGAAGCACTAAGAAATTAAACATTAAATTCCCCTACCACAAATGAATGAATTATCAGACTGTGTGCTTTATCATCTATTACTTGTACTTGCCAACACAGATTTACTGATGACACAAGGCTATAAATTAGACAGCATATTGTGTCCAGCATTATGTATGTGATGGGCATATTATACATGTATATATATGTCTATAAAGCGTGTATATATAATTACGGCTAAGTTCCTGAGAGACATTGGTTGGAGCACACTGGATTCTCTGAAGAAACTACCTGATCGTAAGTGCAAATAATAGTGAACTGCAAAAGGGCAGATTAGTAAAATATCACAAATAATCTGAAAATGCAGTTAGGCATTAATGTTATTTTGAAGAGTTGTTTCAGTTAATTTTGGAACTAAACAGTGACAGCAGCACATTCAATAACAGAGGGTTCCCTTAATGAGAGGGACCAAGACCAATCCCAGCTCCACTGCCTTAATTTAGCAGGACACAAGTTCTGGAGTGGACCCACAGAAAAAGCCACAGCTTTCCTAAGTAAACTGATGTCATCCTTTTAATTATGGTTTAATTATCAAGTTACTATCTAGAGACAGCAAGATAATTCCTCTATTGATTTTTCAAATCCAGTCAGCTAAATTAGAGTAGCCAGGAGAATTCCAAGTTTGTGTTCTTTTTGCCTGGCACCTGAACAAATTAAATCTCTCAGTTTGTAGAAAAATTAGGTCATAACAACAAGGCTCACTGTGGGACTTCACAGTATCCATGGGGGAAAGGAAGACTGATGCTTGGAGAGAAAGCCTTGAATGTCCTAAGCTAATTAACCATAACAGCAGAGGTACATCCTATATCTGTTCAGATCATAGCATGGATTTGAATCCCTCTGAATTTCAGGACATTGACATTTGGGGACACAGTGGGACTAGAAACAACCCCCTGTAAAAAATGCAGTGTCTAGAAGGAAAGTAAAGGACACAGGGAGATCTGAACGGATTCTTTGAACTTTACAAACAATTTGAGAGAGAAAAGGTTAATTCTCCTTCAGGATGCAGCCAAGCAGAAAATCAGCTAGTCCAAATACACGTAATTTTCAGTCATCTCTGCAAATTGTTCTGAAATAATAATGAAAGCACTCAGAATTTATTTATGAAGAATTTTCAATAGTTACATCGAACAGGGTATGCTATTTTTAAAAGAAATACCAATTTAAGTCAGAATTCTCCAAAGCGGATGCATAACAAGAAGGCATGACTTGTAACTGCCCACATCCTACTTTGGACAGCTGCGGCTCTCAGCCTCGCACATTGTTTCGGGTCGCACTGCAGTAAGGAGTAATCTTCCTCTTTCTCAAAATACATATGTCTACCTTTGACATGAGTCCCCTTTCTAGTTGTCCTAGCCATGCATCATTGATTTCAGTGTAATTGCTTCTATCTAAAGCAGTTAAAATGATACACAGAAGAGATCATCACCTTGAGTCTAGGCCAACTGGGTCAAAAAGAAATCTTGATGCGCTTTCACTGCTTTGTTTTTAAAGGTACGGAGTGAGAAGACAACTGCACCAGACCATTCTTCAGTGAAGACAGACAGAAGTCTGCATTACTTACCAGCTGGCAATAGGTTTACAAAGTATTGCTCAAAGACCATGATGACAAGGAGCAAAGTAGCTAAATAGGTTCAGGCTAAGAAAGTTTGCTCATCTTTAAAAAAAAAAAGCACTCAATGGCACTCTCGCTTAGTGCATTTTCAAAACACCATAAGAATGCAGAAAAGAAAGTTAAACTGAAGTACTTAATCTTTCACAGAAGCTAAAAGGAAAAGCAAATAAGAATTTTGATTTGGTATTTATATACATAAATCCCAGTTAAATCAGCAAATTATGACAACAAGGGATGTGTTCATTAGCCCTACTGAAACAATTTAAACTTTTAAAATATGGAAGGAAAACCGCAGGATCCAGTAAATTATTCCTTTCCCCTCTTGCCCCCTGCCCCTGCAGAGAGCCTGCATTTGTCAGATAAATTCATCTGTTTGTCAAACCCATTGCTAATTTTGCCAAAGCCTACCTCAGAATCTGGTGCCAGGAGCAGTGTCTGCTTCTGACACACTAAGCCATAGTGCCTACCATACAATTCTGGCTGCTGAACTAAGTACATAAACATGTTCTTCTGCTAAAATCAGCTGGAAATCTCATGACCACACTTTACAAGATTTCTGAGCTACAGGTGGCTTGCAGTATCTCACTATGTCTGGTTCAGGCTAAAACCTGGAACAGTATAGTCAAATAGAGATAAATAACAATAAGATACTTAAATTTCAAATGAATCTTTATCATTTCTGCAAGGAATTGTTACAGCTAGTTGTGAAAAGCTGCCAGTCTCCTTCTAATTTACTAATTAGCCGCAGTGATTTATAAAAGAGAGCATCCATTGCTAAGATCACCCTTTTGTCTGCAAGAAAATCATGGCTGTAAGTCTACAGCTCAATACTGGCCAACTGTGTGACTGCCAGCATGTGTGTGAGGATTGCAGAGAAGAAACTGGAAATGCTCTTAGCTCGAAGCAAGAGAGTGGAGCTTCCTGGAAAAGTGAGAAGTGTTCCTGGTTAAGTAGAGGTTTCATTTGCTGTGATGTTTTGTTAAAGGTAGTTTATAGCTAAACTATAATCCAGAGTAAGCCACTAAGACTAACTGATCGGCAATCTTTATGATTCCAGATTACTGTCAATTGTAAAATATTCCACAGAGACTTCCTCAGTGTGTCATGCAGGAGCATTCACAATATTCTGGCCTTGGTTATCTCACATGACAAAACCATTCTCGGTCTATAGAGCTAACAGTCTGCAGGACCAGTTTTCCTTTTCCTACCAGTGTTTGAGCAGAATAACTTCACTGACTTAGATTAAATTATTCTGCATCCATACAAGCTTTACTTTCCCCTTCTGTGTTCGACTTCAGAAGAATTTCAGAAACAAAAGACAGACTCATGGTTCAGTAAACTGCACAACAGGAGAAGTTACAGTCAAGAAAATTTAGTACCTGCACAATATCACTGCATTTTTTTCAACTGGTTTTATTCCTTTCATTTAGGGAAACAGAGGAACCACAGACAATTTTTACTTACATATCCTACTGCAATCCATTAAGAAGGCCACCGTAACTCTCCCTTGGCTACCAGCAGTATGTTTGCTTGATTCCTTGCAGAGGTGCCTGTGCTAATGCACTGCTATAATATGTTATTCCTTAGCTGTGAGTTCATTGTAAAGGTAGGAAATTAAGTAGGTTGTGGTTTTTAGAAAGAGCAGCTGTGAAGCCATCAGCCTATTTAAAAGACTGGGCACTACCAACATACCTATTATTTGCAGAATTCTGTACACTGCAACCTCAGTGAAGTCAGCACGATGGTAGGTAGCTAACCGATAGGTTTCTCTGGGTTTTAATGTATTTTGCACCCACAGTATCTAACTTAAAATGACACATTTCACCAGCTGCTTTAGGTTAGAACATCAGAAAACACATTTTAAAGACATCAGATGTTGTTTTCAGCAACTTCTAGTTAAGCTTTTCACCCATTTTCCCTCCCCTGCTGATGTTCTCTAAGATAAAGTGTGAATTTTTCCTATTGTCACAGTTTTATTACTCAGAAATTTATTTTTAGGTGTTCGATTGGTCACCACTTCCTGTTGAAGGAGGTGATGTCTGTTTGCACCATTTGCATTCAAAACAAGCAGATCTACAAAGAGAGAGGAATTTATTCTCACACACATGCCATTACTTGAGCTGGATGCCACATTAGAAATTGCTCTAAGTTGTAGTATTCAGATTGAAAGTATGGATGAGCATAAATATGTGGAAGTAGGTTCCCACAATTTCCAGGGAAAGGTAGAGGAAAAAGGAGATCCACGTTTAGGAAGAGTCTTTTTTGACTTCTGCTGTAGATCATGCTCAATCTTCAACATCCACAGTGCCTATGGATCAGATAACCATGGGGAATAATGGATATACAAATACTAAATGTGCACAGTACAAAAAAAATCCTCACATGAATATTTGGCACCTGAATGCTTAACTTAACATTAGCATATTCAAATCAGGGCTATTGTGAACAAGCTTGCTATCATCAGCTTCTGTTTCACAAAGGATAACAAAAGTGGATATTTTCTTAGAGCAGAGGAAGGCATTTCAAATAACATTACGAAATTAAAAGGCAAGTTTCCTAAACAAACGCACTAGCACAAGGCAAGCAAAATGGTCTTTCCTTCACCCAGTATCCTTTACTACTTGTACGTATTAATGTTTCTCCTGGAGATAACGGAATCTAGAAGGTGCTTCATATTTTCAACTCTACTCAGACACCCTTAGTGACAGACGTTTCTAATATAGATAAGAAGGATGGAGCGGATATTAAAGCAGAATATCTCCCCATCTATTCTTTGTTATTCTAGCAAAGAGTTACCTTGAGCGCTTTCTCTGTACGGGTGGAACTGGTGTCAGTTATTGCAGATGCCACCACCGTTTGCCCGAGAGGCAAAGGCAAAGGTGTATGTTAACACTCCCCAGAAGTGGGAGATCTATATTGTACATTAGAATAAAAGAATGGGGTGGGGTGTCAGTGAAGGGGGGAAGCGGAGAAAAGAAGGAAGAATGGATTATTCACTTGTTCGATAGCAAAATAAACAAAAACTTTAAATGTCTCAAATTATGTATTTTCATCCATACAGAGACTGATATTTGCTTAAAGATATGCAATGTTTAAAAACAATATATTGTCAGGCAAAGGTGGGAATCCTTGCCTAGATTTTTGAAGTTTCCTACTGTGGCCTCACACCATTTTTGAATGGCAGTGTGAGCCCCTGTGTAACACACTTAAACCTTTGAGCAAAAGCTTGTGTTTCTTTTTATTTTTATATATATTTAGCTCAAGAATCCCCAGTGATTCATAGCACGCAGGCTGAGACCAGGTTACTCTGCTTTCTTGTCTGGCCATTAGATGGCAGACAACAGAGCGACCGTTGCTGAGCATTGTGTCCTTGAGTTTATGAAATAAGCAGGAAAACGCTGCTGCTCTCTAAATTAGCTCGCTTCACATCTACAAGTGATAAAGTACACAGCATCCCAAAGGCCTTCAAAGTCCCCTTCTGCATTTTTGCTCCCAAACCGTATACTGAAGCAACCCAAACCCAGTAATAAAAACACATAACAGCCATTCTTTCCTTTTTCCTTGGCAGTCCTTCACTTTAAGCAGAAAGCATCATCCTAACCTCCATTCCTTACCATTTCTGCGCTCATGATTAAACTCTGCAATGAAATAATTGGTCTCGTCCAAACTATGACTGATTTCCCCATGGCAGGATTTCTCAACAGTCTGAGAAAATGCCTGATGTTGCTCTTCTGCTAAAGAGCTGCTTAAGCAAGGGAGTAGAACTGCACACTCAGAGCCTCCTTTTTGAAGCAGCACTGCAATATATGCAAGAGTATTTACCCACTTGTGCCAAATAGACTTTGTTTTTCACAAGTCAGTGATAACACCTACACACGCGCTGACAGCGGGAGCACATCTGCCACACACAAACCCAAATACGAGCACGGAAACATGCCTTATAAACGCAATCTATTTCTGTTCTTCACATATACCCATACGAAACCCCATTTCTTGATGTAATTGCATTGTTAATCTTTGAAGAATGCCAAAAGATTAATGGAAAAGTGCTCCCCTCTGTCACATCAACAACAGGAAATTTCCATCTATCAGCATTTGAACAAGGTGAGACGAAGAGTGCAACTTTCTCACTTTCACGGGTGAAAGTCTCGTGAACATACACATCAACAGCACAAAACACCTCTGCCAATATAAGTTGTAGAAATAATGTTGCATATACATCTTGATTACCTATAGCCTCCGTCCCATAGAAATGGAATCCAATGGAACCCTCACCCCCTTTCTTCACATTGCATTCTTGCAAAGTCTTTCACTGAGAGTTTCTAATGGAAGTCAGGCATACGTGGAAGCTGCTGTAAGACAAAGGCGTATCAGGTTTGTGCGTGCTTTTTCAGCAGTTGAGCTTCATGATGTGTTCAAATAATGTTTCTGTGAAGCACAGCAAAGTGTCAGTTAACAGGAATCTTTATCTGTGGGACACACTTAGAGTGGGGACAATGCGAATACACACGCACCTGCACACACTGCATGTAGTCTATTCCTACGTGTCAGCACTGAAAGCAACACCACTTTTAGCAAATGTGGTCAGGGTAAAGTATCTACAGGAGCAAATTTACAAGAGGTAGGAGGCTTTATAAAGTCATAATGATCTCCAGAACTACAGCAATCAAGATATCAACATAAACAAGACATCAACATCATCTGGTAGTCATTCACGAGCTGTATTCCATCCAACAATAAATCTCCAAAAGATTTTCTTAAGAAGTCCAGGACACTTTGCAATCATCCTAAATTCAGATAAAGAAATGAATGCTTATGTGCTGTGACCTGAAGGACGGAGGAACGTGCTTCAAGTAACAGAAAAGGCATAAAACCTGACTCTACAATTATAAAATAAGAAACCCAACATAATACATTGCAAAGTAACCATTTTTCCAGTTATGCTTGTGCACTATAACTTCTCAAATTTCTATTATTTGAAACCATGTCGGCCTGTAGAGATCTATGTTGGTACACCATGCATAGGTCACACTATGCAAGTGCAAGCTTTCCTTCTAAGGCCCCACTAAGTGGCAATAAATTGAAAAGGAGCTGAGTGTGTTAAGAAGTGAGAGGTGATTGGATACCATATTGCCTCACTATGAACTGAGAAAACTCGTTTCACCTTCCCCCACCCCCTGCATCAACTGATTTGTGAGGGTTGCTCACCCAGGCACCCTGCTTGGTTCCCAGGACAGCTCAGTCCTCGAGCAGAGCTGGATATCCAGAGAACAGAATCTACTTGATTCAACTCCAGGAGGGTCCAGATGTGAACTTAACCAGCCAAGACTCCACTGCTCATTCAACAATGAACCACGCATCAAATCAACCTTGCCCACTTGCACACCCACTTAATCAATGAGCTGGGGGTTCGGCTGTCTGCTGTAGAAACACTCACTTCTGCATATTAAACTCAGCGGCTGAGCGCTACATTATTTTGATCAGAAATGAATACTTTGACATACTGAGATTTGAAAATTTGCCCAATAAATAGAGATCACAGCTGCTAGTGCCTGGTAATGTGCTACATGATATTTCAGGACCTGTCTACAGCTCAAAGCTTCTTGCACCATATTCTCCAAACAGAGCACATACACCACAGCCAGCCTTTACTCACACTGTCAGCCTCTGCATACAGAATTCTATGGACTGCCCGTATGGAATCTGTCAATTATTAATAAATCTGGAGCTTATTTTTAAATTCTCCTTGTGGGTAATGAATAACACTTTTTTCTTTCATTAATAATCTTAGGAGATTAGGAGGTATTTTATGCCTGTATTCCATACGCTCTGGAAATAATTTTAACAAATACTACATCAGAGTAAGTGTGTTTGCTGCACAATAGACGTCATCTACTTACGCTACCCTTCAGTATAAAGAGACACGAATATGAATCCCACGTGGGAAATTGTTAATATTATAGCACACAAGAAGTCTTAGTGAACAGTCTCGTTATATATTATTCATTACACGTAGTGCTTGAAGATGGAGAGTTCCCTTGACTACAGTATAAAACTAATTTACTCATAGTATAAACTGAGTTCAAAACCAGATCCCAACATAGCTAGCTACCCTTTATGTTACCACAGAAAAGCTCAACAAGGCAAGTTACTGTTCAGTGCAGAATGGCTAAACATGAGCAATACATACCGCAGATACGATCATTCGCAGACATCACACTTAGCTTGTGTCTTTTATCTCCCTGGGACTCTCTTAGACCAGATTTCCAGACCTAACTAAACCTTGCACCATGACACCACTACCCCATTAGGCCCTTAGTTCTTCCCTTGTTTCCTTGGTCTGTAGGCATTGATTATCTTTTAATTCATCTTTATTTAGCAGCACTGGAAATTTTAACTGAGCTGAAAAGCACATCCATTTGTTGCTGAATTTTACACGCTAATGGTAGTTCAGTGCTGTACGATCCCGAAGACACTCATCGTATGAACCAGAATTACAGTTTTGAAGAGTGCCTACAGGACTTCAAAGCCCAAGTATTTGAACCAGCTTTGGTATTTTTCTCCGAGATGTTTAAAGCCCAAGCAAATTTCAAACTTGCAGTTTTGTGGGCAAGAATATTCCTGGTTTAACTCTGCATCTGCAATTTACCCCAGTTGGAGGTCTAAAAACTTTTCTACTGTCTTCGTATGCATGTGCGTGTGTTATCACTTCTGTTACAGAACTGCTTACATACCACCCTTTCTAGTGGCTCAAAAGATCCCAGATGGATATTCGTGTATAATTATTTTCACATAGTCATCCTCTGCCTGGGAGAATTTACCCTGGCCTGTCACTGGAAATAATTGCTGTGAATTATTGTTGGCTGATGCTTTACACATACAATGAAGAAATGCACAAAGACCACATGATGGATAAATGCAGTTAAAATCTTTTTTAAACCCTTATTCTTACTCCTAGACTACATGAGTGATTTAACAATGTTTTGATGATGGAGTGGGAGAGCCACTATAGTTCTAGCAAGAAAAATACATCCTATTGCAGGGCATTTTTCCATCCATGCAGCTGAAATATTAAATCAACTATCACTGTTTTAAGGTAAATGTTCACAACTTCTCTTTCTACACCATCCATACTGGTGGATACATTTCCCTTCCTTTTATGCTTTTCTCAGACATTGACTGAGTTGTCAACTTCATTTCTATTCTTGTAACTTGACTGGAAGCTCTCATTAACAGATATATTTTTTTCATGCTACATCAATTTGGGCATTTAGTTCAGATTTTCCTTTCTGGATCTTTTAGGGCATTTGGCTTTGGCTATTTACAGGTTTGGCCACAGAGCAGAATGTGAGAAAATGAAAAGAAATCACACAGGAAAATAACGTAAAAATAGCACAGATAATTGTCAGTACACCCAATAAATTCTTTTCAACAAATTCCTTTAACACAGACCTGAAAAATAAAGCCATTATTATCCATTAACTAGCAACCTCCGTGCATGGCTCACTCCATCAGGAAAAGCCACAGCCTCTGGCCTAGGGAGTGAACACGCAAACATCACCTTCTGCTCCACCAAGATGGAGCTCGGAGTACAGGACTTTTTCCAGCACTTGCTTGTCCACTATCCTTGCTGCCTCTGTAAAGTAAGCTCGAACCATTTGGCACTGTAAATGCAAACCAGAACCAGAGCACCAGTACCATAGGCTGCGCCGGCACAGCCAACTGGGTGACATCTTTGGTGTTGTGCTATTGGTTTTCACGAAGAAAATGTGTTTAAATACCTCTGGGTGTCTGGTTCTCTCCAAGGGACCAATATTTTACCCTTCAAGCACTAACAATAAGTAACAAGTTATCTTCCTGTGCAGCCTTATTAATCTGCAGATGACAGCAAAGTGAAGGAACCGCTGGCAGCATAATCACCTGTGTGATTAGAGAGTTTGTATATGGGATGTGCATTACGCAAAGCCAGGCATGATGGGGCTGGCTGACCAGACTGCTAAAGACTGTGGAAAGGCACTGTATTTCATATGTAACTGCTGGGACCTCCTCCTTCCTTGCAGTTGGCCAACCCACTACAGGCAAGCCGGTGCCTTGCTGATCATCTTCGCATTAAACTCAAAGAAAATGTGGTCTCTGACTTCATTAGGAGCTGCCTCAAGCCTTAATGGTTTGAAAAAAAGGCTTTTAAATGCATGTTTTTTCCTCAAATTAGATTTTAAAAAGCATCTCATGCACCCAAGGATTTTTATTTTGAACTACTTTTAAAAAATGAAAAGGAACTTGGAGAAACAAAGACTTGCAAGGCAATTTCAGCTTCATACAGCTTGAGATGGCCGCTATATAAACCCAAGAGAAATGTTGCTGACACAAATAGCTGATGGCTTATACTTAACACTGTGTTAACACAAACAAACAAGGACACAAATAATGTATTTTGCTTGGTTAATTGATATTATTCTGATAACTGTTTCCATGACCACCAACTGTACACTTCTCCCTGGCTTCTGCTAGCCTTTAAGGCATGTAAATCATCCCCCTTCCAAGCAGGTAGAGCCCACCCAAAATTCTCTTCAGGAATTATTACGCCCTTAAAAAACAACTATGCAGGTTAGTTGTCATACCAGTCATCATGCCTTGGGATCATCTCAATGGCTAATAGCACCTATTACGACTTTTAAACTTGACAGATGTCAGCTTAGCATGATATGGAGAAAATAATCATGTGTACCTTATGCTGTAACCAAGTAAAATGCAGTAAACAAGCAGCAAAAGTCACTGTCAGTAAACAGAGCAGGCGACAATTCTAAAACAAGGTCTGTGGTTCCCAAACTGTCTGCGGTTCATTTTAATCTTTCAAAAGTAGCACAGAGTAGACCTTTGTTACTGTGTCTCATACTTACTCTTAAAGATCATTAATTATAGTTAAAAAAATGTATAATTCTAAATAGAATTGGCTGAATAATTCATAATAGTTACACTTGTCTGCAAGTGTTGTCTGCAAGTAGATCCTGATCATCTTGGCTGTATTCATTGTTTAAAATCATTTGCCAAATTCCTCCTACATATAGTTCTTGATCTGTAGTTATTTGGGAGCTGTGAGTTGCAAATATTTAAAATTTATAAGCTGGGCATTCACAGCTTGACGTTTGGTCAAAACCATGCATCTAGTCATTTGCTGCTGTATGCAGTTGGCATGCTTACAAAATCACTTGGACACTCTCATTTAAACATAGATCTGAATGAATAAGAATCAGTACCACGAAACTCCAGCACTGACCAGTAAGCGTGTCCTGTCCGTCAGGCACAAACCAGGTGTTCCCTCCTTGAGTCAAGACCCTTCTGCTCCGTGGATACAGAAAAAGAACAAAGATGATCTTGCCTGGAAGTGTCACACAGCAGAGAAAGGTGGTAGGGACAATATGGAAACAGCCTCACGACCCTCTGCATGCAGGAACAATTAGCTTGGGAACAGATTTCCAGAGATGAGAAAAGGAGGTGAACTGAAATGACTGAATCCAATCTTCTCATACACAAGGCAGAAAACTGAGTGACTGAAATAGAGACAAACTGTCAGCTGAAATGCCAGTATGAAATCCCTAGGAAAGAGATTTAGCCAACTTGGCAAAAGCAGGTGTGTCCCAGATGTGCAGCTTTCAAAGACTCTTTGTTTATGCAGACAACACCCAAACATTATTTGATCAGCCAGAATCTGGCAGCAGATGCTCCAGAATAAACCTATCTTCCACCACTAAAATCACTCTGGATTTACCACAGCACAAGATAGATGAGAATGTTTGAGTGAGAACTTCTGCTCCTTGGTGACCTTTAAGAAACCAGAATTCTTTAGACATTTTTCTCAGAATTACTACAATTAAAACTGTGATCAATCTTTCACGTGTACTTGACTCCAAATCACCTGCTCTATTCTAGTTCAGTCCAAAGCCTGTACTCAGTGCAGCCTTAGGAAATTCTCTTGTCACCCTCACTCCCTGAAGCCAAGGTCTCAGAAGAACAATCTGAGCCAGAGGTAAGTAAAGGACAGAACAAACGTCACATATAATGTGTCTATGTCCTCTGTTTCTCCTACACAGAAAGAAGATGGAAAGAAAGGTGATAACGGGAGCCTAAAAGCTAAAGGACAGCAGAAAGGCAGTAGTGAAAGAAAAATATTCCAAATGGAAAAAAGAATGTCAAGTTATCTTGACATGGCTCTGAATGTAGACTATTGTATGATATATAGACCACTGACCTTAGTAGGATCAATGTATGACCCAGATAACTAGTGTAGCTGATGTCTTTTACGGAATGAGTACTAAGCTTCTTGAAAGAAGCCATAATTATTTCTAGTGTTGTTACGGTTGGAAGAAATATCCCCTGTACATCGAGTTAGCAATTTACACCTTTGGTAACAGCAAATCCAAACCACCATTTTACATATATTAACAAGACCTTAGGTTAAACTTACAATTAGTCCCATCAGGAAAAATATTGATCTGTACAGATCTTTTCTCCGTGTGTTATTTGGTATAGAAAACTAAATGTGCCATCCATGTAACTGCTTGTGCACCATTTGCCAGATGTCATTTGTGTGTCCACAGCAATGCAATCATTAAAATGCATGAAACTGTTTATTTTTGCTGGATGCTCAGCAATATCACAGCCTCCGCTGAGTGTCCTGGCCTGATGCAGGCTTCCAGCGAGACACAGAGAAGCAGACATTAACTGCAGATTTCACTTCTTCATTGACCTAGAGTACAAGTCAATTAGTGGCTTACTATCGCTCAGACATTCATTAAAGCTTGAAGTGGGCTGAATTTCATCTGTCTGATTCCTCCTGTTTAAGAGTGTCCAGGGGGAATATTTACAGTTGGTGGGTTGTGACTACCTACTTTTGGAGGAAAACCACAGATTTTTTTTCTGCAGTAAACAGTACGTTATCCTGCTAGGAACCTGTACTGAGTCCAAATACAGAGATATCCTCCCATTACTAGAGTTACTCACTCAGTGGCCAACTTTTACTGTGGACTTAGAGAGGTGGTGCTTTTGATACCACCTGCCTCGTTTAATATATTACGTTTTGACAACTCCTGGCTCTGTAGCATTGTGTTGTCTACCTTGTGTTGTCTATCCCATTTTCTGATGGTTTCTTAGCACCACTTAGATAAGAAAACAGTGTTTAGTGGTATAATTATTGATTAGTATTATTTTATTTCCTTTTAATAATTAAAATAAGAAACAATTCATTCTTTGATATTATTAAAATGTTACACATTTACATTGATTCAGCTCTGTCCATCTGCAACCACTATCATTTGTATTTCTGTAGCACGTTAGAGAGATGCCTCAACATTCCTCACACGATATGGGGCTGCAGATTCAAATCTGCCCAGAGCTTAAGAGAGTTCTCATCAGGGATTAGCCTAGACACCATCTGCAACAATTATAAATCATCTGAAAAGTGTATTTAGGAGTATGCAAAGTAAATCAGACTGGGCCAAATGCTCCCGCCTGCTCCTGAACACCAACTCTCATCTCCATACCCTCTGCGGCTGCTCAGCTCCTTCAGCTCTGCCAACCTGGACCCCGCTGCTTCTCTGTCTTTGCCAGGCAGGCATTAAGTATTGATTTTCAAAGTATATCTTAAGAAATGTATGTGCTATTACGTGCCCAGTTGCTGTTAATGTGCACAGCTAATTTACCGCATATTGGATCTCATATAAGGCTACTGTAGTTCGTATGTACATGCAAAGTTTTTGTGTGCTGACCCTGCTCCAGCTCACAACTCCAGCACAGAAGGAACCTCGTGCATTTTGTCTCTTGCAGGGAAAGAACAGAAACAGAAGGAAAAGCGTGTAAACTCTCATACGAACATATGGGGAAGACAGAGAAAGATCCTCTATTGAAATCAATACAGCTATGATGATTTATACCCCCTGAAAATCAGGTCCTTAATCTATAAAAGTGGGCTGTCAAAGGGAGGCCTGGGCAGCTGGAGCGAATACAGCTGTGCAACATCCACTCTGCTCCATTTTTGCCTCAAGCATCATTTGCAAAAGCAGCCGGCAATAACTCCATTTCTCTCCTCACTACTGGCTGTTGTGGTTGCCGATGGATGAAGCAGAACACAAGTTAATTATCAGACTCCAGGTTAATTTTGCCTGGCTGGCAGTTAGAGGAAAACTTATCTTGATAGGTAAACTCAAAGAATACGTTAAGGAAGAGAGCTGAAGGAAAGTAAACACAGAGAATAAAGACTGCAGCCAGTGGGTTTGCCTCCTTACACATGCAGCTCACAGTCTGCAACCTGTTCCCTGCAAACAGTTTTAACTAGCATATGGAAAAGACACTATAAAAAGCAACTGTATCAATGATTTATAGGTCTCTGGCTAACTGTTATCAAGCACAGAGGGTCTTATCTTCAAGCGATTTGTTCATGGCACTATCTTTACAGAACAGTAAAAAGTATGAAATACCTGTCACGATAGCATGCAAATATCCCAGACTGTCCCTCTTTATAATGGATGACTGAAGACAAGCAACAGTGGGTAAAGAAAATTAATGTCTCAAGAAGAAATTAATAAGGCACTTTCCTGAGCTGAGGAAATGACAGTGGATCATTTCAGTAATACATGCCCCACCTAAAGGCCTGTATCTCCCATATGTTTGGCTATAGATGGCGGTTATTGCTCCATGAGCACTAAATGACTTCACCTGTGAGAATACAACAGCTCCCTTACACCACAGGAAAGACCTGCAAAGCCCAGCAGGGCAATAATGATCTCTAACTCTTCTAATGACTTTCCCTGGTAAGGCCTTTTGCCCGTAAATTTTGGCCTAGCATTTCCTTTCTCAATTAAATTCCAATATCTTTCCCTCCAACGTGGTATAGTTTAATAACTATAATACTTCGGGAAAGTGAGATGCAAATCCAAACTTCCAAAGATAAAGGAGGTACCCAAATACAAGCTCCAACAGCCTGACTCTGGCTCAGTCACACGGCTATCACTACAACGCCTGTTCCCCCTTGCCAAGCGCTTTAAAGAAAGCAACATTTCCAAGCGTATTTTGGGATGAAGATGATCAAATCAGGGCTATACGTGTGCCATGAGAAAGTCACCGAGGTCAGACTTCCAGTGACACAGATGGAGAGACACATCATTACAGGCCACGACCAGATGCTCAGTCTCATCAACACATTTTGATGTCCTGGATTATCAAAGATTTTGGGTGGCAGGCAAGAAGCAAATCTGTGTCTTGCACAGACTTTACATGGAAAAAGGAGTTAATTCAAGAGTTAATTCCAGCAGAGCAGGTTCCTACGCAGGACGACAATTTTAGCCTGAACCATTCCTGACTGCTGGAACTAGGAGTAGGACTGGCTCCATGAACTGATCCTTTCCTTCAGCATGTCAGAGGAGGGAGAGTATCTTTGTGTACACTTGCCATTCCACAGCCACACTCTGTGCCTTCTTCTGTTACTCAAACTGCAGTGAAACCCTTCTTGGCCATACGGCGCACTCCATGAAACAATCCTATCTGAGCTGTGTAGATGGGGATTGTAACAAAAACCTGTCTTCTGCCAGGCTGGAACACAAAAGGTTCCTCTAACGGCTGCCTGAGCCCACAGCCCTGCTCCCACCAATAATCCCCTCCTCCATAATTTAATAAGCTTCACCGTAGCGAGCTTTGCCCTCCCCCACCATGCGATTCCCCTTCCCATTCCCCAGACAAGCTATGACAGCCGCAAAGAAGAAATATTCCCCAGTGCATTGTTAAAGGCCTAACTCCCCAAGCCAACGACAGGCTCAGATAACATTAAAGCCTTTTCCCTTGTGAGCAACCTGAGCTGAGATTAAGGAATGAGCCCACACTATCACCCTTAACCCTGATATGAGGCTGGTAACTAGGGCAACAGCATCTCACAAATAAACCGTGCCATGATATTTTGTCTTCTTACCCTGCAACACAAAATATGATAGGTAAGTGGATGGATAAATAAAAACCAAACATCGCCCACTCCTCTGGCTCATATTTTAGTCCTGGAGTTTACGAAGCACTATGAGTGGTTATATATTAATGCTGACATTAATGCAAAAAGATCATCTTTTTCGCTCTGTGTGCGTGGCATACACCAGATGATAGTGTGTTCCTTTCTCACTTGGACTCCAGTATAATTACTTGCAGAAGGTAGCACAAAATGAACTTCTCAATATTAGACTCAAGCTGCTTGTCTGGTTTAGGTTGATCTTTATTTATAGACACTGAGTCTGGGAGCATTTTGTATGCAGAGCAGGACATAGTGACCTACTCTGGCTCTGTTATATAATAGTTTCAAAGCAGACTTAGTGTAAATTGACCCTAATCTCATCTTGAATTGTTACATATTATAATTCCAAAAATAAATCAGCATTTATCTCACTCTGTGCACTTCACAATTGGAAATAACCAAAGACTGACAAATCTAAGTGATATTTAGTAATTCCTTAAACTTTTAAAAAAATTCCTCATTAACTATGAATATTTCTATTAACTAATTTGTTATTCTACCACACAGCTCAAGAGAGCTCTAAAATAGATTTTGCTCAGCTTTAGAGCCAGTTTCCAAATGCTATGTTCACAAAAGAGAGATTTAAAGAAAAAATTTCCATGTGGTTTTGAAAGCACATCCTTAAAATTCATGCAGCCAAATATGCAAGGAGACCTGTGCACACATTTAAGCACATATGTAGCACTCTTTTCCCACCAGATTGGAACAAGCAAATTTACAACTGCATCGCCACGACTGCTTGAGTATGCAAGCACTTTCCAAGGGCATCTTGACTTTTGTATTTATTAGGCCCATTTCTTTTGTATTCACGGAAAGGAAAAACAAAAGAGGTATAAACATAGCTCAGAAATTAATTCGCAAACCTGAATCAGTATTCACAGATATTTTTACATTTGTTTAACTTGCTGATGAATAGCAGCTGTATGAAAACACAGAGACACATTTGGAGTGCATTTTAACAACTTTGAACAACAATTCTCAGCCAAACAACTGATACAAAAGGGTCTTAGTATCAATGGAAAACAGGTTCATCCCACTTTTCCTTTATATCAGTATTAACTAATTAATTAGCCAACCTGATTATGCATAATATTCAAATTTGGCCTTTCTAAAATGCCATAACTTGGGTTCAAAGTGATTTCTTATATGGTAATACTTATATTAATTTATAGTGGTTATTTGCATATTAAAAAAAAAAAGGTTTCAGTCCCACAGACTGGCCCAGTATGAGCAGATCACTCTTCACAGGCAGTTGCCGGCTAGAGTCCTGCATTGATCAGATTGTGTGCAGAGGGTGACTAATTGACATTCATCTTTACTATCAGTGAGGAACACACAGATGGGTTTTGGCATTGTGGAACAGCAGTGAGTGTGCATGCTTTGAAGTGCAGCTATTAAGGTCGATACTGATAGTCCTTGCATTATGCAGGTTATAAAGCGTTCATGGATGATTAGAAGCCACCTTCTGAGATCCTTGTCCATTCCTCTACGTATCAAGTTACTCATTCTCTATTTGCTGAGTAGCACAGTTTCCCATTTACTTACAGTATTTAGAATATTTCACTTTCATGTGTATAGAATCATAGAATAGTTAGGGTTGGAAGGGACCTTGAAGATTATCTTGTTCCAACCCCCTGCCATGGGCAGGCACACCTCCCACTGGCTCAGGCTGCCCAAGGCCCCATTCAACCTGGCCTTGAACACCTCCAGGGATGGGGCAGCCACAACCTCCCTGGGCAACCTGTGCCAGTGCTTCACCACTCTCATACTGAAGAAATTCTTCCTAATGTCTAGCCTAAATCTGCCCCTCTCCAGTTTATACCTGTTCCCCCTGGTCCTATCACCACAAGCCTTTATGAATAGTCCCTCTCCAGCTTTCCTGTAGCCCATTCAGGTACTGGAAGGTCACTATAAGATCTCCTCTAAGCCTTCTCTTTCCCATGCTGAACAAGCTCCATATCCTTCTTACACTGAGAATTCCAGAACTGGACACAGTATTCCAGATGAGGTCTCACAAGAGAGGAACAGAGGGGCAGAATCACTTCCCTCACCCTGCTGGCCACGCTTCTTTTGATGCAGCCCAGGATACGGTTGGCCTTCTGGGCTGTGAGCGCACATTACCGGCTCATGTTGAGCTTCTCATTGACCAGCAGCCCCAAGTCCTTCTCTGCAGGGTGGCTCTCAATCGCATCATCCCCCATTGTGTACTGAAAATGGGGATTGCCCCAACCCAGGTGCAGGACCTTACACTTGGCCTTGTCGAACCTGGGTTACAGACCCCTGAAGGACACCACTTGTCACGGGTCTCCTTCTGGACTTTGAGCCATTGACCACTACTCCTTGAATATGACTATCCAACATATGGGAGGGGCAACAACTCTTCCTGTTGCTGCTATCTGTTCCTGAAAGACTAATTGTTTATTTTAAACTGTGTTTAACTGACACCTTTTGCAAGTGAGCATTTGTCTATTTCTTGTTTGTGCATCAGGTAACTTATTTTTGTCAAAAAACTCTTGATCCAAGGCCTTCAGAAAGGGGACAGAGCTCATTATTTGTGCAGATTTGCATGAATTAATGACAAAACACTGCAACATTTGGAAGGGTGTTCTCTTTCAGAATTCTTGGCAGCTTGATTCTGGGCAAAAATACTCTTTGGACACTGGCACTATGTTATCACACAGAGACACAGCATCTGATCCTGCTGTGATACCCACAGAGAGCTCCAAAACAAGAGTTCCTTACACACTTTCCAAAGCATTACCTAACTTGTATTTTTCCTGATATAGATTCAGGGTAGGGTTTGTTTAGACATGGTTTCAAGGACAACATACAGGGAAAGAAGAAAAAGGTCTCATTTTTGCCATTCTGGTTTTCAGCATTCCCTTTGAGTCCTCCATCAATGTCTTTCCAAGAGGAGGAAGAGATCTCACCAAGGGAAGGCAGCAGGTAAGGGGAAGATGGCTTCTCCCGAGGGAGCTGTGCTACTGTCTCTACAGCTGCTCACCTCCCTCTACTGCAACCTTAAAGCCGTGTCCTAAGTCCCACTCCACATGCCAGGCGCCACACATTGGTTATTTAACACCCTTATCTCCTACCTTGGCCTTCCCATGCCACACCGGCATCGTGATGATGGTTTTATCTTCACCTCTTAACTGGAAAGAACCTCCAGGTGAAGGTAAATCCTTTCTGCATTCCTCTGTTCCTACATGTAAAATCTAGGAGCAAAATAGATAGAAGTGAGCTTCCAGGCCAAAACTTTAAAGCAAAATTAAGTCTCACTGCATCAGTTGCATTCCCATTAATATGTTTTAATAGGCGCCAGTGTTTCATTTTTTCTTCAGAAATAAACCTTCTAAAGACACTTGTGTTTGCAAGCAGACATTATTGTTGGTACACTAAATGCGCTGTGGAGGAAAGACTCTATAGTATGCTGCTTTATCTAGGAGTGAATAAGGTGCAGTAGGAATGAATTGCTCTAACTCCAGAAGAGATTGGATTACATACGCGTGGCATGGAGGGAAATAAAAGTGAAAATGGTGTGTATTTCTTCTGATACTTTTAAAAATAAACATTAAAGCTCCCTTTAATTGAAGTACCTTTGCTCTGAATAAATATTTTCATTCTTTACCCATAATACAAACCACTTAATTGAACGTGTACTAATGAGCTTAAAATAGTTCATCTTGATATTGATTTTCCTTTTTATTTACTATCACCAGCTAAAATTTTTAATTAAGAGTTGAAGAAATTCTAAGAAAAAAAAATACAATCAATCCCAAAATATACCTTCAAAGAGATTTTTCAAATTATACAGGAACAATGCAAAGATAGATCAAGGGCAGAGGGGAAAAAAATGTGCCTGTGTGGGAATCCACAGTAATCATTCTGTCTTGATAGCATCTTTGTTTTCAGACTAGTTAAGAAGCAATTACTACTCAAAAGCAGATAACCAGGTTGCAAGAACATGGCAAAACCCTCTGAGGTAAGGAAAAGCAGTTTACTGTTACAGGCATTTACCAAGAACTCATGGAAATCAGACAACCAAACCCCCACACAAACAAATGGCAATAAACTCCAAGTCCCACCAAAATAAATTAGATGATCCCAGACTACAGGACTGTATGGATGAGAGAGCGGTGCAGGGATGAAGCTTTCCAGAGGCATAAGTACTGTAGGTGTTTGAAACTGTACGTTTTAAAGGTCAGGTTTTAAGGCTGTCTAAAACTGGACCCCTACTGAGTACTTACCACTCTATCTGAAATAAGTTTGCTGATACAGATGGTTGGGGAGTTTCCGCACTAAGTCTCCAGCTCCCTGACAGAACGGAGGCTCCCAGATTAGCAACATGCCAAGAACATCTGTACCCAACTCAAGTTGGCTGTGATATTATGACTCTCAGATATTGTGATGCCCCGAAGAGGTATTCTTGGCTTAAAATACACTTTTATTTCAAAACCAAAATTCAGGAAGCAAAAGCTCTCTCTCCGCTCTTTCCTGATTGTAATGTTAGAAGTCATGGTTTGCACACTGACCACCTAACTTCAGCAACGCAGCACCTCTGAGGAAACAAGAAAGGCCTAAATAGACCACGCATTTCAAAACTCTTCTCTAATGACACCACCTGGGTGGTTTCTTTGTAGAAGCCCATATGCAGTTGGCAATTCAGTTCCATAAATGCTTTGCGTATCGCATTTTCTCTAGTCTTGCTAACTATGCCTGGATTATAAACATCTCCAGGACATGGTCTGCCTTCTATCTCACAGTTTTGCATACCATTCAGGAGAAGTGCACCAGGAGCATCTGCTTGATTAGATCCCAGGGCACTGCTATAACTCAAATATTTATTAAAGAAATACATCTGAAATCAGTAACACTACATTGTACCTACCTCCCATAGTCTCAGAGTCAGGTGATATGCTTAAACCTGCCTTCCTAAAACACAGTTACATCAGTCACTGAAAAAAACCACCAGAGAAAGCAAAACCACAGGAGAGCTGCACCAGGGAGCAAAACAACCTCCACTACCAAGGCAATCTCCTCAGTTTAATTACCAGCACACTCCAAATCTCCAGTCTCAATAAAGTTAGAATTCTGGGAAGGGTTCAGTCTGACCCTTTCGGTCATCAGAGCCTGCTCTGGGCACAGGTAAACTGTTTCATGGGCTGTTGGTGCCTCAAACAAGCAGCAGCTGTGGCTTCTTCACCCACCTGGTGCCGTGGGAGGGCAGGGCCAGCTACTGGAGCAACATGGGCAACTTGGGCAAACCTCTGCTTCCTGCCACTTGTTTGGTGACCTGTGGGATTGCTCTGAATGGCATGGTGCCGGTGTGTGGGGCGAAGGAAGCCTCTCCAGATGGTGGTCTCATAAGTGAGAGGGTTCTTCACAGGAGTAGGAATCCTGACCCAGGCTTGCCTCCCAACAAGTTCCTCTGTCATTACCTTTAGGGGAACAAGATTGAATTAATTACACCTGAGAAGCCATGTTCCACACTACCAGTGTAGTTTTACAATTCCCTACTTTCTCCTTCCCAGTAGATCAGCTTCATAAAGGACCCATCTTCCCTTACATCTACCCAATAACAACATTATTTATATTGCAGGTGCTCAATAACCACCCCAATTACCTAAATAGTACTTGAAAATCAGGGTAGGTGGAGAAATAAATATAAAGCAACCAGTCACTTTTCTATAAAGCTATACAGCAAATGAAAGGATGACAAAATATTGACTGACAATAAATGATGCTTTATTTTGTATTTTCAGTTTAACTTTCACCTGATGATCTCAAATTTGTTGATAAAGAAAGTAACGCAAACATAATGCTCTTGAAGCATCATTATAATTTTAAGACCTGCAATTCTTTAAGGGAAATTTACCTTTCACTACAGGTAGCAATCACAATCTATAAATAGCAGAGAGACAGGAAAAAATCCTTTCCTCAATAGAAGGCTCACTAGCAAGGCACCTGCAACTCATTTTTTTTCACCTGAAAATTACTATCTAATCTCTATTTGATTATGAACTACTTATATTTCCTCTAAAAATGTCCCTTTCCCCAGCCAGGTATCTGTGCCAGGACTATTCTGAAAGCCAGAGCCCAGTGCACGCTGCCCAGTCACTGCCTTAGCCTACAGATAGCACAATAGTGCAGCAAGTCCATGGGAGAGATTCTTCCCACCTTTCCAAGAGAATAAGGAACACAAGTTTCACTAATCTTTGTTAGGAATTACTCTCTTAAATTACTCAGAATTTATTAATGAAGGCACATTGACTGTGCAGCAAATAGCCCCCATTTCACTGCACACCCATGCTCCAGGATTGAAAAATGACAGCCAATGACAAGAAACCTCTCTGGACAGTGCAGACCAGAAATGCCTAATGCATGTCCTAAAGACCCAACAAGTAGGACCTTCGGCAGCTGACTGTCCACACAACTTCAGTGTGTACTGAAAGCTAAGCTGAGTAGCAGTAATATGTTTGCGAACAATTCTACTTCCCTCCAGTCTGCCTTTGGCATGTATTTTTTTCCCTGCAGGGCTTCATGTGGGAACCAATTCAGTTTCTCTGGGTAGATTTCAAATGTCATTTTCAGGAGAGAAAAATAATTTGTTGTACATTTTGCAAGCTTCATAAGCATTACTAGCTCAGTATAACATTAGTCATAGCCTTACAGCCCAGCAGTGCTATAATCACTGCTTTGCTATGCAAACACTATCACTCACGCTTAGACTTTAACTAACTCTTTTCTCAATGCACTCAGTCTGCTAGAAATCTTGCTTGACAGCTCTTTGATATCTCCACGGTATATTTTCAAGCCCTCAGCAACAAAACTGGAGCATATACAATCTCTCACGATGTTGAACCTTATCCAGCTGAAGGGTTTAGTTTAGACTGCAATTATTTATGAACTATTAGTTTCCTGAGCTAATCAAATAATTTCACCTAAATAGTAGAATAGTTTTTACCATATAAGACAGTGCACTATTTTATAATGTGTCTTAACAATCTGCTGCCATAGGCAGGGACAAATGGCTGCGCACATGCCATTCAGATTTCAAATTGGTCATGGAAAATCAGAAGATAAACATCAATCTTCCGGACACGCTACACCATACAGAAAACAAGGGGTGACAAAAATGTTTAGGCACAAGAAACGTCTGGCTTTTTGAAAAGCAGTCTAGGCAAATACGAAAAAGCGACATTGGTATAAGACAACAGTTGCTGTATGAGGAGCTATTCTAGCTACTGATGAAATAATCTGTTGTGAATGATTAATGTTGTCCTCTAAGAAAATTTATACATATATTTACCTAGAGGACAACATAACTAGTCACCTAAGTAGAGCATTGCCATGTACTACAAGAATCACAAACCAAGCCCCTCAAAATCATGAGATGAACCTAAAAAATTTGGGGTTGTCTCCCTTCAGCCTTGCCCTCATTCTGCTCTTCCCATTCACATTGTTTGATTATTTCACAGGTATCTCCATTTCCTTGTCTTCAGATGGACTTTGCTCTCGTGCTCACCTGGTTTGGTTGCTGAGTACATGAGAATCTCCACTTTCCTCTCCTTCACCTTAACTATGAATCACAGCCTTCATCTAGATTCTCAGCTCACTACTGCACTCAGCTTCTCCAGCTATTAAATATGATCTAGACATAACCATCAGGAATAAGCAATCAGATCTTGCTGTTGTTCACCTAATAAGATTCTGATAGGAATTAGTGAATTACCAAAAAGATATATAACCGGTCTAGTCTTGTTGTGCGGTTCTAGATTATTTTTGTATAAACATTTGTCATATCTAAAGCTTTTTTTTTTTTATCCAGCCATACATCTATTCTCTAAAGTAAAAGCTAAGATTTTTATTTAAAGGATGAGCATCTACAAATACCGGTATTTTATCATCCATGATATAAGTGTGCAAGCTGGTAGTATTGTAAAGCCAAAGACAGAAGACTATAACCTAATTCTAACAACACGCAAAAATGGTTTTCACACTAAACCATCAATTTTGTTATTTATTCTTAACTTGGAATTTTCCAAGGCTGCTTATCTGTTAGTTCACAGAAGTGTTACCCTGAGCACAACGATTCATAATATCACCAATGCCTGGAAAGAATTTTTCTTTTTACTCAGAAAAAGCTATTTCCACCCAGTTAATGCTGATAAAAGAAATATTTTCATAGACAGATAAGCTCAAATATTTGCCTTAATAAAGCATTAACTACTTCTTACGGTATGAATAAGTATGGGTAATTATGACCTCACTCTCAAATATACAGAGCTGGCTTTGCACAAACCTGGAACATTTGATAGCAAATAAAAATACATATTCACAGTACCAGATCTAAAACCCACTGCAGTCAGTTGAAAACAGTCCATCAATATCATTGGTTTCTGAAGTCTACTGCACATTTCACCCACAAAATAATCTTGTCTCTTGACACATCTATCATATCCATCCGTTCTGAGTCTGATCTGCAAAGGCCTAAGCATCCATAAGCTCAAGTCCTCATCCTGCTTGAGCCTAAATACATTCCTAAGGTCAGAAGATGAAAGATCTTCGTGAGTCAAGCTCTAGTTGATTTAGGAGTGGCAGTTTAAATCATTAGTGTTTCTACCTCATCCTTCTGCCAGAGGTTAATGTCAGCCAAATGGAAAGTAGTTATGCTTGAGATGCTGCAGTTTATTGCCCAGGGTGTTAGTTTCAATCACCGCTGATGATAGATGGATACCTGAAAAGGTGCAAGTGGGACAACTGGAGTGACAGTTCTTTAAAACACTGCAGTTAATGCACCAGAGCTGTAAATTGCATCTTTACTCTCCTCTGAAGTTGGCCATGTGATTCTAGTTCATTCTGGTAAATCTAGTAAATGTCATTCACTAATGTAACTTAGCACTGGCATTTTATTTTTATGTAATATAATTACATCTCAAAGTACTACATTTTTCTTTGCTTGCAGAATTTTTTAGCTCTAAGTTATTGTTTCATATTGCTGAACTTCAACTCAATCCAAATGCTATCCCCCACAACCACTCTACTCAGCATATACATGAAGTTCTTAACATATATTTAACGCCAGAATTATTGGGCCGGACTATGAAGTTATTCCATTAAAAAAAAAAATCCATCTTGAGGAAGTGAACATCTAAAAATGAGATGTAAGGCCTAAATGCAATGATTTGGGTTACATGTTGGCACTCTGCTTCATAGTAAGAATCTATTTATATGTGCTATGCAATGTTCACCAGGGGAATATTTGAAACACATTCGCAAATTAAAATCTGAGTCAGAGCGGTCTCTTGCTCAAGTAAAAAACAACAACGACACAGAGCCAGGGTAAAATAGCTTAATTTGTACCTATAGGGAACATGTTTTTCCTCTAGCTTATCGCTTTAAAATTTGGCACATCAAACCTTCAGCTTATGGATGATTCGTTTCAGACACAGTCACTGGTTATTTCCATATATGTGGCACTACACATGGCAGGCCACAACTTCGGATTGCGTCTACCCTCCTGCTCCACAACGCATTGAACACAGGCCCATTTGCAGTCCTCTGCTACAGTTGCCATGTTGGTCAACACCAGAGATCAGAGAACCATAGAATATCTCAAGTTAGAAGGGATCTGTGGTGATCAGTATTGAGGCCTCCGGCACCAAACCCACACATTTCCATTGACATTATCGTAAGATCTTTAAGAAACCCAGCTTCTCGGAGCATTAAAAACAATGAGAGGTTTTGCTAGCACAAGGGATGCAGCCAAGCAGGCTTCACATTAAGAGAATCCACCCTACCCCAAGTGTGACTGGAGAGCCGAGCACCTTTCTGAGAGGTCTTTGTCATCTGGTGGTTGCTGAGGACAACCTGCACTGTCACCACACCAGAAAGGCCTTCCCAAAAAAACAGTCCTTATCCCCATCCAGTCATGCTTGGGGAGACAGATACAAACAGCCATTTGTGGGCAACATCAGCACAACTCCCATATATCGCTTCTATCTCACTTGAAATAGTGATGAATTTTTATGATTGCAGTAGGAGACATTCGTTCTGCTGGGTGATATATCCTCCACTCAGCAGCTCACTGCAGGATGGGAAGGTGATGCTTCTTGAGACTGGCAGATTCCCTGCTTGTTCAAGTGTTTTTCTTTCCCATGGTATCATATGATTTACCAAAAATGTGGACACGTGCATGCAATAGCAGAGAAATTATAGGATATTATATCATTACAGGATATTATACTAAGTCTTAGAATACAAAGAAATATGAAAAATCATTTCTCAATTAAAAAGATACATGTAAGTATTTTCCCTGAAGTGCTAGTGACTGATTTCAAACTATACCTGACCCCTATTAACAAGAGATATGTACATTTATAACCAGTGACTGCAGCATTATTAGCAGAGTTAGGAACGTTTAAGTCATGTTTTTTTTTATATGGGGAATATTTAAGCCAACAGCACAGACACAACTACATCTGTGCAGCTCTCCCATGTTATGCGCCAAATTCTCACATCAAACTCCAAATGACCTTCAAAGGGAGACATCTTTTTTATGTCCCCACAAGTAAAACCACTGATCTTACTGAATATTGAAGACTGGTAGGACATGGGTGGTCAGGCCCTGCAGGTCAGAGCCAAGCTAGAGCTGGGTTTGGAAGCAAGCACAGATACACAGGGAAACCCAAAACCAGAGAAGACAAAAAAAAGAGTCTGGCTCAGCCAAGGGTTTAAAACAGAATGACATGATCACCCTCTGGGCCAAGAAACCCAAAACTACTGCACCGAAGGGTAAGTAGAAAGCATGTTGAGAAGCCAAGTGAAGGGTCAGGGCGCATGTACGAAAAATAGCATTTGCAAAAGGCATAAAAGACAGTGAGTGAAGTGCAGGCGAGTCAGAGGAGGAATCAGAAGCAAAACAGAGACTTACAGCTTCAGCCAAGGGACACATCAAACCGCCAAGAACAACGGGAGGTTATTTCCACATCTGACTGCTGGGTGGGGCAAAACACCAAGAGCCCCACAAGCAGCTGCTCAGCTGGGAAGGCTCCCTGGGCTCTGCCCCTAGGAGCCCTGCAGAAGCCCATGGCAGAGCCCGGCTCTCCTGTCCCTGGGCAGAGCTTCTCTGGGATTGCACACAGATGGACTACAAAGGGGGTTTAGCCATTTTTGGGAACACTGCTCCCAAATTAAACATATCTCTGCAAAAGCATGAAGGAAACACTTCAGTTTGTCAACAACACAAGGCATTTTTCCCCACATGGGGTTTCCTGCTGCTTTTTTCATCTGCTGTTATTTTCCTTTTGAATTACACAAGAGCCACTTTTTCTAGTAATTGTTTCATTGCTTATAGTCTGTGAGGAAAGATCTGCTGGTGCCCTGCAAAATTTATCCTTAGCAAAAGAAATAAATATGTGAACTGAACCTCTCTGTTTCTAATGCTTTTATCATTATCCTTCTTTGGATATGGACGTACTTTCCATGAAAGGTGATATCGTATATACTAAAACTAACAGTAAATAATCTGATTTTAACTTGCAGATGTGCTTACCAGCCAATAAGATTGACTATTGCCCACTTCATTGATTACAGAAAACATATCAATGCACATTGACTCTACATTGCCAGTGAAACACCTTAAAACAAATTACTTTCAATTACTCAATGCAGCAGTGGCAGATGTGACAATTGCTTATTCAAATCTTGATTCCAAAGATTGTGTGAGTGATGCTGCTTGAATTTATAAAGCACTAAACTATGCCTTTCAAATAGCACATGCACCTTTCAATCACTGATAGAGTCTGTTTGGTTTTTAATCTCAGTCACTAATGAGGTGAACTTCATTGTTCCGAGTAGTGATCTGCAGACATCTCCAAAGGAATCTCTCTAGGATTATACCTAATGGCTGACAATGTATTTGTCTACAAAATGAGTCAACTATCAAAGTCCTCAGTGTTGTGCAACTTCCTTAACAGGCTTACTGCTTATTAATTGTAAGAGATTTGCACATCATTAAAATGGTCTACGAAATCCACTGATGACAAAAACCACAGCAGCCTATAAGATTTCACTAGGCACCAAAATGTGAGGATTTTGTGGGTATTAATTAACCACAACTGCAGCCTCCAAGACTTTACATTTCTGTTCTCGCTATTCTTTGCCAATTTTCTTCAAAGTGTGAAAAGAGGTATAAATCGACCAAACATTAGGTCATCTTTTTCTGTGACTCTATGTAGATCTTTGCATTTGTTATGCTCTCAGATTTTTTTAACACGTTATTGTTGTACTGTGTCATATAGCAAAATAGGTTAATGAAAGGGAAGAACACATCTGATAAAATGATGCTATAGAATAACTCTTGCAGATATTCTACAGAGATGACTGCTTAACCTTGGGGATGTATGCATGTACACATAAAACAACACATTCACATTCACATTCACATTCATATTGTATATATACGAAAACACTAATGAGATATACTTACTCATATGCTTTATCCATTCCAGACTTACAGAATAACATAGAGAGCTGCCTTATTCTTAAATTTTCCAAAAGTTGCTAAATTGCAATTAAACTTGATCTAAAGCCCCACACTCAAACCCAATATACACTAGGGTTTCTATTCATGTGATTTTGAGCTCGATACATCGTCAAGAGAATTGACCCATGCCTGCATATGTCTCATTAAGGCTGCCCAGATATGTCATTTCCAATTTTTCATGTTGACCCCCCCATCTTCCTTGCTTAGCTGAAGTGTTTCATCAACTCCATCCTGCCAAAAAAATTCTAAGCATACAGTTGATCCTGAGCTCTTTTCTTGACCCTTTGTAACATTTAAAATAGTAGATGATAAGAAATGCTTCAACAACACTAGGATTAAACATTCCTTTCCATAACCTTGCTTTTTGCATTAAATGTTCAATACTTCAAGATGACAATGAATGTCCTAAATTAAATAAATCATGTATTTTTATATGTGTATGTGTGCAATTGTAAATACATCTTACTTTGAAAGATGTGCAACAGCTATGAGGTATTATCTACTTTGTAACTCATGGTTATAGGATTGATGCTAAATCAGCAACTCCTTTGCACGTGACCCCGTGCTTTGCACAGCCAAGTCCATACACTCTCGCTGCGTTCTTGGTGGTGATCTTAGGAGACTGAGATGTTACGAACTAAATATGCCCTATAGACTCCCTGCTGTTTTCTGTGTTTTGCAGAGAATGGGGCAGTTTCAGTGAGTTCCTGTAAGGGAGAATGTGCCTCAGCCTTCCAGATTAGTAGTCCCCAGCACAACGCACAGGGCAGGAAGAGCAATCTCTTACCACCGCTGCTATATGAGGACAAGGCTAGACACGTGCACGCCGTACTTAAATGTGGTTATTGCAATGGCTCTTTACTCCGTATGGAGCACACAGATGAGAAGGGTGACAAGCATGCCAGCCTTGCCCCTCAATACACAGTATGCAGCATAAACCTCTTCTTGACTGGCTGCTGCTCTTACCACAGAATCATAGAATAGCTGGGGTTGGAAGGGACCTCAAAGCCCATCCAGCTCCAACCCCCCTTGGCAGGGACACCTCTCACTGGATCAGGTTGCTAAAAGCCCCATCCAGCCTGGCCTTGAACATCTCCATGGATAAGGCATCCATGACTTCTCTGGACAACCTGTTCCAGTGCCTTTCCACCCTCACAGGAAAAAAAAAAAAAAATCTTCCTAATATCTAATCAAAACCTGCTCTCTTTCAGCTTAAAACCATTCCCCCTTGCACTCCCATATCAAAAGACCCTCCTCAGCTTTCCAGTATACTTGTATATATTTCATTATTTTCTTATAAATACTATTTTCTATATTATAATTGTTCCACTAAACATGTCATAGTTTTGCTGTCATATACAGAGGATCTCCAACAAACTTCAGAGTTGGAGGCAAAAGGTAGGAGATAAAACTACTCCTTCAAAACATGCTGCTGAGGCAATTCATCGTGCTGCTTTTTTCAGACTGCAGCAGTCATTGCCCCAGTATCTGAGCGCCTAATTATTGCTCTTGAAAAGTAAAGCAAGTACTAAGAACATGAGATTTGTCAGCTAGTTCAAACTTTTGCTGGAGGGCACTCAGTGCCTTTATCAGGAACAACGGGATGTGTGGTTTCACATCACATGTGAGCCCAGAAGGGCTACTTCTAAAGAAAACTGAAAGCTTCGTTGGGCATACTTTTAAGTCTCAGAGCAGGAAGAACTCCTTCCCTACCAGCAAATGCCTCTTCTACATGTAACAATTCCCTCTGTTCCTCTTCAGGAGAGGGTTTTAATTCGGAAAACACATGGCTATCAAAAGATAGAGCCTATAACTGCCATTACTCCTTCTATGGTGCAGTTTTCTGAATTAAGATTAAATATTATAGGTAATGTATCCGTAGCACATCCACAGCGTTCTGCCTGAAGCAGCACGGAGCTCCACTTCAGCTAGTCAGGTATTCAGTGCTAAGTGTCTCCATGCTTTTGGTATATTAGCAACTAGTTAACACAGTTTGGGTATTTCCACGACACTCCAGTATAGCTATATTTGCAATGTGACTTAAACAGAGCAGGTCTAAGCCATGACACCCAGCAGCATTTTCAAGCAGATGCGAACCTCTATTTGCCCAAGTTTACACTTGTGTCTCCTGCCACACTTTAGCTTCATCCCTTGTTGCTACTTACCATTTAAAATCCTTTGAATGGGAGAGAAATTTGTGGTAAATTAAGATTCCCAGGTCGAGAGGGGAAGGGAGTACATCAAGAAGTACTGTATTATTATTTTACTTAGAACTTGTATGATTCTGATCTAGTTTTCTTTTTTTTTTCAACATACTCAGATGCATTTCTGATTAAAACAGTAGTATGAAGACAAGACATTTTCGGCCTTACTGCAGAAGTGCTGTAATGCTTTACTCAACATTTACCCTTTTAGGAACAGATCTTCATAACTCTTTCTATATGGCTTGAATAGAAAAATCCAACTATATCATAGACCTCTACTGAAAAAATTGTTGGTCTGTAGGTAATGGCAGACACGATTTTCCCTTCAATGCTTTCTTATGTCTATTACAAGGGATACAAAGTTCGTGTCACTTAGCTGCAGGAGGAAATGTCTTAGCAAAAGCCTGTGTGATAAAGCCAAGTATTTCTTCTGGTAAATATAAACCCAGGTCCTGCTTTGTAAGAAAGTCAGGTGTACGTAACACCACACTGGATATTGCATTCTTAGCAATTCAATAAGCAATAAAATGCCAAAGAAAATCATCAGCAAAAATTCTCAGTTCCCGATTCTCATTTACAACAAAAGCGCTTTTAAACTTATGATACTGTAGAAGAATATTGAGCTGGGCAAAACATAATGCAAGATGCTATTTCTCCAAGGCTTCATCCCTGCCAGCATCATATAAAGGTGACTGGGCAGTCAAATCTGTTTCCTTATAACATTATGTCATATTATATTCCATGTCAAAATGATGTTTAAACATAACATAATTGATTTGCCCTGAACTTCTAATTTGCAGCCCATTGTCCTTGTCCTCCAGCAGCAACAATGAAAGAATGCTGTCAGCATCCCACTCCTAGATACAAAATAATCATGTTAGGCAAGTGAAGAAGTCAATGACGGTCTGACCCGCATCTCGTACTTGCTCAAGAGTTGACTTCTGTTGCCTACATGTATGAATAGGGATCATTTTCATGAGTGCTGGCTCAGGAATGTTAACTCATCAGCATCTACTGCCTACATGAGTTTATTTCAATGATACAAATAAATTTATTTTTGAGCTATGACCAACTCAATTCACACTTAGAATTACATTCTCAGCTAATCTGTATCCTTGTAGTGATACGGATCCTCCCAGCCCAGCCTACTGCCCTTTATGCTGCAATTTATGTTGCTGGAGACTCTTCCAGGCATTGGTCTCTTAGTGGTGTCTGGAGGACTTTGTGCAGAGTTCCAGAAAGAAAATGAAAAAGCATGAGACAGCATGCATCCTTCTAATACATGATTCCTTTTCACTGCTAATTCCACAAAGGCTTGTTTATCCTCATAGTTTGTTATCACAGAGCTATATGTCTCCTGGATTCTGTGCCAGTTTGCCAAACGCTCTACATTCCATGAATAGAACCAGTATTTCTGCAGATACCACCATCCCATTTATAGTTTTTAAAAGGGACTGGGCATCTTTCCGAAAACAGTTTTTAGCAGTCCAGGCTTTTCCACAGTAAATCAGATTAATGGGACCAAGTACTTTTGCCTTTTAACATTCAGCATTTCATCAAGATACAACTCATAAATACAAGTATTTATGAATGAAAATTCAAATATTTACATAAATTTTACAATCACATTAGGGGGTGGGGGGCAGGGAAGAGCTGGTCAACTTTTAGTTTTCCAGCTAGCACTATTTCCCAGTCTTGCTTTCCCTCCTCGTGATCGCACAGCCAAGTCGTCTCATACGCAGAGATGATGTGAGGAGTTTCTTCACCATCATCAGCAAGAACTGAAATGCTACTTACATATATTCACTAACGACTGAAGAATCAGGTGCCTCACAAAACTATTGGGAAGCTCCAGTGACTCATCCTAAAGGGATAAAAGAATTTCTTATACCCCACAAACTACTTCAGTTCTCCCCTTCTCCCGAAGTTACTGCCTCTGTGTCCATATCAGCAGAAGAAAATAACAACTTTCTAGGGACTAACTACCAAAATTAGTAACTTCCTATACAGTCTTAACTAAAGTCAACAGTACGTAAGTTACATTTCAGTCACTCTTAAGAGCACAGTCGGACAGTTTCACAGGAGCATTTTTCAGTCAGCAGAATTAATTCATCTCAATCAGAATTGGTGCACAGCACTTAGATCCACACTCCCAATTCTACAAATAGTCTCTCTTTTGTGGTTCAGTGAAACGACAGCTGATGGTGACAGCATAACAATGGACATTTTGTCCCGTTCCTTTCAGCAGCCATTTCCCCTAATCCGCAGGCTGATCTGTTGGTTCAGCCATGACTCAAAGAAAAAGACCCTCCTGAACGTGAGCACCACCTCCAGTGAGGCATGAGCCTTCCTGGCAGCTCTTGTTCAATTCTCCATCATGCAACTATACTTTAACTACAGATGGAGATTCTCAGTCATGTTCACTTGCATTTCGTACTGCTTCAGATGTTGAAGTGATGTTAAGTAATATTAATTCTGTTTATCTAATCTCTACCGCTATTCAGTTTTACAATATATCATGTGTCATTCGACCTTGTAATTCTGCAGCCTCTCCAGGCTAAATCTAACTTTAACTAGTTTAACACAACCAGCTCTGAACAAAACCAAAAGACTGACTTTGAGGTTGAATATGTGGTTGAGGGAACATTTTTTTTTTCACTAATTGAGGCTAGGGTTAAACCATACAGTCATCCTAAATGGTAGAACTGAGATGGAGATTTTCTTCCTTCATTCTGATACATCAAATGGAGATGGAAAAATTCCTGAAATGTTTTGGCTTTGGCAGTGTATCTAATCTGTCCACAGATGAGCCTGCATGCATAATTGAAACTATAGCAGCAACACTGCTATTCAGGCTATTATACTTGCCTTCAAGATGGTCTGCAATAACAGGAGTGAGGGTATGAATTTAGCATAGTGAATTATAGAAACTGAATTACATAGATGCAAGCTATCGTAGGATGAGAATCTTCACTCACTGTGACATTCACAATTGCAAACATCAGTATTTCTGAAATAATCTGTCCAAAACCTCATACTTGTGGATGTTAAGGGAACAAGTGTCTTTCTCCTTGCCTCTCTATCTGGACAACACTGTGCAAACATAGCAGAAGTTCCATCAGCTTTAATAACATCAATACATCACCCTTGACTCATGTATTCAGTGCAATGTTCATTAAAGTTCATTCCAATTTATTAAAAAGGACCCTAAATAAAAGCATGTGCAGTTGACTTCAGCCAGGCCTGAATTAGACACCACAATTTCTGAATTACTTTATTATCTACCATCTACTAAATCAATAATATCTGGATCAAAACCATCTCTCTTTCAGCCTTGTAATTACAGAATAAGATTCTTCATTGTAGTATTATCGTGGATTAAATTGATTCCACATACTTCTGGAGAATGGTATTTTCAAGGCCACCATCTGTTCCATTTTCCTTGTCATGTTCTCCTGTTGGCTACATTGTCAACCTTTCACTCCTAACTCAGGCAACTTCTGAAAATGTGGACTCATCAGTTCGAGTGCATAACCAAGCAGACATGTCTTATTGTAACTTAAATGACCACAACATATCAGTCGTGCAATAATGTCAAGAGGAGATTTTGGTAAAGAAAGACGTCAGATTAAAAAGTAACCTGCCTTTTCTGGCCCATAATCAAATGTGTTTGTTGACATTCAAAAAATAAAAAACCTCTG
This sequence comes from Cuculus canorus, assembly GCF_017976375.1. Lineage (NCBI taxonomy): Eukaryota > Metazoa > Chordata > Aves > Cuculiformes > Cuculidae > Cuculus > Cuculus canorus. The sequence goes on along the minus strand of NC_071413.1, from coordinate 9,272,736 downwards.
AAAGAAAAAAAAAAAGGAAACTAAAATGATGACTGCACATGTTGATGCTGCCCCAGGATATTTTAACTTGCTTGCCAAGATATGCTGGATTTCACGAAGCTATTGTGCTTCTTGTTGTTGTTCAATAAAAAAATAATTAGTTGCCATGGTAACTGCCACATCATGTCATGGTTATGTTGTTTCTGGGATAAAGAGCACCTTCCTCAAAAAAAAGTCATCACTTTGTGATGAAATGCTTTTGCTTTTTGTCATGTCTATGAGAAACAGATTCACTCTATTTTAAAGTTCCTGTATGGAGATGACACCATATGGTCAGACCATGTTCTTTTCCCTTTCCATAGTGGAATAAACTATTTGGATCTTCATTAAAAAAATAAGCAATAGTTGTGATAACAGAAGATGCAAAATATTTGCAGTACCTCTTTGGATATTCAAGGTGCAGCTTTTTTAATGCAATCCAAATAACAGAACAACTGCCTCAACACACAGCTTAGTAACGTATTTCATAGAATGAGGTTGTGTATGGATTGAACTCAGATGAAGTGGTATGAAAAGACTGGTGTCTTCCAAGCTTATCTGGGACCTTGCAAACCCATCCTAAGGGCTACTGGCTTGGAGTAAAGCAGATCATAGCTCATGCATCCCACCAGCCACTACATTAAATTCACTTCTTCTTCCGACTAAGTCAGTGGCATCCATTTAAGAACAGGTAGCAGAGCCAAAACCATTTCCATTCCCAAAAGCCTCTTTATGTGACTACCCCACCACCCCACTTTTCCACTACTTAAAGTCGCCTAAGCAGATCCTGTGCAAGGTAAGGTTTTGAGTTTACTTCTCACAATGTCTTTTTTTAAACACTTCCTAAGAAATACTTAACAAAATATGTTCTTCCAAAGAGACATTAGGGTCCAGTCTGATTCTGCATTCTACTACGAACAAGCAGACTAATATTTGTTTATTATTTAAAGCCCAGATTTCAAAATCTGTGATGCATATTCCCTCAGCGTAAGGATGGTTTGTGGATACAAGTATGGGATACTCAGTAACTCAGATGCGCACAGGCAGACAGAGTAGCCAGATGCCACTAAGTCATTCTGGTCATCATTTAAGATGTCACACAGTATGAGCTTTTCAAACTTTATTTTTGTCATTTGACTAATTAAGGCTTGTAAAAAATATTTCTTTTTCTATAAAAAGGAAATGTGGCATTCATGTAACAACTTAGCAAATTTTACAAATATCTGGACCCACAGCAATGCTGCCTGAAAGTGATACCCAGCAGACAGGCCAGTACAGGTGAGGGCAGGAAAGAGAAAACTGGGAATAATTATTACTAAGGAAGAATACAGTCAATAGCAGTTGTCTTTCCAGACTGGTGATGAATTAATGCATCTTTAACATTAACTTGATTCAAGGTGCAGTGAAACACGTCTTATCTAGGTGCAAGAATATAAGCAACTGCATCTTCATTCCATTACAGCACTTAACATCCATATCTAGAAGGGACATGTATAGAGCCACTAAATACAGTGACTATCAAAGCCTCAGCACCTAAGAGAGGTGAACCTAAGCCACAAGCTTATTTGTATGCGTACAAAACAGCAACATTAAAATAATGCTATTTCTGTTCTATTTCAGACTTTCCAAATGTCACATTTACAGCTGCACATGCAATCTTAATTTGTCTCCCCTGTGCATCCAGCCCGCACGCTGTGGCAGGCAGGCTGTCAAGAGACAAAATGTGACCGTGTAGTCCAAGCTCACAATACCTACGTGCACGGAAGCAAACAGAGCTTGCATAATTACCAGAATTCTGAAATTCTCCTAACTTCTGAGTGGACTTGTAATATCTCCCATATACTCATTACTAGACTGAATTTGTAAAGACTCAGATTCAAGAAAACGTGTGTGGTGTGCACAACTTTTAACATGCTTTCTCCGTTATGAAAAAATACCAAGAGGAGGACTGATTCCTTGCTACTCAAACCAGGTTCCTATCATTGGGGAACAAGGCAAAACAGACAAGCCCACAACAGGAAAAGGCTATTATCTTCTGAAGGTTGTACTGCATTTTTAGCAGCGTGTGTTGTGTTTGTACAGTGCTCCAAAAGTGGGGTTATACAAGAAGATCAGATCCTGACCAAGATGAAGGTGCCAAGCTTGATGGGGAGGATGATGCTACCTTGCTTTCACTAACCCTCCCAGGCTGTCTCTGGACACTGCTCTCAGTGTCTGCTCCTGTGTTGCTGGCAGTGTGTGCTGGGCTCTACAGAGTTCAGTGATTTTAGCAGACTGACTGGATTTCCCTGAGGATCTCCTGAGAGAGAAGGGAAATGCTGATTTTTAACATCTCATAGTGTTGTGGTTTAACCCTGGCCCCACACAGCCACTCGTGCACCCCTCCCAGTGGGATGGGGAGAGAATCAGAAGAGTAAAAGTGAGAAAACTCATGGGCTGAGATCAAGACCATTTCATAGGTAAAGCAAAAGCCACGCATGCAAGCAAAGCAAAAAAAGGAATTCATTCACTACTTCCCATGGCAGGCAGGTGCTCAGCCATCCCTAGAAAAGCAGGGCTTCATCACACCTAAGGGCTACTTTGGAAGACAAAGACCATCACTCTGAAGGTGTCCTTCCCTTCCTTCTTCTTGCCCCAGCTTTATATTGCCGAGCACCACATCCTACAGCATGGAACAGCCCTTTGGTCAGTTGGGGTCAGCTGTCCCAGCTGTGTCCCCACCCAACTTCTTGTGCACCCCCAACCTCCTCGCCGGTGGTCACCGGTGAGAAGCAAGAAAGTCCTTGACTTTGTATAAGCACTGCTCAGCAATAACAAAAATATCCTTGTATTCTCAACATTGTTTTCAGCACAAATCCCAAACATGTTAACTCTATCCCAACCAAACCCAATACAAAAAGCTTGGTTCCATCTGAAAGCAGTGGCAGTGGATCAGTAAAGTGACCAGTTTGTAACCTTGGTTTTCTGTTTCATTCTTGAGTTGCTTTTCCTTGCTAAGTATATAAGGATTGCTGTAAGCTGTGAGGATGATAAGGCTTCTCAAAGAAATGGTCATACTTTTTATACTGGATAATATTAGGCAACCTGAGCACAAGAGGTTGGTTCCACTTCTTTTAAATGATAGTTGGTTTATATCTTAAAACACAGAGTAAGACCTGCATGTTTCTGGGATCTTTTGCTTGTAGAAAGAAACCTGATCAAAAATCTAACAAAGAAAGAAAACAACATCTAAAAAGAAAAAAGTTGACAGCACTGTAATTTTGTGGGAGGATTTTCACAAATATTCCTTTGTTACTTTTAAAATATATTGACAAAATTTATGCTTTTTTTTTTTTTTTTTTTTTGTGGGATGGTTACTTAAATATTTAATGAAGTACCTTAACATTTTGATTGTGCTTATGAGAAAATTTGGAAATTATGACTATACAATAACTCCCAAAACAACAACAACAACAAAAATAAAAATGGAGCTATTCTAAACACCTTGCCATGAAAATAACTGGGAAAATATAGGACACATTTCCATGTGTCTGCACTTTCCAGCCATCAGACCAGAGGTGTTTTTTAATAGCCCCACATATTTTATTTTTAAAAGACATTTTAGGACCTCTTTATTAACACACGAATTTCACTTATGCCATGGTTTTATACTCCATATTTTTGATCCATTTGCCATTACATTTCATCCATAAAGCTAAGCAAACAAAGCCTGTGTTTTCCTTTCCACGCTGCAGACTCGCTGTGCCACATGGAGCTGCGCTGGGGATCACAGCCTGTGCAGGATGCCACTCCCTTTTCCCTAACCAGAAAACAGGAGTCAGACTATTTAGCAAGAAGCAAGTTTGCCGGAGAAGCATTTTATCATAGCATGTAGTACCCTGGCAGGCGGGAGGGGGCACAGTTTCAGTCTGGTTTTTATTTCTAGACTAATTTAAAGCGTATGACTAATAGTCAACATAAATTTGAGATGAAATCCAAAGTAAAAGTGAAACCTTATGGTTTCATGGGAGCAAAATAATTACAGAGCCTGAAAGAGCAGAGCAGAGCTTAGAGCTTGTCGCAAGCTATGATCACTGGCCCAAAGCTTGGTCTTTAAGACAGAAGCCAGTGGCTGGCTCTGCAGTGTTCTCTGCAGCAGCACAAGGACACACGGGCCCCATGGCAAGCTGTGTTTATGTCTACATTTTAAAGGCTCGGATCCTCTTTGAAACTTATCTTTAACCTAATTAAATCCTTTATGTGTTTGCCTGCTCATGCTGTCCCTACACGGAGAAATGCACACACAGAGTTTCTTCTGGAAGGAAGACAGTGGACATACTCCAACTACCTGATCACACACCATCGTGGGGCAGAAGCCCAGGTGCAACTACCGTACTAAGCCAAGACACACGAAAGAAGGTTAAAAGTCTTTCTCAACAGGGGAATTGGAAAACAATTAGGATATGTGATCTACCTTAAAGCATCAGTAATAATAATGGCAGAAGGAGAGCCCTGCACTACAAGGAATACCCGTGCAGTGCCAACCCTGCACACCACAAACCCGCCCTGTGCTGCAGGCAAGGTCCATTGTATGTTGTGAGTAGCTTCTTTATGGCTTTCCCAGGTTTCTTTCAATTAAGTAGCCCTTGCCTGCCAGAAGTGTTACACTGTAGGAGCTGGGCTATTAGCACAGCCCTTTCCCAGCATCTCAGAGAGATTCCGCAGCCCACCCTGAGCCCTGCGCTGCTCTAGCTCCAGCCCAGGCAGAACCTGCACCACCTGGCTCAACCAAACCTCAGTTCTGGAGGACCTTACAGTGTGGCAGTGTTGACACCTCCCTTGTCTTACAGTCTTTACTTATCCTGTTTAGCTATTGAAATTCAGACAAAACTTACCTCTTCGTCAGTTCACTGATTCACTAGTGGGAAAAGATAGTCTTGCAGCAATAGCTTGCAAATTAGAATTACTTATCTCTGACTCTCTTAAGGGTCATCTAGGTTCCTCCATCTGGTAAAAAGGTCTGCCCACCATACCATTTCACTTATTAGCACTGAGGGCAGCCGTATCTCTTACTGTGGGTTTCAGCGAGTGGCACCACAAAAAGCACTGATTTCAGTTGTGACCTCCCAGTACAGCCCTATGGATGCCGAGCAATAAAGAGCATTCATAGGCAATAACTTTATACAATGGTGGTTGTTTTGAACACAGTCCATGGCTGAATCACCATTAGCTCTTCTCCACTGGGGTATCGCAAGAGCCACAGGGAGGGCAAAGAAGGTGGCAGTCACAAAAATGTTCTCTTCACTTCTGGCTGGAAAGGTAATAATTTTCTCCTTCCACTTTCATTTTTCAAATTACATTCACCTAGTTCTTGTGCTGTCTTATTAAATCATATATGAATAAATGTTGCCTAAGAATTAAACATTTCTCTGTGAGACCCAGTTTTGCCATCAGCCATGGTGCAATGTTTTGAGATAATTTAGTGGTGGGCACAAACAATGGAATTCATATGAAAGCCGTCAAAAATTAAAATAATTGTTAGCCCAAAGCTGTACTTATCGAACGATGCTTAAGCCTCAAAAAGTGAGATGAGATTACCAGTTCAGAGTACTAAAGAAAAGCAATAACAAAAGCCTTACTTATAAAGGTGTGATGAAAAAGATTAATATAAACCTGAAATCAGTAATTTGAAAGACTACTTTATCATACTGTGTCTGGAAAACATTGGGGGAATATTGAATCATTGGTCATTCGGTGTTCGGAAGCATCAGACATTTCATTACACACATACTGAAAGAAAGGTCTTTCTGCTGTAGCTCTGCAGTGACACTGTTATCACTGTAAATTATCTCAGCACTGTCTCAAAACCGAGAGAATGCAACAAGTTCTATTCCTCACTCACGGTGTAAGAATAGAAAGGCACAGACTTCCAAAGGCATCGTAAATCGGCTTAAACACCTCAGTGCTTAAGTAAATTCTGAATTAAGTTCCTGATTCTGCCTGGTTGCTTTGAAAATCTGAAAATAAATTTTATATCCGAAAAATAATCCCAGGCATTGTCATTCCACTGCGTGAACTGCACAATCCACACGTTATTTTTGAAGCATGGACTATGCTACACTTAACACATTAGCATCCGATTAGGATTCAGTTTCTGACTATCCACATTAGAGATGTCCTTATCAAAACCACACAGATGGGACAAGATTTAATAATTATTCTTTTCATACAAATTCATAGAAGAATTCAGGCAAATATTTCCTTACAAATATGAATGGAGGTCTGCTAAACTGCTCAATGGTTGAAACTAATTTCTTTTACTCACCAAGCAAATTAAATATTAAGAAGCTACATTTCCCATTTATTTCATACATTTCTGCGCAAGTAGGAATAAAGATTTCCCACGTGGTCAAAATCCAAAGAAAGGATGAATTAAAACATCAGATTTTCAGACTTAACTGAACCCTGTGATCTCCACTGGAGAGGAATGTTTGTTTTTCAGTTGACTTCTTTTTCGCATTTCACACTGTTAGCAGTACTGCAGTTGAGCACTAGGCTTGCCTACCTACGCTCCTTTGGAACAGTATTTTTCCTGTGCACAAATCCCTGAAAATCGATGGACCTGCAGTGGAATGGAATAAGGGACAATTCTGCCTTGATGTTTCCTTAATTTCCCTCCCTGTCTTTGCTTTAGGAGAGTAATTCCTCTTCCCACGCTTTTCTCCCCAATTTCTCATGTACAAGGACACATTTCAGTGGCTAAGGAAGCTTTCTAGGATTAAAATCTATGCATTTATCCAAGAGTCTTATGCCAATTAGTGTTCATAAGAAACATATTTTGCTTAAATGCATATATATACACCAAAATGTCATTTTACACTTAAACAGTGATGGTTTGTATTCTCAGAAAGAAAACTAACAGTGTACATTGCATGTGTGAGTGCGTAGCCAGTGGGAAACAGCAGGCAAGCAAAGGCTATGAAAAGTTTAGCAGACATAATTATGTATAATATACTTCTTATTTCTCAACAACATGAACAAATTCTGGCACTGCCGTTCTTTCTGAATAGCACTTGACCCCCAAGTGGACCATTCATATCATCTTAGAAAGGCTTGTGGAGTACAGCCCCTGGTGAGCTCAGGGTGATCCAAAGAATGAAATGTTTGAGTGCAATAGCTGAGGTCATCGCTGCTCCATGGACAACTCTCATTTGTTTGAGAGCAAGTGATTTGACATTGTCAGACTAAGGAAAACCCGCTACTCTTGGGATCACACAATGCTAGGTAAGAGCTCACCCTAGTCACTTCCGTAAAGTTATATGGCTGAGAACCTATTTAATAGAGATTTCAGGAAGGACATTGGCAATTCTGGAGCATGCAGTTATATGTCCTCCTGCCCCATCTCATTTCTGCCTCCTAAATTTGCTGGTTGTGAACCTGCTTCTTGCTACAAGCTGTACTTCTACTGGGCTTTGCATTGCTTACAGCGGACCAGATAACTGTACTCCATCAGGCTTAAAATACTGCTCATGACTGCTGTGCTTCCTCCTTTCACAGATGAAAATTCAGAATCTAACATTTTTGTGGATTCAAGAGGTTTCAGCATGGGAACCCCCTCTTGAAATCAATTCCAAATAGCAAGGCAAGAACAAAAACTCTCCTAACGTAAATGTCTGAGGGAGCAGCATTCACAGACACTGAGCAGCCCAGTGTGGCTGTGGTTTAGACACACTCAGGGTGCCAAGCTGCAGCTGGGTGCTGTGCCAGGGGCCACATGCTGGTGGCCTCTTTCATGCTATGGCTGTGGTCACCATAGAATCATAGAATCACAAGGTTGGAAAAGACCTCTTAGATCATCGAGTCCAACCATTCCTATCTGCCACTAAACCATGTCCCTGAGCACCTTGTCTACCTGTCTTCTAAACACCTCCAGGGATGGTGACTCAACGATGTCCCCGTGCAGCCTGTAACCAGGTCCTGTGAGGGAGCTGAAAGTGAAAATACATGGCTTTGTAGGAGAAACCCTTGGGTGGTTTAACTCCAAAACACGGCGCTGATGGGACATGCCTTCCTTAGGGCATGACTTCTCAGGGAGGGCTTGCAGCCTGGTTGGCGGTGAAAAACATGCTGATCCTATGCTATGGAGAATGGGTGTGGTCTTGCAAAAGCAGCAATGCCATTTCTTGTTAGAGGGGTTTTTTTGTTAGTGAGTTTCTTTTTCACAGCCCTTTACATCCCAAGGAAAAAAAAATAGAAGAATTTGTGCACATTTCTTCTCCACAGCAGTGTTGTAAAGCCTGCCTTCCCAGACTGTTCTGCACGCCCAGCTTCTATCTGCCTGCTTTGTTTTGGCTTTGCTAATTTACATCGTATTTCCTCTCCCTGTGTAGATGTCAAGGTTACACTGGGGTCAAGCTGTATCTTTGCAAATCAGGATGTAAACAAGTCTGGATAACTCATGTGATGTTGCTCTGCCCACCCTCTTTTCTGTTTGGGGTTTTTTTTTAGATTTATATTAGCATAAAAAATTATCTGGAATTCTTTTAAAGATCCAATTTCATACTCTCCAGCATCCAACAAATTGGCTACGTAGCAGGGAAATGCCAAGTGCTCTGAAATAACCATAGCGAATCAAGCTATGATAAGAAGCCCAGCACACCAAAAACTTGCCAAAAGAGCACTTCAATATCCTGTCAACTAGAATTTGCTCACGTAGCAAAAGAGCTTGAATCTCATGTTGAAATAGAACCATCTTACAGAAAGGTAAAGCACCTTTACAAAAAAAAAAAAAGAAAAAAATTTGATTAGGGATGGAATAGGCTTAGAATAATTCAGGCTGGTGAATCCTTGCCAGCTCCACTCCTCCACACATTCCTGCTTGCATTCTGATCTCATTATGCGCCGGGCGAGAGCGAGAGCTTCACTGGAACAGTTCTCGCCCATCTGCATCCTCTTCTTACTTCTGAAACTGCAGGTGGATGTATATTTATAACCCCCTTCGAGATACTGTGTGAATTCATGGCACAAAGGCAGTGCATAGCATTTGTATGCGGGGCAGCTCGAAGTCACAGGACAGCTTGCGCAGAAGATGCACATGTGTGTTTTCCTGTTCATCCTGTTTTATGAAGCTAAGGCTTCACTTCAAATGGCTGCATGAACTGCCCTAATGCCTTCCTGCTTCCAAATTAAGACCAAAGCTTATGCTCAAACACCAATTTCTCCTCCCACGGGTATTGAGCGTATCTGGATGTATCAAGTGAGATCCCCTAAGGATCTGTCCTGAAACCAGGTCGATGCAGTGTGCTTACTAATGACTCGGCTCAGAGGAAGGACAGTGCAGAAGGTGCGGATGCAGGGGAAGGTTGTGAATGCTTTGAAAGACTCTTTCAGAATTCAGAACAGTCTTGATTAATTGAATGAACAGCCTTAAATCAAGCCAAAACACTCAATAAAAGCAAGTGTGATGTACTAACCAAAGGAAGGAGAACTCAAACTAACAAATACAAAATAAGATATAACTGGTTAAATAGTAGTACTGAAAGTGAGTGCTGGGAGTTAGGGAGGACCCCAGGTGGAATATGACTCAACACCATGACACGCTGTAACAAAAAAAGGAAAGCACAGCCAGTGATGTGTTAGTAGGACTGACGCATGTCAGATATCGGAAGTATTTCACTAAGCATAAGTGAGACTTCTCTTAAGGTGCAATTTGAAACTCTGTATTTTACAAAAAAATGAAGATAAATTAGACAGGAAAACATCCTCCTATATGGAAAGGTTGAATTTGTTCTCTATTTTTTCAGTCTGGAAAAGAGGAGACTCAGGAGAATATGATAGGAGCTTCCAACACAGTAACCAAGAATATGTGACCAGTAACATAAGAACTCATTTAATGCAGAGCGAACAATATATAAGCTACATATTAGGAAAAGTTTCTTAAAAACAGTTAAAAGCTACAGAAGGATATCTGCAGGGTACCTCAGTGTCTGCCTAATTATCCTTACCTCTCAGCATGGCTGATTATCCCAGGCTGGCTACACTATGCCTGGCTGATAGTCTGTCCAATGTCAAAACCGTCCGCTCAGAGCTAGTTGTGTTCTCTCTGCTCCATGTGACGTCTTGCAGCACTACTCTGCATTCAAATGACATTGAGTTCCCTGCAGGACTGCATCGCTGTGATGCAGTGCTTGACTACAACGAGTGTAGCTGGTCCAAGATTTCTTGCTTCACCTGTCCACACCAGAATGGTGGAGGCAAGCACTACTGAGTGCAGGTTTCTGCCAAGGACACAAAAACACAAAAGGAAGCTGAGCAGTGCATTAGCTCAGCATGCAAGGAAAACATATGGGGCTTGCTTCCAAACCCCAAGAAGGCAGGTCACCCTGCTTCAGCCAAGGTATCACCAGGCAAGTAGGTCCCCAGCAGCATATTGTAAGGGAAGCGCATCTCCCAACTTGTTCTTAGCATTGAAGTTCATTGGCAATCCTTGTCTTACAGAGAAGGCAGATCCATCTAAGGTTATCATTACAGAAAAGAAGGGAAGACAGGAATTCTTCAGCTACTTCGGACAGTAAAAACATTTTTGTCTGTCTGGGCAGCATTCAGGACTCCAGTGTTGTGGTGCTCAGAATCTGCCCATACACTCTACTCACTTTAGCTCACACAGGAACATCATGCGACACATTTTCCAAGTTTTCTTACAGTCAGTACAAGGTAGCCTTGCAGGAATAACCCAGGTATAGCAGCCTTCCTGGGGTAAAGCAGTATGGGCAAGATGAGGATCATACCTAAAATGGAAGGCTTCGTGGCAGAGGTATCACCAGGCCTGGTGGCTGGTCAAGGACTCCCTTACTGGTTACTGCCATGGGCATGTTTTCAGGGCTTTTCTTCAGGATGTGACAGCCCTCGTCAGAAGCCCAAAGGACCTCAGCAGTTCCAGAGAGGAACAAAAAATAAACCCCTCTTTGTCTCAGCACTGGAATGCGACCCAGTGTGTACATATGGGAAGAAATAATTGAAATAGACAAAGCCATGGGCAATTGGGCAGTTGATGTGCTTGAGAACTATGAACATCTGTTGTGTGGTAAATATGCAACCATCAGCTTTTCTCCATAGTCTAGAAACAAATTCAAATAAAAGAACAGGATGATAGCTTTTATTTATATGTAACTGTCTATCATAGAAGTCTAGGAATTAACATGCCATTGGGAAATACTAACTTGACAGATCAGCTCATTTGCAGACTACTCTATAGAGTGCATTTCCCCCAGAACAATGTGGATAAAAGAGAGCATTCATGGGAACAACTGTCCTCTACCTCCTCTTTCTCTCTGAATCCCTTTGCCACCTCCTCCTTCTCTTAACACATCTGCTTCCCAGCCCATGGGCACCCTCTGATGGATCTATTTCCTGCATTGATCAGCTTCCACCTTGGATGTACAGGTGTTCCTAGGCCACACCATCCGCTAGAGCTTCGAACAAGCAAATGCAGGCTTTCTCTCTGCAGGAATTTCCTAAACATCCATAGCCTCATACTTCTCATACCTCTGCGCTGCCATGGTGCCTACAAACCCAACTGTGCAGTTGCTTTGTGTGCTGAACAATACTGTTTCGTGGTTTCCCGGCATTCTCTACCAGTATCCTCTGTCATCCCCCTCCAGGACTCAGAGGACAGGCTTTCTGAAAGGATAACCTTTTGGTTCTCTGTCTTTAGAATGCCTAGCACAGCCCAGTCTCTTCCAAAATTGAGGCTTGCAGGTGCAGTGGTTACAAAAAAAAAAAAATAAAGGCATCACCATTAATTCACCTTCTCTTTCTATACAGGAAATTGTGATCGGCAGGAAGAATTTGGGTCAGACATGCATTTTGTGCTATCTCATTGAAAACAACAGAGCATTAGGAGATGTAACCGTCAATGCTTGGAGCTAGAAAGGACCCAGAAAAACAGTCACCAAAATTCAAAACCACACCCTGTTACAAAGACAGCAAATTACCATCACTGAAGCAATACTTTTATATTGTTAAAACAAGGTAAGTGCACTTCATTTAATCCAGATTAGTGGCATACTGTCAACCTCAGAGATACTTTATTACTATGAAATTGTTGCTTTTCATGAATAGATCCTTGGCCAATGGCTAAAGGAAAACACCAGCAGAGGATCAGGAGCTTGCAGAGAGCTTAGCTGATAAGAGAATGGGTTAAAGAGAAACCATTCTTATTTGTGTGACAATCATCTTGTGAGAATATTTTCTGTCTGTGCTATTTTTGGTTCCCAGTGAGATCATTCTTACAAGAATATGGCATTAGAATTTGAATACAGGCATAGTAAGAGCACTTTGCATGTGTGCCCACACATTCCTCCTTCCCCCCGCCCCCCTCCATCAGGGAGCTCCACTGCTGAGCAAGGTCAAATTATATCAATAAGGCACTGCAGGAAAATCTTTTACATTCCCAGATTGGTAAGAGAAATTAAAACTCATCTCCTGGGATTTTCAAATCAAGGAATGTTGTTTATTTTAAGGATCACTGTAGCATTATATTTATGACTCATTAATCATCTTTGCTCGAAAATCTACGTCAAATGAGGAACCTACTGCACTTAGAAGATTTGCACACGATGCCCAGATTCTGTCTGTCTTTAACCACATCATCTAATGGAAAGGAAAGCCTTTCTCTTCTGCAAAAGAATTTGAAATTATGGACAAGTCCCTGCAATTATGGACTGAGTTACTTAACCTTTCTGACACTAGTTCTCTCCCACAGGTCTCTTTTGGGCAAGAGTAACTCTCAGAGTGTGCTTATGGCAGAAAGAGATTTACTGGAGCAGCTGAGGGAATTAATAACTTTTGGTGCAGTATGCATGTTCCTAGTAGGTTTTAGCTGTGCCTGCACATGGCTGCATTTGGGCTCAGCTTTTATAGTGCCCAGCACAAGTTCAGCACAGCAGAAGGGTAGGGCAGGGTAGCTCATTTGCCACATCCCAAAACCAGACTCGATCTGGTTTTGCTAATGGACGCTCCTGATGCTGGGCTCTAAGCAGAAGCAAAGTCTCTGCAGCACAGACAACCCTTGCTTGAGACAAGAGCCAAGGCGTGATAGCGCAAGCAGCACATGGGCAACTGTACGCAGTGCAGTTCCAAGAGGACACGTTAGGAGTCTGGTGCTGGTTACACAGAGAAAGTCATTATGCAGCAGCTGACCTGACCAGCAGGACAGCAGCCTGTATTTCATTCAAGACTTTAAAAAGGCCCTTGACTAACTCAGTTTTGTTTTCCATTTATGTGAGTTCTCAAAATTAACCTCCCAAGGGAACTAGAGGATACACTTCAAAGTCTATTCATGTAAACAGCTAGAAAGGTCTGTTTGTTCTACTCCTGCTGGAAGCGATACTCCTGCTGAAAAATGTAATGCACTTCTTTATCTTCATGATATTAAAAATACAAGGCATTGATTGTGCTTTCAGCATAAGTAAAACCACCACAATTAAGTCAAACCTCTCATGTTGGGAAAGAACTGGGCTGTAAGCTTTGCTTATTGAGAAGTCATTAAAGCATCACGTCTCTCCAGTACACATCCATAAAAGACAGGGTAGAACATTGCTGTTACAGGATTATAAACCACATACCGATGAACAAAGACTTTATATTTACTGAATTTTCTAAGGGAGTTTAAAAATGTTTCCTTAATTTGTCAATGAACATTCATTTAATAACATTAACACTAAATGCACAGTACTGATTAAGCATAACTGTGAAATTATTGCTTTAGGATTTCAAATTCCTTTCCAGATATTAAGGAACTGATCCTCATCCCAGTTAGTGAGGAATATGACTATTTGCACAGCACAGTAAACTGCAGCAGGAGGATCAAGCACCTTCCCTGTGTTTTCTGCAGGCTACATCAGCGCTCTGTAGAGCAGCATAGTCCTGGCAGTCAGATCAGTCGGACCAGAGACCTGGTTGCTTTGGCTGCATTAACCAGAAACTCTTTCTCAGCTATGGGTTTCCACAGATGTCAGGGTAAGGAATGGAGAGATGTGCACTCCCAGATCTCGTCTCAATATGGAGTCTGGACATGGTCCTGACTCCTTGAGCTCAGACTGCCAAATGGCAAAGAACAAAGCTAGGACCAGAATTCATAGCATTCAGTTCATGGCACTGTGGTTTACAGGTGTTCTTTAAATATCAAATGCCTAAAAGAAAATAATGTAAATAAAGAAAAATATTAAGCAATAGCACAGATCAAAGAAATGGCTGGTGTAGGGAACCAATCTATTTTGCTATGATTCTCTCTGAACCGTAGAACTCATTCAATCCACCTACAATTTCATCCTCATTTTCCTTCCAGTAACTTGACTCTGACTTTGCCTAATTCCCAGCACACACCAGTGGGGAAGCCACCTCAGAAAAAATACTGTAGCTTAAGCTGTTGTTGCCTAATAGAAATCATATGACACAGGCATCCCACCAAATGATTATCAATCAATATGTACAGATATTTTAATACAAACTATTAGAGTTTTTAAGTGCTACAATAAGGCAGTTCTTACCACCTCTGAGCTCTCCATTGGTTTTCATGGCTCAGAAGTGTAGGAAATTTTGGACCATGTGTGCATGAGCATTTCACAAGGCAGAGAGGTTGAGCACAAGACAATGAGGTTCAGCATTGCCTCCAAAGCAAGAGACTCAATGCAAACCCAAACCCTTGAATCCCAGCCTCTCAAAACCAAGCAGCACGTCGGTGAAAGCAGACCACAAAGCTTCCTGCTCCAGCAGCCTACATGGCTTATGGGAGAGCAAATTCAGGTAGCCAAGAAACATATAGCAACATGCAATGACAGCAGACAAACAGGGAGGAGAGGAGAACCGCCACCCCAGAAATAAAGAGTCAGTAGAATTGCAGATAGCAAACTTCCATCTGCTTGCTGGTTCCTAGGAAGAAGTAGAACTCACTATACTGAGTGAATATTAAAATACCCAAATCTCTGTGGGGGAGAAGTTCAGTGTAATACCTGCACTTGGTGCTCTGTTCTGGCTTTATCCAAGGACTTTCAGTCCACTCTATGAGAGCCCGTTTTAATCCACTTTGAAAGCAGATTATGCCAGGTCATAAAAAGGCAGTCTTGACGTAGAATGAGAGAGCCACAGAGCGAGGTGGGGCACGGCAGTTGGTGTACCTTCTGTTCACAAACTGCCACACTGGCCTATAATTTTCCCCAAGGATTAGATCAATAGGGTACAAGAAAGTCCCCAGTAACATCTCAGCTAGCAATATGTAGTTTCTATTAGACCTCATTTAGGTCTTTTTAAAAGGCTCTGATTTGATTCATTATTTCACTTGTACTAAACTGAGGTCAACTTTATTCCTTTGGGACCAAATAAACAAACAGAACTCAAGGCATCTTACCAGTGTTCTTATAACAAACACCCTTGTTAGAGGAGATGCAAAGAAAGGACTTGTAAAAAGAAAGCTCTGGAACGGAGTAAAGGAAATGCCATATTTTGGAAATGAAAGTTTTAGGGTCTTTCTCCTTCTCAAAATCAACAAGATTCTTGCTTTAAGTTAAAAGCAGTCATAAGAAGAATGTTTTGGTGAAGAGTCCCATTAGTGGAGTTTTGCAATAAGCTGCTACGAGTAAAACTGTATTAATTTCCATTAAAGGACATGAGGCTTTCAGAGGCAAAGGAGTAGTATTTGCTGTATAAAGTACAGGTGAGCTTCTGTGAAAATGTTGGTTGAAGTGAAAAAACTGATGCATTGATGCGTAACACTACATATTTTTTCACTCACGTTCCTCAAGAGGTAGCAGTGACTTCTCCCACTGCAGGCAGCAGGAGTTACAGATGTGCAGCACATCAAGTATGTCCTTTCAAAAAAACCAAACTCCAGAGATCATGAATTGAACCTCACAATCCAACAGTTTCTAAATAGCACAGATAAGGAGGTATTTACCCCTGCATGGATATGTAGATACAAAAAAAGGTTTCCTTCTGCTGTTCTTCAGGCTCTGTACAAAACTTCTCCTTTCTACCTGAGATCAGGGGAACTCTGTGGCTAGTCTAATTTGTGCCATCTGCAGATAAACTCTAGGGGCTAAAAGGGAGTCAAAGAGACATGACAAATGGGTATCCCTGCCTTTCTCATAGGCACACATTTTCCCTTGTTTTCCTGCTTTTCCTGCCAGGAGAGAGAAAAGGCTGATATGAGAAGCAAATTCAGCTCTTTCACCATGTCCACCACGCAGATAAGGAGACCCTCCCTGGACCAACAGCACCTGCATTAGATGTAAACGTACATGAGAGATTAGACACAAAGCAGCCTCATTATATGAGCATAATCTACTTTAGATCTCGCAGGCAGGAGGAGGCATGACACTCAGTTTTGAAAATCAGCTCGCTCTATCGCAGTCCTGCAGTGCCTGCAGGTCCAAAAGCCGTATCAAACCCAGAAGGCCTTTTGTCTTCTCTAGAGCCAATCTGTAAGGCCAGGGATTCTGCTGGGTTTGCTTTAGCTTGGATATGTAGTGTCAACACAACAGCAGCTCTGGCTGCACGCAGATTGGTGGAGAAAGTAGGTCAACATGAGACAAGCTGTTCTCAGAGTAGCATTTCTCGCTCCTCTCCCTTCCCTCTTTATAAATGAAGAGTGCTAAACTAGTTGCTTTGAAAATCACATAGGCGTTCACCCTGTCAAACAGAAGTAGAGCCATTTTTGCTGAATATGCTGCAGTTCTAGATGATTGTTTTATTATGCAATGTAGAACAATGTGCCATGTTTGTAACAGGGTTCATAGGAGACCTTGCTCGTTAGTACTAAAATCCAAATTAATTACCGAAGAGCTGGTTTGAGTTTTAGAAAACAAGGGGACTATGTAAGCAAAACTAAAATAATTATAAATATTAAATGAATATTCATGTAAGATGCAAATATTTACACCGTTCATGTTTTTTTGTTGCAAAAAATTAGTTTCACCGTTGTACGCCAAAAGAACAATCAGAAATTGTGTTTTAACTCAGAACACACTGTGTTCAGTGAAAAGGTCATCAAACAAAAAAACCATAATAAAACCATCGCGTCTCTGCGACCTGCCTTGATGAGCAGCACTGCTCAACAGACATGGATCTGCAACGCACAGAGATGCATTCTCATTTTTCCAGCCTCATTTACCCTTGAAAACCAACTACCCAGGTATGCTCAGGCAATACACAGAAAGAAGGATGTGAGGAGTGCCCACGGATGGTTCAGTAACCAGACAGTCAAAATGAGCAAATTAATCCAATATAGGCTTTGTATCTCCTGTGCACACTCTGAATTATACTGGGAACCTTTAGAAGGTAGAATGGTGACTCCTTCAACTTCTCTAAATAGTTTAACTATCTCCCTATATATGTCCCAAGAGTCCCATCCTTAGAAAAGAGGAAAAAAAAAAATCACTATAAATTGATGCATGCCAGTAACAGGCATTACCTTGAAAGGGCTCTCTCTCACATCATATATATGATGAAGTACTGAGGGCAAGAGTTATACTACCAAAAATCTGTCTTACTTTCCTAATTCAAGAAATACAATTCATTTCAAGAGGAGTATTCATGAGTTAAGAAAGCCAGATCTGGAGCTGGATCGCATTCAAGTCCCCTGGAAGTCAATGGAACCACTCTCAGTGATTGCAGAATAAGAAAGATTGGCCTTGTGCCCATGTTTAGCACTGGATATGTACTTTTCCATGGTACATATTTTTCCTATATATAATGCAAATCTCTCTCTTAATTTCTTTTTCTTCTGCTCAGAGTACTATTTGTTGTTAATGAGCATTGAATCCATCCTGGTTCTATCATACCCTCTGAGTCTTTGCATAGGTAATTCAGCAAATTTTCCTGTTAATTGCTAGCCAGTATTTGAGGGAAAAGTAACCATAATTTATTCCACCTTTGGACATGTGCTACATTTCAGACAAAGCTTCAGAAGAAGAAAGGATTTCCTCTTTTGTTCTAAAACACTACAGCTGTGGGACCCATTACTCTTACCAGCGCCAATTCTCCACTGTCCATCAGGTCAATGGGACCAGACATGGATGCAGAAGGCATGGGAATAGAATTTCTTTTTCATGCAGGACTTCTGGTGCAAATTCAGCTTGTCCTGTGTTGAGAGAGTAGGAGAAAGTGCTAAACAGCGTAAATGGAATTTTATCTTAGGGGTAGCTATTTATTTCTTGACAGTACTGCTGTGCTTGTATGGCTCAATCATGTTCTGGGACCCAATAATGCCAGGTCTTGTACAAACACATATCAAAATGAGAAGGCCTGCCCCAAAGAACACTCTTTCTCTTATATATACTTTACGTGCACAAGCAGAAAGAAACATATGATAGTTTATCATCGTAGTAACTGTATAGACAAGCTTTCAAGAAAACGAGAGGAGAGTTGACTATTGCAGCAATAACATTTCCAAAGAAATTTCAGGCTAGCAACTGAAAAGGGTTTTTTTGAGCAATGTGGAATATGCTTTAGCCAGATCTAGTCTGTAAGCATCTTATTTAATTGCTGCTACATTACTGAAATTACTGCCTTGAGGCTCCAGCCAAGATCAAGCCCAACTTCTGGTAAACAGGCACTAAGTCTTACATATATCACCAAGTAAGACACATGCTCCACTCTGACATTGAGGCTCTGGAGCGTGTCCAGAGAAGAGCAACAAAGCATCTAGAGAACAAGTCTTATGAGAAGCAGTTGAGGGAACTGGGACTGCTTAGTTTGCAGAAAAGGACGCTGAGGGAAGATCTCATCACTCTTTACAACTGCTTGAAAGGAGGTTGTAGTGAGGCAGGTGTTGGTCTCATCTACCAAGTAACAAGTGATACAATGAGAGGAAATGGCCTCAAGTTGTGCCACAGGAGGTTTGGATTGGATATTAGGAAAAATTTCTTCACTGAGAGGGTTATTAGGCACTGGAAGGGGCTGCCCCGGGAGGTGGTGGACTCACCATCCCTGGAGGTATTGAAAAGACACATAGACATGGTACTTTAGGGACATGGTTTAGTAGTGGACTTGGCAGTGTTAGGTTAACAGTTGAACTTGATCATCTTAAGGGTATTTTCCATTTAGGTTGGTAACACACTTCCCTGAGTAATTCCTACAATTGATCAGAGGCAGCCTCCAAGGGAAGGAAAGAGTGAAAAGGGTCACATAAACTGACCTGGCTCTAACATGGGTCTCCTAGAGCACACCTCAGAATGTTGGAAATGAGAATATCTCCTGTTCAGTTATATTCTTTGCTTTACAGTAGTCAGCATCAATTGAACTTTACAGTTAACTTACACATTTTTTTCTTTGCTCTAGTTCCTCTTTACTTTTAGCAATTGTGGTTCTATCTTCCTCTATGATTTGTTTAATATCAAAGGAGTAGGGGGAGGGAGAGAGAGAGAGAAATACTCCATCTGATGTGGGAACACTTTCTCCTTTGTATCAGAGAACCATCTGCTAATTTACAAAATACAAACAAAGTTACTGGATGTGCAAGAACCCCTGTTGGGAAACCAGGCACACACAGTGCCTGTACCACGTCAAGGAGTACTGCGTTTATTCTGGAATGCATAGCTCTCTCGGTTTCTTTTATCTTTGGGTATTTTTCCTCCTTTTTCTCATTTTATTGAACTCAGTTCAGCATAGCGAATAAGCTCTAGCAAAACAATAAATATGGAATATTTATAGAATATTTTTCCTACTGTACAAAGCACTTTTCTAACCAGAAACAGAAATCATATTGAGCAGCAACTATTCTGCAGGCTGATGCATGGAAAGTTGACAGCCCTGCATCTTCCACCTCACTGTTTTGAAGCCTGGGTCTCTGTCGACCCTCTCTGAACAGTTGTGTGACACGAGTCAAGTTAGTCCAACAGTTCTTTTCATCCTCTCTCCCTGCCTCCTCTGTGCACCATGCAGGGAAAGGCACAATACAGTATTCAGGAAATATCACAACTTTGTCTTTTTCTATTGTTCTGCAAGTGAGAAATAGGAAAAAGAAAAAAAAAAAGAGAAGAAGAAAAGCAAGAGATACCTCCTGTGCTTCTAATCGGCAGTGAGCAGAATGAGCCAGCTCACTGTGGTCTCACCACAGGTTGGGAGAAGGAATATTACCCTCCAGAAGACAGAGAAAAGAAAGTATCCAGGGGGAATTTATATGAAATGGTTAAATAAGCAGCAGTTTATGTTTAGTGTTCAGACTTCTTTTCTTAATTTCAGGTAGTACAGAGGTTTCAAAACAGCCAGAAATATGTAAATACCTGTAGACAGATCTGCAAACTTGTTTCCTAAAAACTGGAAGTCTGTATGGCAAAGATAAGGCCGCGGACAAAATATATCTAACACAATACTCAGAAAATAGGCTACTAAATGACCCATTTCTTGTAAGCTGGACTAAAATGTGCTTAAATTGGGAGGGGTTTGGGTCTATGTTTTCATACAAATTTAGCATTTGAGCATCTTACCACACTGACAGGCCTGAAAGGCAGAGCAGAGACAGCAGCAAAGATAAACTAAACACATTTTTTCTCTTCCTTGTGCCTCACTCAGGTGAAAAGATAAAAACAAGCTGAAAATATTTCAAAGTCAGCATCCCCAAGGGAGCCTTGTGTAGACAGTGGAGTCTGGCACATGGGGCCAGGCTGACACAGAGGAGCTCCGTGGCACAGCACAGCTATATTAGCAGAGACGTAGCTCCACGTGAAAGCAGCTTCCCCATTTCTGAACCCAAACCAATTCCCCGAAGGATGGGAAGGTGTTTTCTGGACCACACTTTCTAAGCCTGATGGATCTGGGAGCGGGACGGATGGGTCACAACATGCCAGCTCCCTGTCTGTGTGCTGGTGCTGCGGAGATGTGCTGTATCTCGGTGTCCACTCCAGACTGGGGCTCTCTGTGCAGACTACCGATAAGGATGTCAGTTGTAGTGACAGACTCTTTAGCTACGGACACACGCCTGTCAAACAGCAGACTGACATCACCAGGTTTACTGGTACAGAGCCTACATGGACAGTTCCTGATGGGAACAACTTCCAGGCACCAGCTTCAACAATATGAAATGGTGACACAGAAGCCCTGACGACAGCATCAACAATCCTGTATTTTTGACAAATAAATTGCAATTTAAACTTGCAACTGAAGCCTGACACATTGCCAATTAACACAACTGCAAATATAAAATCAAGAAACAAATCCACTGTGTTGTAAAATCCTAAGATACAAATGGTAACGAATGAACGTGAGACTGCCCCGTGTCTCATCAAATCAGTCTAAAATTAAGAAACCTTTCAAATATTGCAATAGTCTCAGATACCACTGATGAGTACACCATGAAGGTAGGTATGTGTATGCTTATACAAGCGCCCTATGGGTATGAATAAGAATTATGTATGAGTTACAGTTTGTCACCTAAGCTGACAGTACAAGGATTCCCGCACAAATTACCATAGTTAAACAAAAGACTCGTATTTCCTGCAAGACATGCTGCATTAAGAGTGGACTTTTCAATATGTAACATATATAATAAACCAAACCCTTTTATTTTCTATGATGTTTGAGACACCTATTCAGCAATCCGAAGCTATACGTATGGTGGTATTTGCTATGTATGTAACCATGTAATTTCTGTATCCCTGTCCTTCTTTTCCATGCAAAAAGCACATGGTATAACTGAAAAACAGTAGAAGCAAACCTGCATTCGTTATAACCAGCAGGAGTTCTGCTTATTTATTGAAGATCTTTTGGTTTTGGCTGGGATAGAGTTAATTTTATTCTTAGTACCTGGTATGGTGCTCTGTTCTGGATTTATGAGAATAATGCTGATAACACACTGGTGTTTTAGTTGTTGCTAAGCAGTGCTTTCACAAACTCAAGGAATCTTCAGCTTCCTGTGCCCTGCTGGTCGGAGGGGGCCTGGCCAGGACAGCTGACCCAAATTGGCCAAAGGGATATCCCACACCGTAGGACAGCATGCCCAGTATATAAACTGCGGCAGTTGGCCAAGGGGTGGCCAGTGCTCAGGGACAGGCTAGACATTGGTTAGTGGGTGATGAACAATTGCGTAGTGCATCACTTCTATCACTATTTCCCACCCACCCACTCCCTGCTTCTTTTTCTATGCTGTTAAACTCTTTTCTTTCAATTAATAAGTTTACTTTTCTTTCTGATTCTCTGCCCCGTGCCCCTGGGGGGGCAGTGAGCAAAGGGCTGAGTGGTATTTAGCTGCTTGTCGGGTTAAACCACAGCAGGAGACAAGATTTTACCCAATATATTAAAACAAATAGTCCTGAGAGTGCAGCAACATCCAATCCACTGACCCTTCAACTTTCTCCTAGTGGAAGGGCTGCTGGTGAGCCATGAGTATTGTTGAGAAACATATTAGCTAATTTTGCTATCTACATTATCATCTGCATCAAAATGCAGATTGAATGCTCTGCCAACAGCAGCTCTGATAACAGCAAATAGCAACACACAGGTGTCAGTACGTGTTACCTCCCAGGGCAGGCTGTCATTATTCCGTGTGCACGTGTGTGCTCACTCCTGAGTCCCACACCATCATGGGAACCTTCACAGGCACCATGGATAGGAATCCTATCAGTAAAAAATTATTTACATCCAGCCTAGCTTTAGAAAGCTACAAATGTTTAATGAGTTCACACTAGCATTGCTTTTTGGGAAGATTAAAAAGTTAGTTTCCGATAAAGCCCTGCCACTAAACTGTTTTTCTGTTTTCAGAAAGAAACTCCACTATCCTAAGATATTCCAGAACCCTACAGTATTTCTACTATTTCCAGGACAGTTACCACAACTTTGATATAAAGCCCATCTGACATAAAGAGTCCTTGCAAGTGCCATTATAAAAAACATGAGCTTGGAATGGGAAACTGCTGGCTATGATTCCTACAGACCTGAATAGGAAAGTATTAAAGATGAGTTAATTTTAACCAACATAATTCCTGGTTTCATTGCCAGCATTCCTGCAAATAGACTGTGTCATTCATCACATTTCCTGTTTTATACTATTTTGATAACGCAGAGTCTCTTCACTCAAACATCCAGGCTATCATATAACATCTTTCTCCCTCTGAAGGGACTACACAGAGTATATGAGGCTGGAGCTGCTTTAAATAGTTTCCATTGCTCTGTGTACACAGCGTACGATTTTTCCCCTTCATCCTCCAGCACTTTTCCATTGCAGCCTTCAAACGTCACACGGTGCCTTATGCACCTATCAACTCACATGTACCATGGGGTAAGTTTTAGTTTCACTTATGTTGGCATAATCCCACTAAAGCCAGAAGGATTGCCTGGGTTTATCTGAGATCAGAAGGCAGCCTCAAGTTAGGTTGAGCTACATAAGTGTTTGGAAGGAACAATTATGTTCTGCAGCAAAAGAGGAAGGTTTCAGAATTTAGACTGACATAGGAGCTGATATTCCCCACACATCGATGTACTCAGTACTGTCACTACTTGGCCTTGGGAGATATTTTTGCTGTGAATGCCATTTCTTGCATAGGATAAAGCCAAATTGCTGATCATCTGTGTTTTTAATAAATAGAATCAACATCACATCTGATATCATTAACAGTAGGGAGAGTCGTCTTTCTGGATAATCGCGACGTATTATGGCAGAATATCCAGATACTATCAGTGATGATAGAGTAAATAGATTAGGGGAGAGGAAAGAAATAACATTCAACCCAAGCTCTTGATGCAGCAGCAATGAACTAAAATTCTTATTCTCTTCTTGTCCCAAAAGACTTGGCACTGCTTGGGCTCTCAAACAACTATCATATTTCACAGCAGAAAGGCTGCATTCCAGTTTAAGTTTGTGTTTTAAATGCAGTTTTGTAAAGCATTGTGGGATTTTCCAGGCTGAAAGGCATCATATATAAATTTAAAATATCATTATTATTTCAACATTATTTATGGATACCATCTGTTCGTAACTCTGTCTCTTCTTTTTAATGTTCTTATCACAGACTGCCTTGCTTATTACTTGCTAAATTGGTCAGAATTCAGTTCAAGCTATCTTTGACTTATGTGTTTACCTCAACGTGTGCCTGCCAAGAGTGATGTTTATGGCATATCTTGCATTGATTTTAGAATTTCTGAAAGTAATAAAGCACTGAATGAGGTTCATTTCTTCTCACAAATTAGAATCTGTCATATTAATAGAGTAATATAATCCTGTCATCGCTTCCATTTGTTTCTTTCGTCAAACTGATAGGAAAGAGAGGTTAACTTTGCGTTCACTTAGGCTGTTTAAAAGTCCTAGATGAAGCTGGTGGTTTACTTTTAAAATCTTCAGGAACGATCATTTCAAGCCTGTTTATGTTACCCCTTTGTGTAAAACAACCTTCTTCTATGAGTTGCCAGGGTGGCATCTCTGAGGCTCCTCCAGTGCACGGCACTGCTCGTTGCAGCAAGAAGACAGGACCAAGCTCTTCATTGCTCCCAGTGATGATGTTGTGAACAGAAGGTGTGCACTGGAAGAGCCTGGTCCCCAGGGCCTTCTGCTCTTACTCTGCTCTGAGGTGGCAGGGTGGGCTGTACCCCATTTCTTCCTCAAGACAACATCTGGTATCTGGGTAGAGATCATGCACATCCCCACCTGTGCTCTTCCACAACACTCTCATGGCTGAGCTTGGAGAGGTCAGGATAGTGCTCAGCACTGGTTAATGAGATACAAAGCGCACAGTATTGCTCTCACTCCTGGGATGGTCACCCTTGCATACCATGTCCTCGTTATGGTGCCATCTACACTCACTATTTAGTCCGTATTTACTCTTTAAAACCTGTCCAAAGTATAAACCTTTACATCAGCTGTTGTCACGTCAGTTTTTACAAGTTTTATGCAAATAATAATATAGAATTCAGACAGAAAAAGTCTCCGGATAGGTTTATGGAAGTTTTAGTAGAAGCTATGCAGCAGATTCACCAAATAAACTCCTACCCCCACAGCAGCCAATGCCACACTATAGCTGCCTGGAATTTTTATTTTCTTGGTTTTAACTTCATAACACCCCTTTCCTTTTCCTTCTTGCTTCCTCTTGGCTGACATATTACATAGCTGCTGAAATGATCCTCTAGCCAGGAATGCTGGATGAGCGGCTGCCTGTGGATTAGTGCCAACACTGCACTGGAAACTGGAAAGCAGCACAGACTGGCTTGCACCCGTGTCTCCTTCTCGACAGATAAAAAAACCAGAGCTCCTTGTTAGAGACTGCTGAACTGTGAACCCAAGATTTTCTCCTGCCTTCCCCTGTGGACACACTGGCATTTTGGGGGCCTCTACACCAACCACACATGATGCCAAGTTGAGCTTCCTTCTTCTCTTGCTGCATTTTGAGAACGCCAGGCTGAGATCTGTGCAGTATCAATTATAATCCTGAACACATCTCTCAAAATAAATGTTTTGTGCATTTTTGTAGCAGATCACCCAATAATAGCACATAGCTCAAACAACTAACGGAGCACAAGTCCGCTTCCAATGTGTCAGATAATAATTGTGCTATAACACCACAGTGCATACATGAATAAATACAATTCTAAATTCAATGAGATATTTTCCTTCTGCTACTCCTCCTGCCGCAAATGAATACACCAGCAATTAATTACTGGGCTCAGCAACTCCCTGCAGCAATTGTGTAACAGATTCATTTTCAGTCCCTTGTCTCGTAACCTTTCAGATAATTTTCATGGGTCTGGTATGGCAAGCATAAAAATATATGGTTTTGTTCATTTAATGTTTGTAAATGTTACAGCTCTCAGATACCAGCCATAACTTTCTCAAAGTTCTGCTCCACTGCTTATAAATACTGCAGTATATTTGAATATTAGGATCATTTGAGCTCACAGCTAAGAGTAAAGGATCTTTCTCAATCAGAGATATTTGCATGTTACATTTCATAGTAAAACTTATTTCTATTTAAATTAGTAACATTTGAGAAAGAGTAGATTAGTTCTTTAGAAATATTAAAATATAATAGTATTAGAAATAGTATGATATTAGTAGCTGTCAGCCTACTTCAGTGGTCAGGGCAAAACCAGTCTACCCTGGCCTCTGTAAAGTCACTGCAAGTGCTGCCAGAGAGTTCAGGGAAGCTGGGATTTCACCTAAGTCATTACTTGTGAATCACTAAAAGAAAATTAAGATTGAAACTATGATGCTGTCATTGCACCTCTGTTTTTTTTTAAGCAATTATTTTTAGGATGTACCGTTAAAAGTTGCTGAGCACTTCAGACATTAAGAAAAGGACTTCCATATCAAGAAAACCACAAAGCTCTTTCCCGATCATATTTCGCAAGCACTTGGAAGTCCAATGAGGTCATGTGCCTAGAGCTGACAACACAGCACAGGCTGAACACTGAACAGACATTGCCTAAGTGATGAAAAGCAATGCAATACTACTAGTGTCTTGATGACAATATTATCTACTGTTGCACAGATGTCTCAGAAAAAGCCAACTTTCTCTGTTTCTCCTGTGCAAATCTAAGTCCAAGCCAGGAAGGCACCGGAATTGGACAAAAATAGTTAGGGGGAGCAATCTGAAATCCATGCTTTTTGAACCTGAAATGAGTCCAAAGATCCTTGGGAAAATGATTTTCCAGGCTAGATGAGCAGCAAGAGTAGACTAGCAAAACCAGAAAATAAATCTCCTGACTCTTACAGACCAGGTTTCAACCCTGGATAGCACCACATATGCAATACACCAAGAAAAATTAATAAGACAAAAAAATTCTGGGATTTCTGACTAGAAACACAGCATGGTCCCGTGCTGACAGTAATGGACTGGGACTCAGTTCTGTTTCTGCTACTACTGGGCTGTATAACACATGCTGCCTTCAATGCTATCATACAGGACAGCGACTCTCTCTCCTAGCCAGATGTATAGAGCCCAGCAAATAAAGGCTTTGCAACCAGATTATTAAAAAGAAATAATTCATAGCAAAATTTCTAAGGTGCCCCTTAAGCCAAAACATCATTAACAGGATTACAATGAGCCATAAAGTATTTTTAAGAATCAAATGCTAATTAAAAAGAGAGGAAAAATACTAAATGTGTTTCCCAAGTTCTGCCTAGCTTTGCTCCTCACATCTCTGCTCAATGAATACTCTGCAGCGCTGACTGATTTATGAAAGCTGAACTCTAGACTGCACAGGACACATACTAAACCATAGCATGCCTTCTCTAAGGAGTAGTCTTTTATTTATTTATTTCAATGTTAGGTATCTAGATAGCGCATCCCAAAAGATGGAAGAAAACCTGTATTTCCCTCTTCCTGAAATGTCTTTACCTTAACCTTTTTTAATATAAAAGCTGGCAATGCAGTGGGTTTAGATCCAACCATATATTTAAACTAGACTGCACAGTGACTACAGATGCTTCTGGACCCGGCATTTGCTTCTGTAAGCTGAGAAATGGGCACAGTCCCTTCATAACCACACACAGCTTTCCCATCTATAGTTGACATTTCATGATGTCACAGTGGGATTTCTCCCACTGTCTTGAACCTACAGTGACTGAAATCTGCCTTTGAGGCACACGGGATTTACCAGTCTTCACCCTGCATTTTGCAGGGCTTAGGCAGCCGCTTGGCATATTTCACTGCGGACAAGAACCATCACTTACAGACTGGTGACTTGGCACATGAGGGATGATAAGCAATACCATGTACTACTGAGTGACTTCACTAATGGTGTCTGGAGACCATCCACCACCACGGAAGATGCAATCCTTTATATCTGCAGTTTTTCATTGATCTTGTTTACCACCTTTGCAGAGCAGCCTTATCATCCACTCTCAATGCACAGCACTCCCATGGGCCAGTGCAGCCACTACCCAGAGTACTCAGATAAAGTCATGCTTATCATCTATCTCCAGTCTTTCTCCAAACACAACAGACTACAGGAGATTGGGGCTACACCGCAGATCTGAAATACAGAGAGATTCAAAACTTCATTTCTAGCTGGCATCTGTCTAATCAATTCTCCACTTAAAAAAAGCCCAGACACGTAACAGCTGCTCTTCTCTTTGTACCTAAATGCTCAAACTTACATGCTTATCGTAGAGCTTTAGTCAACACAGTCAGGCAGGTAAAAAAAAATATATATATAAAGAGAATAAGGGTTTTTTTGCACAAAGCATCAAAAAGCAATCTTTTAAAAAAGCATGGTTTGTGAAAGATTTTGTCCAGTGTTAGTGCATTACTAACCACTTTTCCACGCTGCCTTGGCCTGTAGAAACAATTGAAACCTGAGAAAACACAAGGGATATGTCCTCATTTTCTACTATATTTTCTTAATAGGATGGCAGGTGAGTTACAGTCAAGACTTCATTTGTGCAGGAAGTCTACGTATCTAACTTTAATCAGCTGCAAATACCAGTAAGGCAGAGTAACAGGAAGGAAATAACCATGGGGTTGATTGTCAAGAGATCCCATATTTCTGTACTTCTCCATGTAGCCCAGGTTCCTTCATTTCAGTCTGCTCTAGCATACAAACCATAGCAGATTACAAAAACATTGTGAGGATTAGTTAATGTTCTTTGCCTTTGAAAATGTAAAGCTCTCTGTTGCCTAACAGTTTAGGTGGATGTCCAAAGGGATTTACAAAAGCACTAAAGCAGGTTAAATGCCTACACCCCACTGACTATCAAAGACTTTCCATAAACCTGACACTATAAATGGAGTAGCAATAAGACAGAACGCTGTCACTCCATCTCTGTACGGGCCAGGATACTGGAACAGTTTTTCAGATTTTCTTCTAATGACTACACCTTAGTAACAGCCTGTTTGCTGCTGGCTGACACTGATTTGAAGTAGGTACCTACCTGGCTCAATGTCTCCCATGTCTCAAATCAATACCTAAAATCAACAGGCAGCTTAATCCCTTAAGGTGCTACTGTCCAGGCGGGCTTTTTAACCGAGTGAGACCAACTGCAAAACTGAATGCTGGATGCCAACAAAATATACACATCTAATGACCCTAACATGGTGCAGAGGTCCAATGTGCCAAGTGCTCTGCTGTAGCTACCAAATTGCTTGAATTTGTCTTGGATGACTCTGTATTACTCAGGCATAGCTGGCACATACAGACTCCAATAAACAGGACTCCTCCCAAACTAGGCAGCGATAAACTGGCCATAAAATCTCCCTAATTGTATTAAGCTGCTGTTGTAACCAGTTGTATTTCTGTCTATTAAATGCTAGTTAAGACATTGCTTCTGAGTTGCTTTCACCATCAGCTCAGAGACCTTGTAAGGAGGGTTCAGAAATGACAAAAAGACCCGGGCTTTTCTGATAAATACAGCTGTTCACCCCAGCAACGCAGCCTGATCTGACCAGTCAAAAGTGCACGTGGAGACTGAACAGATCCAGCTATAAGCTCCTCTACACTACACTTGATCTTAGCCAAAAGGCTGAGAAGCTGCCTCCCCTGAGTACAAATATAGCAGCTCTGTTGGTCAAAGTTGGCCGCTCACAGGTATCCACTCTGTTTCTTGGGCAGGTTTTGCAGTCTGCATCGAACTGTCCATAATGTGGCAATTTTGGTCTACCTGCACCCAAGTGAACTGGTTTCAAGTGTCTAACGTAAGTCTTTTGCCTGGATCAAACAGTGGATATACCCTACCAGCAGTTGGGAGTTAGAAAACTGGTTTTGTCATCAGAGAGGCACAGTGAAGAACAAAAAAATAGGCTTAAATTACACTTTAAAATGAGCTACAGAAATTGGCTCGTGAAGAACACAGCAAATGTTTTACTCTCCAGTAGGCAGTGCATCTTACCAGGAGCATGAAATGGGAGGGCTCAGGGTTTTGTCCCCTGATGATTACAGGTATCCAGGTGGACTTTGAATTTTGTAAGCCTTCAAGCCCAAATTGTCTTAGGAACTGTCTGTTTAAAAGCACACATTTCTCTTTGCACATTTTGGTCAGCACTGTAATCAAGGGAGCCACATATGCTGGATCCTATTCAACTTAATAGATAGAAATTTGGCAGTAGAGTATTCTCCATATGGGGTTTTCAGCTGTAGAAAAGCTTCTGCCTTTGCTATAAAATAGATTGGGATTGTTCCTTTCCAGAGTAAGCTGCCTCTTCATCTATAGGGTCGAGGAGAGCTGGATTCAAATGTGAGTTGGCTCTTTATGTGGAATTGAGCACTAGTTAAAAAAAACCCCAACATGTTGGCTTTCAAAGGGTGTTTGTCATGTTGCTCTGAAATTCTGAGGCAGTTATTACCCATTTTGTCTTGATTATATTTTTGGTTTAAGTTTTATCAAGAGCACCCAGGGAAATAGATTGGCAGATCCATCAAATGTAACTTAAAATGAATAAATGTGTCTTTCTAGTCACTGGCCTAACTGTGAAGGTTCGGTGGTTTAATAGAAACAATAGACCACAGAACATCACATTGAAGTTATGTCACCAAACAAAATTATAATGAGATAAATGTACAAATACATTTTCTCTATATACTGCAGGTATAATGGTTTGATTGTATGGACACAACTTACTTTCCCAGCAAAACAGAAGTTTAGCCTGAAATAATTAATTTGTGGAGGCAAAGCCTAACATTTCCATAGTTGCCAAAGGGAAAGTAAAGAACAATCGTAAGGACAGGGAAAAAAAACTCACAATGAGATCGCTGGGAATAATTCCAAAAGCATGAAATGAATGTAAATCACAAATAGCTCCTGTGAAGCTAATGTAAGAATCGGTGAGAAACAAGAATCCAGTCCAATAAGCTACACATGAATCACTAAGAGAACAAGAAAAAAAAGCATGACCACAACAGAGAGATTTAGTAATATATTAAGTTAATATTAACGCTGAATGATCACTAAAGGAACAAATACTTCTCTAACAATATTCGAGTCATATGATAGTAGTGTCTTGCTGGAAGGGCATAAGTCTTAACGAGTATCTTGTCTCAGCAAATCTACAGAAGCTACACAATCCAAGTGGAAGCCACTATAGCTTTCAGGAGATGCATCTTTCCTAGCTGGGAACAGGAACATTATCAGGTAAAGCAGACATATAGAAACCTACCTAGAATCTGTTTACCACTCATCACTCTAAATGTTTGCAAGTGTCTTTTCCTTGAATGTTTGTTTTGTAGCAGCTCCTCAAAGAAGAACAGCTAGGAGCCCAGCCCAGCTTGCACAATGCTAGCAATTGCAATTCTTTCATATAATTGATATAATTAATGTTTTAAAGTTCAAATTTAATAGAAACCACATACAACTCATTGGAGGACTTGTTCTTCCAAGAATATGTTTAAATTATACTTGCGCTCACTAAAAGAACTCGATATATTACCCACAATGAGTTTACTTCAGACACTACGTGCATTCTTTGAAGGTGTTGTCTCTGTTGAAGGTTGGGGTGAATTAGAATATATGGTGTATTGTGGTATGGTGTCTGTGTTTTTTCAATCCTGTCCTGCTTTGGTGATGCATTAGCTTTTGTTGTCTAAATGGGCTCAGATATGTCATTCATATTACCAAGGCTTATTTAATTCATTTACTAGGTCATTGCTTGGGATAATATATGCAAATTGTACATATTAAGAGTGATATGAATTACATCAAGTGTTGCCATTTATGTGGAAAATTCATCAAGTGTTAATGTAAAATCTATAAATAGAAAGAATAAAATAATAATAAAACATGAATGTGCAGCAAGCATAAAAAATGAAGATCCTTAACTGCCCATTTATTAAGCAAATAAGGACAGCATATCCTTAGCCAGTGAGCAAAAAAGGCAACAGAAAATGACTGTGTGTTACAGTGACACTGATAACTATTTAAATTAGGTCCCCCCTATTCTGACAGGGCATGTGCTATGAATGGACAAAATGAAAATTCATGTCATAAAGGAATTCCAGCAACTGTGCTGGTTAGGAAGTGGTAGGAGAGATTTAAAAAATAAGCCCATGGATTTAGTCTGCATGACAAAGCTGATCACAGAGTGCTTGGGCACTACACCAAACAGCTGGAAAAACATATGAACCCAAGAATAGTGTTTTACATTAGTGAGTCTGTATTTTATAATTCTGTGATTCAAGTGTTCTTGCTTGCAGGTACAGCCTGGGATGTAACTGGCTGGTCATAAAATATTCTAGATCTGTAACAATTCATTTTTTTCATATTATAAGAACAAATAGTCACTTATCATTCTAGTATCTGGTGAAGAAACATGCGCAGAATCTCACATATCCTTACATAATTTGGCATAACTGTCAGGCTTTTCTAAAATGGAATAACTGAATAATAATGAAGGCCATTAATGATGATTAGAAACATTACAAAGTGTGAAAAAGTTAGTAATATAGTTTCTTATATTCATAGACTGCTTATGAGAAGAGCATTTTTGTAGAAATCATGCATAATTACGACTCAAGGAGAGAATATCAAAGGTAAGTTATGTGAATTTTCACTCTCTTAAAAAATATTGTCATTATTGTAGCCTGAATTGCTGCACTTCAGGAGAACAGTTAACTTCTCCCTTTATTTCCTAGTGATTCATATAATGTTTCCCTACTCAACTGTTTTAATTCAAGTTCTCTTTTTCCATACATTGATAATCATTTACACCACTATATGTACATCCTTTCACGAATCAGATATCCATGTTCTTCTGCATGTTAATTTTGCTCTTATGACTGCTGCTTTAAATGAAGCAATTCTTACTTTTCTCTAAAATTCCAGATGACATTAATTTCTTTTATCAGTGTCTAACAGAAAACATATTTCAAGACTTTTCAACACATTGCTAGCCTTTATAAATCTCAATCATAAAATAGTGAAGTTTTGCTGTCACAGTTTAGTCCCACCCAGCTTGATTGGCAGCTAAACGTGAGCAGTGTGATCCCAATTCCACTCCCGTTCTCCCAAGGAAAAGGAAATGAGAGAAAAAGACTTGTGGGTTGGAAAGGAAAACTAAAACAGCTTTAATGAAACAATAATAATAATATTATAGAAAATGCTATTTATAAGAAAATAATTCAATATATACAAGCATACAGGAAAACTGGAGAAGGGTTCTTTATCAGGGGTGCACGGATAAGATGAGGGGAACGATTTTAGGCTGAAAGAGGGGAGATTTAGATGAGATAGTGGGAAGAAATATTTTGCAGTGAGAGTGGCAAGGCCCTGGCACAGGTTGCCCAGAGAAGTCGTGGAAGCCCCATCCCTGGAGATGTTCAAGGCAAGGTTGGATGGGACTTTGAGCAACTGGATCCAGTGGGAGGTGTCCCTGCCCATGACAGGGGGTTGGAACTGGATGGTCTTTAAGGTCCCTTCCAACCCAAACCATCCCTCAGTGACTATGTCACCACTGATGCTGCAGGGCAGGCATGGGGGAAAAGGTCTTGAGCTGGACTCAGCAGGAGGAGGGAGCTGGACTTAAGAAATGGATTCAGGAATGCACAGATTCACTATCAGGGGCAAAAAGACAGCCGAGAACCATATTAGATGCTGGCCATCAAAGAACCACAGAGTGGAAGGGACCCATAAGATTCATGAAATCCAACTCCTGTCCCCTGCACAAGACAACCCCAACATTCACACCGTGTGTCTGAGGGCACTGGCCAAACACTTCTGGAATATTGTCCAGCTTGGCCTTCATGATCCCTTAGTTTTATATCGAGTATGATGTACATGGGATGGAATACTCTGCTGGTCATTTTTGGGTCACCTGTCCTGTCCCATTCCTCCCTGCAGGTGCGACCCTTTTTCACTCCTTTCACTTATGGCACTCCACCAGCTTGAGGGATAACCTTTGTCTCCACAGAGACAGATGTACACAACGGCCTTTCTGCATACAAAGGCTCCATTACTTTAGTATGATAATAATGAATTTTAAGTGTTATCACTTCTAGAGACAGACAGTGTCCAAACACATGCAGTTAATTTTCACAAAATGAAGTTACTTAGATGAGGCTTAGCTGAAATGTTAGAAAACTGATTCTACTTTAGCTCAAATGAGAACTTGTTACAAAATCCTTGTAACAGAAAGGGGGGGAAAAAAGGTCCTACTCTTCCAACGGCAGTTGTGCAGCTTTCGCAAAAGGGCTCTTGTATTTCTGCGCTCTGTGTTGCACAAGCAGAATAATAAATCACTGAAAGTTAATTCCCAGAACAAACAAGTTTATATAAGCATGATCCACTCAAATAGGATCTGCTTTTCCTGCTTTACATTTGCCCAATTTGAAATACACCATTTGTGTCACCACAAAGGGCCAAATCCTGGTTTATTCCTAATACATACTACCTGACTTGAAAAATCTAACCTAAGATCCATGTTGGTGAAGGAGAAGCTTTTCATTGAGTTTGGTATTATCTTGATAAGGTAATGAAACAGAAAGCAGGTAGCCTGCCTCCTTCTCAAACAGGGATATAGGATACTTGCCCGAGTAATGATTACAGAGTGTTATACAAAATATATTTAGTATACTTATAGGTTGAGAAAGACTGCATTCTTTTGGTTTGGTTGATTACGTCTGGCAGACACAACAGGACAGCGGACCTATTTTATTGATGCTTGGACAAATCCTAAAGCACAGAACAAAAATCCTAATCCTGCACTCCAATGTCATTGGATATGTGATCACACTTTTACAGTTTGTAACACTTTATTAATGCTTTAAGGGATTATTTATCAAGTATTTAAAATTGGAATCTCGATATAAAGCATTAATAAAGTGTTACAAACTGTTTGAGAGCAACTGCTTAATAGATGCTAATAAGGGTGATTCCTATTGTCTCTTCTCCCATACTCTGCTTATGTCCCTACATTTCCTGTGACTGTTGCTCAGTTTATTAACCCCATGTAAACATAACATAATGCAAAATGTTACCAGATGTTTAAAAGAATCTATGAAAACCCTCCCTTAGGTTCTGTAGGCTCGAGTCATTAATCTATAAATTCTTTGGTTTCTTTTCTACTTAAACATTACAGGATTTTTCCAAAAGGATTTGGTGCTCTCAAAGGTAAAATCTCACTTGCCTATTAATGCATGAAATCTCACTAAAGTCACTGAAACTACTCATGTGAAAAGACACACTCAAGTTCATTACGGAAAGATTAGCCATTTGGGCTTAAGGAAACTATATACAAAGTGCCACGGCAAAGAGAAGTAGCTTCAGCCTTCCTCATTTACATGCAAAGCAAATTCTTCCACCATTTGCTTCCAATTTGATAACTGAGCAAAAGCATAGTAATAAATAACTCAAAAGGGAAAAAAAAATTGTAATTTACTTCAATAAACCACAGTTTCAGATTACAGGGACCTGAGGATTTATTTCCTCTGTCACACGACAGGGAAGGCAGGAGCTCCCATGGAGGCCTCTGTCTCACTCCAGTCGCTACATGGCTGCTTCCTTCAGCTGTGGATGCCCGACAGCTGCCCCATGCACAGACCCTGCAGACCAGCTGAAGAATCTGGGCAACATTTAATTGAGGCAGAAGAATAGCCAAAAATAAAATAGAAGCCTATACGTCCCAATACAGATATTCTTACTAGGGCCCGATGCATTTCCATGCAGCTCCTAGATGTGTTTCCCAAGGAGGAAAATCCAGACTGAGACCCCCCTAGCTTCTCCTCCTGAGACTGCCTGGGAGCAGCATGGTGCTTCCCAGAAAGATGGCTGGAACGGTTGGGAACTGCCGAGCCTTCCAGAGAAAGTAAAGCTACTTCCTCTTGGCATCCTCCCAGGACAAGATACTGGCAGTTATGCCGGTCATCCCTTCCCATTCCCTCCCCTCCATCCCCTGCAGGCTCTGGAAGCAGAGTGGCTCCAGGCTCTAGAAGGAGACTTTCCCTATTCATATTTCATATAGATGTATTAACCCTTCCAGCAGAGCTTTGCTACTTGCGTTTTGTAGTCTAAGAACGACAGACCTACAACACCTTTCTAGAACTCTTCCCACAAATTTTAACAACAAATAACTCCTTGGGGGTGTGAAGCAACCTCCCCTGTTCCTCACCGCTTAAGCTCTCCATGACTCTACCGCGCTACACCAGGATCACTTCACATCTAGTCAAGCAGCTCCTGGGATGATACCCAGCTGAGGGCTCAGCTGGCACGCAGAATGAACCTGAGAAACCTGGCTGGAATGTCACTGCTGGCTCTCAGCTGCTCAGGAAACCTGCTACGCAAAGGAGAACGCTAATTTGGGGCTAGAAAGCTTTCACCAGTGATGAGTGCAAGGGGTTCCTACTGGAAAGGTTCACACATTGCTTCAAAGCTCTCAGTTTGAGACAACTACCTCAGAAAGAAGCACTGCAGAAGAAAGATGCACAGAAGAACAAAGCTGATTACTCAGTGTTAGATAAAAAAATTGTTCATGGAAAATGTCTTACAGCAATTAAGAGGCAGGACACCACGAGGTTACCAGAAGCGACTCTGGAGAAAGTATTCTAAAAATTTGATAACTCAATAGAAAATTGACTCCTTCATGTGGATTAGCAGGGGCTTTAACCCTTTATAGCAAATGTAACTCAGAGATGTTTAGTAAAATTCTAGAAGGTTAAATAAATGCTCAAAAAGATAATAACTTTTTAAGAAAAAAACCCATGTTATTCTTTTCCTTTAAAATACCTTTAGTAAGAAACACTTCTACCTCTTCTGAAATAAAAAAAATTACTAAATTTCTTAGTATTTAATTTCTTCCCTTCTGATTTTTAGCATCTTGGGTATAACCCTGGTCTCTCAAAAATTAATGGAAGCTTTGCCAGGCTTTGTACTCATGGATGCAGCAGTTCTCACAGATGATTCCCAACTTATTTCTAAGAAACGTTTGTGCCCTGGGTTAGGAAATCCCTAAACCTCCAGGTAGAAATACTTATGATCTATGCAAGTACAGTGGGGTTTGAATTTTGAAATGCAAGACAAGCACAATAGAACCACTGCAAAAAAGAAGCAATAGCCTATGCTTATTTAAGTAACAGTAGAGTGTGAATCTGTAACATGACAACATATGTTGTCTATTAAATTAATTCATTATTGCTTCTTACCGGCCTCATACTAGCGAACAAGTAAAAGAAAATTAATGGTAAGCTTAAGAGATCTGTGCAACAGAATAGAGTTTGACCATGGAAAGCATCTCTGATCCTGTGGCAGAATTTCAGCCCATACTTCAAAAATAAAAAACCCTTCAGAATTGGTCACAGCAGAGCTATTATCCATTACAAGTAAGAAGCAATGAAACGACATGAAATCTGGCATTGGGCCCAGACCTGAATAAGGCTGTTGCAGACCAGCCTGACACTGATATATTCTCTGGTTTCCACAGAAGTATTCTAAATTTTCATGGCTGCAGCAAAACCCCACAATTCCATGTTCCCTCCCAGACGCCCAGCTTTAAAAAAGGCTGATTCACAGCAATATGAGGTGGTGCAGCCAAGAGCTGAGCATGACCTAAAAGCAGCAGAAAGGACTCAGGATCCCGTTACTCCTGATACAGAGATTATTGGCCAAGTGTCTGACTATGCAGACCAAGAGGAGCCTCTGGACACTCTTTGGAGATAAAGGAGTTTTCTGTGCAATGATAAGAGCATAAGTTCAGGGGATGGACATCAATGTGTGTTTAGAATATGAAAAGGCACGGTTGAACAATGCATCATCATGCTTTTCATAACATTTCTTTTTCTTTCAAAAAAAAAGAAAGGCAGGAAAGCAATTATAAGCTATTTTGAAGGGCTCATAATCATCATTTTCCATAGACACTTCAGAGTGTGTCAATGGTATATACAGAAATATCTGAAATGCTAATTGTCACTACATAATTGCTACAAGGCTGAAACATGTTAACTAGGAACTATCTGGGCACTCAAACAACCACATCTTTGAAATAACGCAAAGAAGGCACTTCAATCCCCTTCTGCAAACCTAATGAAGTACTGTACGAAGGAAAACATCACACAGAAGTCAGATGAAGCCACCAGCTCTGTAGGTAAACAGCACAGGACAGAATTTATCTAGGCAATGGTACAATGCCATTATCTGTTTTAAAGAAAAAAAAAAAGTGAAAAGGCAAACAGCTCAGATGGATGGGGCGGCCAATGATCCATAGTAAGAATTTTTAGAAGTATTTTTAAAGACTGGGATTTCTCTGACCCAAGCAAAACATAAACTGAGAAGATGTAGGTACTGTTTCCAGCTGTACATATGAGAAATAGGAAGAGAAGATGCTTAAGCAAAAAGAGAATGTTAGCATTAATCATAAAAGTGTTGCAGAAATCTGAAGGGCAGTTCCAATAATTAAGTGAAGTTCTGAAATGAGTGCCCGATAGGAATAATGGAAAGAGGAGAACTCTTGATAGCTTTAAAATGGAGCTTTAGAAGCAGAGGTGCACAAATAAAATACTATTCTTACATAGAACAAGAATAGCTGCTGATTTATCAAAATGAACATCAATGTATTGTTAACTGGAACACGGGAAAAGGTAGAAAACTTGCAGCAGTTTCACAAATTAAAAGACAATGACCAAACGACACAGCCTCCCCTTGAGCTTCATAGTTATTTTTCTAAAATGGGTAAGAGTTAGTCCTACAGTGAATGTGTTTCCAGTTCCATTTCTTTCAAATACAAAAGCTCTCAAAAGCTCTCAGCTTGAAATATCAGCATCACATACAATTGAACCAAAATGCTACAAACAAATAACATCCTTTCCTTTTTCCAACTATCTAAGTATAGATGTGTCTGCTAAAAAGAGCAATTTACTGGCTAACCTGAGCCGGTGGGATCTTTTCAACTAACCATATCATTCCTCAACAGCACACTATACAGCTTGCAAATGTTAAAAGCAATATACAATATTACCATAGTACTATCATACTTGCTCTTTAATGTTCTAAATGTTGGTTTAAAGTGAATGTCTTCTTAAGGAAAATGAAATATTGTTACGATATCAACCTACGGTTCTAACAACAGAAAACCATGAAGTCTTCATTTAATAAGAAATTATCAACTTCCTGCATCAATTGTGAGTCTGTCTTTACTATATTGTTACTAAAATTCTTTGCTGTTTTGCTTGTTATTCGCAGTTGTTCTTAAGATCTCTGTAATATGCTATGAAGTGCCTAAATGTCAGTGTGTTCTAGATGATATTTCTCTTCTGGGGTTAGATTTCGTTGTCTCTGCTGCTCCTCCATGGATATGGCAGCTGGCAGACAGGCTGAGTGAATTTAGGGATTCCGTTAGTGTGACAGCAAAATACAAAGAACAAAGAGCGGTCCAGTCATTGATTTCCCATTACATTTCCATCTGACAGAAAGATTACACTTGGCTATTACCACCAAAGAAAACTTATTTAATCCTGAGAAACCCATATTTAAATTGATTTTCCCTAAAATAGAATTTTTATAATTGTGCTTTCC
This sequence comes from Cuculus canorus, assembly GCF_017976375.1. Lineage (NCBI taxonomy): Eukaryota > Metazoa > Chordata > Aves > Cuculiformes > Cuculidae > Cuculus > Cuculus canorus. The sequence continues at coordinate 9,233,333 of NC_071413.1, read as the reverse complement.
TGTTCTAAGACTGCCTTTAAGGAACAATTCCCAACATGGGAGGAGGAATACCCTTCATATCTGTTATGAGAAATTACAGTTGAAGAGTTCAGAACCCCTACCAGAGCGGGACATAGGCACCAAACTGCCATAAATGTGCTGAAATTATACTATGACTCTATAAATTAACTACTGACATTTCAAATATAACTGTTGGTAGAACACCAATCCAGAACTCAGCATGAACAAAAATATTCTCATTATTTTGTCTTTTTCCATATATTTTTGGTAGTTTCTTTGCCCTTGCTTGGCAATACCTCCCAGCAATGTCAGACAGCCTCACTCTGTATAATTTTGGTAGCACTGGCGAACTTGGAAACTGAACACACTGTAATTGAAATGGAATTGAGTGGTCTAGTTTCATCACCAAAACTGAGGGAAACGCATGAAATAGACATACTGCAGGAATGCAGAAAATTAAATTCAGTTCTTCTTTCACTTTTAATATCCTAAGACACAGATTCCAAACTATGCTATGTCACCAGCTGCATGCAACAGCCACAGCAAAAAATAACCGCTGCTTGCTCCCTCTCCCCCGGAGGCAGTGACCAGTAACAGATGCAAAAAGAAAGACTCTAAGAACATTTCCCCAGTAACTTTCACAGCTCCTGGCAATCTGCAGTCTGGGGACTTCCTGCACGGGAGGTTACATCAGCATCTTCCTGTTTAGTACCCTCAATGGACCTTTCTTTCATGAATTGTCTAATCATTTTTTAAACCTATATATATTTTGGCATATGAAACATCCTGTAGCAGTGGATCCCATGACTTCATTGTCCGTCGTGCAAAATGAGTACTTCCTTTTGTTTGCTCTCAATCTGCAACACAACCATGTCATCTGATGCCTCGTAGGTGCTGTGTGCAGTGAAACAAATATTTCCACCTTTGCCTTGCCATTCAAAACCTCTGTCCCATGATTTCTGGCCACCCTCGTTCCCTGCTGAAGAGTCTCACACTGTTAGTGTCTCTTCCGTGGTCGTTCATACCTGACCATTCCTGATATCCTCTCTGCCTTTCCCTATTCTGCGTTGCCTTTTTAGGAGGAGGGTGACAGAACTGCACATCACGTTAAAAATGCAGAAGTACTATTGAGTACGCTGGTATACAGTAATTTTTTATTTCATTTTTCATTTTCTTCCTAATAAGTCCCAATATTTTATTAGCCTTTTTCACTGCATTAAAGCGTTGAAGTGACTCTTTCAGGGACCTGTTCATAAGCAATTCTCAAAACGCTTTTCTTGGCTTTAATTTTAACTAACATCTTCAAAAATAATTTTTCACCAGCAAACCTGATCAGCTCTCTGCTCCTGGTCATTCTGTAGTTCAGCTATGAATACATTAAACAGCAGAGATTCCCAACTCAGATACCTGGAGGACAGCACTAGTTCTCTTTCTGATGAAAAATAAGAAAATTTATTCTAGCTCAGTTGTACTTGTTCTCATTTCTGGTCATTCTAATCTCGCTTCTACCAGCACCTCAACACAAGACAGGTCTTCAGCCTCAGCGCCATAAAGGAAAAAAAAAAAATCAAAGTGCCCTCCAGAGTGAACACCAATGCAAATAATTCATTCAGATTTTCCGTCATGTCATTTTCTTGCCTGTGTATTTCACACACCCATTGGCCATGCAGCCTCTCTGGCAGAATTTCTTCTTTGGAGAAAAAGAGGGTTTTTCTTCAATGGTTTTATGCCTTTAGCAAGATGTTCTTCAAAATCTTCTTAGGTCTGCCTCATGGTTTTATATTTATAGATGGTCTGGTTTTATATTTAACCAGCCAAGGTTATGCTCTTTTTCCACCTCCTATTTTAAGCCAGATGCTTTTTTATTTATAAAAGCCTCCTTTTGCTCTAATGTTTAACCATGCTGCTCCTTTCTGATAGTGGCACGTATTTGTACTCAAAGCCTCTAAAATAGCATAACAGCCCCAAGAAACATTTACAAGCAGTACTACCAGCTCATTCCATGATACAGTTATACATACGTTACTTTGAACACTGTTTTTAAACACAGTGAAAGTATAAACAACGTATTCTATTGCTTATACTAGAAAAATACCATTATTATTAATTTTGGGGAGGGATTTTAATGCTGACATTGAAACATTTGCAACCACCTAACAAGAGAATTAAAGACCTGAGGCATATATCACAAAGAATGGAAACACTCTCATATCCAGGATATTGATTCCCTGCAACACTGCAAATGAAAAAAGGTACCTTCCCTCACCTTTGTTGGTGAATTATTGATTAGCTCAACCTTAAAAGTGGCCATTTCTCTCCAATGAATGCAGGGGAAGCTCGGATAACGAGCTCTCACATTGACATCTACATTGCAGATATTTAAAATTAGGCAACATAAATCCTGCCAAAAGGAAACTCGGTTGTGACACTTCTCTGCTCACTATATGTTGCCAATGAAAATGACACAGTATGGGAGGTGTGACATTCTGTCAGCACTATTAGAAGATACTTTGGGACTGGGGTGATGGGCCATAGTTTTTTGCAGATTTAAAAAAACACTGAACATTCACATCATGCCTGTATTTAACAAGGCCATTTCAGGTAAAAACATTGTGACCAGACTTAAGTCAGTTGACTACTGGACAATCACCTGAAAGAAAGGTCTGTTGTTGCAGTGAATCTAGAAAAATCTTCTGATAGTGACTTTTGGTAATGGATGGGTTTTCAACCTACATTTGGTGGAAACATGATAGTTTGTTTATTTTTGAATTGCAGAGCCTTGGCTCCTTAATCCTCATGATTTTCAGGTATACAGTCAAGGCAGAAGGCTTAATTTACTATCACTGCTGCGGAATTTACACTGTAACCTGTGGCCACAGCATTTATTCTTGTGATTGTGTTGGGAAACAATCCTCAATCATTCCCAGTTTCAGCTAAGCAGTGTAAAACAACAGTCAGCATTTTCTCTGCCTCTTTTTTTTCCATCTGTATCACTAAGGTGAGCTGCTTTTGGCACTGACCCTTCCATTGCTTTCAAACAAGGTCAGTATTCTTTGTGGGCCTTTTACACTACTCTCCTAGAGATTAGTATGCCTGTGGTTTTGCCTCCTAATGTCTGTCATGTTGGCAATAACTGTGCTTTTGGAGCCTAAGCATGGAAGTTTTGCAAGTGGTGAAGCTGTGGAATATATCTTGTTTATAGTTGCTTTCCAGAGGCGCTTCAAAGCCAGCTCTCACTAGCTTCTACCATTAGAGACTTTGTGCACCTACGGAGACTAATAGAAGCTGAATGTTGCTATAGAAATTGCCATATTAACTACTGTCCCATGGATTGCACCCTCTGTTGGATCCCAGTTCACCTCAAATTGAAAACAGTGGCAGAACTCCAGCATTATTTATTTGAGGAGAAGGGTCAGATTCATAGGAAACCCTGGACAAGCTTGTAAATAGCTGGTCTGAGATAAATGAAATATATCATTTGTCCTTAATGATCTCTTTCTGCCAGCACAGAAAGACCACAAAAAAAAGTGCTTTGCAACATACGAGTAGAAGTGAAGAAATTTTCTTGCCACCCTCTACAGCATCCACAAGATCCATCAGACCAGCTCCAGGGTTTAGCAGGTTCCAGCTGACATTGAAAGTTTAAGGAGTTTCTCATGATCCAGAAGGGCTGGGAGGCACGTGTATCTGCAGGATTGGAGACACTGAACATTTGTAAGTATTTAAGTCCTTTACCTCTGCAGATCAATTCTGTCATTTTGAGTTCCGATTATTCCATGGAAACATCACCATTAGTGTCTTGTGCATTTTCTCATTGTTCTGCTCCTTTGGTGTACCTAGTCCAGCCTCTCTTAATAACCTGCTCTCTGGTACAACACCCACTGCAATGTTGAGCACAACATTCAGCGTATGCCATTCATGCTTTTCTCTCATTGGTGTCTAACACAGGCAGCAAAGCAGAAGGCACAGACACACAAAACAGCTTGGTAAAGGAAAGCAGAAGACCTTAGAAGCCCATAAAATGCCTAATGGCACTGCTGATTCAGAAGCCAAAAGTTGTCTCAGATCCACATAGAGAACACTAAGAGTAAATAAACATATTCAAGGTGATATTAATTGCAACAGTTTTATGTGTTTGAACAACAATTTTGGTGTGAAAGTTTAGTGCCGATATATTCCGCTTTGGGTTTTCTTTTTACAAACGCATCATTCGTAAATACTTCATGTAGCAACCTCCAGCAAACTGCCATTGCAGTAACAATGGGGACACTGGGTCTCTATATCTTTCAAACTCCTGATATCAGCATTTTCCTCACCATTTCAGATCATTTCAAGATTTCCACACCATTCTTTAAACACGTGCACACACCTCACTGACAGCTTACAGCCTTCACAAAAGTGGTCCGTGAACTTCCAGTTCAATTACAATTTGTTAATATTATTTTAAAAATACACGAGGCATTAAAAGAAATAAAGGACAACGAGCCAATGCTTGTCAAACCTTATAGCATCATCAGTCACATAACAGATGCAGTAAAGTCATAGTATTTTACCCTGAAGCATATTATTGCTGATCCTCGCTCTAAGCAAGCAAGTAAAGCTCAGAAGTTGGATGCAGTCCAAATCTTTCCAGTTTTAAATAAACTTCTTCTCTGTTTTGCCCTATTATTCAATAAAATGTTCCTAAAACAATGGATTTGTCAGCTAAAAACAAGTTAGGCATTTGAATAATTAAGTTTGAATGGAGGAATGGAGAATATGTTAAAGGCTCGTGTCTTAACTCAATAAAACTAACAACAATTCTAGGTTTTAGTGCTCAAAGGAACTCCCAGCTCCCAAACAAGAACAAAGTCCACTTATGCTAAATGATCTGCAGGCACAGTCCAGCAGAGTTTCTGCCCTTTACACCTGCCAGTTCTGCAGTGGGCAGAAGAGAAGTATGGGAGAAAACAAACTAAAATCCTACGCATTTGCTGTTCTTGTAGACCAACAATTTATTAGCTGTTTCTTTTGTTATTTTCCCATCCTCCTCTTTGACCCAACAGTGAGAGCATGTTGCTGGGATGCAACCAGCGCTGAAGAATTTCCCTCAGTGTCTCATTTATCCCCACAGAGGGGACATGTATTTCCACTGGACTTTGACCAGTGTCAGAGAAGCCATGGGTCGATTCAGACATTTTCTGAGTAATAATCCATTAGTTCAGAGTCTGTATTGTAGAAAGAGGCCTCTCCCAGGAACCTTGTATCCCCATTCCACCAGACTGCCTGTCATCAAAACCTGGGAGACTGAGTGCCAAGCCACAGCCGTGTGTTCAATTCAAGGCAGAAATAATGAATGTGAAGATAAGATGGCATGAGTATTTTATGAACTATAAAAGGAGTATTTAATGTAGCATTTCTTAAGCATGGCTTGCAATTGCATTCAGAATGCAACTGGAATTGTTGCTATTTGCAAATAAAAAAAAGTTACCCGGGTGGAACGATCTACACAAAATCTTATGTACAACAGGAGAACCACATTAAGGACTTAAAATTGGCCTTACGCAGCAGAAGGTGCTGTGCTGGCAGTTTGCACAGAGATGAGCATCACTGCAGGGCAAATCTCAGCGATGGTATGTATTTGCCTATCTAGCATCTACAGATCCGGGCAAAGCATTCTGCACACAAACACATACCTCAGGAAAGAGAAGAAGGAGAAAAGCACTAGTTCCTCTTAATGAATCTTACAGTCATTTGGGAAATCCCCCCAAGGACTCTGCTCTGAAAATTATTGGGCAAACGTGTCTGAGAATGTGAATTTCAAGCGTGCTATTAGAAGTGAAACTGCATCCATCAAAAGGAACTGTTTTCCTGTTTCTATTCTTCTTGCCTTTCATTTTTCAGATGTGTAAGCTAGATAATGAAAAGCCATTCCAGACCATCTTAGGTATTGCTGGGATGAGGTAAGGTTGTTATCTATTTGAAGGAGAATCATTTTTCATTGTCTGCGGGTATAAACTGGTAGAGACTTTTTTGCTTTCCCCTCACATCTAACTGACATAAAAATCTTAATATTCTCCAAAGTGCAGTATGGAATTCGTCTGTTCCATTTGCTTTCATCCACAATGAAAGCAGTAGGGACTGGTGACTGTAGCTCTGCTTTTCCTTGAAAATTTAGCGTGCACAAATTTCATGTTAAGTTGCTTTTATGAGGTTTCATATTTTATTCTTTATCCTTTTTTACTTCCTTCTCTCCTCATCAGTTTTGCCATACATGTAGAGGGTAAGCTAAAGAAAGCAACTACCTCATCTTGAACTTTGGCTTCTCTTACAACAGCAGATTGATATAATTGAGACCAGGATCTCAATTTCATGTCTCCCCAACTACACTAGAAGACTGGATCTTCTACTCCCAGCATATCACCAACATTTTCTGGATCTTTTAATGTATCACCCATAAAACTGTTGAGCCAACTCAACAGTAGATAACAGTGTGTTTAACAGCATCACTTCTCAGGGCGGAGCTAGGCAAGACATTGGCAGCTAAAGGGAATCCAATTCCGAATTATGTAAAATTATTGGAGAGAAAAGATAATGAAAAAGCAGTGTGTTTCATGGTCATTATACATCTCACAATTCTCTAGACCTCTCTTTAATCAGTCTTTTTAATTCACGAGTCTTTCAGAATCCAGACTAAACACAGCAAGCCAGCCCACTGCTTTTGGGTCTAGCAAATAAACATCTCTTAGAGTCAACAGGCAATGAACCAACTCCATATTGTCAGGCATAAAAAATCCTCATTCTGGAAAATCAAGAACTATTATGCAAAATTCACTCATTTTGCCACACCAAATTTGTTGATGAAGCTTATTGTATATGAAACAACATGACTGCCAATTTTCACAAAACACCAAACCACCACTGCAATTTATTGGTAGAAGAAAACACCCTTCCCAAAGGAATGACAACTTACCTCATTCCTTAAATTACTTGTGTGAATTTCTCAAACTGTTCAAGGTTGATTTCAGAGCTGAACTGTACTTTTGAGTTGTAAAATTTACACAGATGATTTTTCAGGGAAAATATAGTCATGGATTAATAAGCCCAAGGCTGGCTGCATCAGGCTTGGAGTAAAATGGATATGCCATGTGCAATCTACTGTTTCTCATTCCAGGACAAGGCCACTGCATTTTAGCCACACTCACATCATGCAGCTTGATGGGGAAAACAGTTTTTCTCAACTCAGCAGTTTGTAACCGATCTCAAAGCTTTAGGTTTTTTTGCAGTTGATATAAAAATTGTTACGAGAACAAAGATGAAGATTATTAAAAATACAAACCTTTGTAGATATTTATGAAAAACAATTGCAAATTGGGCAGATTGCCAGAAGTCCTCATGGACTGCAGCGGGAAACAAATGCTCGGTTTTCTTGAAAACATGCTCTCTATTAAGTAGCCTAATTCTGAGCTTCTCATTGGACTTCTGTAAGTGTCTTAAATCCTTTCATGCTGTAAGACCAGAGGGGAAAGTTTTGATCAGCTCCTAACACAGTCAACAAATTCATCCTGTGGGCCCTACACCCAACCTGAAACGGTCCTTGCGAGCTATTGCATGGCTGCACACCAGTCCTGCCTTTACCCTTTCAATAATCAACATCACAAATTCTCTTCAGTCTAAGCCCTATGATTATCTTCCGGTCTAGACTGCCTCAAAACAGTGTGACACGGCAATAAGCTATCCCTTAGCAAGTGCAAAATTATTAAATACTATACTTGGCAATTGTTTTACTAAACTCTCACTGGCCTCAGCTCCTTAGGACTGGATGAAATCTTTGCACCTGCATCAAGTCAACTTACAGCAGTCTGACACAACGCAGTCTTGCTAAGACAATATTGTTAAATTACACATGAATTTATCGGATTCCATTTGCCATTCTGCAAATGGGCAACTTTTGGACCAGCACTTGCAACTTGACTCCCTCATGTCATAGGTTTGCTCAGGACAAAAAAAAAGTAGAAATAATACATCCTCTGCCACTTTTGCACGTGGATTTGCTTTGGCATGGCACTTTTCCCCCCCCCCCGGTCCCTGCCAAGTGTCAGAATGTCTGGAGAAAGAACATTTCATTCTTCACCATAAAAACAAAGCACCAAAGAAATAAAGGAGTACTTAAGGGGAAAACACTGCTGCCTTCTCACTGAGACCACACTGTGATGAGAAGCAGTTGACTGCAACACAGACTTCCAAATGTGCAACAGCTTTCCCAACACAACTCTGTAACTCGAAAGAGGCTGTCACAGGAGTGAACTGTGGCGTTTTTATAATTACTTATTTTCTATTTTACTAAGACATTGGGTTTTTTTCGGCTCACCCGGCAAAACCTGGAAAAAAAAAAAATCTTACGACCAAACACCAGGTTTGCATTTTCTTTTCTTTTCAAAGGAACTAATGTAAAGAACAGCATTGCTCTGGCCTGCAGGCACCTCTCCAGCCAGCAATTACAATTGAAAAGAATTACAGCTACAATCTAGCTGAAGAAATTGTCTTATCTGCTCCATGAATGCACCCTTGGGAGGATTCTTAAATGCTATTTTATATCCCTGGAGGAGAGTAATGCAGAGACAATGATGAAAAAGGCATCTGGTTTAGATGTGTGTAGTTCTGACCACTAACGTGGGCCGTGTGATCTACGCCTGTGGATAGTATGACTACTGCTCATTAAAATTTGATCATAGGTTGCTCTGTATCTTATTCACTGTGTAGAAGCTCAAATGAGACCCAAACACAGTCAGTTTGGAACCTCCAGAACAGGCGTTTGAAAACAGTGAAGGTATAGGTCAAAACTTTTGTCCTATTTATGAAAAAAGAAAAAAAAGTCTTCACATTTATCTGACTGTTGCCAGCTATGCCTTACTGTATTGGAGCAGCATAGGCAGTATTTCACCAGTATGGACTCTCTCCATGACAACTAACGCAGGAGATACATTCTGGAAATAAGATGCAAAGAAATTGATCTAGAAATTGTTCAAAAAAATTTGTCACGAACAACTCTCTTTTCAAAAAACATCTCAATTTTTGAAAAGCGAAGTACAACAGAATCTGTCAGGGAGGACTGAAAATTTTCAGCCTTCTCTCCCAAATGGCACAGGTTAAATGAAGTCTGATAGAGCCACCTTTCTGCATCTCTAATCTGTTCTGTTGGGTTCTTTCTCCTAGTGCTTTTACATAAGCATAAGCACACATAGGCACAAGGTACACAAGACCTTATTGTCCTTAAAGACACTACTTGTGATACAGTGACAACTGAAGTACCAGCTCCAGATCATTTCAAATTAGCACTCTTCAGTTAGTCTACCCAACTTCAATAAATCTTAGCAAAGATTTAGCTGGCTTAATTCCCAAACCAAAGAGAAAACACATAGAAACTGTTTAAATGCATATTTACTTAAACTGGTTCTAAAAAGCATAAATAGGGAGGTCCCAAGATAATACATTTAGTCAGCTGTTAGCCAGCCAAAACATATTAAAGCAACATGGCACTTTGTGTTGAATTTGTCATATACTTGAGCACGGAGATGGAAGTCATTTGTTCTTCAAACAGTCCCCCGATGTATGCAGAGAGACCGGTTTTACACATATCATCTTCCAAAATACAAGTTTCCAAGTCATGTTTCATCCCAGCCCCCAAAAGGCATGGAGAAACAACAGCACTCTCATTAAATACCCACCTCTAATACCACACGTCTAGTCAGTAGTGTTAATGATCTTCAAAGGCGTGGACTGTGAATGAGTCTAGACATGCTAGGAAGGCAGTCCTGGGAAGCTGAGTGCTAAAAATTGGCAAGAACTAATTAAATGAATAAACTGTTTTGAGGTACACTGAGCACCTACATCATTATTGTCTTCAGCTGAAGATGTAAGTACTCAGCATCTCTTCAAAACTAGGAGACATGCACTTATTCTGAGAAGCTTACTGCCAAACTACACCTGGCCTCTCAGCAAGTACTGGTCTCTCTGCAGCCACCTGAGCATGGGCTAAGAAGAAACCATAACCATGTCTGCTCTGCACAACAAAGCACGTCGCAGAGATGTCCTCATTGACATCAGCTCCTGCTAAACACTGTTGTGAAGATTCAAGTCCAAAAGCATATCAGTTTGATGCTGTGCCCAAGCTAATAAATCAACCTGTAAGCAGAACTGATTATCCTAGTTTCAGTCCTGTGCTGACTCAACTGAAATACTTCCATACATAGCGTCTGCATGAACTCCGTTGTTCTGGGCAGCTCTTCCGATGCACCCTGCTTCACACACAACTTGCACCCCCAATAATACAACACAGAAACTGGTAGAAAAGCAACGGAGTGCTGCTTGTGAAGACATAAAGAAGGTCTTGATGTTCACTATTTACTAAACAAATGCTGCATCTACAAAGAGCAGAATTCTGTACCTGTGATGAATCAGAAGCGTTTTCTAAAAATTAGTCCTCCAGAGGACTCCCTGCTGCTTTCTGCTCTTGCTTTAATACGCATTCTCTGTCTAAGTTTTCTCTTAAATATTCTGGGCAAAACGATGACATAAATTCAACTTGATATTAACATTGCTGGGATGGTTACGAATGATCAAAGATCACTGGTTTGAGCCACTCCACTATAACTCAGGACATTGCAGACTACTTTCCAAATTCTGTAACGTATTTCTTGCATGACCCAGAAAAATCCACACTCTCTTCAGGCCTGCCTTTCCATCCATAAAATAATGACAATTACATTGCTTTGCCTTCTCTGTGTTGCCTTTTTTTTTTTTAGAGTGATTATTTGGCACCTACTGTAGCAGGTCTCAAGTACGGTAGTTTGGTCTTTTCTAGTGAATAACAGCAACACAAAACACAAATAAAATCCTTCCAAATGGCCTTTTTGTAGGTATTTGTCACTATGGTGTTTGAAAAAAAAAATACAGAGCAAGTCGATGCTTTAGGTTTTCCTAAACTAAATTGAAAGCCTTGAAACTCATTCATTAAAACAACACGCAGTTATTTTTGAATACTCATCCAAAACTATATTGTTAAAAAATTCTGCATTGTAAATACAGGGCAGGGCTGAACTTGTTGTCCAGTTCCACAAAGAGAGTAGACAAGATACAGCAGACAAAAAGACTGCAGCTATGGAGAGGATATTGATTTTGAAACATAGGAAGAAACAAGAGAAAATGTGATATACTACCCTAACAAGACAGCAAAGACAGGTACCTCTACACCTTCCAACAGAAGAGAGCAAAAGTTTGTATAGATTCATTCAGTTTGTTAGAATTGTTTCACAATGGCTGTGTTTCACCACCTGAACTCTTATGCTCAGCCTATAGCATACAATCCCTAAGGTGACATCCATTTGTGTACACATAAAGAGATGCATTATAGAGAATTATTATATTTACACTTAAAATAGTCCATTTCCAACGTTTTCTGGACACAGCCAAATCACACGTTTGCACTAACAACTACAGGTCTACCTGTTGCTTTTTACTTAGGATTTTTACTAGATTGCTTAAGCTCAACTCTCTTGCCTTTCTCTCACAGAATCACACAGAATCACAGAATCACAAGGTTGGAAAGGACCCATTGGATCATCGAGTCCAACCATTCCTAACACTCCCTAAACCATGTCCCTAAGTACTTCATCCACTTAAACATAGAGGTGTTTAAGGAACGGGTCTGATTTGTACTATGGAAAGCAGCATCATTCAGATCAGCAGATGTGAGAGATGAGAGCAGCTGCAGCACTCCAGGAACACCTCTCAAAGTATCTGAAAATATTAATGGTATGTCTCTGGTACACTAGAAAGAGCAGCAGAAATTGGAAACTTCAAAGAAAGGAACAAGAACTCAGTGTCTTTTCAGAAAAAGAGATGATTGTTTTGGAATATCCGATTTGGGATTTTTAATCTTTTGAGGCAGGCAATACCAAGAATGTACCCTTTTGGCCACTCCTTTTCCTAAGTATCAGCTACTTACTGCTTGGTATTTTCCCAGCTTTGTAGTTTCTGCTTTCCTTCTTTTCTACTGGCTTTCCTCATCTCATCAATATTGGCATTTGCAAGCCTAGCTGGGGAGCTCTGATCCTCTGCTATGTCCCTGAAAGCGGTCTCTCATTCCGTGAAGGTCAATTCTTCTCTTTTCCCCCAAATAAAATGCAACCCACTTTTCTTCCTGCAGAAGTCACAGTCAAAGGGGGAGAAGGTAGACAGAATTTGCCTCAATATGCAACTAAGTCAAATTTCAAATCTCAGAGGGAATTTCCTACTATCGCACAATACTAAGAAGAACACCAGACCTGAAAGGAGGCTGCCTTAACAAGGAGGGATAGGAAGCTGCAACCAGAAGCAAAGAGGCCTTTCAGCTTGTCATGTAAAGCACAAAAAGACATTCAATGCATGATCCAGAGCCTGCTGTAATCAGAGTCTTTCCAACAACTGTCAACTTTGGACTCAGCACACCCAGACGTTCTTTGCCAAAGAGAATCATGCTGCAGTGCTTTAGAAAATGATGAAAAAAACAACTAGACATGGTTGTAAGAGATAAAGAAAAGATAATGGCAATTAACCACACAGAAGAGATCAGCTTCTGTGGACAAAACAGAAACAGGACTGGCAGCAGCTTGCTCAGAAATGTGCTACAGATGTACTTCAGCATTGGGCTACTGGGGTTCCGTTACAATTGGCTTTTTGGAACTAAAATAAATCAATAACTAAGGAATTACACTCAACATCAGGTTTAGGGGAATTCCTCTCCCTGCGTGGAGGAAGGATCTACAATCACCTCATGCTGGTTTGGGATTTCTAAACACAGAATGAAATGCCACTTGTATGATAATGCTTACATTGTGGAATTACTGTTTAGTGTCATTTTAGAGCACATGATGATGGCATTAACAAGACAGCCATTACAACTGGCTAAGCTCCACTTTAAGTTTTTCTTTTCAATTGTCTAACACTGGCATATTATTTCACACTCATTAGCAGCATTAAGCAAATGACAGTCCATGGAACAGGTTCAGGATAGGTGTGGGTCTGAAAATAAACAGTTTTATGTGCAACCAGCAGTCATTACTGTATCATGCCCCGCCCCCCAAACCTTAATAACATGCCAAATTTTCAGAAGAAAAAAACTGAGCTGTAATTGTCACTTATGGATAAATGTGTGTTGGTTTTAAAGGAGTCTGAATGATGGTAAGGGATTCTGTCAAACCACATTGCAGCTGTAATATTTAAAAAGCTCTAGCTGCAATGTTCTAGATTATAAATTACATTTGATTTCATTTTTGTCATTTTGAATGGATTATGATTGAAATGAGTATGTAATGTAATTGCCCACGAACACCATGCGCCACCCTCCCCCGCCCTCAGAATCTCTTGTAAACAAACCAAGGTAACTCAAGGGAATATTCAGAGAAGAAAAGTTACTAAATGAAAAATATGCCCTTTTGTCAATGTCTGTAATTTTTCCGTATTCTTTTGCAGCCAGTATCTGCAATATCTTTCATTAGCAGAGCAGTCAGTGTCTGCAGCTATCAGTTGCGGAATAATTATTGTTTCTCCAATAAAAACTTCTGTTCTAAAGAAATTCATTCAATTGCCACCTATTCTGTACTGATTTACTCTCATCTTCATTTTGAGAAAAATCTTCAATGCCTTGTAAATACACTGATACATTCATGAAATCCACCTGCTCTCTTTACTTCACAATAGAGCTGATTTCGCTTGCGTTTCCTCTTCTATTTGAAGGTATCACCATGCTCCATACATTTCACGATAAACACCTTCAAAAACTAAGTGGCTTTCTGTTTGCTTTGTTTGAGGAGGAAGAGGGGAGAGGGCTCAGTACTCAGATGAGAGCTCGGCTACCGGCTGATTGACAGTGTAATAAAATATCCCAATCTTCCTTTGTAATGTCACACAAAATAATGTAAGTTAGCAATGCTTCACCAAAATGAAATCTGCAGCTCTTGACACTGTGGTCACCGCTGTCACGCGCAGGCAGTGTACTGTGGGTCTGTGAGGTCTAGCACTCACCAGCATGCCTCTGGTCTGCTAAAATAAGATTTATATAGCTATAAATATTAATATTAATACAAAGACTTACTAATAACATCAGAGAGGAAAAGCACAGTGGGGAAAGAATGCCAAGTCATTAGGCTATAGACTGATTACTAAACCTAACACCGATGGCAAGGACGAAAAGATAAGGCTGCCTTTTGGAAGAAGGGTCTGGTACCTGTGAGACAGTGGTCGTGAGGCACCCGTCACTCATTTAGATTCCCAGTGCAACACACATGGGAGTATCACAGGCAGCACGGGAGAGGAGTGTGGAGTTTTAACAGCAGTAATTTTAAGTTTAAAGAGACAGCAGCAAGCTTTTCAGCAGATGCTCAGATTGTTCTTCTGCTTTTGTGCAGCTTTGAGGTGCTCTTAACCATCATCTACCTCAAAACAGCTGCCATTACAGGAGCTCACAGCTGTGCTGCATGTTCTTCACATCTGCAAAACCAAGTAAAGATGCTTGGTGGATGAAGGCACCGCGATTTTTTCCCTGCAATCAGAGAGCCAATGGGACATCTCTGACCTGGGAATGTCAGAGCCAAGGGTTAAAACAGCAAGCACAAAAGGGATTTAGGTCATGGGGCGTTTCGTTAAGAGACAGTCTGCAGTTTAAATAAAAACTGAAAAGCTATGGGCTGGATGTTTTAGAATTGAATTTCCTTGATAAAGAAATACAGATGTTAAGGTCCCTCAATTTTGATAAGAGGGAAAGAATTACCTCTTCCCACTTCCTTTTTTTCCTGTATCAATCATGCGAGTCCTACACATGACTAAAGCACTGGCAACTTCACAGGCAATAGCAGTATTGCACACTCACACTTCAAACTAAGAAGCTCCAGCATTCTCAAGAAGACTTTCTCAGCTGTTTAGAAGTTACTCGTCTGTAACACTAAGCAGAAGTTACATAGGTAACGTGCTCATTTCTGTTAAAGCAAGGAACAAAAAATTAAAATTAATACCTTAGCTGAAAGACTTTTTTTGAAGTAAAATGACTGTTATATACATTTGTTATAATGGCTATGAATTGGAGAGGGGCAGATTTACACTGGACATAAGGAGGAATTTCTTCACCATGTGAGTGGTGAGGCCCTGGCCCAGGTTGCCCCGGGAAGCTGTGGCTGCCCCATCCCTGGAGGTGTTCAAGGCCAGGTTGGATGGGGCTTGGAGCCCCTGACCAGTGGGATGAGTCCCTGCCCATGGCAGGGGGATTGGAGCTGGATGGGCTTTAAGGTCCTTTCCAACTCAAACTATGCTATGATTTCTACAGTTATGTGCTACATAGTTTCGTTTCCATGAACTGTGTTTGTTTTGATGCCACTCTTTAACATACTGTCTTGATCCTATCTCAAGCCATGCAATCCCACTTGTGTATAGTGATTAACAGAAAGAGCCTTGAGATGGAACAAGTATGAACATGTTAACAGAGTAGATGGAATTATCTATGGCTACATGAGAAAAGTATGATTTACACGATATAAGAGACATTTTCTTGGCCTTGGGAATTTTCAGAAAGAAAAAGGAAGCAAGATTTTCATGGTTACTTTTATTTTCTAGTTGCTAGAACTCTTATTTTAAGAGCTTGCCCACTGACAGCTATTTCAGTTGGTTTAACAGATAACCATAACTCTCTCAATAAGACCAACTTCTGTATAAAATATGACCTAAACCATGGAAAAAAGAAATTATGTTCTACTAATACTATAATACTATAGATAGCAAAGCTAAGGCAGGTCAGCTCTATGTACTAATGCAATGCATACAAGCAGGCTATCCAAAGTCACGTCAAGGATGATATGCCAATATTTCATTTAAACCATAGTAGCTTTTACAGATGCTCCAAAAACTCCTTTCAAGAACCTGAAATACCCCACCTAATGAATATGATAGCCAAATTTGTGTTCAAAGAGTGGCTTCAAAGAGAGGGGATGGATGCTCTTGTACAAAGAGCAGGCTGCTGGGTGAGGTAAGGTCAGTTCCATGTTCAAACTCCCTGTACAGCAGCAGACAAGTCACCTGAGGCAGGATCCATATCGAATGCAGTCCTTCCATGGACTTCAAGCAAGTTTTGAACCAGTCACTAAACCCCTCCAAGTTTCAGTTCTCCCTCCATGAAATGCATATATAAGAAACTCCCACCATACCTGTTAAGATTATGTAAGGATCACACCCATAGGAGGACACCTTCCAGGACAACCTTGGCTAAGCATAAGGCCATACTTTTCACGAGCCACTGCATAAAAAGTGAAAATCAACACACATTTTTTAGTTTGTTTGTATTAAAAACAGTTTAAGCTGCTATTAGTGAGATTTAGAATGCTTTCTTACTTTTTTCTTCCCCACGTATTTCCTGATGTGACAACGTCCACCTAAATCCTAAATAAACGAACAGTTCCACTTTATTATGGCTTTACTCTCACTGAGAATAGTCTTAATGTCAAGTGGCTTCAGCTGCAAAACTAACAGTTCTATGACAGTGCACCATGAAAAGGCAGTGGTGCAAGGCAGCCCAAGGAGACAGAGGCACAGAGCCAGTGCTCTGTAAAGTTAAGAGTGCAGTGGTGTGGAGAAGTCTCCTTAGGAGGCAGAATCATCGTGGGAGTTGCTTCCAAAATACAAGTACTTATATATCCTACAGCATAAAGCAGAAGCCCCTTTTTTTTTTGTGTGTGTGTAAAATTATCCCCTTCTTGATGGTTAAAAATGACTGTTAAGAGTTAGCTATCACTGAATTATTCTCCTTAGCAGTAGGCTTAATTTTTGGTTTTTCTACTTCCTGCCAAGCTCAGTTTGGATGCCCTGTGACTACTGATCTATCTCTAATATATCTCTATATCAGAGTTTCTCATCAACAGATTTCAGTGCTAGGAGGAGGCCAGAGAAGACAACTGAGAATGAGGTAAAGGAGACGATGAAGCATGTTCACTTTTGTCAGAATTTAAATTAGAGGAAGTCTTTCCCTCTTACATCCTCACATAGCTTCATATTTCAAGCTGCAACCACTTTCAAATAGACACCAATAAAGATACAGACTTGGTACAGCTACTGTTGATTTAAAAACAAAAAAACATTAAAGTAAAGCAGAGGCAGAAACCACATTCACATCACACAGTCCTGAGCTGCTTGTTCTGTGTTGAAGCTGCTGCTGGGGAGCAGTAACACATCCATCTACTTTCCATACTTCTGTAGCTGCCTCCCACCATGGAATCTGAGTATATGACTGGCTTACAGTACACCTGTGAGGCAGGAAAATCCTGCTGTCACCATTTTCCAGACAGAATCAAAAGAGTAAGTGATTTGCTCAAAGTCACATGAGAAATCTGTGAGAAACAAGGAATTAAACCCAAAGCTCTTCAATCTTACTTCATCTTAGACTGCATTCTTGTACGGTACAGAGCTAGGCACAAATGAGTTAACGGCACGTTGACTTAAATGGTCTCTGGTCTTCAATGAAAAGTGTTTTAGCAAAGTATTTCCTGCAGATTCTAAATAAAATGACACCAGATTTCTCTGGTTCTCTAATAATCTAATAAGAAGAATCTTATTAGTTACTGATGCCATGAGTTTTATGTCATTCACAGAGAAAACCGAGCACTGAAAATTATGCGGAGTTTCAGCAATACCAGAATAAAAAACTTCAACTTTGATTTGCCTTTTAACCAAAGCACAAAAACAAGTTCAAATGTAAGAGAGATGTGAGTTTAAACATCCTTGGAATGCCACTAGCACATGTCAGCATTTCTGCTTCCACTGCAAGCGCTCCATTATGGAAGATGCCTGCCTTCTGCTGCTGACGCTGTCTGAATACTAAAAGTGCAGAACTAGAAGATGGTCTGATACAGTTCATTCTTGCGACGTTCACATTTCATCCAGATAATACTGCTCCTTCCATTGATGTAGTAGCTTCTAACAGTGATGGCAAGGAAAGGTACACAATATCAGCTCAAGAGGTGAGTCAGATAAGTGCCATTTCAGCCGTACAAAGGACTGCCTTGAACATGAATCTAAGAAGCACAAAAGCAGCACATCACAGGCTCGACTTCTATAAGCTGGGTGAGGCCAGACTAAGAGGCCAGCAACAGCATCACTTAAATTGATTGTGAATATCAAATCTCAAAGACTTTCTCAGTTTATTTTAAAGGCCTCTTTTCTCCTCCACTAAATTAATCATAATTTCTCATAAGAAGATATATATGAATTATTATAGCTAAGTTGGAGACAAAGGGATAGATCATAGGAATTGCAGTAATTTACAACTGTGCGCATAAATTGGATGTCCTGATTCTTGTACTATCAGCAAAGAATCAGCTGAGACTCAGACAGAGGGATGGGTCTGATGCAGGCAGATTTCCAGCAGCCTCATATTCCTACATATCCCTGGATCTAGTGTGAGCACTCTCGGAACAGGGATCATGAAGGGATACCACACTACTCTAGAAAGAGGTAATGGTAAATCAATAAATACAAAAGTCTGTGTCCCATTTAATCGTGGGAATAAAACCAAACAAAAATAGGCTAAGGCAGCTACTCCTGGCTAGCCTGCGAATGCCTCATACCCACAGAAAGGAGCTTATGCAAGGAAGTACCTCTTCTTGGAGACAGTATTGTCAGCGTAAATAAGGACTCTAAAAAAAAAAAAAATTCTTTTGGATTAAAAAATCACATTGGCAGGATAAAATAAATTATTATATTGGGAAATATGAAAAATACGCTGGTATTTTAGAGTGCGCTTGTGTGCACACACCAAGTCATGTTCTGATTTTTACAGTAAAGCTCTGTTAGTTTTTCTGTAGTTTTCAAAAAGTTTGCTCAGAGCTGCTCTAAAACTGCCTGGTTGGACTGTGCCGAGTCATCCACCTTGAAATGTTTCACAGCCATAAATTCAACACGGCTCCAACAGCAGCCAAGGAGGTTTTGAGTTCTGTCAGAAGCCTGTCCAGTCTCTTGCCCATCTACGTGCTTCCCCACACAGCGGCACAGCAAACAGCCTTCTGGGGTTACAAGGACACTTATTCCTCATCCACTCCAGTGTCTCCAAAGAGGTGAATGCCTCTCATTGACAGCAGCAGCCAGCATTCGAGAAACCAGAACAAAGAAGACAGAACCCAACATACAAAAGGTAATGAGATTTGGTGATGATTTGTCTTCAAGAAAGCAGAAGCAGACAAATTCAGCAAGGAGGGTACACAGTAATTTGATTATCTAAAATATTTCATTGTAATAAAATGCTGTGCTTCTCAATTTTCAGAAGAAAACGAACTCAATAGCACTCTATGAGAAAAATATTGCAAATAGTTAAGAACAGCCATAAATTATAAAGTCCATAGAACAAAAGTATTTGCTAAATTTTATCTACCCATGGACTTTTACTCAGTTCAATATCTTTTAATACATACCAACATGTGATAGTGTGCTTTACAATGAAACCAAAAATCAGAGTAAACACTTGGTATATAATAAGCCATCTCTAAACCCTTGACAAAACCAGTTATATTGGGTTATTCAAAAAAACTAAATCAGTCTTTGTCAAAAAGGATACCAGTATCCCCATTGCACAAGATAAAATTAACCATAGTGGTATTACAGTTAATAAAGAGAAGTTATTATTCATTGCTATTGATTAAATACAAAATGTCTCTATTACAGCTCTATTAGGCAGGCTGTGACGACCATAAATGTAGCATTATCTGCTAAATAAAAACCTTATTAGAAGAGTTTACTACAAACAGTCCTAAGGGTAAATTTAATTTTCCTCCCATTATCTTAGGTATGAAGTTCAGAGTTTGGTGGGGTTTTCAATGGGAAAAAATGCTTAAAATTCTCCAGCACTTCTAGGCATGCATTCATTTTACAACTGCTATTTTTTACTATGTTTGCCTTTAAATTTTATCCTTTCTTGCCTAACTAAGAGACTTTTCATGAGTGTTGTTATTAATTAGGTGTTCTAATTTCTAGAGCTATTTTGAATGGAAAAGTGGTTTTCAGGCGTTTATTGCCCAACATTTAGACTGTTCTTGTAGTAGTATACTTACATTTTACTACTAAAAACCCTCCCATAAATAATATATGTCATATATTTAAGTATAAAAATAAATGTTAAAAATGACATTCAGTAACAAGGAATGTATATCTACGTGCGTTTTCTTTTGACAAGGCTTGTTGCAGGTTTGTTTCTCCATTTTTTAAGAGTGATTACTATACATTCATGATATCAAAAGGCAAGCGCAAGAAGCATCCATGGCTCTCCCCATCGCTCCACTCTTCAGAGCTTACAAGAATGGGGCTATTATAGCTTCTGCCATGATAACCTCATAGTACACAAGGTATCAGCTTTCCCCTGAATAACGAATCCACAGAGATTTTAAGTACAATCTGTTCCAAGAGATCAAACTGGCTTTTAATCTGCTTTTACCTTTAATGGCTATTTTGCCATACATATGCATGCAATTGTGTGCATATCTAACATATGTGTGCACTTGTATGTGTATACAACGCATACATATACACAAAACATATATGAGTCATACGTCCCACATGCATATGATATACATACATATTACAGTAGCTACAAGGAAGCTCATAAACTGAGCTACAGGTAGGCTGGTGGACCTGTATTATCCACTGTTTGCTCTCTTGAGGACTGCTTTTGGTGTGATGTTGGCCCCAAACCAAAGGAGTGAGAGATTAATCGATCCATTACCATTTTCTGCCAATCTGACCTGACCCCTATTTGAAGCGCTGAAATGCATTCAAATGGAAATGTGCCATCCCAGAGTCTCACAGAGGGGAGGAGAGGAACAGGGTGGGCAGCCAAGGGACACAGTGGCAGTCAGATGACTGAAGGCACTGGGGCCAAGGGCTCAGAGAAGAGGAGCTGCAGTTCCATCCTACGAGAAACATCAGCTCGCAGCACGATGAGAGGTAACATCTTGTAAGATCCAGCTATTGTAACAAAATGGAAAATGCTAAAATATTCTCAGGGACAGCTGACTTGCAAAACACCAGTCAGTCACTAAGAGACCTCCAGCTGTCCACTGAAGACTTCTGTCAAAGGCTTTATGTTAAGAGGAGGAGAAAAAGAAACAACCAATTGTGTAACCTGAAGCTGTGCAAATTCAGATTAGAAATAAGGCACATACTCTTAACAGTGAGATTAATTAATTATGGGAGAAACTTAGCCATGTTGTGGTGGATTTCTCAACACTGGATAATTTTAAAAAACAACATGCACTGTTTTTCTAAAGCATATGGTGTCACTCCAACAATAAGCAAAGTTAGCGGATATGAAGCAAAACAGAAGGGAGTTGTATGACCTGTGTTATGTAGGAGATTAAAGTTGCTGATCCAAGCAGCCATTCTTAATTTAAGCTTTGTGGGAAAAGGGATGGTTTCACGGCATGCAATTAATCAACATCTATTTACCAAATTGACACAAAACCTTGCTATACAAGATGCCACAAAATAATGTTACTGAATTAGGCTCAATGTTTTCCACAAAGGAAGCTTCGTTTTACTGAAATGTATTGTATTTTTTTTTCATTAAACTTTGAAGAAACTGCAGAAATGTTCACAAAACAAGAAAATTCTCCATTAAGAGATAAATTTTCAGGACAACATAACATATCTGAAAAACCGAGATAACTTCTCTTACAAAGGAAGTTATATTTTACCAGAGACAAATATGAATGAATAATGGAGCAATACTGGACTAAATCTAGTGGAATAAAAAAGCAATAGAATGGGTAGAATATGCAGGATCAGAGCATCTATATGCCAAACATTAAAGAGGCAGTGGAAGTGAGTGAAGAAGCATGAAAGACAACCAGGGATAGACAAAAAAAGAACAACAAACCAAACAATTCTAGTATATATAAAACATCAGCTCTGCTGAAGGACTGAAAAGATTCAGATCGAAGTTATGCGCACAGGGAAATCACAAAAAGCAGGAGGCACAATTGGCAGGAAAGGCTGCAGCCTAAGTGCTTAGGACAGGTGAGATGTTATCAAGCAGATAAAGCAAAAGAGATGGGTGAAAGGCATGACAAGACATTTGAGAGGGTGACAGCATCATTTGCTGCAGGGGCTGGTGACATGAAAGGAGGCAGCAAGCCTACCACTATATTACTATGTACTAATTTTCGGTATGTTTGTTTACTTTGGGAGAGAAAGAAAACGGGGTTTTAGTGCTTAATTTTGCGTTATATCAATCAAACAACAAAGTTCACAGGGAGGTAATTTGATAGATCTTTCAATAGCACTTGGCCGTCCTGGCTCAGTATTTTTCTGCGGGAGCATCCCCACTGGCTTTCACGGGGCTGCCATGTAACACCAAGGAAAAAGGACAAAACCGGTCACCAGTTTGGGGCAGCTCTGCTCAGCTGGTAACCATAGCTGTGGAGGGAGAGTACAGGGTATGCACCCAAAAATGTCCTGTTGCAACTTACTTCTGCAATGTGGAAAACAAAACTTCCACTCATTATCTAAGCTGGCTGCCCAGAAGAAAATGCATCGCTTCATAAAGAAGGGATGATTTTTTTCACTTCTCCTTTGGGAGAAATGAAGGAATCAGGATTCAATCCTGTGCCTGAAGCAGCACTTATACTGGGACGGACTGTAAAGTCATTACCTGATCCTACCCACTGGCAAATTAAAATGTTTTTTTTTTTTCATGAAAAAGAGATACTTGCTCAATTTTTTTGTCTTCTGGTTAAATATAGCCCACTTGTCAGAACAATACAACTTAGTAAGCCACCACTAACCATGCTATCTGAACAGTTAAATTTTATGCCACAAGAAACACCCGCATCTGCTGATTAAGATCTGCTATTTCCACTTAGCACCCCATGACAGAAGTTACCTGGAGCTAGAAGGGAGGCAGAGAATTTCTTGTAATAAAATATTAATATGAATTAATTCAGTGGTAGTAGTAATTGTTACTGAGTTCATTCTTCACAATTCCAATTTTAATTTACCATCCCAGTGCTTTATTACTGACTTTTCACAGACCTTGTGAAATGAATTACAGCAAAATCTCTGCAAGACAAGAAGATGTACTATGTGAATTACTTCTCATTATAGTGAAAATGTGAACTGCTGTTTACAAAACTGTACCTGATGCTTTGGTGTCATCTAAAAGCCAAGTAAATCTGCACTACAGTCTGAAATAAGATTTCCTACCTTAATGCAAATATGAGTAAAGATCAGTAAACAATGCAGCTTTGTATAATTAAAAAGTTAAGAAACTATATAGCAATTTAGGGTTTCTTTAAGCATTTTACACATTGCACTAACCTCCTTGAGACAGCAACAGGCTTGTCCTTGACATTCATTCCCTCCTCTGTCTCCTCCTTTCTGCCATCATCCAGTTATGTATCCACACTGAAAGGGTAGCAGAGGGCAGGTTCTATGCAGAGAAGTGACCCAGTGACTCGGGGACACCAATTCTAAACCACCACACCGGCTGGTGGCTAGAAGCAGCAATCAGCTTTGGCCAGTAAGAGCTTCTGCTGTGTTAATGAGTCCCAGCTAAAGTGAGTTGGAGAAAGAGTGAGTAGAATGGTGTGTTTAAGCGATCTGCACCTGTGTTGTGTTTGCCGTTGTGTCTGTGAAGTCCTGAGCCACAGCTTTTGCTCAGTCTATCTCATCAGGACTGGTGGTTTCTTTTATCAGTCAGTTCTGTCACTGACTCACTGCCTGACTGTGGGAAATTCATTTAGTTTTGTTGGCACTTCAGTTTTCTCAAATGCAAAATAGCAAAACTCCTTTATATAGACGTGTACACACAAACACAGGCATACACTTTTACCACTTAAAGAGGCTTTTTAGCGTGTCTTGCATGCAGAGATTCTAGCGTCAGCATTTTACAATGAATCCAATATTTTAAACTTCTTGGCACACTTTCCCATATACTGGAAATGTGTCCAATAGCAGCAGTCTCACCTTTCAAAAGCATCATCAGATTCAAAGCTAAAGGAAAGGTTATTTAAACATTAGTTTAAGTACAGAAGTGACTAGGATATGAGGTATATTCGGATATAACTTACCATATTTTTTGTTAAACATAACATCTTGTTATGTATGCATCTCCAGGCACTCTGAAGACAGAGTGCCACGTTCAGCCTTTCTGCTTCGTAGAATCGTTTGGGTTGGAAAAAATCTTAAAGATTATCAGTTCCAACCCCTCTGCCATGGGCAGGGACGCTTCCCACCAGATCAGGCTGCTCAAAGCCCCATCCAGCCTGGCCTTGAAGAGTTACAGGGAGGCAGCACCCACAGCTTCCCTGGGCAACCTATCCCAGTGCCTCACCACCCTCATCATGAAGAATTTCTTCCAGTCTAATTCTTCCCCCTTCCAATTTAAAGCCATTCCCCCTCATTACATCACTCCATGCCCTTCTAAAAAGTCCCTCCCCAGCTTTCCTGGAGCCCTTTTTAGTACTGGAAGCTGCTCTAAGATCTCCTCAGAGCCTTCTCTTCTCCAGGCTGACCAAACGCAACTCTCTCAGCCTGTCCTCATAGCAGAGGTGCTCCAGCCCTCAAATATCTTTGTAGCATCCTCTGGACTCACTACAACAGTTCCATATCCTTCTTATGATGAGGATTCCAGAACTAGACACAGAACTCCAGGTGGGGTCTTACACAGAGTACACATAAATATAAATTTTATACAAAATATTTGCCAGGAGAATTACGGTTACTACTGGCTATTTCTCCTTTTAAAATGAACCCTTTTATTCAGGCTAAATGTTTTATCCATTCACTGTGCTTTTTTCCAACAAGTAGAAGAGATAGAGAACATTTGCTGCCTTAAACTCTTACATTTTGTCAAGAAAGTATACGGGAATAATTTAGAGGCAGTGTTTCTAAACTAATTGATCTAATCAAAACTTCCTAATTTTTACTTCATATTTCTTGCATGTCAGATCTGAAGGTGATTGTTCTGTGTTACATATGCATTTGGTGGAGAGAAACTTGATAACAACAAAAAATTCTAGGCGTTCCTTGCAACTTAAATTATTCCATGAAACTGTGAATTTAAAGTCAATTAGAAACAAGTTTTGAAAACTCAGTAATTAATGGTCCTGAGAAAGCTAGATAGCCAGGCAAATACTCAGATAATACCTGCCTAATCTATTTTAATTATTTGGTTATATACGTGGCAGTGATTAGCCCTGACATCATTAATCTTGAAGGAACAAGGAAATGTTTAATTTTCATTATTTTACTTTCAATATTTGCTTCTGTTTCTAAAACCATCTCAAGACGTTTAGCATCCTGCAAATGCTTTGAGAAATAATTTGTTTCTAATGACTGAGATTTGTTGGTTTACCTCCATTAATGAACACAAATATTTAAGCTAGAAAATAAAAGGCATCTTTTCAATGTCACTGGCAGTGCTGTCACCTGAAGCACCTTCCATTTGAGTTCACATTTGGAGAACTCATCACACCCTGACATCTTTGAGGAAATACTGCAATCCAACGAGTACCCTGTGAAACACACACCCCCCAGCTAAGCAGGTGGTGTCTTCTGGGTAAATTGTACCACCTTTATCAGACACACAGAACAGTTACACAATACCTGAACAACCTTTGAGCCTTTTGTGACAGCTGATTTCCATTGGCCTTTGGCTTCAGTCCATTACTTTTTTCTGATGAGTATTACTTCATGTTCCATACTGTCTATGATAAAGTTTGCTGTGTCAAGTGGGGGTTTTGCCCAGCATTCTCGACAGGCTTGATGAAAATCCCACTGAAGCCAGTGAAGGAATTCCCATTGACTGTCTACTGGACGAAAGCCAGGAAAACTGCTCTGTGCTGTTATTTTTGGTTACTATCCATGTTGCTTCACGTTTCATTGAACTGTGTATTATTCACTCACCCAGGACCTTTAACTACAGAATTCAGTCTCACAAACAACTCCAGGTGTCCATGAATGCAAAGACAAGAACTGCCACCCTGGATTTTCACAGGAACTTGTAAAAGACAGTAAACTGCTTACAATAAGATGCAGCAAACTTTCAGCCCTGCAGTTTTCATGAGAGCCAGTTGTTGACATGTGTATCCCTAATTGCACTGGGACTCACCTTCCTAGTGTGGTGGTAAAAAATAAATAAATCTGTAAAGTAAGGAATGCAGCTTGCAGAAATAATGCCTCATGGGACAGGCAGATAAAGGAGAAGCTGGAGTCTACATAGCCACAGAAGAAGGGGAAACCAGAAGGGGATAAGAAAGAGCAAAGCTGGAGTTGGTGGGCTGGAAGCGATGAATAAACAAATTTGAGAGCAAAGGTAGGCACTGAATGTGAATGAGTCACAGGTACCTGTAAGAATAACTGGACTATTACTCAATCTGATCATCATCCAAATGTCTTTTTCTCCCCTGCTTGTGCCCCAATAATAGGGCTTGGCTTTGTGAACCAAATTGTGTTATTCTATGCAGGCTGGGAGTAGTTCAGTTGTCGTGTCTTCCTGACAGAGCTCACACACAGCTGTGTTTGGGTCCCAACTGCATTGGATTCAGGCATGTGCATCAGACCCGCCAGTTCTCCCAGTGTGGATACTAGTCTATTGCTTACAGCAGGAAATCTCTCTCTCTGCTGTTTTGAGCAGCGAGTGAATAGAGTTGTCCAAGTGCTGGATGTCTGGATATCCTGAACAAATGGCCATTTCACAAGAATGCTGAATCACAAATGCGGAGAGACCACTGCATCAGCTACACTGCCCATACGTTACAGAGTCTGTGTGCAAACGTGCAGTGTGTCTGACCAGCTGGGATGTGTCAGATTTGCTCTGTGTAAATACATCAGCTGTGCAGCAACCATTGCTGAATCAAATGCTCTTGGACCTGCCAGTGTTGGTAGGTTCATCTGCGCTTTGCTTGGCGTAAGGGGCTCCAGCATTGCTGTTACCTTGGCCTTTCTGTAGCTCACAACTGTCCTCTCCCATACATACTTTCATCACTGATTCACAAACCCTCTCTTTGTTTTGCTGTCCTCTAGGCAAGCATTTTGCCTCTCTGTTTTCAGCTAGCCTTACAGCTAAAATGACCCCTCCTCTCCACAAGGTAAAGCCCTCTGTGTCTGCTCAGTTTCTCATAGATTATTTGAATTCCTACCTAGAAGGCACTTGTGGTATTGAAGACTTGAGTCTTAACACAGTCTTGTAATCCAGTTTCCAGGGAAATAACTACCTTCTAAATAGCCGAGGACAAACCTGACAGTTATATTTATTTAACGATCAGCTATTGCACCGTCCATTGCTCGGACTGGAATGGTTCTAATGTTTACTGACCCTCCAATATCACCAGCTTGTAAAATGCATAGCCTGTAGATGATTTCACATCCACAGGGGAACATATTATCAGATGGTAGCTTTACAACCTAGCACAGAACTCACAGGCAAATACAATCCTGAAGATACCATGTTATCACTACATAAAACACCAGTATAAGATTATCATTGCCCTATTATAAGAATCCCTCCTGGCATGGAAACTGATCTTGTCCCACAAAGCCAATTTGAGTTTTGGTGTTGAATTCAATGAGTGGAAGATAAAAGCCGTAGAGAGAACAGAATAAAAGAAGTAAGAGGAAGATGACTTATCATTGAACAGAGTAAACCCTTAGTTTTATTTCTGTTAATGTGTAAATGTTCAGGATGGATATTCAGAAAACCTGTATGATCTCAGTGAACTTCCTGACTCTCTGGGTGTCAGAAGGATGCTGGTAACCCAGTGGAACATCCCAACTGCTCTGGGTGGGTGTTTGCAGCAGCTCTGTTCCAGCCTTCTCGCACTCCCTTCAAGACTCATCTGTCTCTGACATTAGCAACAAGGGAGACAGAGCAGCTGGGGAATCAATTGGGACAAGCTGAAAGTTATTTACAGATGTTAGCTGAGAAAATGGGAAACCCGCAGAGCAGGGTAACGTATGCAATTCTGTATCTCAGACTAAGTCTTCTCCTGTAATTAGAAATTGAGATTTTTTTTTCAGCTTTTGCTGTGAGCAACAGCACCAAATCTCAGCAACCACTGCTCAAATATTCTAATGTTTCAGACATGGAGATTCTAAACAGGGAAAGGGAATGGGAAAGGGAAAGGGAAAGGGAAAGGGAAAGGGAAAGGGAAAGGGAAAGGGAAAGGGAAAGGGAAAGGGAAAGGGAAGAAGCTATGGCACAGTTTCAGTTATCTACAGAGAAAAAAAATCTACAGCATTTTCTGCATGTCAGTTTGCCACAGCACCACAACAATACTTTCAGATGAACACAGGATGTTTATGGAGATTGGGAGAGCAACTGAATTACATCAGCCTTAATGACAGAGCAGGTTGCCCAGGGAGGTAGCGGAGGCCCCATCCCTGGAAGCATTCAAGGTCAGGTTGGAGCAACCTGATTGAGTTAAAGATGTCCCTGCTCCTGCAGAGGGCTGGACTAGATGACCTGTAAAGGTCCCTTCCAACGCAAAGCATGATTTAATGCCATCTTCAGTATGCTCAACTAAACCTGTAATTTATTTTTAAATTTACTGAGGAGTCTGTCCCACACCTCTCCTTGCTTCATCCATTTCACTGGACTCCAGCCCGTCTGTGATCATTTAACCTCCTCACACACAAACAAGCAGAGCTGAATCCTAATTACACTAAACATCATTACCACCATCCCACCTCTGATTTCAGGTTTGGGAGTATGACACACCAATACCATCCACAGGGGTCTATTTGTTCCTAAATTTATAATTTAAATTGATCACCCCAGTAAAATTACACAAGAGCATATTGTACTTGCATGATGAAAGAAGTACTCAGCAAATCTATGAAATCTATATCTTTGTCAAATTGCCTATCAATTAGATTTGTAACATCACACTTCTTACTACAGCCCATAATTGAATTCGCACTTTGGAAAAACACTCATTATAATCCAGTTCACAAAACCCAGTGTAATTTCTATTTTGATAGTTCTTCTCCTGCTCATAGAAAATAACTAACTCCAAAAATTATGTCTTCTTTCCTCAGACAGGTTGAAACAGATCAGCTTTTAAATTTATCCCCCAACTATTTAGTGGTACATTCCAAATGCAGTTTGTTCCAAATGCACCATAATTCAACACTAGTTTCACAATGACCAATCTGAAGAACAATTTTTACTAAAGGCGATAGTAAAAATATGTAAATATGTCAGAAAAACAAAACTGGACTTCATATTTACATAGAAATAGGCCTAATTTTTAAGAAAATTTGGTATAAAACTGGTGTGATTAATGGACCTTAGCATATAAAGTAAAATTCAAGTACTAATTGCGAGTCAGAAATCTACCTGGCCTCTGGTACATCCCTCTCCTTTGCGTACACGGGTGCATAACTCCATGCTGGGTTTCTGCACCAGTATTTTCACGAGTCATTAAAAAAAAAAAATAAATTAGTTAAGCATTCTGTGTCCAAACCTGGCCATAAATCAGCTCTGTGATGCCTTCACAGCAGGTTCTTGCTCTCAGCCTTCTATTAAGGTTATAATTAATTCTGCAGTTCTAAGTGTTCCATAGCAATAATTTATTTATGGATCCAGCATTTTCTTCACATCTGAAATTAGATTTTCAGCTCTTTAGTTTTTCCTAAATCTTCCCTTGATCTTTCTCAGTGTACATGGCTACTACATTGAGTATTATTATCTTCCTGACACCTTCAGCAAAGGCTTCTGGTAGAGTACTTTTCTAGTCGAGTGTGCAGTGATAGTGTCACCCAGAGTGAAGGTCTGTACTAGTTACTTGCTCTGAAAGGCTGACTCACTGCCATTGTTTGTCTTACCTTGTTTTAACATGTCTTGAACAACACGGTAAGATTTCTGTTACCACTAGATACCACTAATTTTCATTAGTTATTTCTCTGAAAACTAGAAAACAGTGCTAGCAGTGCACATCATGCTTTCTTGAGCTTTCTAAGCAAGGAAATTCCAGGACCTCAATATTAAAAAAATAAATAAATGTGTAAATAATCATTGAGATGCAATAGATTTGTCTATTTTAGACAGGATATAAACACACCAATCCTGGTAAGTTGTTTGGGTCTTCATATGCACTTGCAAAAAGCCAGCAAATCCCAACCAAGCTGTCCATACACACTCCTCAACACAGCCCAAAGGCAGAGCTCCAGCCCTCACTGCTAACTAGGATACTCACAGTGAAATAATCCCCTCAGATAACCTACAAACAAAATCAGCATTAACCATTTCTTTTTTAAGATTAAGAGGGTGCATATCTACTAGCATCTCAAAAATACTTATTTTGCAAGCAGCTCTCAAGATGTAAGCATGGGAACCACGTATTTTTCAGATGTTGAGTTCTGCAGCCACTGTTTCCATGCAAAGATAGTGTGGTCCAAGTGAGACATAAGCTGAAAAGCCTGTTTACTCTTTTCAGTTCTGTCCCTGGAATGCTGTGTGAAACAGTGAGCTTTACTTCAACTTGGTCATTTGCGCAGTGCCTGGCACAATTATGGCTCAAGACTCTAGTAACTGTTCTTATCTTATTGTCTGTATAAGCTGCTCTAGTCCATCTAGCACACGCTGCTTGTGTCCCACATTCCTCTGACAGGTACACTAATGCTGATCCATTACTGTCTGGTCAGTGCATTTGCTACTGAGAAGTTGTAACTATCCCAGCTAAAGGGAAAGAGCGAGAAACATCATGACTTTTTTCCCCAGTGACAGGGATTATGCCACTCCATCTGCAGCATTTCCTTGGAAGTCTCTCTGTTGCCTCCGTACACGCTTTCTCTGCTCCCAGATGGAGAACAGCATCTCCTCTGGTATCCTACCCTACCTAAAACCCACCCATCGAGAACACTCATACAAATGAACGGGTGGATGAAGTGCTGAGGGACATGGTTTAGGGAGTGCTAGGAATGGTTGGACTCGATGATCCAATGGGTCCTTTCCAACCTTGTGATTCTGTGTGATTCTGTGAAAGGTGGGGAAAAGATATCTGGTATGCCAGTGCCTGGCTGTCAGAACACCTCTCATCCTCCCCAGCTTACATCTACCAAAGAAATGATCCTCTGTGTCTTTACATATTATGTCAGGGCACAACTGACAATATTATGGGAATTACGTATGTAGTGTAACACGAGTTATGTTTGCTGATCATGTGTTAAGAAAACAGGAAAGTCACTTGGTTCAGTTTCAAGTGTGTAGGCAACCAAAAACTGATTCCTAACTGTCAAGCAACCATATCATAAGCAGTCTGCCACAGTAACGAAACCATGCAATGCCACAATGATCTGGAGTCTCCTTTCCAGGTTTATGTCATATTCATTCTCTCAGCTCAGAAACACATTTGGTTCAGAGAAAAAAACAAGGAATGGCTTTAAATGACTCATTTATACCTCATCCAAATTGTGCTGCTCTGCAATGCACTGCTGTGCTTCTTTTTCCTAAAAGCAAACACTCCATTCAACTCAGAGCCTCTTTTCTTCATGGCCCTGCTACAGCTATTTTCCTCCATGAGAGCAGAGCTCCTGGAGAACATTTGCATATTCAATTTGAGCAGACGTTTCCATCATAAGAGAACCCAGTAAAGGAGTGGGAGTAGTAGGTGGGTGTCAAAGAAAACCAAAGAATGCACGCTGAGGACAGGAAATAGAGTTGGCTGTTCCTCAGCTACGAGACCTGTTCATGACACAATGTCGAGAAGGAAATTAAATGCGAGTGTCAGAGGGAAAGGAACATGGTAGTGGGATCCAAAATTAAACTACATTATTGGAAATTCCACTAAGTGAATGGGATCAAGAAATCGACCCAATGCGGGCACAGCAGTCTCTGAGGAATCAGGGGCAGGGTGATTTAGCTGGCAAGCCAGGGAAAAAAGCCTCCAAAACAAACCAAAAAGAGAACAGGCAGAGTGGTAAGAGTCTCCAGCTGCCTGTGTGTACCACATGTAGCGGTATCAACGAAAACACTGAGTGCTTTGAAATGCTGATTCAGGTGTGATGGTCAGGGGGAAGAGTCCCACGCTACTTATTTCAAACAGAAATAGAAAAGGAATAACAAATTAAAAAAAATAGGACTGTGGGTAAATATTGGCTTTAAAGAAATACTTCCATTCACAGTTTTAGAGAGTGAAGCATATCTAGAGATAAAAATAGATAGAGATAAAAATGCCCGTGAATTCAGCTTTAGTTTAGGAAGTTTTAGGCAACCACACTGTGATTTTTAGATACTTACCAGATTTGTACTGGTATGTACTGCCAGGCTCTCCCAACTAAATCCCTCTGCAACTCCAGTACTTGAGACAGGTGAGTTCCTACAGAACAGAAGGAAAAACAAAATAAATCTTTGCATTTTATTAATTTATTTCAGCCTTACTCAGTTCTTTAAACGTATGTGATTGAAATGCCTCACAATCAAGAAAATGATACTTCTGATTAGAAAACTGAATGAAATATAATTACATTTATTAAACGTGAAAACACATATTAACTATCATTATTTTTTCCATGGGAAAAATCAGCACCACCTGAGAACTAGAACGAGATCCAGCCATTCAAAATGCGTCATTTCTCCAAGCCAGGAATGTCAAAAATAATCTTCCCACATATGCAGCTACACAGACTTTTACATAAATCACTGATGATATCACCCTAAGGGAACTGAGGATGAGTTGCCAATTTCATTCTATGGGCTCACAACAAAACTCTTCTCAAAAGTTATTTTGTCAAATCATAAGATCGAGGTATGTTTTGAAAAAGCAGAGTATTTTGCTGTATTCTTCTTTCCACTTGTGCCAAAAGAGATTTCCAGACATGACAAGGTAGCTAAATAGTTGCACCTGAATTGATTACTAATGCCAAAGCCTGCTGAATTAATCCAACCCATGACAACTAAATCAAATAATTTTGCTATCCACACAGTGACAGGTGCACAGACTGA
The DNA here is from genome assembly GCF_017976375.1 of Cuculus canorus. NCBI lineage: Eukaryota > Metazoa > Chordata > Aves > Cuculiformes > Cuculidae > Cuculus > Cuculus canorus. The sequence continues at coordinate 9,200,347 of NC_071413.1, read as the reverse complement.
ATGAGGAATTGGATTATCCAGTGAAAAAACATGCTATCAAATCAAAGCAAGCAGGTATCATCACATACACTATAAGGAAAGCCAAACTACTTCAGCTAACAAGTGTTAAAGGACTGATTTTCAGGATGCTGAGTAACACGTTAACACCAGAATAAGCAGCCTAAGAGTAATTCAACATGCCAAAGAGTAGCAGAACAGGGGAATTTACCACAATGCATCGCTGAGCAAGGAACAAGCACTCAGCAAAGACTCCCAAACAAATGCCACTGTACTTTCAAACAAACCTGCTCTGACTACATTGCAACCGTCTGTGTTTGCTTTCCACGAATATTGTAGCAAATGAAGTTTGCTCCCTGGGACGCTGAATTATAAAGGAATGTTGCACCATATCAGAAAAAAAGTGAATTATGAATTTGTAATTTAAGCATTCACATCAGAAACAAGTCTCTAAAAGTTTTCAGTCTTCCAATCAGATAGGCATTTGGTGTGAACTATGACTGCAAGTAATACAATTTTAATTTCAAATACCAAATAAGAACAATGAATCCTGACAAGCATCAGACCAAGAGTTAATGAGACCCAGCTTGCATTTTTCCTGAAATTAAAATATTGGAATTATCATTTTAATAATGTCATGTTTTTTAATATTTTTATTTAGCTCTCAGAAGAAAAAAATACAAAGAGAATTAAAATTCTATCTTCCACTGTCATCCACATGTAGCAATTTATGCAACTCCAACCCACTCTAACTCCTACTTACTCCAAAAGAAGTTGATCCAGCTGATTCAAGCCAGCTGACTGAAGAGAAGGGGATCCAGCTGATAGCATTCTCGGAGAAATAACAGAACTCAGCTAAATCCAGCCAAGTTTAATTCCTGTTAGATCTTTGTAGATGTGCTCCAAACTAACACTCTCTTCAGACAATAGTGCCATGGTAAGGGTTAACAGCAACTCCAGACAGACAGAGTTCAAGCCAGAAATATGTAGAAACTCAAAGGGGCATCAGCCACAAAAAAAGACCAAAAACCACTGTGACAAAATGTGTGGAAAATCTAGGCCAGAAAGAGGGAGGAAATGACTTATCTGTGTGCTGATACTCCTAAACTCAGCCCATTCCTCGAGTCTGGGCTCCTACAGGCACGAGTAAATTAGACAGAAGCTTTTTAGTGATTAAAAAATTAGCTGGATTGTCAGTGGCTGGGCAGGTATGAATCAGTCCATAAGCACCAAGACAATCACCCTAGTGAAAATCTCATACTCTGCCAGGCTTCAAAATTATTTAACATACCAAGATGTATGTCATAGGCTTCCAGATTAAAGCTCTCATGACCTTTGCTAAATATCATCTTTCGTTCTCTTCCTTTATTTATGTGGTGACCCATGAAAATATCAAATCTTTCTGTCGTAAACAGCAAGTGCATAATACCTGCTTTCCATTGCCATGCATGCCTTCTTTCACTGTCACTCTTAAATAAATAAATGAATCATCTTTCTCTTCCTCAATCCTCTACAACATATACCCTGAAAAAATGTTTGCTAAGAGCTACAACAGTCAGAGCCATTTCATGCTAATATTTCATGCTCTGATTATCTTTTTTTCCAATGCATTACCTTTAAAAAAAAATAACCTGTTCAACAATACTCTGTACTGTTCATTTCTGTCCTGTGAATGTTTTGTGCTTATTCATGATACTGCTCTTTATTTCTTTGGTTGATGACACCATCATCTGTCACCTCATCTGTCATTTACATCTCATTAATGTCAATTGTGCCCTCAGGGATCAGTTTTGTCATCAGAAAATGGCACAAAGGGTCTGCAAATGGAAGAAATACCAAGAATCAGTGCCAAAAATAGTAAAGAGACATCTCAGCTCTCTTTCTCAAGACCCCACAGATGCTCCTCTATATAATCACAGCGCATTGACATTTTTCTAGTCACTAAGGTGAAGGTTGTATTTAAGGATCACATTGTTTTTATTGGAAAATCAGCCAACTAGCAGCAGAGCAAGCTGGCACTGACTGCAACCCACAGTTCCCTAGTGCTGAGGACCTTGCCTACACCGAAATAGCAGCTACTAAAGACAAGGCTTGATGATTCAGACTGGGGGAGAAGCACTAGAACGGAACCACTCGGGCTCCTTTTTAGGTCTTCCTTTCCCAAGAAAAGCTGAGTGGTGTGTGATGTAGGTACATTCTTATCAGGTCAGTAAGGGCAGGCAGAAATACACGCTTTTCATTTTCATAAACCATGAAAGTCTCTACATTGCTACACAGTGATGCTCTTTGGAGAGAAACGAAACAGTACTCTTCCAACCACATCATGACAGCAGTGCTACCAATCCCACCCACTGGAGAAAGTATGAGACAGGCTGCCAGGATCACTGGACTGCCTTAAATCTCATGACAGATATCTGATAGGTTGAACACTGGGAGTTTTTCTACAGAAGAACTTAGCTAACTTTCTTGTAGACAAAAGCCTGGGATTTTGTGTATCTGTATGACCTTGGAAGACAAGGACTTAAGAAAACACCGTGAAACACCCGATAAACTCTTGCAGCCTGATGGGTTGTCATACCCGCATGCTCTTGAGCATACTCCACCATGCAGCAGATCTATCATCATGTTCAGCTCCTTCTTTCTGCTGAGTTCTATTGTTGAAACACAGATCACAGATGACTTTCTGTTCCGCTCCAATCCTCTTCCTGGAAGCAAGTCACTTTTCTCTTTTTATAAGCATTCACCCGTTGCCTTTGCTGTGGTTAAACCTCATTCACTCTATCTATTAGCTTGCGCCCATATAGACATTTTTTTTAATTACACATTGAAGTTCATTATTTGGACATTCTAAAAGTTGTGATGCTATTTACTTGTTCTTTGCAGTAGGTCTTGCCTTTCCTAAGATAACTGATTTCTCAGTGAATGTCCATAATTGTGGCACTTGTAGACCCCCCATGAAAATCACAGCTGTAAGGCGAAAATTATATGTTCTATCAAAGCTACTGTCATGCCACCCTTATTTCAAGTTGGACAGTGCTGCACTCACTATAGCCACACAATAAACCAACTTTTAAACTATTTACATGCTTGGTTCATTTGCTCACAGTTATATTTAGGAAAATATCTCATACTGTTGGCTGTTCAGTCACTTGCCTCCACACCTTATTAGCCTTAGCCCTGGGAGTATCCCCCACTGATTCACAAGTCATGCTGAACAGCAGTCTGTACAGATATCTTCCTAACTGCATAACAATGAACTTAAAGCCTTCTTTATTGCAAATAATGTCTATTAGATTTTCCAAGAGGTATGTATTTTGTACATCTTCCGCTACACTCACCTGCACCCCCAAACCCTTTATCCTAATTTCACTTGTCAGCTTCTGATGTCTTTATACATCCCATTAGCATCTAGTCTGCCTCATCTTTCTGCTTCAGTGGCTGTGTATCTCATTGCACTGTTGCAGGTTATCCATGAGGCCCACACCTTCCATGCTGCAACATCAAGATGACCACTCATCCAGACAATCCTGGTCAGTGCTGTCACAGCTTTGACAACAGACGACTGTACCTGTCACATTAGATAAGCTATCCCATTTGCTTCACGTTAAGCAGCAGGGCAATACATAGATATCATCTGTCACAAGAGAAGCCTTGGTGAAAAGACAGCTCTATCACACACAAAAAACATGAAAAGCAGAAAAAAGCCCAGCAGCTGGAGGAACTGTATCTTAATATTTAAAAGATTCCTCCTCTGAATGAAGATTAATTACAAGGCAACATCACACACACGCATTCAGAAGTCACTTTAGTAAGAGATGGCCTATTCTTACCCTTGATCTCCATCAGCCATTGTGTTCCCATCAGAAATGCTCTTTATATGATAAGAAGTTCAAAAAATGCGAAGAATTAGATGCAAATCTTCAACCAAATGACAGGCTGTGTTCCTTACGCTGGGTTTAACAGAAAATGAATGATAAGGGTTTGAAATACCGTAAGCATAGCCAGGGGAAAGATGCATGAGAGGCACTCTCTGAAATATGAACAGCCTTCATGTTACGGCTCTCTTTATTCACCTCTGCAGGAAAGAATTGTATGGCTGTCACACCATTTATGGTGTTTTATCCAAACAGCCTGATGTGAATGGCCTGTGTGTAAATTGTCATCAAGTTGCAGCTTTTCATTACCTAAGCAGACAGGATCCTATTACCCTGGACTCTGGAAACAGAGGAGCTCTCCCAGCAAAAGTCGTTGCAGCAGATGCTTGAAATAAACAGGCAAAGGCAGCCAGGCAGGGTGGTGGACACCTTGTGAAAAAGAGTGTTCCTACAGCAGTAAAAACTCATCTTCCGAACTTCACTGATTTAACTTTGGTTTTGGTTTGATATTTTGAATCTAATTTATGGCATAATACATATATGGATTATTGTCAAATGGTAAATGTGGTGGTAAAAATATTCCTTGTGAGCAGGCAGCAGTGATCTTGGGATATTTATTCTACACCTGTGAGACCTTAGTGTATAAGGTCACCTCCTCTACTATGTGATCTGTTCCTGTCAGACAAGGGAAGTTTACAGTCAGTTAGAAAGGATGGGGTCAAGCTGTGTCAGGAGAAGTTTAGATTGGACATGAGGAAAAATTTCTTCACAGAAAGGGTTATCAAACACTGGCAGAGGCTGCCCAGGGAGGTGGTTGAGTCACCTTCCCTGGAGGTATTTAAAAAGCGGGTAGATGAGGTGCTTGGGGAATAGTAGACAGATACATTTGGAGTTGATGATATCTAAGGTCTTTTCCAACCTAATGATTCTATGATTCTATGACAGTGATTATTGACGTCTGATGGCACTGTCTCTTGGCTGAAAAAATCTACAAATTAAGTTCTTTCTTTCAGAAAGCAAAACCTGTAAAGGTCTCACCATGGTCACACATTTTTTCAGAATTCCTTGGAATGAATCCAGGCTGTAGACCACAGCTGAGAGCTCCCGAGCTCCCTGCACAAGGGCTGCGTGATCAGGTCAGGATTTCAGAATTTGAAACTGGTCCAAAACTGCATTTATCAGTTTACATGGCTGATAATACCATGAGAATTTATGGCTCAGAATATTAATTCTTCAAAGAGAAGTTAGTTAGAACTTACCAGAACTGTTATCTTTTCTCTCCCCTACCCTGATCACTCAAAATGTAGACTGTCAAAAAAAAAAAAAAAGACAACTCTCCAGTTATTTCATGCATTTTGGTCATTTTGATTGCAATTATTTTACTAGATTAAAAACTTAAAATTTTGACTCAGTAAAAAATTCGATTTTATATCTAGAAAAGTTTTTGATGTAAAATTTGCAAGAAGAACTTCCAAGGTTAAGTTTATATTGATTTCTAAATGAGAATAAAGCAACAAAAAAGCCCTAGGAGAACAAAAGCCTAAGTTCAAGAAGAAAGTGCAATTTTCCACCCAGACTGCAGCAGCTTACCTCAAACCAAATGTGAGTTACTGGCTAAAGTGAAGTTTTGCATTACCACATCTGAAATGCTTTTCCATTCATGCTACACAGATTATTAGCAACCATATATTTGACTAAAGTGTATACATACACAAAACCACTTAGCTTTTAACCCGAGCAGTAATACTGTCTCAGCAGGAAGCTCGGAGGATGGAAACGTTGCAGATCTGCAGCATCCATATATTATATCAGCAAGAGTAATACAAGATTTTTAATAGAGTTTGCTGCCTAGCACCAACATATTTACCCATTAACTCTGGGAATGCAGTGAGCCCCACAGGTACAGAGCAATGTTTTCAAACCCCTCAAAGTGGTTTAGGAATTCCCACAGGATTTGGGCTGAGTCACTAAGGAGTGTTAAAAATGGCATAGAAAAAAAATTAGTCCAGGAGTTTGTTTCCCACACAAAGGTCTTCAGCTGGGTTCCTGCCCAGGAAAGATAGAGACAGACAGGAGTACATCTTCCAGGAGGGAAGTAATGTCTCTCAGAAGAGAAGGCATTAGATAAACAGAACGATACTTTTGCCCAACTCAAGAACAAGAATAGAGGCAGTTGGTGTATTCAGCTGCACTGTCCTGCTTGGCTAATGCAGTTCTTGCTGCAGTGGCCGCAGCGCTCATTGGTTTTCAGTGCCTGGAGGCAAGATCAGCTGATGTAGCTGCTCTTTTAACAGCTCTTTTAAATGGGTCTGTTATTTTGTTGGTACAAATACCACAATCGTGAATATGTATCATGACTCTAGGTGTGCTAATGATCATCTAGGTACTAATAACTATGATCAGTCACAGGTGGAGTAGAAATCTAGATCGAGATGGTAGAATTCACAGTTAAAAGTGAATATCTGAACAAGGATTTTTTGCTTTGACTTTATATTTTGCTTAATCTCACAGATTAGCGTACCCTTTTGTGAACTGGGGATGTTCTGGGATATCTCTGCTATGGTAGTTTTTACCTGCTCTACAGGAGAACTGTCAGTTTTAATCAGCTTATACTTAAATGTTCTGGAGATAGAAATTCTATGTCAGGCCAAAGTACTACTATTGCTTAAGTACTGTAAAGTAGGTTCAGCATTTCAAATCACAGGTGACTAGAAAAGAGACACTGTATAAAGAAGAATGCAAACATTTCATGGTTGAGGCTTCTGCTGCTACACTGTCATTATTTTCTTTCATTATTTAAATTCAGTGTTGATAAAAAGTCAGCTCACACGGGAAATTACTGCTTAATATTTTAGGAACTTCACATTTTTTCTCTTATTTTGCTCCTTTGTTTATGTACTTGGAGTAACCAGTTGCTTTTCAAAAGGATGAATTCTTTTAAATTATGAATCACACAGTAATCTTACAAGGAAGGAGAAGAATTAGTCATAAAAACAATTGTGTATTTAAGCACAGAGGAATGCATAGAACATGACAGTGGGGGGTGGGAGGCTGAGATAGACACAAAGCTGCCATAGCTATTTTAATCAGAAAAAAATAATACCGTAGTGGGAAAAAAAAACGCTAAGCCATCTTCATAGCCAGCAGAGGGAGCCCAGAAAAACCCTTCGTATGCAGAGTTAGAGACAAACTAAAACGGATGCATCTTTTTTTCACATCTTTTCTTACATCTTCATCTCTTTGTGTTGGAAGTGACACACTCTAGGATTCCCAATGCATACTATGCATTGCCACCTCTGCAGAAGCATTCTAAATGCAATGAAGTAGCTTTAAATGTTTCAGCCTTTCTTTCGATCACAGACGAACAGGATGTACACAATTTTTTGAGAAAACAGAGAGCTCTGCATGGACTTGTATGACTTGGCTGCTGTGCACTTCAATCCTGATATCAGTGACAAAAATTCTCCTGGAATATTCTGCAAAGCTGAGACACCAAGAGGACGCATGCACCGATCCATGGCTTGTGCTTCTCCCAAAATACCCATCCACACATCATTACCTCTGAATCAAGTAACCGAGACTCAGCACCTGAGCAGAGAAATGACTAATACTGGATCAGCAACGGACTTGGACGTTGCTGTTATTCATCAAATAGGATAGCAGACAATTTGAAGCCTTATTCAGCCAGCAACACAAATGACTGAAAAAGTTACTGGATAGATTAATAATATCACATAAATCAACTCTTTTTCTAAGCGAACAGACTAGATCACCATGAGCTGTGGGAAAACCCAGCCACAGTTCTTTCATTGCAAGTTGTCTTCTTTACACAGTCCTGAGAATCTGACCAATAATGGGGGAAATGCTCCTTTACAAATACAACCCAGAAAACTGGGTGGAGGGAGGGTTCCTTACACTAAGTTACTTCAACATTTCTTGGGTGCTCATTTTGGGCCCTGCTCTTCAGCAACAAAATCACAGAGGTAATTTTATTGAAGTGAGTATTCCAGGGTCTGAATGGTCTGGTCTTTCAAAGAGGTGCATCAGCACTCTCTGCAAGGAGGAAGCAGGACTGACTTTGGGCAAATGGTGCGTAACATCTTTTTTTCCCCATAAGCAAAATACTTGTTTGAGAACATATTAATTTCCATTTAGACCATCAGAGTAGCACCGCTAGTTCCAGTTTGACTGTTGTTTTATCTTGGCTGGTAAAGATGTAAAGTTTTGCAGGGAACAAGTGATATCACAGGCATTCTTTAAATTAACTTTTCCAAGGTTTATAAAAACAGGTCTTTGATATTCATAAACCTACGAGTTTACAAGAAACTTCTGAAACGTACCATAATGTTCAGGATAGCATCACTTGACCTACCCCATCTGAAAGACTTTGACCAAGATTAGGCACTCACACTGCATTGGCTACAGGGAGCCACAGACCAGGATTTTTTTTGAAACTATTATCTTGTAAACAATCCTGAAATGCAGCTAGAATCAAGGAAATGTCAGTCTATTCATGAACAGGCGGTTAACGGAAAAAAAAAAAAAGTTAAAATATGATTAAGAAAACCCAGCTCTTCCTAAACTAACCATATTCTGTGTCCTTCAGACTGCCAGAAAGGTGCAGAAACAGGCATTTCAAAAGTCCGCAACTTGGTTATGAGTGCACTTAGGACAAAAATGATTTACTGAAACTTACGTCATGTGCTATTATTTTCCGCTATGACACAGAATCATAGTTGTTCGTCCCATAGCAGTGATATGCAAACATCTTCTGTCCCAAGCATTTACTCTGTGGCAAGGAATACAGAGCACATTATGTTCTCAACTCTCAGAGTAACGATAGGGGAATGTTCTACTGTCTGAGCAGAAAAGAAAGGGAAAAAACTATCTCCAGTAGCTTGTATTTATATAGAGTCATCTTCTATAATTTTATAGATGTTGCACATTCGTCTGCACACTTTGGATTGCAAATGCTGCTTGATCTACCATATGTATCCTGAATGCAAATGTATTTCACTTGGTCCTTGCTATCTCATATTATTACTTCCCTTTGTTGTTTTTTTTTTCTGAATATTACCTAAATGTCTTGTGAGAATCTTTTACAATGCTGTAAAAATGGTGATAAAATTAAATTACAAGAAAATACTTAGCAAACAGGTCTGAACTTTCTTTTACAAATTCAGTGATTATAACAGGTCTGGTGGTTTTCCCCTTTGCAAAGTGTGTACCTGTTCCTAAAAGATACCGAGATGTGTGCCTTACCAATGTCTTTATCTTAAAAATAGCATTAGTAACACACAATATAGCAGGTTGCTTTGGTAACTGATTTTTCCCTTTTTAAAGGCTGAATAAATAGTTGTGTAAGACACATGTAAATTATCAGTGGGTATGTGACTGCGCTGGGTCTGAAGCAACTTTTAGACTATAACCTTTTCTGCATTTCCATGAATATGCATAAATGTTGAGGTATGACGAGCTTACTAAGTAAATAACTTGTGTTAACATGGCATGTTGTGATTAAAGGACAGAGTTTGGAAACTATGATTTCAAGTGGAAACTACAAAATTAACAAGTATTATGGGAATTAAAACTTCAGCTAGTTTCACTCTATTGGTAATCTTCACCTTAATATCTTCATTACCAAAGTCAAATTGATCTTGGGGGGAAGAAGGAAGACACTGTATGACTCCTGGCAACATGACACACATGACACTAAGCAACAACGCTTCGACTAAGAAAGCATTTGTGACTCATTTAGAAATGCAAATTGTTGTTACATATGTATGGACATAGTTGGAAATCGTACAGAAAAACTGAAAAAATGTGCCAATGTCTTACACCCAGAAACAAGATCATTTCTTCCACCTGGAATAACTGCAAATGTATTTGACCTCAACTATGACAATAATATCGGTTGGATGGACAACACAGCAGGGCATAAGCAACCCAGGAGTTTCCTGGAGCGCGTTTATGATAATTTCCTTCTCCAAGTGACAGAAGATCTGAAGCTGGACCTTGTTCTGACCAACAAGGAAGGGCTGGTGGGGAATGTAAAGCTCAAGGAAAGCCTTGGCTGCAGTGACCATGAAATGGTGGAGTTCAAGATACTTAGGGCATCGAGGAGGGCATTCAGCAAACACATTACCTTGGACTTCAGGAAAGCAGACTTTGGACTCTTCAGGGATCAGCTTGGAAGGGCACAATAGGATAAAGCACTAGAGGGGAGAGGGACCCAACAAAGATGGTTAATATACAAGGATCACCTCCTCCAATCTCAGGAGCCATGAGGCACAACAAAGAGGAAGTCAGGTAAAAACACCAGGAGACCTGCATGGATGAACAAGGAACCCCTGGACAAACTTAAATAGAAAAGCGAAGCCTACAGAGGGTGGGAGCAAGGGCAGGTAGCCTGAGAGGAATACGGATAAATTGTCCAAGCAGCCAGGGACCAGGTTAGGAAAGCTAAAGCCCAGATAGAACTAAATCTCGCCAAGGATGTCAAAGGCAACAAGAAAAGCTTCTATAGGTACACTGGTGATAAAAGGAAGACTAGGGAGAATGTGGGCCTTCTCTGGAAGGACATGGGAGATTTGGTTACCAAGGATATGGAGAAGGCTGAAGTACTCAACGACTTTTTTGTCTCAGACTTCACTGGCAAGGGCTCAAGCCACACTGCCCACGTTGCAGAAGATAAAGGCAGTGATTGGAAAGATGAAGACCCACACGCTATAGGAGAGGATCATGTGCAAGACCATCTAAGGAACTTGAAGGTGCACAAGCCCATGGTACCTTATAGCATGCATCACAGGTCCTAGGGGAACTGGCAGATGAAGTTGCTAAGCCACTATCCATCATATCTGAGAAGTCATGGCAGTCTGTTGAAGCTCCCACTGACTGGAAAAGGGGAAACAGAACTCCCATTTTTAAAAAAGGAAAAGAGGAACTCCAGACTAGTCAGTCTCACATCTGTGCCCAGCGAGATCACGGAACAGATTGTCCTGGAAACTCTGCTGAGGTGCATGGAAAATGAGGTGATTGCTGAAAGCCAGCATGGCTTCACTAAGGACAAATCATGCCTGAGGAGATTCGGTGGCTTTCTACAACGGGACTAGAGCATTGGTGGATAAGGGAGGAGTAATTGACATCATCTACCTGGACTTGTGCAAAGCATTTGACAGTGTCCCGCACAACATTGTAGTCTGAATTGGCAAGACATTGATTTGATGGATGGACTGCTTGGTGCATAAGGAATTGGCTGGATGGCCACATTCAAAAGAGTTGTGGTCAATGATTTAATATTCAGCCAGGAGAAGAGAAGGCTCCAAGGAACCCTTATAGCAACCTTCCACTAGTTAAAGAAGCCTACAGAAAGGCTGTGGAGGGGCTCTTTATGAGGGAGTGCAGGGACAGGAAGAGGGGAAATGGTTTTGAACTGAAAGAGGGGAGATTGAGATTAGATACTAGGAAGAATTTTTTTCTGGTGAGAGTGGGCAGGCACAGGAACAGATTGCCCAGAGAAGCTGTGGCTGCCCCATCCCTGGACATGTTCAAGACCAAGTTGGATGAGGCTTTGAGCAACCTGCTCCAGTGGGAAGTGTCATGCCCAAGGCAGGGGGGCTGGATCTGGATGATCTTTAAGGTCCCTTCCAACCCAAACCGTTCTATGATTCTATGATTTTATGATAACATCTTTCTAGTCACTTACTTAAAATAAGATACTATTTTATTACATAGAGCATTAATATGCCATGTTTATATAGCAAAGTTAACTAAAATTCAGATTATACTAATACTTCAACAGTGAGGCATAAAACTAAATTTCTTCTGTTATAAATTACAAAGCATACGTTAGCACCGATGCTTGTGTCAGGAATAAACCATGCTCTCACCTCTGTGAATTACGTGCTCGTTAGAGCAGATGACCATATTGCTACTGAATGTCAAGCTGCCATCCAAATACAGCAAGTGCTGCCTAGCAGTACCAGAGAAGGAATGAGTAAGGCTAAGTATTTTCTAAGAACGATGCCTTACAAAGAAGTACTCAACAGATCTTAAGTTTCCAAAACTAGGTGCAAGGATTACCAGCATCAACTGAACGGCTCCTACTAATTTTTGCATAAGCCCCTAAGAAAAGAGGTCACTTTAGAAAAGTAGTGGTCTAAGTATTTCAGAATAGAAGGGCAGTGGTTGAAACAGCAGCTTCAAAGTTTCAGAGGTTCTTCAAGGGTGACAACATGGTAAAATAAAACCATAACACAGGCACAAAATCAAATATAAAGAGGTGTATAAAAATACTCTGCCTTATCAAAGTCATTAGTTAATCGGACAAAGGTAGTAGCAGATACAGCTGCCATGAGTGACTTTGTGCAGCAGCTCCAGAAAGTATTTAATCCTTCTGCACTGTCCAGTACTAAGAATTTACTTTTTTCCTCAAGTTCTGAAAAAGATTTCTCCATTGACATCTGAAAAGTCAATATTTCAGAATGAAAAACAGCATGCTTTACTGTCTCCAAGTGCATAATCAGATACCGTCAAACATCATCCTTCTCATGGTCACTTCAGAGGAAATATGCAAATTGGTTTTCAAGGTGCTTAATTTTCAACTTACATGTCCATACTGACAACTTGGCCTGCATAGGAATATAGGAATTTAGAACGAATGTTATTCACTCTCATCAATTATTTCTCTGTGTGTGTCAGTGCAGAGATCTAAAACATCTTTGTTTAATTGGTTTCACACTTCCAAGCACCTCCGATAAAGATTTTTATGTTTTCAAACAGCCATTTCATGTCATCTGATGTCTGGTGGGACCTGTGCTCATTTAATGCTTGTTACATGTGACAGTCATGTCTTCTCTACTCCTGTTTCTAGCATTCCAAACTAATTTAAAACAAACAGTGTCATTAAACTGCTCTGATGCCTCCACATTAACTAGCAGTTTTACCAAGTGAAGCACTTCCCTTTTATCACTATAGGCAGTGAGTTTCATGTGATCTTATTTTCAACAGCAAATTACTTCCTGTTGTGAGTTCAACTGTTTGAAACACTCAGCAAAGAATCCTACACTGCAGGAAATAGTCCTGTTCTATTTAAATATTTGCTGGTTATATAAATTAATTCCTTTCCAAATTGCATTGCTTTTTTTACTTTTTAAATTGTTCAGTTTAATTACCACACTGCTTTCAAGTACAGGGTAGCTTGGATTTTTTTCAGAATACTATTAGTTTTAAGTTATTTCTGTACCTAATATGTGTTTTCACTACATGGTTTTCAACTCCCACAAAAGTAATTTGAAAATAACTACAGCATCAGAAAAAGTAACACTGGGATATTTAAAGGATAGTTTAAGTGACAACTAAGCAGTGATATTTCCATTCTGATAAAGACAGACCTTATCATTTCAACCCTTAAAAAAATCAAAAGAGCTAAACATATCCTTTCTTTTTTTTCATGCCAAACCCAAAACATATTATGCTTTCATTTTAAATGGGAGAGGAGATCTTCTCATGAGAGATTCAGAGCATCAAGTGAGTACTGGGGACACCTGATTAAATGTTTCAGAGGCAAATGCACAGTGACATGAGCCTAATGAACTACCAGCAGCTCTGATTTGATCCAAATGACCCTACTTTCAGGCTATTTAGAAAGGTCACCATAAAAATAACTGCGTTTTTAGATTTAGCTCTGATACCTGCTTGCTCAGTAGACCAGCACACATCAAGCAATGACAAAACCAGTTTTATGAAAGTTGAGTACTTGCGGCTTAACTCCGTCGTTTACATCAGGATCTAATTATAGAAGGCTGGGTCACGCCGCTGGCTCTGCCTGCTTCCTCCAGCACACCAGCCCGTGCGGCTGAGTCAGTGTGGTGAAGAGGGAGGGAAGTCTACCACTGATACAGGCTCTCCACCTGGCAGAGTTCATGACTCCACTCCTGGTCAGAAAAGGAGGTACGTTCATCTCTCACTGCAACTGTTAACATTTCTGATACACCCTTATTCCAACAAATGGAAAATAAGGATGGGAAATGTAACGATCATTCTGCATTATTTTAATCTTTAACTAGTCAAAGCCCCAAACATACTTCGCCCACAAATATGTTTAAAGAAATGCAATTGAATGTGTGAAATAAACTATTTCTATGGTTGCTGCTTTTTTAACACCATCTACTTGATCCTTTCATTGCCAAATAAAGGAAAAGTCCATGAACAATTTTCATCCACAAAATGTGAATTCTTTGCAGGGGCTAAAAGTTCAGACATCAAGGCTGCTTTCTAAATTACACCAAAGTCCTGCATTATTTGTCAACTTACAGGAAATTTGTCTGCTGTGCAATACAATTGAGAAACAACAGAATTGTGTATGAAGACAGCATTTTGTAAAAGAGGAGTCTGGCTCTCAAAATTAATAAAGAAACCTGCATTTAAGAATGCAGAAAAATCCTTAAGTTTCTTCTACATAAATTGAAATAATAAATTATAGCTTCTTTAGCAGTCAGTGCCCAAAATGTTGTTGTTAGTAATGTCGGTACTATTCACCCTCTAATTTTTTATTTGTTAAGCTTCAAAAATTTCACCTACTTCTGTTAGCCAATCTTTTAACTTCAGCGCATTTACCCCACTCCAGTCTCATAAAGGCAACAGAGAGAAAGGTCTGGTTAAGCGAATTCTCCACAGAAAGGCTCATAACTTTTGATAGCAAAAGTGCTGTGCAGTTTTGGTATCTTTTTTGTAAACATCACCACTAACCTTTCTCAAGACTATTTGTTCCGGACTTATGGTATTTCAATCCTGGGACTTTTACAGTCATGTAAAATGTTGCTTTTTGTATAGCTGTCAGTTACAGATTACAACTGAAACAGTTTCTATAGATAGAACTGGAAGCCAATTCTTCCTTAAGAAAGACATTTGCAATCCTATCTAGAGGAACGAAGTGTAATGAATTTATAAAATCCATGTTTACTGATGAGTGAGCCCTAGTTCTGACTGTAATGAATAATTCCAGTCTAAAGGATTGGGAAGGGTTACTAAACAGCATAGATTGCAGGGTGAAAGAAAACACAGTATCTCCATTTTACAGAGGACAGCATCCTGAAATTTAAGCAGAAGGCCAAGTGCTTACAGTTTTCCTTTTAATTAAGGTGATAATTTTATATGACTGTACAAAAAACCAAAAGAAGGTGCCCAGTCATTGCTGAGAAAATACTGCTTGAAGGTCAAACTCCTCTGCAGCTGCATAGAGGTCACTTGCAATTCACATAAAGGGCAGAACTGGCCCTGTGGTAGGAAAATATGTCTAACATTTAATCTGATTTTTCCTCAGCTTCTAGAAACTTGGTACATGTTTATACTGAAGTTATAATGAAGTTATTCCATAAGTTTACAAATCTGAAGGGCTCAGTCTTCCAGAACTAATATCAAATATAAAAGACAGCAGGCATTTAGAAACCTTAGGAAGGTTTGTCCACACAGATATTTTCTGGCAAGTGAAATTATTTCATTATTTTAAAGGTTGATGAAGTTAAATGATGGTAAAAGCCATGAGATACCTCAAATACATGATTATTCTCCATATGTTCAGTGCAGGATATCATTCCTTCATCATTTGGCAGTCTCATGGTGCTGCCAAATTCTTGTAGGTTAACATTTGCAACAGCAAAGAGCCATGCAAAAGGATACATCTGCTGGTATAAATGATGAGACTGGCTTCAAACAAGTCACTCCTTCAAATGGAGTCATCTAATTCTGTCAATATCAGGCTGAAATTAAGTCTGACATTTCTTTTTAATGAAGGATATTAAGGCAAGCTTTGTGTCTTTCCCATGTTGATAGTGCAGTCAGAAATTTTAAAGCATGAAGAAACTGGCAGCTTAATACAGGTTGGAAGATCCACGTTAATGCTGCTGTTCACAAAATGAGTTCCAGAGAACTTATACCAGTGAAGGAAGGAATTTTTATCTGCTTTAAAAATATAATAACTATTTAATAACTAATGACTCTTTAGTTCTATGAGCCGCTAGGTATCTAACTGAGGAACAATTTGAAAACCGTCCTACCTTGCTGCTTACAATCAACTACTATCCAAAAAATTCTCCAAAAAACACTGTGTTGCTTCAGCTTTCTGTGAATCAGGATGACAAACTGACCGCACATCAATGTCATTAACAGATAATGCAATCTCTCTCATTTATCCAAAAAGCTGCTGAAATGAAATATTTAGACAAACAATTCCATCACTAGTACAAACAGCAGAAACTAGTCTTGCTTCAATATTTCTAGACATCCGTTTTCATGCACTGAATACGAAGTTCACCTTTGGGGCTTTGTCTCATGCTTCCATATTGCAACTTCACCTCTACACTTCCAGGTCAATGTCACTGCCCCTTTCCTGCTCGAAGATCCCATAAATCACCCAAAAAACAGTTGGATCCTTTTTTTTTTTTTTTGTTAGCAGCAGCACCCAGTTTATGGGATTCTGGAGCAGAAGGGTGGCCACAGCAGCGCATCCCCAGCAGGGTACCGTACCGCCTAGCAGTGGGCTGCTGGGGTCATCCTTCCTCGCCGTGCCACTCGGCACAGCCAGGGTTGGTCGTGGTGTGATCAAGCACTGCTGTCGCATAACCCAGTGGACTGACACCCTGGGATCCACAACTGCTACATAGTTTGACATGTGAATTGTCATCATTCCAGTGGGGACACTGAATTCTGGTTCCTTAACAGATCTGGGCTTCATTCCAAGTTCTTAATAAATCATAATTAGGAGCTCAGATGTCAGGAATTGGTATGGTGATCAGATGCAAGCAGGGAATTTCCTTCCAATCCCCTCACTTCACCATGCAACTACAAGAATGACTACCCAGCACTGAAAAAAGCTCTATTTAGCGATGCATATTGCTCAGTTTAACAAAGTGAATTGCACTTAATAATCCTCCACTCTCAGTGCAATCTGTCTGCTGAACAATTCTACTTCATCACAGCGACCTAGTTCAAGAAGAAATCATTTTAACCTTGGCATTAGAATTCTGGATAAGATATTTAATCCTCACAACTGGACAAAGAAATAAGGTCATAGGAGACATACTGTTCTGAACCCTGCTCTTCCCTTTTTATAGATTTGCAGTCGTACTGGAGACCTAGAAACACAGTAAGGAAACTATTAGACAGAAACAGATCCCCTCCTTCATTAGAGCTCTACTCGGGGCAGAAGACAGAGCAGATATTAGTAAGGATAGAGCTCCTGGGCTGAGGTCCAGCTTTGAAGCGCCAGCAGGGAGTCCTTCCACAGAACAGGATTTCTCTGCCATCCGGCTGTGGCCAAACCCCGCGCCCTGTGTACAATGGAACATAGAGACCAGAATGTCAGACTCCACTCCAAGAATTGTGCCAGATACCAGTTAACAAGGAGACTCATTTTTACATGTTTTATAAATGCCAATGGCATTTATATGAAGCTTTGGGATTTGCTGGAGAGTACGTATGAAAGAGCCCACTTTACTTCCTCCACTGAGGTCGCTTTTCTAGTTCCAAGTAGTAGGACAAAAGAATGGGTCATGCATAGTTAAATATTAATTTCTACCAAGTTTCTAGAAATGACAATAATATTATTAATACGTGTGAGAACTTGGCTATTTCACCACTTCTCTCGAGTGCTTTAGTTATCCAAACTCGTTATTGATATTTTCAATAATTAAACTATATTTTCACCTTTTATAATTAATAGACTATCTACCTAAGATACAATTTTTACTAAGCTGAATAATTTTGCTGACAAAGTTAGTCTAATACTAAAAGCAATTTTAGACTGGCTGCATATTTTGGGGGAATTGACATTTTCTCTTGGTAACTTCTTTAACAGAATTCCATGTTTGGATGCATTCTGGTAACAGTGAAATCAGTGTACATTCTAACACTGACTTAGATGGAGAAAATTAAACCAAATCAAATATTTTTTGCAAATGCCATCCTCTGTGACTGATTCTGAGCAGGCATCTCATTTTGTTATTGGTTATAAACCGATGTCATATCCAGCAGAATTACATTCCTTGTTGTTAGCGAGCTCTTTAACAGCAAAATATTTGACCACTGCAACATTTTTGTACTGGAGTAGTTAATGGAAACCTTAGTATAGTCCCTATTATGTATTCAAACTGTTTGCCAATTTCCTCTCAGCATGTGAAAACCCTTATTTGTGAGCAATGTCCTTCATATACTGGGAGTATCCCAAGGAAGGCAATTACTGCATAAATTGTGGTTAGAGTGTAACGTTCTCCAAAGTATAAAGGCATTAGGCAAAACAGACGAGAACAGCTTTTACTGCTACCAGAGTCTGCAAAGTGAGAGCTGCCCTCTACAACCAACGGTACCAGCAGCTGACCTTTCTTGAAGTAGCTCGCTCACATTCCAGTTGGCAACACAGAGATTTTATCAAAACACCTGATTTCATAATGAACCTCATGATTTTTTTCTGATTAAACTCTAAATGCAAGTGTAGCTTCTCTTTTAGGAATACAGAATGTGGAATGACTTGTTCTTTAAGGCAGAAAAGTTAAGGAACAGATCTGCACACATCAGTGATGCCTCTCTAAGTTTTATGGACATCTATTTATCAAAATACCTAGGAGAATGGGTCATAAGTTTCCAGAAATGATGACAAAAGTCAAGCTTAGAGGTCAAATCATCTTCTCTGAATATTAATAACAGAAGTAGCTGTTACATAAAAAAATAAAAAACAACACAGCCCTAGTGAAGCGCTGCAATATAAAAATAACATGGGCAAATTAAAATGCACGAACACCTCCTCAGAATTCAAACTGTTCAGAGAAAGAGTGGAAAAATCCAAATATCATACCAAGGGAAAGGGAAAGGTGATTAGTATTATACAAAAAGGAATTCAAGAATGTTGTTCACCTTTCAAAGTAGGGATATGGAACAAAATAGGAAATAAAATTCATGTTCTAGAACACAGTGTGATCACCTTGCAAGCAAAAACCATCTTATACGAGCAATGTTTGTGTGCAAAACTCAGGAGACGAAGCTTAAAAAAACTGCACTCGTGATTCCTCTAAAACCAAAAATATGCTTTAAATCAAGCCCCAAAACATATTAACAGTCATTCCCATCAAACACCAAAAGCAAGATTTTAGAAGTCAGGATGAAAATGACCCTTGATGTTTCAAAAGTGTTTTGGATGATCAAACTCCGTAATTCACTTACAGAAACAACTCCACAAAGCTTCTCAGTTCATCAGAAATCGTGCTTGGGAGTAAGGTCAGAGGCAGTTTTCCACACCCAGCTGTGTGATTCATCGCAGCTCCACCAGGCAATAGAAAGTTTTTTGTTTTGCTTTCTTATTCACATCTTCAGTGACTCTCCTATCACAATGTGCAATATATGCTCAGTGACAGAGAAGAGATTCTTTATTATACAAGGCTTCAGCTGAGGGGTGGAACGCTGCTGACTAAACATCGCTTTACTGGTGGTCTGCACCATAAAATGTCCCAGCAAAGGAAGATAAAAAGTTTTTTCCGTCTTCCTTTGGAGCTGACCCTTTCTAGGTAAGTGACTTTCTCACAGTACAGAGCTTTCTTTTCCTATTGAAATCTTACTCCATGAACAGCTTCTAAATTAATTGCCCCAGTCGTATGTAAAGGACAGACTGGGTAATGGAATCTTCCTGCGTAGCGGCAAATATCTCAAACAGAAGTGATAAGCATCAAAATGTTTTTCTGAAGGCTCAGTTGAAGCCAGAAGTTTGCTCAGCCTTTCAAGCTGGCCACAAGGTGTGGCACCCATGCTAAACTAGATGGCAATGCTTGGAATGTAAAAGTAACTGACGCAGACTAAGAGACGCTGTATGCTACCTGGGTTTTTTTCCATGATAGATATGACATCTTAATGATAGGTTAGACTCAGATATTCCTGTATGGAAACATTCTTTTGGAAATTAAGAAATGATAGTCTTCTTATGCTCTGAGAGTCTCTTCTGCCAAAATCCTACATATTTTTCTAGAAGGGTATATTGTGGCTATACAATTTTATGAGCTATTTCAAACACCTGTCTAAGGTATCACTTACTATTCGGTTCAAGGGGTAATTCTAAAAGTTTCCGTGGGACTTTATTAAATTCTTGTAGAATTCTACTATTCTTGTTCCCATTAAATTTCATAGCATTTTTCCACAGGGGCTGGCACAGTCCATTAAAGCAAAAGCCTGGAGTCAGTATAATCTAATTTGGACACCCTGATGAATGAATTTAAAGGGAAAAATTGAGTCATCATTAATTTATAACACATTGTCAGACTTAACAGTAAATACTGATCACTATAGTTCTGGAAATACCTATCACAAGGCTTATGCTCTAAGTCTTTCACTCACTGGTTTGCTAACACAAACAAGCAATCTCAACAATTCTGTGCTGATGTCAGATAGGTGTTCGCTAAACCCTTATTCTTGAAAAGATAATTTTAAAGTCCAAATAATTTAGTTTTTTCCCTCAAATATTCTTATAGAAAAAAAAGAAAAAAAACAAGCAAAGAGAAAACAGTTTACTGTTACTGAATTGGAAAGCAGAAACTTTAGTCTGAAACAAATACATTTTATGACTATCCAGGATGAACAAACAAATTGGGGCAGAGAGCTAATAACTTATGCCAGCATTGCTGCACGCATCAAGGATCTTATAGGCTCATGGGAAGGCATTACAAAAATTAGACTAATGTAGCAGAAAGCATGAGTTTGATCTTCCATTACAGCATTATTCTATCACCATTGATTTGTATTTCAGGCAACTTCACAACAAACATCTTCTTAAAGAGTGAAAAAAAAGCATACCTGCTGATTGGAATTCATTGAGCTTATGTTGGACTGTGGGACTTTGGAAAACTATGTAGCAGGTGAGAAAAGCTTTATTTCCTCTGTCCTTGCTCCCTTTCATACTGGCTATTTGACGCGAGTATTTAAAATCGCCTCCAGCCTCTTTGACTAGGTTGTTAATCACTGTTTAATCGGCTCCACCCCTGCCTCAAGAGCATTTATAGGATTCTCTTCCCCGGCATAGGACCATCATAAGGGAAACTGATCCAAGAGGTTATGAAAGTCCAACACAGGATTAATATTTTGACCTCGCTACTCCGAGAAATGAAGGGAAAATTAATATACATTCATTATTATTAACAGTAAAGTAACTAGATAAGGCCCAACTCACATGCATTATATGTAATCTGCTTTGCAGTGATCACAGAATGGCAGTCACCTTCAGCAAAATAACCCAGGAACAACACCACGTGTAGTATAAATGACAGGTTTTTGATGCTGAACATATATACTCAACATTTCCATTAAGCTTCTACATGAAACCATGATGAAGGTGACTGCTGATTTATGGAACTCTTCCTCAGATATCAGGCTCACGGTTTCCAAAGCTGGTAAGAAATCAAAACAAGAAGTGGTCCACAACATAAATATTTTACTGAAGTTACTACACTCAAGGCAAGCCCTATTGCGAGTCTCCATTGACAAATAATACCATCTGCAGAAGTCTACCAGAATATGGATAGCAGCATTTTGTACAAGATGCTGCAGTAGACACTGTCCTACAAAGTGTGGCCCTTTACAACACAAAATAGGGAAGACTTCAAGAAACTGCCCATTGAAATCAACAGAAGTCTTTCAGTGACTCCTCTTCTAATTCAGCTGAAAATAAACATATTTACCGCAAAATAATAAGTGATTGCTGGAAGTTCTATTAACTGAAAAATACCATATGGGTTCAGCTTTCCATTTCACAAGATAAGTCCACTGGCTGAACAGGCACTTCACAATACTTCTCTTGATTTTTTACATCTGTATATACATCAATACATAATAAAAGCAACTTCCAATATATATGATACAGAAGTGAATATAAAAATTTTGTTCTTCATACATTTTCTCCATTCAGTGTATATTTTGTGGACAAACCTCCAAGAAATAATAGTTAGCATAGCAATAGTATATCAGTAACATCAATGGAATAATAAAACAATAGCAGCTTAAGGAACACCTACATTTTGTCACCCGTGTGTCACCCATGTATCTCCCATGAAAAAGAACATGAGTATACATGTCACTGATAAAAGCATGACTTCATTCTTCTGCCACACACAAAATATCACTACCATATCATTAATGCCAGCAAACGCACAGGCTGTAGTCGTGCATTGCTTTTAACCCTGCTGGAAGGAAATAATTCCAATGGTTTTCATCATATATGAGTCAGTTTTATTATGACTCTTTTCAATCCAAAAAGAAAAGCATTGTTTAAAAGTTCATTAAATGCTGTATTTTCAGTCCAAACTCCTCTACACAACAGGAAGGGATTCACGGTAAGGGGAGGAGAGCTCCTCCTCCAAAGGGATCCTTTCCCGTGGCTGGTTTGCTGTCATTCTATGGGGACTGTATTCACACAACCACCTGCTCTGTGCAACGAACTGCTACTGCTCACTGAGGGCCTAAAAAGTGTCTTCCAGCAACATCGGCTGTTTCTTTAGGTTGTTACTCAGCTGAAAATACAAATATTTACTGCCAAGAAATAAGTAATTGCAAAAGCACAAAAAGTACTAACTAGTTTTGTTACTGACTATCCAGCTACTGTAGGTACAACAGCACTAATTTCTTTTACCAATTAGCCCACGTGTTGCAATATCTGATTCTAGCACATCCAGTGGCGCAATCTTACTAGAAGGACGAGAACTGAGGTGAGTCATTCGAGCGAGATGGGACACGCAGGGGCGCTGATGCAACAGCAGGGGGTTGTCTTTTTTTAATTAATGCTGGAGTACCAGAACAGGTCTCAATACTGTCCGCTTTGGTAAATAAGACTCAAAGATGTGAGCCTCTCACTTGGAAGAGGCAGTGCTTATCCAGACCCACTTTTTGGCGATGCTTCTTCCTCCCCTTTCTGGTTTTAAGAATTCCTAGTTTCAAGAAATGGTGATGGGCAGAGCAACATCCTGCTATTTCCTTCCTCCCAGTGACACAAAACAGCAGGAAAGCTCAGTCACACAATAGGCAACTGCTGAGTCCTGGGGATCTGCATTTTGGAATGAATTCTCTCTCTTTTAAGACGGGAGAGAAGGGTCATGAACTGTAATATACACAACCAGATACATAACTGTACATGCATATTATATATTTATTAGGCAAGGGGTAAAAAATTATCAAAATTACAAAATTATCATATGTTACAACTATGCTAGAAGTAAAAACAGGTAAAGGAAAGCAATGCTACTCAGAGACTCCAGTTTAAAATGTATGCAACAACTATGCACAATCAGTAATGCAGACTGACATGGGAATCTACATAAAAAATCATTTGAAGAGGATTTCAAAAACTATAACCCAAAAACTGCTGGAGAAAAAAGAATTTCTCCTTTACATATATCTCCAGAACGATACTTGGCTTGTTAAAAAAATCTTATGCTTATGGAAGTGTGGAAATGCAAGTAGAAGCCTAGAACACCGTTACAACTGAGTTCTTGTGCTCGGTCTTCACGTTGGACAGCAGATACACAAATATAAAGATCTTCTCATAAATAAATTCTAGTTTTCTATCTCTCCTTCCATTTTCATTTGTATGTGGAATTTAAGCCTTCAACAGTAAAAAAACCCCACAAAAATACAAAAATATTGTGTTTGGTGAAACACAAAATCACAACAAGTGTCATGAATAATAAAAACTTTTCTTTCTATTAATAAAGCAATATAAACTGCTGTCTCTCCTTAATTTACTAATTTATTTAAATGTCCTTTCTTCCCAGCACTGGATATAAACTGTAGATTAAATTTTCATGCTATTTCAGTACCTATCTCTTTCAATATTTTACGGACTCGGAATTAGTCAAGTTCAGCTACTTAGTGATGGACTGTGCAACTTAATATCAGGTGGTTTGGTATAAACAAGCACTTCTCATCGGTTTACTTACATTGGATTCCTCACAGGCTGTGGAAAGGAGATTGATACTGCATTTTTGTGTCATCAAGGAAGTGTGAGTAAATTAGCTCACGATAAAAATTATATTTAACAATCAAATGTTGCTTCCAGATGCAAGGTCATAGCGTTTGAAAGCTTTGGCCTTACACTAAGGCAGCTGTGTTTGTTAAGGTATCTTCTGTGATTCATTATCAATTCTAGAAAATAGTTTTGTTTCCTGAACAGAACAACATCGTTATTCTGTGTTTTTCACTTCAAAACACCTTGCTGCTGTTTGCATACAACTGAGTCCTGCCTCTTAATCAAAGGAAAGAAGTAAAAAAGGTATGCAGCATTGTTATTTATGAACACCAGCTCCAACCTTCTCTGCTGGGTACCAAGGCCTTATAAAAGAGATCTTGAAAAGCTCGGCTATTCTTTGTGTTGTTCTGCACGGGTAAGACCACACATCAAAGACTGTCCCATGTCCCAGTGTCTTCTGCTGGAAGAAACAACTCCTTTCCACACAGAAAAGAATATGGGAAAACTTAAAACTCCATCATAAATGTGAAAAATCTTCAAGTCAAAGAAGAAGTAAATGCAAACTGCTGCATCCTCTAAACCCTCCAGCAAAGCTCTGTTTTAACAGCAGGAAAGGAAGAAGTGGAGAAGTAGACAAATGATGGTAAATTGAATGAAGTAGGAGGTTAGAAGGGAAGAAAAAAGGTAGTATGTCCTCTGGAAGTAAAACTGCAGGAAAACACCAGAAAGTTGGAAACTGAAACCAGAAGTGGAATGCAACCTTTATACGCTGTGTGAATCACTGTTTGGCTGCAAACCAGGAAATAATCACTGGAACAGGCAAACAGTGAAAAGCCATTATAAGACCCTCGGCAGGAAACAAGCAAAATGACTTGGGAGAAGCTGCTGGACTGGCTCCGGACAATTTCCATTGATGATGCAGGTTAACAGAAAACAGTGAAAACAGGAATTAAGGAATAGACCCCTGCTGATGGAGAGATGTAATACTACAACGGTCTGATCTGATCAGCTACAGGAAATGCTGCACCTAAGAATCACAAATTAACTTGCTAAGAATGCATCTGCCTAAGTCAAGAGCTGACATTAAAATAACTAGAATTGAAGCAAAATACTTCTTTCCTTCACCCCTCCATAAAGTGCATCTGGTTTTAAAAGAAGGGTTTTTTTCTACTAAAAAATTTCCATGAAGTGCTGGCTTTCCTAGGAAAAACGCTGAATCATTTAAACAAAAAAAAAAAATAACTTATCACTGAGAAATACCCAGAAGGCTTTAAGTTTTATTATGGTTCTGGATTAGAGCTGTAGTTTGAGAGTCTTGTACTTCCAAGAGAGGAAAACTGAAGTATAGTTCAAAGAAGGCAATAGCAGAAATAAGGTGTTCGTAAAGCATTTCCAAATTCAGAACTTGAGGTTTTAAAACAAAGATTTTTGACTGAACATTTTTGGGTTTTCACTGTTTACTTTTTTTTTTTTTACAAAATAAAATGAAAAAGTATTCCCATTAGCTTTAAATGCGAAATTTTAGAATAGCTGCCTTCAAACAGAAGTAGAAAATTAGCTTGATAATTACGAATACAGTTGAATAGGCCATTTCTTTGGGAAAGAGCAGGAGGATGAGATTGAATTATACTGGGTTTAGTAACAAAAAGTGCCGTTCTCTCCCACCAGATTATCAGCAGGTTAAAGCTAAATAGATTACTCCACTATATTTACAAAAGTATAAGGCACAAACATTTGCTGAAAATATAATTTTTGTGAGGTTAGATAGCAAGTTAGCAGTAGGAAAATGATGCAATCAAGACCTAGTGCAATGTGAACGAGCAACCCAGTGATTCAGCCCAGCCTCAGAGCACGCTTCGAGTGAGGTCTTTCTTTGCAAAGAGAGTGACCAAAGGTATATCTGACCACTTGTGCCATTAATAAAAATACTCTGTCCTCTTGGGAAGTCTGACTTCTGGGTAGTCATTAAATATTACAGTATTCAGGCTTTGTAACACCCATGATGACACACACAAGTGAAGGAGAATTTAGCCCTCAGCCATTAACTTAATTCGCTTTTATTCTGTTTTTTCAGGCCAACTCAGAACATCACCAGCTTGTATAACATTCCCATTTGTGGTGGATGACACAGATCTGAGCAAACTGAAGCATCTCAGAGATCTTCTGGTGGAATTCCACACTTCCCATACCTACCAATGTCTTAATAGTTTCACACTGTTAAGAGATAATAGTGATCTCCTTCTTTTCTCCTCATGTAAATTAGAGGGACCCTTATTAATTCAACAAAATAGTAACAGTGAAAGAGAACAAGTAGCAGGCTCTTGCATTATGTAAAAATCATATTCTTCAATACAACTTCTCACTGTGACTGCTCTCTAGAAAACAGAGCTCTAAGAAGAAATAATATTTACACAGAATTTCAAGATTTTGAAATTCAACCTCACTCTAAATTAAAAACAAGCTTTTAAAAGCTGCGCGCTGTATCACACACGGAGAGCAAGGAACAAGACTAGTAGGGAATGATATTTCCCCAGAATACTCTTTCAGACGCCTGAGCCAGAGATCATGTATCTTATTAAATTAAATTATTTTTAACTTATAGATGTGTCCAGTCACTTTTTGAACTTATGAGAATGTTCATTATCCAGAACGTCCTGAGGCAGAGAGTTCCACAGCTGAATTCCACAGGTTGAAAGGCACATCTCCTTTGACTTTTCTGAACCTGCCTGCTGCTACTTTCATTTCATGCCCCAGATCTTGTTGGAAGAGACAATGACCAATCTCCTCCTCACTTTTTCCACACCACTCTGATTTTACGCATTTCTATTGGATGCTTCATCTACAAGCTAAAAAGTCATAGAACCATAGAAAGGTTTGGGTTAGAAGAGACCTCAAAGATCACCCAGCTCCAACCCCTGCCATGGGCAGGGACACCTCCCACTGCATCAGGTTGCTCAAAGCCTCACCCAACCTGGCCCTGAACACCTCCAGGGAGGAGACAGCCATGAGTTCTCTGGGCAACCTGTGCCAGGGCCTCACCATCCTCACAGGAAAAAATTTCTTCCTAGTATCTAAACTAAATCTCCCTTCTTTCAGCTTAAAACCATTTCCCTCATCCTGCCCCTGCACTCCCTGACAAAGAGCCCCTCCCTGGCTTTCCTGCAGGCCCTCTTTAAGTACAGAAATGTCTCTATAAGGTCTCCCAGGAGCCTTCTCTTCTCCAGGCTGAACAAGCCCAACTCTCTCAGCCTGTCCTCATACGGAAGGTGCTCCAGCCCTACGATCATCTTTGTGGCCCTTCTCTGGACCCGCTCTAACAGAGCCATGTCTTTCCTGTGCTGAGCATTCCAGAACTGAACATAGGACTCCAGGTGGGGTCTCACAAGAGTGGAATAGAGGAGCAGAATCCCCTCCCTGTCCTGCTGGTGATACTACTTCTGATGCAGGCCAGGATATGGTTGGCCTTCTGGGATGCATGCATACATTTTTGGCTCATGTTGAGCTTCTCACCCACCAGCACTCCCAAGCCCTTCTCCTCAGGGCTACTCTCGATCCTGGTTCCCTGGGTCAAGTCCTACTCATTCATTCTCCAAGAGAAAGCAGTTTCATTCCTTTGATTTGGCATGCTGTTTCCACAATTTTCCACCTTCTGGAGTTCTGCATTTCGTTTGAAGCCTACAATCAAAACTTTTTATTGAAGTGCACAACATGCAGTGACATTACAACACTTTCTGTTTTGCCTATGGTTTTTCCTTTTTTTCCCTCAATATCCAATTTTCTTTCTTTGTTTTTGACCGCTGCTGAGTATTAAGCTGACACGGAGCTGACTGATATTCAGCCGAGTGATGTTCTGACCCTGCTTCGAGCAGAGGGGTTGGAGCATAATTTCTCCAGACATCTCTTCCAATTTCAACAATTCAGTGAGTCTGTGATTCAGCTTAGAGGACAGCAGATGAAATATTTCTATTTTGCCACTGTACAAGATTCTGGAATCACTCCTGTCCTAGTGTTATGCACAATCTCCCCAACCCCCATCCAAGAAAAATGAAGGCAAACTGGATCAAGCACAAAAAAATCATTACTAAGATGAATGAGAAAGGCAGAGCTTATCTTCCACAAGAAAACTAAATGAACTTAGGTTCAGCCTAGCAGACTGAAGCCTGAAAAGGCTTATGATTGATGTCTGAACTACATTAGAGAGTTAAATACAGTGAATGTCTATCTAAGCTATACGACAGTACTGAATTAACAACAGAGTGTCCAGGTGTATTAACCATTCTTGAAAAAAATCAAGTTAGAAAATAGGAGAAAGATTCTATGAAGGTTTTAAACAACATTTCCATCTGCCAGTGATTCTGGCAGTACCAAAGCCAAAAGCTCATTATATTTCACATGGATTTCGCTGAGTTTTGACATTTCTGTGAGGTTTTTCTTTCTTGAAACTAAACGATGGGGAAGACAATGCAATTTTTCAGTGTGCTTTACCTTCATGGAATTTCACACTGTAATGTAATATGATGCTTTTGAAATTCCTCTATCCACATCTATCTCAAATGCAATATACGCAGTTTGAAACTATTAGCTATAGCAACAAGTAAGAGATAGGCTTTCCACAGATTCTGGATAAAACTCTTAGGAATTTAATGAGGAAAAACTTCAGAACTTTCAGAACTGTCTATCCTGAAAAAGAAAAGCAAGCCTAGAATAACATAGCTCTTGGAAAAAGCGATTAACGACTTAGAAATACAGTTGCTGCATCTTTCTAAGGAGATGTGACAAGGGTTTACAATGCTACAATGTTCTATTACCTCACATAAAATCCCCTATTAATGACTGGAAACACCAACAAATTGCTTGTTTACAGGCTTAGAAAAGTCAAGACAAAAGCTTATCTATTTTGAGATCAAATTAATCACACTAAACAGGCTTCTAAACTTGCTTTTTAAAACTTTGTGTTCCCTGACCTCGCTGTTCATTATGCATTTAATCTACACAAAGGTTGGGCAAAGTTTGGAAACCCGCTGGTCTCAGCCCTGGAGGGATGTTCAGCTGCTGATGTGTCAGAAGAACCAGCATGTCAGATTGGATTTGAGCTACAAAAGGCAATCTGGTAGTTAGGAAGTACAGAGCATGGGACATTATACACCTCATAAACTCTTTTAGTCAGAGTATTCTACACAAAAGATCTGAGCCACTGACTTTTTCAGGATTGGTTAAAAACACAAAAGCATGCCCAGTGGATTGCTGCTGCCGTGAAAGCTCTGTCGCTCCACTCAGATGGCTTGTGCCCACCCATAAACAGCCCTATGTAAGAAGAGCTCCTCTTTGTCCCAGGCATAGTGTCCATTCAGACACATATATACGTGACATTTTGTGGACCATCAAGAGCCATGCAGATTGTAGTGGGAGAGTTGTTCCTTTTCTGAAGAAAAAGCAAGAGAGTCTCTCCAACATTTCACAACTGAAAAAAGGTTCTTTAATTTTAAACAGGGGGGAAAAAAAATGACTACTTCTACTTCCGAGAAAGTATCAATGTTAATTCTGACTTTAATCACTCTTACCAGGTCCTTACCTAACTAAAGTTACGGGGCATACGTCACTGGCCTCAGGGGAGTCAGTTTCAGACACTTTTTTATACATAAATTATTCCTAGAATATGTATATAACACATATAAAACTGTGTAACACCTAAATCTTTAATTACTCTTCTTGCAGATTACAGGAATCTCCCTCTTATTAAAATGCTTTAAACAAATTACTTGTGTGTGGTGGAACAGATCACATCTACCAACAGCTAGTCCAGTAAACCACCACTCTTGCAAGGGAGCAACAGCAATGGCAGCTACTGGGGAACAGAAAATGAATGAACAGGTTCAAGGTATGCTCACTTGACAGTGTTCGCTAATGGGTCTTTTTTACTGTTCCAATTTTATTGCTCAACAGATTTTGTTTACCTGAGCTGATTTAACAGGATAATTAACTCATTTAGACTTTAGTTTTCTGATCAAAGATTTTAATTTGAAGGTGAATGCATTTATCTGCCCAAGTATATTTCCATGCCTTTTTCCTGTCTAATTCTCCTGTCACTTACTGAAATTTACTGCTTGAAGAATACACTTAAATATTTCAGCCAAAGGATCTGGCTCAATCCCACCTCATTTGATGGGAAGTCTTTCAAAGACCTTGCTGGAAGTGGATGTTTTCCTAACAGTTCCTTGCACCACGTCTAAGGGGCAGCCACATGAACGCTGACAGGCTGGCATTTCACTTTGTTTCACAAATATTTAGCCAAGTACCACTACATGTTTTATATCCTTCCTCAGTGCCAGCAAACCCTGAATAATCAACAACTTTCTACAAACATATATAAGTCTTGTATCAGTTAAAGAAAACTTCCTTGCAATTTCCTGGCATTCTGGATGAAGTGCAGCTGAAGACCTCGGCTCCAGCTTCGTTACGCTGCCATTTCAGCCATTCATTTTCTTTAGCTCAAAGATTTATGACGATCAGAAATGATTCAAAGACCAGAGCTATAATGCACCCACAATTCTCAGTAACATATATCTAATAATATAAATATGATTAATCTTAATTAACTTAGATTCTGCAGTTTTAATATTCTGCAGCTAAGATTTACTGACATCTTGCAACCATTAACTAGTACTGCTTGTACTAGCCTGTACGGAACAACGAAGACAAATGACATATTAGCCTTGCCTCTGCAATGTACAAGAACTTCCCATTATATATAAATGGAATCAGCTGGGACTGCATCATCCTCAATACTAAAATAAATGTGGAACTAACACTGGCATCAAGATGTAACTCTACATTTGGCTGTATCAATATGTGCCATATACTACTTGGAATAAATAGCTCTTCTCTTTTCATAAGCCACACCTAGAAAGTTCTGGTCTTAGATGAAACAAGCTTATTTCAAAGCTACCAGTTATAGAATATTACTTTACAAAGTTAGATTTTCAGTTTTTCTGTAACTTCCCAAGCTGACTTAAGCATTAATGCATTAAAATGTGACTATGGCAAGATAATGGATCAAAATTTACTTTTCCTAAAGATTACATTCATATTATCACAAAATTTTAACTAAGTTCTCATTCAAGTGATCAAAAGTCACAGGACCATAGCTGATGCTGCATCACTCATCTATTTCAGCATCATCGTTTCAGTTTATACCACCAGTCACATCACTCAAGGTCAAACTGTATTAAACACGACAGAGGATCTATTCTATATAATACAAACCTCTGTAACATAATTTAGACTTACTCTGATACAATATTGTAAATTACTTTCATTTTTTATGTTCAAATAGTAAAATTCGTGTAGCTTATAATAGGGTTTGAAATTATTACTCTTATGTTAATATAATATTGAACACATTAAAACACAACAGGAAGCAAAGACTCAAACTTGTACCACTTCACTTCAGTGGAATTAAGATCTTTGTAACCAGGAGGCAGATCAAACCCAAAACATAAATTTTTCTATCTACATAGTTTAGAAACATAAGACAGGAATAAGCTCAGTAGGGCAAAACAGTATAAAGTAAATTTAGTACTGAAATACATTTTCCGTAGCACAGACTGACGTTTCTTTGAAGATTTGCAAAAGGCACTTTATGACCCATTAGGAATCAAATGTAATATCCGTGGCACAAGTGCATATACTTTAACATTTATTGAGCCTATTTATCTGAGATAAAACACATAGGATACAAAATGTGAAAGCCATTGCAATATTTTGTCCCCATTTATTTACCTGGCCAGGATACACGATTGAATTTCGCAACTCATTTATGATGGAGTCATGGGAATATGGCAATTGCGTAAATAACACCCCAAGTCAAAATGCAAAGCTGTAACCATTGAAAAAGTACAATTGCTTTTTATAGCTGTTCTTAATCTGCTCTTTCCTCTCCACGGAAATACAACACATTAACCATTTATTGATCTTTCATGTCATCATGCGGCCTTTAAAAAGAAAAGGCGTGGACTTAAACAAAAACTCTGTTCCATAACAGATTAATGCACATGGCCTTTCTTGTGACATTGTTATAGCTTCCAGAGCAAGTGTTTGTGATGTTGGATGACAAGTACTATAATTGTTATAAAGCGCTAAAGGAAAGAGAGGCACCGTGAATCAGAATCATTGGTTTAGCCTGCCTAATGAGAAGTAAACCTAAACAGAAAATAATAGAATACAACTGAAATAAATTCTGCTTTTGTTGGAACGAATGATTAAAATCATGAAATTAGTCATGAAATTAGTTTTCAACTTCCAACTCGGCCATACTCGTATACACCACATACAAATATATGGCACACATTTCATAGCCAAATCACTTCAAGCTCGCAGTGCTGGAACCTCCACACACAAGTGGTTAAACTGACAGGCATGAAATCCATTTGAGTGCACGGGTCTTCCTGTTTTGTGCAGACAAATGAACGATGATGCTCACAAACACATGACTGATATTGGTTTATGAGAAATTGTATGCGTGAAGGGGGTTGAGCTGTACGGCAGAAATCAGTGCTGCAGGAAGTTTCACTAGAGACTGCAATCACAGATCCAGTGTGGCGAGATCGGAGCCGGGAACATCAAAATAACTGATACCTCTTGGTATTTTGTGAATGCAGAGGAGCTAACAATTTACGGATGACATTTTGCCTGCAGTGAGGAACATACATGCTCATTTCTGATGCCTTTTCCTATTAATTGCACCAGTCATGCTAGAATACTCTTAACCAGACAAACTGCTGAATCATTCAGGATGCACTGCCGACTCATGGCTCTCTCAGTTTAGTTCTATGAAAGACAGGCCTAACAGAAATTGTTTTGGTTAGGTAGCTGCAGCTGAATTAAAATTTTCTGTCCCAGTACTAGTCACATAAAAATAATGACAATATTTAAGTGTGTAACTACCTTCTTGTCTACCCAAAAGTTCAGTGAGAGATTTACTTGCTAACAGGTAAAAAAAAAAAAAAAAAAGGGAAGGTATACAGCAAATTCTCAAACAACAGTCTTCTAAACCAGAAAAGGTGAGATAAATAACACTTCCCTTTCTGAAACTGTGAGAAGTTTTGTATCAGGAAACAACGAACGTCTATTGTGTATTTGGTCTCAGAACTTTACCACTACATGGAAGGCTGGAGCAAGCGATGCGAAGAGCTGTTCTTCAGTTCTAGCATTTCTTTCACATACCTCCCCAGTCATTATGCTCTCCTCCAACACCTGTACTTGACGTTCTTCATCTTACTTGGTATTTCCACAACAGAAGTAACAGGACAGTTAAAATAAGAACAATGTGTGGAGACATGGGACTCTCAGACAATGAAGCACCAAGTACTTTTCTGCTGCAAGATGTGGCCCCACTGACTTCAAGATGTGGCTTTGAGGATAAAAGAAAGGATGGAAATGCAACTACATCACAGCCCAGTTTTTGAATGAACAGACACAATATAGTGCAGTACAAGTAACATTATGAGTAACATGTAATTATGTTTTAAGGCAGAACTATGAATCAAAATACTTATTAATGGAACCCCTGAATTTATTAGTTTTGCTAAAGAGGTAAGCCACTAAACTGTCT